>NC_067295.1:1321562-1960625 GCF_020740795.1 Apus apus
ATGTGCCTTATTTGTAACTAGACTCTGCTCCTCTTTGCAGCGAGAGCCCAGCTGTGAGCACCCAGCCCAGGCAGCCCCACCTACCCGGTGCCGCAGCCTCTTGATGTGCCGGAGCCTGGCAATCCATTTGGATGGGTAAGTGTCAGTCGGGTTTGATCGGCTGTGATGAACCTGGGAAGCCATCTGGGAAGGGCAGGGAGAAGCAGGGAAAGAGCAGAGGCAATGAACATAACCATGATCATTAAAATAACAAAATATTTCAGTGACTGAAATTCAGCTCGAAGTTGTAACTGTTCTCGTGCTCTGACTTAAGGGTTGGCAGCAACAACTGAAGCAGAAAAGCTTATTTGCTTAACCCAACCCTACTCATTTCCCTGGAAGCTGGTGGTGGACCAAGAGGAGCACTCACATTGGCGTGCAGGGCCATCTGACGGGCTACGAACGGCAGGTTCTTGTCAGAGATGATCTTAGCGACACTCGTGTCCACAAGACCCTCCATGTCTTCGTTTTAAAGGAAGAAGAAAGAAATTCTTATAAGACAATTAAGAACAAGCCAGAAGTTGTCAGTAACTAAATGGACAAGTCATATAAACCTGAGGAATTGCACCACAGAAACTCAGAAGTTCCCACCAAGCTCTACAGCTCCAGCTGTAACAGAGCTTGCACTGCAGCTTCACACAACTGGCTCTTCCATTCTGGCTGCTCCAGAAAGGCTTTGAGAGAGCCTGGGGGGCTCCTAAGCACACGAACCAAAGTGGGATGAAAGCCATCCCAGAAGTGCCCCTTTGGTCACAGGACAGCAAATGCCCCAGCAGATCACAGCACCTGCACTGCTGACCTGGCACGGAGCTGTGACCAGCTCCCAGGGTCCTGCAGTGCTGGGAAGGACAGCAGAGGCCAAGCCACAGGGACCTCCACCACTTCCTCCTGGACATTTTTACTTTTGAAAAACCAAAACACTGTTAAGTGAAGGCAGTTACTGCAGCACCAAGACAGGGAAGACTGAGACCAAAGGCTGGAGGGGTTCCCACCTTTCCTGCACTGCAGGGTCACCAGGTTACAGTCGTAGTCCAGCGGTGTGATGATAACGTGCACAAAGTTGAACTGCCCCTGATGAGGAAACAACCAAACAGGCAGACACATGTCACAGCATCCTTAATGCTGAAAACTAACACACCTGAACCCAAGGCTAATAACCTCCCACCATTACCTCAACACTGTTTGCTGAGATAACACACATCAGAGGAAGCTTTAACAGCCACGTGCCTGCTGTGTAACACAGCCCCACGTAAAACCTTGTACCTTGATTGTTCCCAGCTTAAAGTCTTCTCCAGAATCATTGTAGATGATGGACACAAAATCATTGCCAAGATGCCTTTTCTTGTCACAGCGATATTTATCCAAATCCTTTGTGGGCATCAGAGTAGCAATGTGGAAAATGGCTGAGGAGGAAACAGCAAAGCCCTTAGCCTGGCCTGGGAAAGCAGGGCTGCAAGCAGTGGTCACCATGCAGGACTGGTCTGGAAGACTAAGTAGCACCAGCACCACAAGAATTAAAAATATTAAGTTGTGCTCCCCCCAAAGGCTTGCCCCAATTTGTGGCAGCTGAATCCAGTCCCTCTGGACTGCTGCAGTGGTGCCTGGAGCAGTGGCCAGCAAAAGGGCAGCCTCTGAAAGCTGCTCTGGCCAGTTTCTGGGTACTGCCTTGCACAGTCTGCTCCAGCAGCAGGCCCAGCACCAGGGACTGAGGGCCTGGCTCTCAGCATGTGCCTGAGGTGCCCTGGAAGGAGGGCTCTGCTCAGGCTGGGGTGGCTGGCTGGCTGGTCACAGGAAATGAGGAGGGGGCTGCACAAGTGCCTCTGGGTGTTTCTTCCATGACCACAGTAGCCCGATGAGTAGAAGCAGAGTCCTGAGACAAGACCATCCTTCCCCTTCCAACTTCTGGAGCCACCTTACCTTGCATAATGTCATCGTGCCAACAGTAGGTGAACTGTCCATCCTCCCCACACACGTCCAGGCCGCCCAGGTAGATTTTATCTGGCTGACAGTCTTTGAGCTCAATGAGCTTCCCCAGGCCAGTCAGGAACTCGGTGTAGCGATAGGACCCGTGCTCATTTGACAGAATTGCAATTTCATTGTCATTCTGGGAACACAGAACATGGGAGTCCCACACTGAGGGCTGAGAGCCCTCCATCAGCAGGAGGGATCATGTTATTACATTCCTAGCAGGGCTTCATGCAGGCACTGATTTTTGGAGCAAGAAACTGTGCAAAAGCAAGGCTGCTGCAGGAGCAGGCCCAGCCTCCCAGCTGGAGATGGCATCCATGGAGATGGAACCACTGAAGGATGAACACACCTGCACCCAACTCACCTGGCCTTCTCCAACGTAGAGCACTGCAATTTTGTGTGTGTCATAGGAGGGAATTTGATCCAGGAGCTGCACCGACCTCTCAAATGTCTGCAAGCAAAACATTGGCCACATCCTTAAAACCTTATCCCCACATGCCCACTGCCCCCCCTAAACCCCTCAGGGCAGGGACAGCCCAATGTCAGCACAGGATCCTGACCTTCCCCTCCCTCCTGAATGCTGCCCTGCCCTGGCACAGTGCAGCCCCAGAGAGTGGTGCTACCTGCCATCTGTCACTGCACCTCCCCGGGTTTACACTTCAGAGGAGACTGAGCTGGCAAACTGCACGTGCCAGAAGCACTTGCCATGACAAATTGCATTTCAGCTCCAGGCATGAAAAACCATCATGGCTCTTGCTCTGAAGAACATTTTTAGCATGAAGCATCACCTCATCTCACCTCCGCTCCCTCCTGCCTGACCACCCAAACATAAAGCAAGAGGAAACTATCAGCAGGAGGTCTGTGCTGCCCCATTCCAGCACTTCTGCAGGAAGTTTATGACTGTTTCTCACATGACCCCATAAAGCTTTCTGGCTGCTCCCAGTTACATGGAAGGCTGACAGGTTTGTCTAGAGATGTCCTGCCAATATCACCTAATGCTCAGTTTCCATCCTGCCCTCCTCTTCCCAGCAAAAACCCACAAATCATCCTGCCTTCTGGCTGGGATTCTGAAACAGCACCAGCAAAATCTCCTAATATCTCAAAATCAATCCAGAGCCATAAAATCCTGGGAGCCACCAGGACTGGGGTACAGGAAATCTCTCACCTGTACCACTGTTAGTAGGAAACACCTTTGAATTGCACCATCTGAGCTGGACATTCACTGCTATCATTTATGTTCAGAAAAAGTAACAAGGTTAGAAAAATTAACTACAAGAATTTTTTTTAAAAAATAAATCTTTGCCTACCTCATTTGGCAAGAGAAGGGGCTTGTTGTTTTCATCACCAAAGAATGGGGAGTGGTACAACTGTAAAAACACAAAGCTAAGGGAGAGGGGGGTGGGAAAAAGTCCTGTTACCATAAAAATTAAGTCAATTTTGATCTGTTGTATGCAAGAATGTTATGTACAGAAGAAAAAAGCAGCAATAAAATGCTAACAGAGTATTACTCAGCTTCTAGAGACACTTCAGGGGCCTGGGCTATCTGCAGTCTGTAATAGACCCCTGTCACCAAAAACAAAGGGTCTGTCAAACAACAGCAGCTGCACAAACTCCCTGTTCCAAAGGCAAGTCACCAGAGCAGAGAAGGAACAACAACACACTCCTGCCTTGCAGCTATGGAGGGTATTTCCAGGCTAGCAGGGAAATTATTTTACAGCCATTTGCTTTTTCCCTGCCCTCAGTAAAACCAAGATTGTCTCATAAAGCACTTTTTGGCAACTACCAACATCTGAAGTTCAAAAAGCAACTCTTGTAACCCCTTTTTCTCCCTAGTATTCTGCACATTATATTCTTTCAACTGGAAGACTAGCAATTCCTCCTGTTCACAGCAAAATTAACTCTAGGTGACCTGCATTCAAGCCACATGTACATGTGGACTGTAAACTGGGCCAGACTAGGAACATGAGGAAACTATTTATCTATTTCTTTCACCATATTAAGGGACCTGTTTCCTAAATCACCAAGTTAATTTGGTGGTAGCGGGTTCAACACCTCTGTATTAGCTCCTGAAAAACAACCAGGTCATTAATCTTTCTTTTTAATCAGAGAGTGTTTTGTAGATCCCACAAAACCAGCAGAGCCCTTGGAGGGAATCCAGCTGTGGCTGCAGCAGTTCTGAGCTCACCATTTCGAGCTTCAGAGAAGCCCCTCCACCCACCTTGGGTTTATTCCGGGAACTTTCTCAGCATTGGAGGCTGCTGTTCTGCTCTTGAAGGCATCTCTCTCGATCCTTTTTCCCCTCCTGGATGGGGCTGAGTCAGAGATGGTGTAACCCCGGGGCCGGTGCCCGGAGGGGGAGCGGGGGGAGGTGGCAGGGCCAGTGCCATCCAGCCCCCCCGACCCGCTCGCCCTGCCCTCCTCCCCCTTGCCCAGCCAACCGCCCAGCCCTTCCCCTTCCAGGTTCCCAGACTGGGATTTGGATTTCACTTCCGTGCTCAGCCTCCTTGTTACTTCTCTGCCATTGGCATCTTTGAGGACCTCCTGCAGTGTCTGTAGCTCGGGGGAAGAACTGGACTTGCTGAGCGGCTGGGCTGGCTGGAAGGAAAGCTCCTCCAGCGTCCGGCCGTCCTCCGAGGGCAGGACTCTCCCGATGGGAATTCCACCCTCCACCAGGTCTTCTGACTTCAGAGACTTTTCTTCTTGGCTGGAGGTTGAGGAGGACTTAAAAAGGGAGAGACAAGGATGAACAGCTTTCCCGACACACCAAAGCAAAGATGACAAGAGGAAGGCTGGAGGCAGCTCTGACGCTTCCAGGGAAAGATGAGCAGAAAGGTGCCAAGTGCCAAACAATGTGGCACAAGGACCCTGCATAAAAGGGGCATTTGCTGCCCCTGCTCTGCATGCAGCCCCTCCCCAGCCTCCCACACTCTCAGCCATGGTTGCATGTGCAGTTTGGTATCACTGGTGAGTTCTTTCAGAAGGTGCCAAGAGGGACTCAGCTGAGCACAGACAATTGTCCCACATGCCTGGGGAACGAAACCGGTTAACCTGTTTTTTCTTACCCTGCTGTAGGACTCCTGGGGTTTACCAAACCCTTCCTCACTCAGGACTTGTTCAGAACATGAAGTCTCAATGTCCTCACTCTCCGGAGACTCAGCTGGGGACTCGGTCTCCTTCAGCTCCATCTCCAAGGGGCTCCCTTCCTCCAGCACCACGGCTGACTCTGCCGAGACACAAGGCACAAGGACTGAGGTTTGTGCGGCGGCACAGCCCGGCAGGCCCCGGCCTCTCCTCTGAAGTACCAGCCTTTTCCCTATGGGATTTCAGTGGAAGGCCACATTTCAATCAGTGCTCTGGCTCTTTGATTGCTTGCCATGTCAGACTTGCTCCTGGTTCCCCTCTTGTATAGAACAACTGATCACCTTACCCTCACAGCAAGGTCATTTGGTCAAAGTAAGTGCAGTTGTTTCCAGTCATTACTGATGAACAAGCAGGGGACAGGGTGAGGAAATGGGACCTTGTACATCAATGCTCAGTTATCAGGACAGACAGGAACTAGAGAGATGTAAGAAAGTACAAGACTAGCACTGAAGTTCATCAGTATGCAGGCAATGCAGACATTGGTTCCACACAAGTGTGCAAAAAAAAGTGTTTCTTGTACTGAAGGGCAAATGCTCCAGTGCCTTGTAGTGGCCTAGAAAGAGATAAGAAATTTTACTAGGAGCCACTTACTTGCAGTTTGGCATTTTTCCTAGTATGTCTCAGTTGAAGTAAAACAATTCAGCTAGAATTCACAAACTAGACACGTGGAAGGACAAGAGGGCACGAGTGACACACGCACTGGGAAACCTGCACGTGGCATCTGAGCAGACCAATGGGTAATGGAACCACTCTGACAAGGAAGCTCCTTGGAAGCCCTGCCTAGAGTGGAGGAGGTGGTGGCAGCACTGAACCTTGTCTCTACTCCAGGCAGTGACACTGACCACTGGGGTGAGTCTGACCAAAGGCTCCTCTCTTGGCCTTGATATTTTTTGTGTCCTGAGGAAAAGGCTGGAGAACAGGAGGCTTCCCATTATGCACACAAGGGACTGGAAGACCAATCTGAAAGGCCAAGATTTGTTTTCCAAAACAAAATAAAAAAATAATTAGCACACACAAAAAAATAAAAGAAAATCAGCAAAACTAAACAGTTTAACAAAAAGGAAACAACAACAACAAAAAAAATATCACAAAAGCAGCTTTTCCTGGCTTGATTTCAGCTTGCAGGATCAAAGTTATGTCAAAGAAGCAATTAGGAGTTAGCACTGCACGCACATACCTTCTACAAAAAAAACCCAAAATAAAGTAAAACAACAACAACAACAAACCCAAACAACGTGCTGATCTGGTTAGCTGTCCAAGCCAGAACACACCTGCACATATCCAGAGCTTCCAAACCTCCCTGGCTCCTACACTGCTGCCCAGACTGCTGGTGTTTTTAAATCCAGCCAGCAGGCACTCATCAGGCTTTTGGTGGGAACACAATAATATCAGCAGAGAGGAGAAGAACAGAAAAATATTTTACTGCAGCATCTTTGTGTTGCTTTAAGAGGCCAACGCCAACACCAGCCCGTGGTGAAGAACATCCTGCTGCTCTACAGAGAATTTTCCAGTGAAGGAAAAAAGGCAGAAAGACATTTCGACCCTCTAATTCAAATGCCAAAGCACTGCAGGTTATCAAGGCCATGTGCCCAGGAGGGCAATTTGATCCCCACTTCTGCTTATTGCAAAGTCAATTTTACTGAAGTGGTGAAAGATTTTACACTATTATAGAGCCTCCAAAGAGCTTGAATTTAGCAGGCTTCCCCCTGAAATGCATTTCTGAAATGTTATTTAAAAAAACAGCATTCACTGTAATGTCAAACTTTTACATGTAATCAGATCTGGGTATCAGCTCCTTTTATCTTTTCTGTGTCCAATTCTGAGGGGATTCTGTGGTTCGAGTGGCATGGGACTTGATTTCAGAGCAGCCTGTCCTGCCACAGATTATGCTGTTCTCAGAAGTAGGAGCTTTTACATTTAGCAGAACATGAAGCCAATCATAAAATGCATCTGCAAAGAAATAATTCAATTAATCAAGCCACTCAGACACGCTGACAGGTCACTTAACACTGCGCCTCAGGACTCACAATCCACCCCAGATGAAAGAGAAGTTGCTTTAGGAAATTTCCTACACTTGCAAATGTTGGATCTGGCTTGGACTTCTTCATGCTAGTCAAGATCCCATTTGTTGAGAGCAATGAGACTGGGCACAGACAGGAGACATGGAAGGGGAGATGGAGGATGAGGACACATTTCTATGATCAGAGGTGTTCCTTTATGGCAATACTTCTTTTTTCTTTTTTTTTTTTTTTTCCCTTAAAGATATATAAATATACCTGCCCAGGATATGCTCCTGTGCAACTTCCCTTGACAACTGGACTGGTACATGGAAGAGAAAGAGGCCACTGCAAAGGGAAATCAAGTGAGCAGCTACATCAAAAGGAAGGAGAGACTATATGAAAAAAAAGTAAATAAAAAATTAAAAAGCATAGAGTTTAAAATGTAACCAAGAGCCTATTTTAAAATAAATAAACAGATAAATAAATAAATAAAAACAAAGGAAAGAACAAGCTGGGATAAGCTCACTAGATGCCAAAGTGATACTTAAAGGGTACAAGGTCTCAACACAGATAAGGAGGCATAAACACATTCAAACAAGGCAGACTGGAAGTGCTCTCTGAGGAATGCATCTCTGGGAGCTTGAGAAACTGAAAATTCCTTACTGATACCCTAGCACACGTGGGAAACCAGTCCGAGCTCTTCCTGAGCTACACACTTTTGGCAAAAGATTATTTCTACACCCAGTGAAGAGTCTGAAGAGTAGAAATATGGATAAAGATTCACACAGATTTAACCTCCAAAGTGGAAAAACAACATGACAGTCTGACAGCAAAACTTCTTCCAAACATTAATTTGCCAGCCAGCTTGGCAAGGCTTCTGTAGAATTGGGTTAATAAGAATATGGCCAAAAATTATTTTCTCAGCCTGCCACAGGAGTGGCATTCAGGTGAGACTCTTTCACCTCACCAGTTAGCACTCATATACCCCAAACTCACAGGTGTCAATAACTGTTCCTGCCTAAGAGTTAAATTCATTTTTTTAAAAGGTGATAATTTCATTTTGACTCTAATTTTGTGTTTACATGTTCTGAAATCTCAAGCTCACATCCTGCCCGGTTTAAAACAAACCTGAAAACTTGCATTTTTACCAGATTCCCAAACAATCCATTGATGCCACCTCCCCAGAAGAGCCTTGTCTGCTTCTGCCCCTGCTCTGGTCTGATGGTGCCAACAGTGGCGAGAGCCTTGGTGTTGGATGGTGCTGTTGAGATGTCTGAGCAGGGGTTACACAAAGCTCTACAAATACCAGCTGTTGGTCAACACTGACCTCCCAACACCAACAGCTCTTTCAGAAGTCAACTGGCACGAAAGTAAATATAGTGAAAAGCCCTGGACACTGTTAAAATGAAGCCATCAAAAGAAACTCGAGTGATTCAGCTGCACCAGTTGAAGGCTCAAAGAGGTAAATAAATGTGCAGCCCCCAGGACCTGTATCCTGCTGCCTCCAGCTGCCAGAGGCAGTGGCAGCTCACTGATCTGGCAAGGTTTGTAACAGGCCCTTCTCCCAGGAACCTCACGCCCCCAGTGCCCAACACAAACTCCCACACTGAAGACAAATGGAAATGGGAACGCTGCATGGGAAGGTCCATCCACAGGTGGGATGCCCAGATCAGCCCCAAACAAGTGGAAGAGGAAAAAGACCCATGACTTTCTTAATTTTAATTTGGGAAACAATTAGCATGAAACACATTACTCCTCCAAAGAACCTCCATCACTCCTGTCTTTCTCAAGACAGAGAAGCACTTTTCTGATGGAACATCAGAAGCCAGAAGGGAATTTTTCACTGAAAATTTCTAGGGACAAGGACTGATTCCTCTTCTCATTGCTATGTTATTCCTCACACTACTAACTCTGCTGCTCTAGGAGACCTGCAGTGACTTCACCAGACTTTAAACAGGCTAGTGACAGCCACGCTGGCCTGACATCTCTCACCTGTGTTGGAACGCTGGAGAAGGGATGGTTTGGATGTGCCTGTGGCCAGGCTGGAGGAGGGGACAGAGAGGGATTTATAGAGAGCTGTCTCTCGGTGCTCTTTGAATCTCTCTGCAGCCATCAGTGCATTAGAGAGCTCCTGCAGGGGCATGTTGTTAATATCTGAAGAAAATGGACTGAGCGGGTTCTCCAGACTCATTAGCCAGCTTGTGTTACCTGGTGAGAGAAAATGAGGGAAGAGCACTCAGTACACCCAACTCCACAAGGTTCATGACTCACATTCAAAACAAAAAGGCATAAATTATTTTTGATTTTGCAAGTAAAAATCCCAATGGGCCAAGCTCTCAGTTCTGCTGACACCTGGCAGAATCACTGGATTCATTTCCTGTGTTCAGGAAGCAGCTCCCAGTGCTCTGTACTTCACCCCAAGCTTTTCAAAACCCACACTTGGTAACTCATCACTACAGCAGATACCCAAAATATGCAGGTATTTTAATTTTTGAGACCAAGTCAGTTATTTTTTCATGAAGCAACTTCCAGCAGAAATGGACAATCCCCCACTGCTGTTGTCTAACACACCATTATTCAAGAATTTTGACCTTGAAGGTGCCCTGACTCCTCCCCTACCAGCAGTCACAACTATACAGCTGCTCAATTCATAAGCCTCACCCACCTCAGCCCCAGGTAACACAGCACAGACTGTCAAGAAAGACCACAGAGCAGTGTAAAAATGGGAAATGCAAAGCAGGGTTGAGGGTATTTGGGTCCATCTCTGTAACAGCACCTCATCTACTCATCTAAGACCTTGCTTCCATATTTTCACAGGTCTGTTACAGATTTAAAACATTAAAAAAGTGATTTTAAAGAATCAGGTATCAGGTGTATTACTTTCAAGAGGCAGGATGCAACCCAGAGATCCATTTAGAGCTGAAAATGGAATATTCTAAGAAGCGGGAAGAGCCCACTCCACAGTCAGGTGAAGATACCTGTGGGTCTGCGCACGAGGATTTCTGCCCATCCCTGTGTCAGCAGAGGGACATAGGCAGCCAAGTTTGCTTTTTCTTTCTGCAGAGGTGTCTGTGGAGCAGCATTAGTCTTCTCTGATCGAGGTGCAGGAGCAGGAGGACTTTGTGTCCCCTGGGAAGATGAGCCGCTGGGGAAATGGAAGGCTGAGCTGTCTAAGGCACCAACACGTAAGGCATGACCACCTAGAGGGACAGACACAAGCCAGAAGGGAGACCCACCTTTAATGAGCACTGAAAACACCTCAGCAGCAATTAGTGTCTTGAGCTGCTCCAGCAGCTGCGTTTACAATACTGGGAACCTCAGAGAAGTTTCCCTTGAATGTGTTTCTTATAAACCATGAGGTCAAACACTGGTGATTCTCTCTGCAAGTGCTCATCCCTTCACCAGCCACCAAAGCTTTCCTGCAAGGAGGGGCAGGAGCCACCACCACTCCTGAGCCAAGGGCTGCTGCTCCCTGCCCTCTGGGAAATGCCAGACCCCAATCCTGGGCCCACATCCTCCAACCAGGTCAGACACAGGTCTCTTCAGGAGGCACTTGGGCACTCAAGTCTGTTGAGACAGACCCAGAAATGGCAGAAAGGATCCAGGACAGGAATTTACCGGACATGGATCGGACTCTGTTGCGAGAGCTTCTGCAAACCTGCTGACCAGCCTGGGATTCCAGTTTTGCTGGAGCCTCTTTAGTTTGTCTCACTTGCAGAACAGGGTCTGAGCTGTGGGGGGGGAGGAAAAAAAAGATATTATCCTGGGAGAGGAACCAGCCATGCTGGACATGTACAACATTCCTCTTCTGCTAAGCAGGAAACCTAAAAACTGCAACAGTGGTTTAGGTGACTTTGTTAGGTGGAAATTCCTAGAAATGGGAGCAAAATTTACCTTGATTCTGTGCTGCTTTGGAGCTCTCCAGAGTCCAGGCCAAGCAGAGACCTTGTCCCTGTTCCAACACTGGTAGTGATGGTCACCAGCTTGTTACCAACCAGCCACGTCTTTGTCCTTCCTCCAGCCAACAGGAACTCACCCACAGGAGACCTAGGAACACGTCTGTGATGAACGCAACACCCAAGGAACAGGGCAGGACCTACTACCTGCTCTCCTTCTTCATACAGCATTTTTAACCTTCTCCCTGGCCATCCACACATATTATCCATCAGAAAAAGGGGTGAGCTGGATTTAGTATCAAGGGGGAGCAGTACTCCTGGACACCCAGCACAGAGAAGGGAACAGGCCTTGTCTGAGCTGTGTGTATCCTCCTGGGAAGGGCTGACAAGGAAGGTGCATGCCTCCATTGGAAGCCAGCTGGTGGGACACTGTAGCAAAGACTGTGACTATCCAGCAAGGACATGGCACAAAGCACTGCTCAGACAGCACCTCTGCCAGACCTCTCCCTCTGGATAGCTCGAGGCTGAGGCAAAGGCTGGTTGGCTCCAATGGACTTCTCTCAGCTCACCTCATATTTAGCCAAGCCAGGTTTTATCTGCAAGGAGCAGCTTCAGAGCCTGGGCCTGCCAGGAGCTAAAATGTGTCATGGTGATTTTCCACTAATAAAGTGAAATATGAACCTCAAATAAAACCATTTCCCCCATGGTCACCAACAGACCCCTACCTCTTAGGCACTGCAGTGAAGTTGGAGAAGACGTATCGAGCCATCATGTCCAGACAGGTCTCGGTGAGCTCCAGGTGGAGATTTTTTAAGTTGTCATCAGCCTGAGCCATTGAATTTTCATCTGCAGAGCCCAGGCTTGAGCTGGTGATGGATGTTTGTATCCGACTAGAAGAGAATATTTCCAACTGACAGACCACATTGCAAAAAGTTTGTCCCTGTCACCCAAGAGTGATGCAGAACCACCTGCGACTCATGCACGTGCCAGATCAGAGAGGTGGCCACTCAACCCAGGAGAGAAAGTACTTTTGGATTAGCCTCATGCTGTGCTTTGTAGATTGTCACTGCAGAAAGTGTGGTTTATCTTGAGAGAACGTCCATCAACTGACAAGGCCAGGCCAGTGCTGCCTGGTGGCCCATGGGCAAGTGCACCAAGCAAACCATGAGTGGCAGCACCACGCTTGGAGGTCACTGACCTACAGCGAGGGCAAGCGTCCCGTCACCTGCAGAGCTTCCTGTTGCCCATGAGCCACAAATCAGGGCACTCCACACTTCATAATCCTGTGGTTTGGTTTTTTCTCTGCTGCACCCCTTCTATAGATGGATTTTTTTTTTTTCCCTCCAAATTCAATAGCTACAGAAAACCTAATTTACCTTGAAATGGAAACAAAATTGCGCTCTGAACAGGAAATTGGCAGGAGAACAGAGAGCAGCTCTGCCTCCCAACCACCCGAGCTGGCAATGCAACTGAAAACAACTGCAGCAACAAGCTGGATTGCGGCGGTTTATTTTAGTTGATTTTTCCCCCCCCCTTCACCATCTTCACTTTAAAAATAGAAATTTTGCTGCTGCAGCACCAGAGAACAAGGCAAAGTGACCTCAGGCTACACAGGGTGTGATGTGACAACCCAACAGCTGGCGTTGGGAAGCCATGGGATGCCCATGACACCTTCCCAAGACCTTTGACTGTGGCTCAGGCCTCTTTTTGTTGCAGAAGAAAGTCATGCAAGCATCCCACATGCAAATCCACCCTGCTTCCACCCACCCTTGCAGCCAGATTTCCAAGTGCTGAGTTGCTCTTGGATTCTCGCCACTTAAAGTGCCTCTACCTGCGGACCACATGTTCAGACACACTGATGCTGCGGGACCGGAAGGCATCAACTGCAGAGGATTCTTTCAGCTCTTTCACTGGAGGAGAGTTATTCAAGCCTTGCTTTGCATTTTTGGCTAGTCTTAAACTACTAGGTGGAGAAGCACCAAGCCCCCAAAAGAGGTCACAGGAAGGGAGGAAATCATTGTAGGGATGTAGGTTGAAAAGTCACAGGTCACAGGGTCAATATTGGGGGATCCCGGAGGGTGATGTAAAATAAAACAAATGTCAAAAAAAGGAAAACAAAAATTAAAACGTACAAACGAGCAGAGCTGAAAGCATTAAAAAGACAAACCACATTTTGAAAACAAGATTTTAAACGTGCTACAAAACAAATGAAATTAGTACAAGTTAAAACAAACAAACAAAACTGATTGAAATGATAGTTGGAATACTGTGCTGTTAAAAAAAAAAGGCAAGAGGACCTGGATGCTGACTTGGCACAAATTTCTCATGTCAGAGAAGTTCTGTGCAGTTCAGCCACCTCTTGTGTTGCCCCAGCTCACCCCTTCAGCACAGCTGAACACCTGGCTACTTCCTAGTCACCAATGCCCAGCAGCAGCACATTCTTCTAAGAGACACAAAGATCTGCCAGCCATCCCCACCTCTGTGCCCAAATCCCAGGCACAAACCACCCACAGCCAGGCAGAGGTGCCCCTGAGCTCAGCTCCAGAGAGACCCCAGCCCATGGGGTCTGCTGGTTCTGCTCCCAGAGCAGGGGCAGAAGGGCAAGAGCACAAACACCCTCCAAGCTGCTGCTGCCTGCCTGATGCTTTTCTGCCAAACAAGCAGAATCTCAGATCAGGTGGCTCGAGGTAACCCCCTTGACTTTCAGCTGGAACAGAAAGGAAGATCAGCCTTTAGGCTGCCAGGTGCCAACCACGTGTTGGGAGATGACAGCAATTAACATCTAAGAGGCACTTTAATTAGTCAAAGCTGAGATGCATGCCTGCCTCAGTACTAATTTAGACATAAAAGTTGGCTCAGCCATTCACATACCCATATACATAAGATGTAGATACTCATTTAACCCTTCTGCCCCTTTCTAAACACAATTTATTTGCTATCCTACTTCCAGTGAATGACAATATTTCAGACAGCCACCTGGAGGGATCAAACTTTTTTTGTCCTTCTCCTCCCCAAAACCTCTGACAGGTCCCGTTTGGCTACAGCTGGAGATGTGAGTGCAGAGAGCACAGGCTCACACTCCAAGATAATCACCCAGGCCAAGATCATGCCATCCAAGCAGCCTTGGAACCACTGGGATCTCCATCCCTTGAACACACAGCACCTCTGCCAGGTGCCAGGGCACAGAAATGCTTATTTTGGGGCTTAAGGAGTGAAAGCCAAGCACACAAGCTCCTCAAGCAAGGAAGGGGTATCTGCTGAGAGCTACTTCCTCTCTCACTTGGCCTGAATCCAAGCTCAGGCAGACTCTGAGTCTGCAGTGGCATCCTGCCATTCTGGTGTTTCAGCTCCTGCCTCAGCACAGTCCACATTCCTCAGCAGAGATTTCTGCAGAAAGTGATCCAGCAGTGTTAGCAAAAGCCTTTAGATACAGTAGTATTCCAACCTGGTAGAATTTAACAGGTTTTTGGAAAAAAAAAAAAAAAAGAGATTAGTTGATATTCTAATTTGAGAGACGAGTGTCAAGAGGTTTCTCTTCCAAGTTTCTGAATGGAGGAGGAGGAGGAGGAGATGGGAGAGATGAAACACAAAACAGGGTTTACAGCTACAGCAGTAGGGCAGGGATGGTGTTTCTTCATTGCAAGATACTCCTTGAGCCTTGCAGGTAAAGTAGAGGCACTTTCCCCTGGGTGCAAATGCCACCAAGTGATCACTGCACGTTTACACTGAAGCAAGTGAAGTGAACCCATTTAGGTATGTCCTGCAGGTAAAAAGATGGGGGAGAAACCCTGAATGCCTTCCAAGAAATGTTCTCCTATCCTGGCAAATGTTACTTTGAAAGACTTCTGACTTTTAAAGATATTATGCTTTGCTTAGTACTGACATAATGGCTTCAAGATTCCAAACAAAAAAAAAAGGACTAAGACATCCAGCTGGACAGAAGGCAGCTCTGAGCCACCCAGAGCCCTGAGAGGTGACACTGTGGAAAAATGCAGCACTGGCTCTCTCAATTTATACAGGTTGCTAATCACAATGGTTTCTCTGGTAATCACTTAAACAGTCATTACAGATTAATCATCAAAAGGAGCTAGTTATGAACGTGGTATTCTATTGCTGCTGGTACCACCCTTCTCTATTCTGGTAGCATTGTACTGACACACGCCAACCTGAAACAACTGCTGATTTTCAAAAATTGACAACAAAAAGCCCCAAACCTCACTGTAAAGGCTGGCAGAACAGCCAGGGATGCCCTCACATGTACTATGGGACTGGCAGCTCAGTTTGATTCCAGCCTCTTACCAAGCTAAGTTTGTCCTTTACCAATCCCCTGACCTAAAGAGGTTTACTTTGCTTGCTTAAATGCACTGTCAGACTGTGGATAACCAGAGCCAGCTTCCTTCAGAAGAACAGAGGGGAGGGTGTGAGCGCTCGGGCAGGGAGCACAAGGCCCTGCTGGACTCAAACATAACTTACCTTTTTGGCCTCTCATTCAGGCTGGTGCTGCGAGCCCTGAAGCTGTCCTTCTCAGGGGTGTCATCAAAGGACAGGAGGACGTTGGAGCGCAGGCCCTGCCAGGGGGACAACAGGAGCTCAGCCAGGTTTGAAAAACACACTGACACAGCAAGTAGAATTTTTCTAGCTTCCAACAAAACGTTTAAATGTCTCAAACCAGTTTCTGAATGATCGTTTTTAGGATGTTGCCTTTGATCCAGGAGTGTCTGTTACCTTGGTAATGTAGGGGACAAAGTCCTTTCGGAAGGGCAGGCGGCAGCGGATGAACCACATGGCTATCACGTGGTGGGCCAGGCACACGATGTACTGGTTAAACCTGCAACAGCAGAAAGATCTCCACAGTTTAATGCTGCATTATGATGCCAATCCAGGACTGAGGGACCCCTCCATCTGAGAACTGTCCCTTTACCTACTGCAAGTATAAAGAAAAAAAACCCTCAGAAGTTCTGTCTGAGAAAAACAAGGTATTTTGCCCAATGACCCCTCTTCAGAAACAGCCTGGAGACAGCAGAATGAGCAAGATCCTATAAATAACCTTGCACCCCAGCACTACAGAAAAAAAAAAAGCATGTCTCATTCTCTTCATTTTACAGGTGAGGCAGGAGCACATTTGCTTACTTGGAAGGGTTTGTGTAGGGCAGGGAGATGGCAAACACGCTGGCATACTGCTCTGCTGCAAAGTTCCTGTAGAGGTGAGGCAGCCTGGCTAGAGCTGGAACAGTGCAAGAAGAAAACCACCACAGGTGAGGTCTGAACACAAACTACTCAATATCACAATTCAGTTTCATTTGAATTGTTTTGTTTCATCTACATCATCAGCTGACATGAAGTCAACATCAGGGTGTGATTTCAAGCTATTTAAGAAGCTTTGTACTTCCAACCACTGTCTGGCTGCACTACACAGGGCATGTCTCTTTCTTCAGTGTGTGCAAGTGCTTTAAATAGAAAAACAGTAAGAAACAAGAGATGGTATTTCTGTCTGGCAGATGTGCAAGGGTATCACCAAGGAACCCTGACAGTACATGCCATTTGACTGATGCAAAATCAAAACATTCAGTGCAAACACTCCATTCACAACTACAGCAGACCAAAAGTAGAAGAACATCAGCACTTACTTGAAAGAAATTCTAAGAGAGGAATTGCCATATTGGCTGTGGCAGAAATGTGGGTTAATTTGACTATTAAGACAGGCAGGGCCTTGATGATGATGTCGGGCATCTCGACGCTGCAGACGGAGAGCGCCACCACGCACTGGTTGGCGCAGCGGTAGATGAGGCCGTGCTCCAGGCAATACACAATCTCACGCTGGAAGAGTAGGAAGGGGGAAAAAAGTCACAATGCAGGGAAAGACAAAACCTCTGCTGTGCCACCTCCTGCCCTCAGGCAGCCTTTCAGAATGGTCTGCAAGGTATCACTGCTGCCAGGCCTGCACGACGCACATGACTTACCCAAAACGCACTAACACGGAACCCTAAGTAATGCTGCATGTATTCTAGGGCAAAGCCTGGAGATGGGACTTTGATCAAGTAGGTATTTTGAAATCACAGAACCACAGGATGGTCAGAGTTGGAGAGATTATCTAGTCCAACTCCCTGCTAAAGCAGGATGGCCTGGAGCACATTCCACAGGGCTGCATCTAAGTGGGTTTCAAATATCTCCACAGAGGGAGACTCCACAACCTCCCTGGGGAGCCTGTTCCAGTGCTTAATTATTAAAATAAATTATTAAGTTTCTGATTAAACAGAATTTTTTATTATCAGGGTCAAGTCACCCAGTGACTTGCAAGGGGGGACAGGTATGGATGGAGAAGAGTGAATCCAACTGACCCAGCAGTTACTGCTGCTCTAAGTTAGACAAGTGTTTTTCCCCCTCCAGCCAGTGTAGCTTTTAATAGCAGCAAAGGGCAAAATTACCTTGCACTTCCATCTCCTAATCAGGTAATAGGAGAAAAAGCTCTCCTATACAGGCTCAGGCCCAATCCCTCTACCCCCCCCCTTGCTTTCCCTGTACCTGTTTAGCTTTGTCCAGATAATTGTGGTAGGATATTAACGCCGTCAGCACGGGAACCACAGCCAGGTGCAAATCCGTGCGAGAAAAGCCTTCAGGGGTGCCATGGAGCCTGTCTGTGGTCTTCTTGTCTGTGAGCTGGTACATCACACAGTAAGAACACCTCAGGCTAAAAATGCTCTCTGAAAGGCAGTAGACAGGCACTACCCACAGCTTCCTTTCCACACACCCAAAGAACATGCATTATTACCTACTTCTGTACCTAAAACAACCCTCACAAAAAAGGAAGGTGAGTGGGGACTGACAAACCAGCATACTAATCTTCAAAATATTAAGCTGAAGGGAAAAAAACCCCCACAAAAACCTCAAAGAAAACCCCCAACCAACTCTCAAGAAACCAAAGGATCTAGGGGTTAAAGACCAGCAGGGTGCAGGGCATTACCATGTAGCTCAGTGCAGATGCCAGGAGGTCGATGTTACAAGGAGAGGTTAAAAACAGCACTTTGTAGCGGAGGGATTCAGGCAATTTTTTGAGGACCAACTTCAACACCTTCCAGTCTGTCTCCTGGAAAGAATCAAGGAGTTAAGGTGGAAAATTGTTGTGCCATTTCAGTTCAATTTGAAAGTAAGAGCAATCAAATTTCAGACACCATTTCCTAGGCAGATGTAGGTCTTCCCATGGTAGTTACATAAAAAGAAGTGGCATTTCATAGAATCATAGAATCATGTATCTGTCACCAGTTCCTGTCTGTCACCCAGCTCTAGGTGCAATATTGGCACTGCAAACTGGAAGGCAACTTGTATCCAGATCCAACTGAGCTCAAAAAGTTTTTCCTCATGTTGAGGTGGAACTTCCTGTGCTCTAGTTTGTGTCCATTGCCCCTTGTTCTATCACAGGTCACCACTGAAAAGAGACTGGCACCTCCTTCTTGACACCCATCTTTCAGATATTTGTAGATATTAATAAGATCCCCTTTCAGTCTTCTCTTCTCTAGACTAAACAGTCCCCAGTCCTTCAGCCTTTCCTCATCGGACAGATGTTCCAGTCCCTTCATCATCCTCGTAGCCTCCATTGGACTCTCTGAAGTTAATCCCTGTCCCTCTTGAACTGTTGAGCCCAGAACTGGACACAATACTCCATGTGGGGTCTCACTAGGACAGAGTAGAGGGGGAGGAGAACCTCCCTAAACCTGCTGGACACACTCTTCCTAATGCACCCCAGAATACCATTGGCCTTCTTGGTCACCAGGGCACATTGTTGTCCCATGGATAACTTGCTGTCCACTAGGAGTCCTTCTCCATGGAGCTACTTCCTAGCATTCCTTCTTTCTAATGAACGATCTATATTTACAGGGAGAATTCATCCATCCTCAAAATATTTGAAAACCTTGCAGCAGGAGAGTTTCTTTTGGTTTCAAACGCTCTTTCAGAAACAGGATGATTTATCTCACCTTTGTTAAACGTATTTTTGCCCTTGTCTGCTCTGAAGCAGAGGGCAATGAAAGCTCTGCTCGGTCTCTGCAGAGCTGCTCTGGTGCTCCCACTGGTGGCTGTAATCTGAACAATCCACAGATTCTGCCCAAGAAGCAGGATTTAGCTATTTCTTTTCAGGCGTTTTTTAGCTACTCTGGGACAGAACCCTCTAGCCAGCTGGTTTAAGCTGACACAATTCATGTGAAGATGACAACTGGCACTGTGAGTGGACCTACCTGCTTCAAACACTGCAGAAGGACACCAAAGACCATGGAGTATGGCAGGTGCCCCACACGGACCGTGGGGTTCTGGGAAGGCACACTGGGACTTCCTGAAGGTGGGGAGAGAGTTCCAGCAGGCTTCTTCTCAGCAGTCCTCTTCTCTGCTTCTCTACAACATGGAAAGGGGGAAAAAGACATGTGAAAATCAAGACCTGAACAACCTATTCATGTGACCTACAGTGCTACCCTATTTGGCAGCCAGTTCAATGATCAAACAATATAAATTGCATTTTCAATTAAAAATCACAGGATTGCCCAGCAAACAGACAGCAAGGACTCTGTTTGGTCAGGCTGAGGATTATTATAGCCAGGCCCCTAGCAAATTTACAAAGATATCTTTTGGGGCATTTTACACAAAGATGGAGACTCCCTGTTTACAAGGAGACCCATGGAAAAGACAAGGGGTCATGGGCACAAGTCGCTCCTGGGGGGATTCCAATTGGACACAAGAGGTAAATTTTTCACCACGAGGAGTGTCAGACACTGCTCGTGGTCTCCCAAGAGAAGAGGTAAATTCCCCACATAGGACAGTCTTAAGTCTCAGCTTGAGAGGGTGCTGAGCCATCTCAATTAAACTATAGTTGTACCTAGAAAGGTTGGACCAGATGATCCTTGAGGTCCCTTCCAACCTGGCATTCTAGGATTCTATGAACCTCTGACCAAACTATAACATCAAAAATACCCAGATTTGTACAAACCACTGAATCAAACCCCAATGTAAAAACTGGTTTCGGGCAGGAAATTGCAAATATTTTTGCGAAGTTTTGTGAGCAGGAGCAGAAATTTCATATCTGAGATTTAAGAGCTCTGTAGGTGGGTGATTTGTAAGAACAATCCACCCAGGAGTTACTAGTTGAGACAATCCCAGGCTGTAACTATAGACCTGTCCTGCAGCAGATTCATCAGGATCTGGAAGATTTAGAAGAAATGCAGATTGCTACTGATGGACCTTTAAGCTCATGCAAAAAACACCAAATAGTTTGGATAACAGCTTTTGCTTAATGGAATGAGAAACCTACACAAAATCACACAGACAGTAAGGGCTGAACCTCACTGCTCCATCCTTGTTGGAAAGCCCAAGACGGTGGAGGGAGTCAGCTCGAAGCATCAGCAGGAAATCAAATACCTGTAACAAAGACACTGGAATCACTCAGAACCCAAGCCAGTGGAATGCTCTCCCACCTCCCCATGTGACACTTTATCAAATACAAAGGGATTTTTAGCAGATGCTGAGGCTAGTTCTGTAGGAGGCATCACTTCTGGTGTTACACACATACTCTTATGAGCCAAAGAAACACCGAATTCTACTTCTGGCAAGCTCTACAGCACACATTCCCCACCTGCCACCCAGGAGTCCCAAAGACAGGCTGCAGCTCTCAACCTGAGCACACAGATCACTGCTCATACCTGCAGCCTGATGCTGCTGGCCACAGCCAGGCTGTAGGAGTAGATGTAGTGGCGCTGGATGTGGTGGATCAGCATCTCGTAGACCCGCGTGGCGTGGCTGGAGGGCAGGCTGTAGAGCTTGGTCTGCAGGGGAGCAGAGACACAAGGCAGATGGACACCTGTTATTCAGCAGTGTGTATCTGCACTGAGAATTCCATAAAACAAAGCCAAAACTTGCTCCTGAAAGGAAGATGAACAGAAGGCTCTGGACAGAACCTCTGCAAAGACTCCGGAACTCTGCCTGGCTCCAGAAGGGCACTGGCTGGAACAACCAGCTCTAATGGGAGGTGTCCCTGCTCATTCAGGAACTAGATGATCTTTAACGTCCCTTCCAACCCCAACCAGTCTGTGATTCTATGATTCCCAGCTGCTCAACCATCTCGGGACATGCTACCCAAACACAAGGGATCTATTCCAGGTTGTCAGTCATTCCCTTTCTGCTGGTTTATGAACACATCTGCCCTTCACCCATGGAAATGTGCTCATATTCATTGTCCAGTGGAAATAGAGAAAATAAAACATTTAGGAAATGGTCATACAGCACCCAAAACTAGATTTAAAATATTAAGTGTATAAAACAATAGTTGGAGTATTTAGTAGCAGAAGGGTTATCTAAAAAGCCAAGCCCAGCATAAGACCTATTCTGAAGAAGACATGTTTATTGCACTGCAGCATTTACCTGAAGAATTATCAGAAGTCCAAGAACTGCTGTCTTGACATCCTCCAAAGAAGCTGAATATGAGAGCAAGTCCCTCTCCTCCAGTTCAGAAGGAGATGAGAGAGAATGTGCAGCCACCTTTTAAAGAGAAAAGCAACTTGAGCTTTAAGTCTGCAACACACCTTGCTTTTATTTCCACCCTGAAAGGTCAGGAAAAACTAGAGCAAGGCATCCTTGCTGGAAACTGCACAAGCCCTGTCAGGTAGCTCAGATCTGCACTGACAGGGTTTCTAAAGCTCCCCTCTGCTCTGCACTTCAGAGTTGCACCCTCCAGACCCAGCAGTGTGACAGCATTCTGCTGAGCCAAGCAACTGGTGACAATCTGGTTAGGCTCCTCAGACACAGAGAGAGGATCTGGCAAATGATATGGTGATGCTGCTGACAGCTGACCAAACTCTGCCTCACCTTTTCTATGATATCCAGCAAGCTGTTGAAGTGATGAGTGTTGCAGCCTTCAGCCAGGTCTACCAGAAGCTGAGTGGCCAGTTTTCGGACCTGATGGTCTTTATCCTCTGGAATGTGAGCCAGCTGAGAGATCACAACCAAGTTTATCAGCTCTTCCTGCAAGGGGACAGACCTTAATGAGTCTTGCTGCTTGGCTGGCAGCTGTTCAAACAGCTTGTTAAAGAGAAAATAATTACAAACAAAAGAACACTGATATTCTGATAGAAGCCTTGTCCCTCAGCTAGCTGGTTCCTTGATCTTTCCATCCAAATAAGTATTTCTGTGTGCCACCCCTCCAGACACTTCTGACTTCTGTTGCACTTGGATTCAATGCTTTGTTTTTTGTCTGTCCTACAGACTTCAGAGCCCAGGCTGAAATAAACTGTTGAAAAGGGATTTCTAGGGCTTGGGGTTTTTTGAAAGAGAGGAAACATGCTGTCCCTTCCTGTCCTCTGACACTCTGGGTATATTCCAAGGGCTTGAGGACATTCCTAGAGCTCTTCCCTAACTCCTCTCTCAGACAGCTTCCATCTTGGATTGCAATTAAACTGCAAGCACCAAGACAAGTCAATCTGCTCACATCAGATTATGTCCAGACCTCAACTTTTTACAAGGCTTTTAAACGAATCCTGCTTCTCTCCCATTGACTTTCCTTTCTTCCAAAACAAAACGTGTATGGAATTAACAACCTTAAAACACAGAAGTAAAGACACCACCAGATGTGTCCTGGTTGCTGCAACCTGAAGCTCCCACTGCACGTTGCACATACCTGGGTCCAACTAAGGACAACTAAAAGGCAAGTCCTCCTACAAGAAACCTGAAGAATCATGCCTAACATGTTATCTCCCACATTTAAGCACACTCCTCAGCGGCAGGGACAACCTGTAGCACACCATAAAACATTGCTCACCAAAGCCTTTCCCACCCCCTTAAGATCTCACATGTGATGATCAGAAGCAGATAAACACACACCTCGTAGAACTGTCTGTTAATGCTCAGAACAAAGGACAAGACATCCAGAACTTTAATACGAACTGCACTACGACTTTCGTTCCTAAAATGGGAAGAGCAAATTCAAGATGAATAAAGTTGCTGATATTTAGGGAAGGGGGGGAGGAGAAAAGGAAAGTAAATTAAACTAAGATACAACTTAAGAGTTAGAACAGTAACTGTCAGAGATCAGCTGAGCCTAAAGTTAATGTCTCTACATAAAAAATCAGACTCAAGGACAACTGGAAACTGGAATCTCAGTTCAACTTTTACTTCCTCTGGAGAACTAGAACTGCAGTTTTCCCATTTCCAGTCCAAACTAGGAAGCACATGTCAGAAGAACAAGTGCTCTGTTGAGCAAATTTAAAACCAAACATATGGCACTGAGGAAGAGCTGCTCCTTGGCAGCTTTTCACAGATGAGACAGAAGTTTGTTACTGCTGTTGGTATTTTAGATCCCAAAAATAGTTTCAGGAATACCAGTTCCAAACCAGATAACTTTCATGCTGGATAACCATATGCAATCCTGATGCTTAACATAAAAGTCTTGTTTGGTGTCAGAACTACAAAGGGCTGTGGGCTGGAACAGAGCTGCCTAAGCTAATTGGAATAGTACCACCCCATGGAAATGGAGGAAGAAAAAGCCCAACATTTGTATAAGTAACTCGGGGGAAAGTTTTTCTTCTGTTCAACAAAATCCTTTCATTTACTGTGCCCTGGAACTCCCATACTTCTTAACAGTCACTAACATTAGAACTTCAGAAAAAAATATAACTAACAGGAAAATGGGGCAAGAAATACTTGAAAGTGCCTTGTATTCACAAAGCTGTGATTTCATACCTGAAGAATCTCTCCATTAACAACTGCAGGTTGTGGATCCAGCCATCTTTGGCAGGATGAATGGACTCAGCTCTGTATGTTATCAAGTTTAATACAGAAGATTCCTTTCATGGGAAGATCAAGAATTTCTTTTTTAGTGTATAAGCAAATACAACATATCCCTTCCCCCAACCCCCTCCCCAAGAATAAGGCTCATGTCAGTCCTTGCCATGATTTTCTGACCACTTGCTATTTTAGGACTCTCAACTTCCAACTGTATTGAGTAACAAACCAGATTCAACTGGCAGCACAGGGAGACAATAATAAGTCAAGTCTTACTGGTCTCTGATCAGCACATCTTTCCACCAGCTCAAAAAATCTCTCTTCAGAGCCATGGAAGTCATTCTGGTCACAGAGTTCTTCTACTGTAGTCAAAAGATCATGTACAATGGACTTAAGTTCTTGGCTCTCCAGACACTGAAACAGAGACAAAATCATTCCTAAAATACTTTTACCTCACTAGAAAGTGCTGACTTTGAAACACAAACAGCAAACTCGGCTGAGAAGCAGAGTATTGAGAACTGGGCTAAACCCTCCTTTGGGTTCAGAGTTCACTGGAGCACACAACCAGGAGATCAGTTTGCAAAACCATTTCTGGCAAGGTCTTTTGGCTGAAAGCACATCAAGAGAGGCTCAGCACTCACCTGCAGCTGTTGCAGCAATCGCTCCATGATGTCCAGCAGGATATCCCAGGTTACAGCCTGCAGCTCCTTCCCATACTTCTTTATCAGGCGTGTGATGGACAGAACTATCTCGTAAGACACAACTGCATTGGGGCAAGTCATGGCCTGGAACACCAAGCATTGCAGTGAACAGTTGGGAAGCAGTGATCAGAAACCTTCCTAAATTCAAAGGAAACACACCTCACTAATGAGGAACTTCGCCTGAAGGTCTGAGGTAAATATATTCAAGTCTGTACACACAAAGGGCAAAGCCAAGAACGATTTTATGAAGTGCAGTCAGACTCTTGCAAACAGCTGTAGATCAGATGCCACAGACCTGCCTGACAGAGCAGACACAGGAGGTGAACACTCCCAAATCCTGCTCAGTGTACTTGGATGGGAAAATTCTGAGAGAGCTCTGAAGCTGTCCCTGAAGACATCAGCCCTCGTTGTTGTACCACACACTGGAAAGCATCAGAGTTTTTGCTTTGTTTTTCTTTTTTAAGCCAAAGTACTCACAATGCAGATATTTGATAACAATAATTCAGACTTTGCTTTTCTGGCCAAAGCTATTCCAGAAGGAGGTCTCAGTTTCCAACCTGAATCCTCTGCTGTTTCACTGTCTCCCCATCCCCATCCCATCCCCACTGTCTCCCCATCCCCAACTACTGCCTCTTGGCTTTCAGCCATACAAAGATCTCTTTGGTGCAGGGGATCACATTTTTGTTCTCCATCTGTACAGCTCCAGATGTCCACCTGATGTACAAGGTTCCCCCAGCATCCCATCCTACCTTGAGGAATGAAGGCAGCACTGAAGTTGGGGAATTCTTGAGGGAGTTGAGGCGATGAGCACCCCACAGAGCCATCCCCACAAAGAACACAGCTCCTCTCAGCAGCGCTGCGTCTGCCATGTAAGCTCTAGGGACAGATGGAAGGGAGGCCTTAGACCATCCTACAACTATTTTAGCATACAAGAGTCCACAGGAATATACAGTCACAACAGGAACTCCCAGCTGTTGTACATCAGAGCCTTACACAGCAGTTCACACGCACGAAAAGCAGAGAATCGTTTCGTACGAAAGGAATTAATTTCTAAGCACCAGAACCTTCACCTTGTTCTGCTGAGGTCAGTGACTCCCCACCCATCTCAACAGGACCTCTACCCAGTTCCTGGGGTTTTGTTAGATACACCTTTACCTGTCTTCCATGATCCTGCACATGTTGTAGATGGCACTGTGTCCCAAGTGAGTTCCCAAAAGGTTGCGCATAAGCTGCAAATTCAAAGAAAACACTTCAATATCTAATTGGTAAAATGCTCATCAGCCTAAATCTGCAATTAGCTGGCCCATCATGCCCCCTTATGGCAAGTAAATGTGTCCAGCCCCTTCCATGCCACAACAGAAGCCTGTCACCTCAACTGAGAGGAAACTGGGGGTGAATTCCATAGGCAGGGCAGGACAAGACTTACAGGAGCAATGTGCTGCTCCCTTAAGACTTGAAACAACTTTTAACTTTCTCTTGAAATAGGCACATCTGACACTTCATCTATGAGGCCAAAACAGTGAACTCATTAAAAACCAAACCAGGAGAAAGCTGTGACCTTCCAGCAGGGCTCACAGAGCTCCTTCACGTTGATGGTTCGGCACAGAGTGATGATAAACACCGGCAGGTTCTCCGAGGGCAGACAGTTATAGCACACAACTGCATCCAGGACTTGCAAGGAAATCTTTGGGAAAGAGAAGGACAAAATGGTTGTATGCTTCTAAGAGTGAAGTGGGTCAAATCCTAACCTGGCAGACCAGGAAATCTTCTGGAAGTCAAAAGGGATACAGAGATGTCTTTTTTTTCTTTGTTTTTTTTAATCATCATAAGACAGAAAATAAACCATAAAAAGCTCTGCTGAAAAACTGATGTGTCCAATTTATCAATGCTCTGTTTGTTTTAGAATAACATTATTCCTGGTGTACGAGATCCAAAGGTTTACAAATACCTCATAACATTGTATTAGCTCTCTTGTAAGATGAGGATAACCCAAGAGCAGAGTCTGATGATCTGATTTTGTTTCTAAAAGTTACAGTTTCAAAGAACTCTAAAGTACCAAGAAAGACTCAAATTACTGACCTCTATGTCCACAGATGATGAAGTCTGAATGCACAAGAGGCATATCTTGCTGTTAGGAAAGAACATTTAATTATAATTGCTTGTTTGGTATGATTTTAGGCAAATTACAAAGAGCCAAAACAGACAAGTAAATGAACATGTTATTTCATTCATCCTTACCCTTACTTTGGCATCATTGATAACACCCCTAGAGACACTGAACTCTTCAGCCTCCTTTATAAAATCAGCTGAAAGTTGCACTGAAATGCAGCTCACATGCCTACACTGATTCAACAGCACAGACCCTTTGTGGGACTAAGCAGTGCATCAGGTCTGTCCCAGGAAATGGGGAAAGCATGAAACTAAACCAGATTCAAACACTGTAAGAACTGAAACCCAAATATCTCTCAGAAATGTCAGGTATGAATGTCTGGAATGAAACAGATCCAGGTGGGATGAAAAAGATTCCACTTATCTGTATTTTGATCTGCAACTTTCTCCTGTAATTTACCAAGGATAGGAGCTAAAAAGCAAAACAAAACAAAACAAACAACTTACTGGACCATGTCAGCTACATAGTCTTCCAGGTAGCAGCTATTGAACTTCACCAGATTCACTAAAACCAGAAGGAACTCAGAAGACAAACCAACATCCATCCACTGTAGGACAAAGTCAGCTAAAGAAGGAAAACAAATCATTACAATATGCTTCCTACCCAGAACTGTTATCACTTTTTTCTTCTACCACTGGATACCTGTCCCTTAACTCATTCCCACCCGACTGAGGAGGGGTAGAGGCAATACTCACCCAACTCTTCCTCTAGGTAGGTGATGTATCTTCCATTCTCTGTTAGAGCCTTGAACACCTCCAGCCGTTCGTGCAGGTCTTCATTGGAGGGATAGTCTTTAATAACCTTAAAAAAATGTGCCCTGAGGATCCCTAATCTCTCACCCTTAAAAAAAAAAAACACAAAGAGGAGGGGAATAACAGTGTCACTAATGAAAACTGACAGTTAAGGCCTGAAGCTTATCAAGGTCTAGAACAGTAACCATCACGATTGAAATTATTATTTTCTTTTCCTCCAGGCTGTGAAAACACCTCCAGCCTCCTCTGGCTGCTGACAGAGCTCAGGTCTTCTCAACCACTTAGATCAGCACTTGGAGCTGGAAGCATTTGTCCAGCAACACACAGACAGCACTCAACACACTGTGGAATCCAAGGAGACTGCACCCCACAGCACTACCAGAACAGCTTTTAAAGAACTAAAGAAGCCAACAGACCAGAATCAAGGGCTGCTCTCCCTGAAAGCACCTACCCCTGCACCTACCCATGCCTCTTCAGAACACTGAAAACTAGAACTTTGGTCTGATACAGTCTGATGTTTGCACAGCACAGTGTGAAATCTGAAGAATTCATAGTGTGCTTAACTTGGCCAGGCTAGAAAAGTATCTCACACAGAACTTCATGCACTCTCAACATGCCCAAACACCAAACCAGCTGCAGACTGGGAGCAACAGGCCTGGGCAGAGACCATATAAAATTCACTGTACTACACTGAACTTAAGTATTTGCTGCTTCTCCAGAACATTGCCCCAAAACTGAAACATTTTCTAATAGACTATGAAAAAGTTTTGCTGTGAGGTCAAACCAAGACTTGCAGTGATTTCTCCTCCCACTCACTGGGCCCCACCAAAATAAACATGGAAAGCTGCAACGAAGATTGAAGGGGAGGGAAGGGGCTGGATCTAGATGATCTATAAGGCCCCTTCCAACCCCAACCATTCTGTGATGTGATTCTACGAAGAGCCACCCAGTGTTTTCCACCCTCACACTCTGCACAAAGCCCAGTTTCAGTGCAGTTTGCTTTCACCTGTCCTTGGACGATTGACTTCAGCAGGTGAAGAACCGCGTGTCTGGCTTCGGCGGGGCGCTCTGGCTGGAGCATGTCAGCCACCACCTTCCAGATGGCTTCCACTGCATGCTGGAAACAAACACAGGAGACAGGCAGCAGCAGGGAAGTGAAGCTACTTCTGGGATCTCTACCCAGGGGGTCAGTCATTAATTACAGCAAGTTAATGAGCTAGATCTCCAGGGATTTCATGGGCAGAGGTCTCTTCTGAGGGACACTCTCACCTGTCATTAGCTCAGAGGAACCACATGAGAGACACCAAACCCTGTCCTGTCTGACAACTTCCACCTCAGTAACTGAAGTTCTTAATTCACGCATTTTACAGAAACCTTCATCCCAATTCAAGGTGAGTTTCAAACTGATTTGAGGCTGCTTATTAACAAGACAGAGGAGGAAGCAAACACCTCTTCTAGAGGATCAACATCATCTCCCATGAACTGTCCTGAACAGGCCTGAATATTGGCAGTGTTCTCCCTCTATCCAGCTCAGGAAGCCCATCAGCTACATCCTCCCTGCTCCACAGTTGGTAGGTTGGACAAGACTACTTTTCTTTCACACCTTTTTTAAACCTTGTACAGGTCTGGACTGCACAAAACAGCTTCTGGAATCACCAAATCTAAAAGGCAGCCCAAACTACAGGAGCCTCTTAAGACAGGTTAAAAGCTGTTGCTTAAATTTCCACCTTTCCAATAGTTACTGAACATTTGAAACTTACCTCTTCAATTTTTTTTGTTTTTGCCACTTCACAGATTTGACCAATTGCTCGTATCCTGTTACTTAATCCACATTCTATGCTCAGTTCCTGGAAAAAAATGCAGAAAGAAGCCCACAGTTTGCCTTACTAGAAACACGGGTTTCTCAAAGGGGATCGTGAACCACAGAAAAATAAATCACACATTTGCCCAAAATTATCTAAACCATTAGTCATCACTGGAGCTTTTCAGGAATTCCTCCACAACATTTTCCATCAGCAAATGATTTGTCAAAACTAGAACTTTCAAAGAACTGGAGCCAAGCAGCTTTTCACCTCCAGGACAGATCATCTCAAGATCCTGAGATAAGTCAGCAGCTCCCTGGCTGTGGCACTTGCCCAGGTCATGGGAGAAGGGCAGAGGAAGGAGGGACATGAGGTCCAGCTCCCCAGCAGGTCAGCACAGGTGGGAAAGGATCCTGGTCTGCTTCTCCCTTTTTATGTGTTTTCCTCCCTGTGTGCCAACTATTCTGCTTGCAGACTTGCTGTACCAATTACTGGAATAATAATTATTATTTTTTATTATTATTTTTGCAAAACTGTAAGGTTTTCATTAAAAAGAAACAGTTTCCAGCTGGTGCAAACTGCCACCACAACCTTCGTCAAGCTCTGATTATAAAAAAAAAAGCAGCCTATTTTGAGGAAACACCCTGTGACCCAACATGAGACACCACCACCCTGTCTCATAAGCATTCAAATGTTGAGTAACTAAATTGCTGTCACTTTGAAGTAGGCAAGTTTTGATTGCATTTCACTAGAGAATGAGTTGAGAGATGAGGTACAAAGGCATGATCACTGCCATGAGAGGGGGTGGATGTCAAAAGAGAAAGCAGAACCACCAAGCCCTCCTTCCAGTCCTCCCAGCTCAGGTGATCCTGGCACCACCTCCACCTCTACTATGGGCAGTTCTCACACCTTGAGTATTTCTGCAGTGATGATAAACTCTGTTTGTTTCCCCTCCGACGACTTGGAACTTCCCCGGGATGTTCCCAGCCCCAGAAGATTCCTGAACTTCTCCTTCAGCCCGGAATCCTTGCCCTGAGGCTTTGCCATTGCTGACAAGCACCCAGCGCTGGGCCCTGCAGACACAGAAGAGGGTTTCAGTGAGGGGAGGCACAAGGGGCTCCTGAAGCAGGAGAACACCAGTGACAGCTGCCACAGCGTGGCTCTGAGAAGCAGCTCTGGTGGCTCCAGCTGCTTCAAACAAGAAGAATCCCAAGATGGGGGACAAGTCAGCAAGGAGGCCACACACATGAGGAGCCCTCAGCCCCCCCATCCCGCAGCTCCCTGGGGAATGGGGAGCTCAGGGTCACAATTTTCTGGAAGCTCTGAATGCCCAGCACCACCACCGCCCACGTGGGGCAGTTGTAAACCCTTGAGCTGATTTCTGAAGCATAAACACACACACGGACTTTTTGGCAGGTGTGAGCTGAAGTGCCCGTTCCCAGTCCCAAAGCCACGGACAGGCACCCGGCACCGTGCGGCAGAGGTGCCAGGAAGAGCCTTATGAACCTGAGAGTCTGGACATGCAAACACTGCCGCGGCCAGGAGGAAGCGGGGGGGCCGAGAACAAGCAGGCTCGTTACAGGGGTGGCAGACGTTCCGAAGCCAGCCCTGCAGCCAGCCCCGGCCTGCTGCCCCTCAGGGGCCCTGGCACACGGCTGCAGCAGGACCCCGGCCCCCGGCACAGCCCCAGCACCCTGCCCTCGGCACCGGCCCGCCCCTCGGCTGCGCCCGAGTCCCCGCGGACAGGACATCGCCCGCCCCGCCACCCCGCGTGCTGCCCGGCCCAGCAGCCCGGGGGACACGCTGCGGGGGCACAGGCCGCGACCCCCGCCCGACGGCGGGGACACCGCGCAGCCCCCCGCACACACCCCGGGGCACGGCGCGGGGCCCTCCGCCCGCCCCACCGCGGCCCCGGGCGGACACGCAACGGGGCACGCACCGCGGGCTCGCCCCGCACACCCCGGCTCCCGCATAGGGACCCTCGGGGGGCTCCCGCAGCCGGGGGCAGCCCCGCAAGGCCCCGCGTCCCCCGCACCGGGCACAGCCCCGCACCGGGCACCCCCCGCACCGGGCACCCCCCGCACCGGGCACACCCCCCGCACCGGGCACAGCCCCGCACCGGGCACCCCCCCCGCACCGGGCACCCCCCGCACCGGGCACAGCCCCCGCACCGGGCACAGCCCCGCACCGGGCACCCCCCGCACCGGGCACCCCCCGCACCGGGCACACCCCCCGCACCGGGCACAGCCCCGCACCGGGCACCCCCCCCGCACCGGGCACCCCCCGCACCGGGCACAGCCCCCGCACCGGGCACAGCCCCGCACCGGGCACACCCCGCACCGGGCATCCCCCGCACCGGGCAGCCCCCCCGCACCGGGCAGCCCCCCCCGCACCGGGCACACCCCGCACCGGGCACACCCCCCGGCCCGCTCGGGGCCTCCCGACCCCGCGCCCCGACTCACCCGCCGCCCCCGGCCCCCGGCGGAAGTCCCGCCTCTTCCGGCGGCGGGCGCGGGGCACGCCGGGAGCTGTAGTTCCCGGGGCAGGGCCGCCGCTCCGCGATGTGCGCGGCCGTGTCCGGCGGCGGCGGGCGGGCGGCCCGGAGGCTCGGCAGGGCCGGGGGGGCGGCCGGAGGTACGGGGCGGGCTGGGGGGGGAAGATCGGGGCTGGCGGGGCCCTGGCGCGGAGCCCCGGGGGCCGGGCTCAGCGCGCCGTGTCCCCGTCACGGGCCGGGATGGGGCAGCCCCCCGCCGGCCGGGCCGCCTGTGGGCCTGGCAGAACGCCCGGGAGTGCACCGTGTCCTTCGTCAGCTTCCCGTGCAGCTGGGACACGCGTGGTGTCCCCGCGGCGCGACGTGTGTCCCCGGGTTTGGTCACCGGCGCCCCGGCTCCCTCCCCACCGTCCCTCCCCCGCGGCTGGCTGGGGGTGGGCACCACGCGGAGGGCAGTGTCCGTCATCGGCAGGGTCCCCGGGGGTTGGTGGCACGTGGGGGGGGTCGGGCGGGGGACAAAGGCTGCTCCTTCCCCCTGGGAATCTGTCTCGTGTCCCGCAGTGAGCGGGGGCTGCGGCCCGGCCGCCCCCCCGAGGCGCAGCGGGAGGAGGAGGAGGAGCGTCAGCATCGCCTACGAGTGCGGGCAGGGGGCTGGCAGCGGGCGGGGGGCGGCGGAGCCCCAGGGACCCCGCTGGGAGCCGCGGGACTGGCGGCTGCAGCTGGAGCGTATCCGGGAAATGAGGAGCCACAGGGATGCTCCCGTGGATGCGATGGGAGTGGAGAAGTGTTACGACAGCAGTGCCCCTCCCCAGGTACAGCACCCGCAGCCCTGCCCCGCAGCCCCCCAGCTGCCTCAGCCTCGCCTTGCCCCTGGGCGTGTCCCGCTTTGGAGGTCTCCAGAAGAGAAAAATAAACTCCGGGTGTATCAGGACTTGAGGCGGGGGCTGGTTTCACAAGAGGTTACTGCAGAAGCATGAGAGAAACTGTTCATCCTGCCAGAGGAGGAGAGGCAGCCACTGCCTCCCCAGTCCCGGGCTGCTTGGGTTCAGGCAGCCCTCGTGGAGCAGCAGTGGGTGTTTGCTGAGATGTTCTCTGCTCACATTTCAGCCCGTGCTGGGCTTTAGAGACTGACCAGCAAACACAGCTGTGAAAGGCTCTTGTCCTCTGCTGGAACTGCTGCCAGGAGAGTCAGCAGGCTGGACTGAGGGCAGCAGCAAACAAAGGATGTTTTTCGACTTGGGAGTGAAAAACCTGAGAGAGTATTGTGGCAGTGCTAGGACAGGCTGGTGGGGCATGAAGGCACATCCCTTTTCCTTAATATCTTGGTAGGAGTCCAAGGAAAGTATCCAGCAAGATGCCTCTGTAACACAGAGGTAAAACCACACGGAGAAAAGGCAAAGGGAGCCGAGAAAAAGCTCCCCAGGCTGCTTTTATACTCTTTAGAGCAGCTCGTAAGTGTAGGTTGGCTTCCTTCCCTCTTGGGTCCACTTTGAAGGAGATACTGGTTGGAAGGAAGGGCCATGCTGGGATGTGCTCCCCAAGCCTGGGAACACAATCAAAGGCCCCAGATGACACCTCCCTCCGAGGGGACCGGTTGCATCAGTACAAAAACAAAGCGGAGGGGCTGCAGAGCTGTTCTCTCCATGCCTGATGCTGGGATGGGAACGTGGAGACATCCCACAGGCAGGAGCAGCAGGAGCCGTGTGTCCCACCGTGACCTGCCAGGCTCCAAGGGAGGTCTGGGGGACACAGCTGCACAGCCCCAGTGCCTGGAACACTGTCCTGGCATTGTGCCTTGGGCTGGGATCCCCTGGGAACATGGTTAGCTTTTGGCCCCAGGTTCAGGCAGCATCACACGCTCCCCAGCCATGTGGGCTGGCACCAAGTGCAGCTCTGGAGCCAGGGGGACAACAGTACAGGATATGGAAATAACTTTTCTTCCCTAGGGAAGCAGGTTTGTTGCTTCCGAGAAAAAGTGGATGTTGTAACCCTCAGCACACCCCAGTCCTCCTCACACAACTTCCATGCACTCAGAGATTACCCTGCTTCCCTGCCCCCAGAGGGTCTTCCTGGTGCACCTGTGGTTTTGTAAGAGAGCTGGAGGAAGGATTGTATCCCACCTTATCCTGGGTCAGCCCAGGTTAGCTGCATCATCCTCCTCGTTCTGCTGGGGATAGAATCACCTCTGGGGAAAAATAAGTTGAATAATAGGAAGTGAATGGTCTGGGCTAAACCCTTCATGAGAGCACCAGAGGAACTCTGGGTATTGTGCTTCATGTCCCAGTCTCCATCATCCCAGTTCTTCAGATGTGGTTCCATGAGGAGCTCACTGGAGCCAGATGCCCAGTTCCTGCTGAAGCTTAGTGGGAAAGGGCTTGGGATTTTCCAAAGCTGCTTTAGAGCTGAAATTGCATGAAAAAACATTGGGCAGTTGTACTTCTACGTCCTGTGGGGTCTCCTGAGAATCCCATCATCAGGAAAAGCTTTTGTCTGTCCCCTCATGGCACCCTTGGATGTGAGAGCCCAGCAGGCAGTAGCTGCTCCTTGCCCTTTTATGCATGCTGGCTGGATTGTAGGTGTTTCATTTCCCCCTTTATTGTCTGACAGAATCAAAAGGTGATGGATGATATCTGTTGCAGCTTTCCAGTCTCTTATAGACAGAGACACAGAATTGTCACAGGTGGAAAAGACCTCCAAGATCCCTGTGTCAAACTGTCAGCACCTCCTGCCCTAAAACCAAACAAACTAAATCCAAAACCACCCACTAGAGCATGTCCTGAAGTGCATTTAAATACCTCTAAGGATGGTGACTTCACCACCTCCCTGTGCAGCCTGTTCCAGGGTCTGACCAGTCTTTCAGTAATTATTCCTAATATCCCATCTAAACCCCCCTGGCCCAACTTCAGGCACTTTGATCATTATCAGGGCTGAATCAGATCCATCTGATGTGCTGGGCTGAAGATGGTGCCAGGTGGGAGAACCAAGCCCTGGAGGTGGCTGGATCCCCTCGGAGATCTTGGGGTGTCTCAGTGTCTCCTTGTCCCCAGGTTATGCGCTACCAGGTGCTGCTGTCACTGATGCTCTCCAGCCAGACCAAGGACCAGGTGACCTGGGGGGCCATGCGGCGCCTGCGGCAGCGCGGCCTCACCGTTGACACCATCCTGCAGATGGAGGATGCCACGCTGGGGCAGATCATTTATCCCGTGGGATTCTGGAGGGTGAGTGCCAGGAATGTGGCAGCACCCAACGTGCAGGCAGAGGAACCCCCTGCACTGTCCTCTGCTCCCGCGCAGCCACCTGAGACCGCTCCGAGGCCCAGGAGGGGAGCACAGGGTGTCCTTTCTGGGCTGTACTCAAGGCTGCATTTCACTCCAGTTTTAGCAGTTTGTGTTCACAGTGAGACTGCTTGCTGCAGTGCCTGGAGGGCAGAGCTCCTCAGGTCTCAGCATTTTTGCTTTCAAGGAGAAATCAAAGACCTCCCCTCCCCAAACTCCACTGTGTGGCCTCACATGTAACGTACACTCAGGGATCATTTTGTTTTCTGAGCTGCTTGTCTCTCTGTTCCCTCAATTTGAGGGTAACTTGGGTTTTCTGCCTTTCCCCTGGTTTTCCAGAACAAGGTGAAGTACATAAAGCAGACAACAGCCATCCTGAAGGAGAAATATGGGGGTGACATCCCAAGGACAGTGGAGGAGCTGGTGCAGCTGCCGGGAGTCGGGCCCAAAATGGCCCACTTGGCCATGAACATCGCCTGGGACAGTGTGTCTGGGATAGGTAGGTTGGGCTGTGTGTTCCCCATTCCTCTTCTAAATCCTGTCTGATCCATTCCCTGGGCACTGGGGAAGCATTGCAGCTAGGAAACCTGCCTGCCCCAGCAGCCTGATAGCATCACTTAGTTTAGCCACCTGCAGAGTATTTGTGGGGGGGCTGAAGGATGTGACCCTCAACCACTCGCAGCAGAGGAGTTGCTGTAGGATTCACTTATGGGCCCAGCCACTGCTTTTCCCCAAATTCGATAGCAGAAACCCCCAAGGGCAGTCACTCCCTCCTCCTGAGCTGCTGGTAAGCAGTGCAAGTAGTGCTGGAAAGAAGTGGGGCTCAGCCCAAGTTACCATTTGAAATGGGTAATTTGTGGTGGGTGATGGAAAGAAACGGACTGGGGCTATGGGAGCTCCAGAATTTGGGATCTGTGGCAGTTTCTGCTGCTGGGCAGCCAGGGCCCCCAGGTACCTTTGTTGTTGTGCCATGTTGATTGACCAGAGGGAAGTTTTCTCCCACGCGGTGCTGCTTTGGGAGCGTGGCTGGTAGCCGAGCTGCCAGCAGATGGAGCTGGACAATCAGATCGGCTTGGGGGGCCCCCTGGGGACAGATTAATATTCCAAGTATATTTGCTGGTTAATGGAGGAGCCCTGGGAAAGCCGGGAATGCTGCTACCTGAGGAATGCCAGCACGCAGCTCCAGGACAGCGTGGCAGCAGAGTCTCCTGCCCCAGTGACCATCAGCTGGACACAATGTGGCTCTTGCCCTGGATTCATCAGCTCTTGGGGTCTGTTGTTCTCTCCCTGCTGAGGGGAAGGGAAGTCTGGAGGGAGCCAAACTAGCCAACTGTTTTCCAAATAATTGTGTGCTCAGTTTTGATTTAGGAGGCACGACTCTGTCTTCCTGTTTACAGCAATTTCCTGGGTTTTGCCCAATTAGCCATAGAGACAGGTTTATCACAGCTGATCTAACAATAATATACTTTGCATTCAGAGCTTTTTAGCTCAAAGCACTTTATAAACATTGGTTTAAGCCTCACAAACCCTCTTGTGTTGGTAGATATTATGAAATGTGTTTTCCATCTGGATAAAGAAGGGGCAGAGCTGGCAGCTTGCGTAAGCTCAGCTGAAAGGCAGGGAGCCTGGGACAGGCTGCCCTGCTGGAAGAGAGCTTGGGGAGCTCTGGGGAAGGCTGGGCCAGCTCCTCTGAGCCTGTCACTAGCTGCGTGCTGTGAGAGACCCACCCCATCCTGCTTTTGGCTCTAGTCCCAGGGAGAGGGCAAGCAGGGTTGTGCTGGGAGCCTCTCCTCTGTGCCTGCTGGGCTGCAACGGGCAGCTTGGGGCTCTTCTCTCTCCTTCAGGTGTGTCTGCCCCCACCTAAACTCTGGGTTCTCCCTTCCTAGCTGTGGACACCCATGTGCACAGGATCACAAACAGGCTGAAGTGGGTGAAGAAGGAGACCAGGTACCCTGAGGAGACTCGGGTAGCACTGGAGGACTGGCTGCCCAGGTGAGACCTCAGCCTCCTTCCTCCACTGGTGCTTCATCTTCAGTATCAGATGCCAGCTGACAGGTGCTCTGTTGCATCTCCACGTCTGGCACACGCCAGAGCACAAGGACATGGCCACAGGCACTCCGAGTGCTTGGTCTCTGTTCCCCATCCCACTCCAGGGGGACTGGGAAAGGTTAGGAGGGCTGTTCTTAGCAGGAGCCTGGGACCTGCCTCCAGGCACCTTGGGGAGCCAAGAGGAACAGACAGTGGGGGAAAGGGATCCGTTCAAAAGCACGGGCTGTTCTTTAACCCCCCCTAGCAGCTCTACCGGAAAGCTCATGGGTTTGTTTTTTTGTTTTCCCCTCTCTCTGCAGGGATCTCTGGAGGGAGATAAATTGGCTCTTGGTGGGCTTTGGCCAGCAGACCTGCCTGCCTGTGAATCCTCGCTGCAACGAGTGCCTCAACCAGGACATTTGCCCAGCTGCTAAGAGATGCTGAGGGCTCCTCCGGCCTCGGCAGAGCAGCCAGCCCAGCTGCTGGGGCCCGGCAGCCGCCCGGAGCCCCTCCTGGGGAACGGGAGCCTCCTGCGGGCAGCCCAGCAGCGCTGGGGAGGCACCAGTGCCCGAGCTGTGCGCGGGGAAAAGGGCCTTCCCTGCTGCCCCGCGTCCCTGCTGCCCCGCGCTGCCCGCTCCAGCCCCCGGGAGCGCCCGAGCACAGCCCGGAGAAACGCTTTGTCTCAGGGACCGCGCTGCTGCTTGTCCATGCACACTGAATAAAGGTGGTGGGTTGTTGGTTTGTTTTTTCACCCGTGAGGTTTGCTGGCATCTGTGCAAGACCGGGTGGGGGGAGGAGAGCACGGGTGAGCTCCCCAGGCATGAGGCCATAGCAAGCAGCCCTGCCTGCCCGCAGCACAGCCTGCCCAGCCCCGGGGCCCTGCTGGGAACAGGGCACAACGCAGCACTTCAGGAGCTAGGGTCAGAGGAGGCCACTGCCTGGACAAGTGAACTTTGGGTCTCGGTTGCAGGGGGCAATGCAGAGCAGGGCCGGCAGGAGACAAACCAGCACCCCTCTCAGGTCTGCGTGTGCCAGCAAGGGTTACTGTGGCCGCAGGAGCCAGGCTGGTGTGTGCCTCAGAAGCTGACACAGGGACAGCACCACCTCTGTGTTTTTGTTCTTCAAAGAAAGGGCAGTGCTGACTTCATTGTCGAGCTTCAAAGGAATAATTTCAGCTACTCTTTAAACAGGCAAGGGAGGAAGCAACGTTTACAATGTGCTAACCAAGGCTGTCATTCCGCTCTGAAGTTCCCCACCAAACAGATGGGGAAGGAGCAAATAAGTACTTGGTACATGGGGAAACAAAGTTTATTACTGACATTGCAGTGTACATTGTTTTTATAATGTAGCTGACAGCCTTACATTTTATTGATTTTTTTTTTCTTCCAAGTTAAATGTACAGGAACTGAATAATTACTACTGAGCTACAAGATGTCAGAAATACAGTAAGTGCTTGAACCAGGAGCATTTTCCATGGACTAAGCAGAGATTAAGATTTTTAAATCTTATCAGTACAGATTTGCACACCTGATTTCTTTTGATCTGCATTCAGAACTACATGTTCTTCCCTCCCCCCCCCCCCCCACTCAACTACAGTGGTCCAGTCTTGTAGGAGCAGTGCAGTATTTACAGATGGGTCTTTGCTCTCTGACATGCTTGGGAGAGCAGGATGTTCAGGTCAGGGAGACAGGGAATGTCTGCCCTGGGCAGAGCTGGGGGCACTGCTGGGCTTTGGCTGTGCAGGCACGTTAAGCAACACACAGACCATGATAAAGAAGGGCTCCTTCAAAAGATTACTGATGTAGAGAAGTAAACATTGGGAGGGAGACAAAGAGAGAGCAGGGAATTGTCTTTGAAGTGGGGCAGAGGTGTCTTGTTAATGGCAGAGTCCTGGAGGGGAGGCAAACCTCTCAGCTTCCTGATCCAACATCCTGCTGCCAGTCTCCTCCCTGATAGCCAAACACCTGCACCACTTCCAAAGTCATTCTTTTCAACCTGTTCAGCCCATCAACATTCCTAACAGGTAACCTTCAGAAAAGAGAACTCATCTCCTTCACCCCTGAGGCTTTCCCTGCTCTCCTGCCAGCCAGCAAACAGCTGCGGGCATCAGCTGCTCCCCATGGTGGAGCCAAACGTCCTGCCTGTGCTGCTGCAGTCCCTGCCCCACACTGACCCCCAGCCTGCTGCCCAGTAGAGCAGTAAGTTATAAGGCACCTTTGAGCTCAGTACTTCAGAAATACACACAGAGCTGTTACCACATCCCTGATAAACCCAGAGGCCACAGGGCTTCCAGCACCAGTGCTGGGGTGAGGCAGTGAACTCAGCATGTGCTGTGGAGTGGCCATCCACGGCCAAGGGATCACTGCCACTTGCTTTTAGCTGGGGAAAGTGGCTTTGTACTCGCCTGTCCTGCTGTGCCTGGTCCCTTCCCATGGCTGCCTTGGCATTGGAACAGAAATACCAGGAGCTGCTGGGGCGTGGGAGGGAGAGGGCCAGCCCTGTCACAGCTGGGACCCTGCCCTGGGAAAACACCTCTGTCTGCAGCCCCCGAGAGCTTTGTTCAGCTTAGTCATCTTCCCTCATTTACAGCCAAAGGCAATTAATACAGAGCATAAATGGGCTTCATTTGTAACACTTTAAAGATCCATTTTTGAGACTCTCATTCCCAGAGCAGTGTGTTTTCAAGAATCCAAACAAAGCCAAAACTGCCCACTCCGTCACGCCGCTGCCTGCTTCACAGCCAGCCCCACAGAGACCCCACGGCTTCCGAGGGCACCTCCCAGACACCCCACAGCTTTGGAGGACACCTCTCAATGGCGAGAGCCTCATGGGCTGGAGACATCAAATACCAACCCCAAAGCAACAAACCAGGTGGGACCTGGACCCTGCTCCAGGACCCAGCACCCAGACACGGCCAGGGCTGAGCCCCGCTGGCCCCACACCAAGCCTGCAGCTAGAGCTGCATCCTGTGTTCCTCCCTGCAAACAGACACTGGGTCGTGCTCACTTCCAAGTCAGTCCAAAGAGTTTTTGTAGCATCTCGTGGCTCTTCTCCTCTTGTGAGGCTGCAGGAGCTGTGCCTGTGGGGCAGGACTGGCCCCACTCTGCCTTCCCCTGCCGCTCCGCGCTGCATCTGCAAACGGCGAGGCCTGGGGCATCTGGGCTGCTGGGTTTGGGGTTTGTTTATAAATGCTGCCCTCTCCCCTCTGCAGAGCTGTCGGGGATGAAAAAGGGGCTTTTATTGCCAGGCCAGAAGTCACTGGTGGGAAGGGAGGTTCCTAAACTAATTGGAAACATATGGATCTCCATTTAAAAAAAAAAAAACAACAACCACAAAACAACTAAACTTTTTCAATAGCAAAGCCAACAAGAGCAATTCACAGCCACTGTCCATTTTCCCACCATGTGAGCAGATGGGGTGCCAGGTACACCTCATCCTTTGGGTCTCCCCCACAGTGGGGGCACAAGGCTGTAAGATGCTTGCACAGGGGCACAGAGCATCCCACGGGGCTCAGTCTGGGACACTCACAAAACCAAAACAAACACCCCAAATAATAAAAAAATATAATAGAAGCCTAAATGATGCAGGTAAGAAACAGGAGCTAAACAATTCCAGTCTTTTCTCATAGGAACGGGGACGGCAGGCAGCCAGAGCTGGGCTGAAGGGTGAGCAAGGAGCTTTGGTCACGTTTGTCGTATGAGAATCGCTGGTGAGTAACAACAACAACAATAATAATAATAATAATAAAATATAAAATAAAAAAAAGGACTTTAAAATACACCTTGTAAAAGCAACCAGTGAAGAGCAGAGCACAAAGCATCTCACGTGGACACTGAAGGACAGGGCGTAGGCACCTCAGAAACGTCCGAGCTGGGGCAGGGCAGGAGGGCAGCAGACAGGGACCACCAGCAAGGATCAGAAATTGCTGAAAATCTCTCGCTTCTTGTTCCAGTCCATCTGTGGAGCCCTCTTCTTCACCCGCTTGGCCCGCACCTTCTCCTTGGCCTCGGCAGCCGTGGGGCTCAGGCTCAGGCCGCTCTCCTCAAATGGGTCCCTCTTCTCCACATCTCCATCCTGCGTGGAGAAGGGAGACGAGGGGTCAGCCCAGGCCAGTGTCCCCCATGCCCCACTGGGCAGGGCCAGGCCATCCTGCAGCCTCTCACAGCCCAGCACAGGCGGTTCCTCCAGTGTGCACAAGCAAATGCACAGGAGTGGGGTTTGTTTTTTTTTTGAGCAGAAGGTCAAAGTCCCTCCCCCATGCTGTGCCTGTGGTTTCTCTGGCAGCAGCAGCGTCCCTGTGGCCACACAGTTAATGACTACACTGCGTTTTGTGGGTTTTGTTTGGGGTTTGGTGGGTTGTTTGGTTTTTGCTTTTTTCTTTCTTTCCCTGCCTGCAGAACATGCTGCTGCCACGGCTGGGAGTGGAAAAGCAGAAACAGAGAAGCGGCCGCCAGAGGGAAAATGAGCTGCTCTGTTTGTCTGCAGGGGAAATGAAAAATAAGCCCCTGGTTCAGGCAGAAAGCAGGGATGAGGGAGAGAGGTGGGAGAGCCTGGGAGCTGGAAAAGAGGGGCTGCAGCAAGGCCCCCTCATCTTCTGCCTGAGCACCCATTTGCTCCTGGAGCACCTGTGGGTAACTGAGGTGGGGACGGGGTGTGTGGGAGAGCAGCAGAGCTGGTCATGCCCAGCACGGCCAGTGCACGACACCAGTCAAGGCAGTATTTGCTCTGGGAACTGTATTGAAACCATCATCTTTCCATCTGCTTAATAAAAGTACTTTTATAATGACAAAATTAACTTTCCTTTCTAAGTCACTGCCACCATGGGAATGTGTCCCCAAGCCAGGCCTCCCAGGTGCCCCATCCCTGACACCCTTGTTCCTGCAGTAAGTTTGTGAACACAAACTGAACCCGAGGGTGTCTGGAAGGGGCACACCAGCTCTGAGCTGGGGACAGAGCCACAGGAAAAGCCCTGACACCCCCAGGGACTTGCCTTGCTGGGACAGCATCTCCAAAACAGCCCCAAGGTAACTCCACGGGAGGAACCGCTGTGCTGGAGCAGCAGGACACAGCCTGGTTTTCCAAAGGCAGCAGCCATTGGATCAGGACATGTATTATTCAATGCTCAGAGAGAAAGGCAGATGCCAGACTGCAGGCGTTTGGCCACAGCCCTGGGACACAGCTGGTGTTCGAGAGGTTTTGCAGGCTCTGGGTGTCCAGGAGGCTGCGTGAGCCCTCGGTGCTGCCGCGCTCCGGCTCCCGGCCCTCTCGGGGCAGGGCATGGGCACTGGGACCAGCACAGACCCCATGGAGCACCTGCATGGAACCATCCCACTATTTTTTTTGGCAGAGCCACACGCTAAAGAAATTCTTGAGCGCTTCAGAAATCTCCTACTTACTATTTTTAAGGAAAAAAACCTGAATCAGTAACACCAGGAGAATACCAGCCTACGCCTTGTGTTTACTTGTGGCTCCTGGTCCACCCTGCACAGCAGGGTCTGACTCTTCTCTGCAGCCTTCAGCCAAGCTCCACCAAACAGCCCCAGCCCTGCAGGTCACCAACCCCCCACCCCTCCCTCCTTCAGCAACTCCTTTAAATGCTGTGACAAATTCCTGTGCTCCAAGCTAAAAGCAACTCGGCTTTTTTAAATTTTTAGCCTTCCTTGCTCCTGTTAGCAGCATTTGAACTGCTCAGCCCAGCTCCTCCTGCCCTCCCAGCTTCCCCTCTTGCCCTGTAGCTCATCAGGACAATTACACTTCAGACCCAAAACTCTTGCAGACATCCTTTCACCAGTGCAGCCCAGCCTGTGAGACAAAGCTGAGCAGAGGCTGAAATGCATCCTGACAACTGTGTAGCTACAACAGGATGTCAAAGGGAGGAGGAATGGGTGGGGTTTTTACCTCTGATTCCTTCCCAGGACTTTGAAGGTCACTGTGAGATGAAGATGTGGATCCTCCATTCAGCTAGTGGGAATTGAAATGTTAGTCCAGTTTACTCAAAGGTAGAATTAGGAAAAAAATAAAAAGCTGGGCAGAAAAATGCTCCAGCCTGGTGGAACACAGACACCTCAGCCTGGTGGGGACAGAGACCGAGTAACACCAGGCTTGTCCAGGACCAGGAACAGAGCCTGGAGCAGAGGGTCCTGCCAAAGGGACCCTGCACACACACCTGTACACACAGTTGTGCACACACAGGAGCTCCCTGGGATTTCCCAGCAGAGCTGCTGCTCTCCCACCTCCCCCACTCCAGACAGCCACTCACCTCCTTCTCCTCATCACAGGGATTAAGTGGGGCTGGGACCAGCCTTGCTCAACCCCAAAATTACAGCTGCAGCAGGAAGCAATTAAAACCAGCCAGCAGCAGTTGAGCTGAACTAAACGAGCCAAGCTAATGAGCCTTGGGGACATTACGAGCATCCCTCTCTGCCCTGACAGGCTCATGGGTCACAGGCAGGAGGCAAGGAAAAGGCAGCATGGCATCTCTCCCCCATCCCTCCTGATCCCTCCCACACATTCCCCTGAACTGATCAAACCCAGGATGCTGCCCAGCCACCCTGGTTGTCAGGGCATCCTGGATCCAGCAGCTCCTCACCTGGGTCTGGGCAGATCCATTTGTCATGGGCTGCGGCACCAAACCTACAGACCACAAAGAAAATACACAGTAAAAACACTCAGCTGGGACTGCTGTTCCATGCAAAAGCTTGTCCATTCCCTCCCCTTGTGCCCTCCTGGAACCTAACTCCTTCCACACAACAGCATGTGGCCAGCTAGCCCCTCCCCAGGTTCCCTTGCTGCTCACTTCTAATGATTTACACTGATAATATTCCACGGGATGGCCAATTTAATGAGCTCAGCTGCTGGTCACCACAATGAAGTCATTGCTAAAGGCATTACCATGTCTTATCTGTTCCAGGCTAACAGATGTGTTAATTGTGACAGGATTAACAACTGAATTATGTCAAGCATCAATGCTCCTTGTGTGCATCTCTCCAGCAGAAGACAACAACGTGGATGCACGTTGCTCTGTAACCCCAAATCCAGTGGAGCAAGAGCAGCCCATGGGGCCAAATGCAGAAGTCCAGGGCAAGGGACTGCACAGCTCCAAACCCATTGTCTCCCTGCACCACACATGGACATGGCTGGGATTTGCTCCATTTGGGTGCTGCAGGGATTCCTACTGCAAAGCAAGGCACCTTTGCATATAAACAATAAATCCAAATCACTGTTTTGAGAGTGTGCTGGTGCAAAAGCCTCAGCTATGGTGTTGGGATCCGAGTGTTTTATCACACTGAATACTGGACTCATTGTTACAGTATAAGCTCCAAGCAACCAGCATCAGAACATGGTCAGCTCAGAGCAGGAACGATGCTCAAATCTCAGGCACTGTAAGAAGCTGAAAGATAATGTGATCTAAATAAGAAGCAAGCTTCAAGTCACAAGCAATACTGAGATGGAACTGGACCTAAAATAATGTCAAGATTTGACATGTCTGGAAATACTTTTCTATTTCCTTACTCCTGAAGGGTACAGAGCTCTTGATGATCCTAAAGGTCTTTTCCATGATTCTATGAGTCATAAAATACACCCATGGCTAAAAGGCTGCAGTGCTTCAGATCAGCTGGAAGCCTTTGGAATGGTCAGCTTGGGTCAGAGCAGTTTCACTAAAGAGCTCAGTTATCATTTCCTCTCATCCTGCAAACAACAGACTGAACCAGAGTACTTTGCCCCCAGCACAGGCTGTGACACCAGCCAGGCAGACCTGATCTGTCATCTCCAACAAACATGGGGAGGCAGCAGCAAGAGCTGCAGGATGGGCAGGGGCTGGGGAACCCCTGCACCCCACAGCCCTGCCTGTGGCCCCAGCCCGGGGAACAAGGGCTCCTTCATGGCTCTTCCATCACCCCAGCTCCTCCTGGAATGGGCACACAGCATCTGACACCGTTTTGGCCCCATGAGGTTTTCTGCATTGTTTGATCCTTTTCCTCAGACAAATCTCCCCACTGAGCACCCGAGGGACCCGGGGTGCGGAGCAGATCGGGAGCAGCTGGATTGGGAAACAGAGCTCCCCGTTCAGCTGGGGTGGGAAGGACCCACTCCCTGCCCCATGGGTGCTGCAGCAGGGCAGGTTGGGGAGCAGACCAAAAGCTTTCTCTGCCAGGTTTCAACAGCAAGACAAACATTCCCTTCCAAATCCATCCCTGTGATTGCCGGGGCATGAAACCTGTCCCAGCGCACCCGGCATCGCTCCTGTGCCGGGGCAAAGCAGGATTTATGGCACGTTCCCAAGGCCCCAGCCCAGCACCCCGGGCAGACTGCTCTGCTCCTGAACCCTGCGGTCCACCCTGGTCTCCCAGGGTGTGGGTGCTGCAGCTGAAAACAGAGGGGCTGGAGGAAAGGCCACCAGAGTCTTCCCCAGCCCCAACCAGAGCATCCCCCTGCCAGCTCATTGCTCAGCCCCAGCTCCCCCCAGATCCCACCAGGCTCTACCTCAGTAGCAGCAAGTTCCCAAGTTAATTATTCCCCATGTAAAAATAACAAATGGGTTTTTCTGACTAGATTAGGAAGCATTCTCACTGTATAAATAGCTGGGTGGTGCTCAGGAAACCACTGAGGGATGAGACAGAAGGGAAACATGAGTCTCCCTCACGTCTGGAATCCCACCCATGGCACAGTGAGTCACGGAGCAGCCCAGGGAAAGCGAGGTCTCACCTTTGCTGTGCTCCTCTGTGGGGGTCACCCCCAGCTTCTTGAAGTAATCATCTGTTTCAGGGTCCACCACCAGGAGCCGGGCTTCGCTCTCCCGGGACTTGATGTGGGACACCACCTCCGAGTGCCGCAGCCCTTCCACGTTTATCCCGTTCACCTGCAAAGCGACGGCATCAGAACCCCAGCCTGTGTCCCCCCACAGCAGAGGTGCTACTCCTGGCTCACAAACCCCCAGAGCAGCCTCCTCTTCCCCTAAGGGCTGGGATTTTCCTTGTTTAACTTCTGCTGGGATGACAGGAAGGCTACAGGCTTTTTCCTTTCCCTCGTGAGCCTCTGCCTGCATCCCAAACACAACCATTGGGAATCACAGCCCCCAGGCTCTGCCATCACCTCACCCTCCCTGGCCCTACCAAACAGCTCTCCCTGCCCAGCCTCCACCTTGAATGGGCCTCAGGCATCTCAGGCTGCCTATGGGGTGCAGCCAGAGGCAGTGGGCTGGGTGCCACCCGTGTGTCCTGCTCCCCAGCACCACCACATCATCGTTCACCTCTCCACAATGGAAAATTGTGGACTTCCCATGTGCTCGTGCCTGCTGCACAGATTCACTTCTCCCTTCCCTGCGTGTGAGCCAGGACCTACCAGGGAATGTGATCCTCTTCTCCTGATTGTTCCCTGCAGCAAGGGGACAATTGTGATTTCAAGGCATTGTTTGTAGTGGTGAATGAATCACCCTTTGTCCCTTCCAGGGGACAAGATCTTTGCACTGCCCAGCCCTCGCTGCTGGACTCACTTTTCTGCCATGAAGTCTTTACAATGCTCCATCCCAGCAAAGCTCAACCCACCCTTTGCTGCTTGTCCTGCTTTTGGCATCCAAAGTTGTCAGCTCATGGGACAACAGAGCCATGTGCTAAATAACTCACTTCTCCTGCATCAGACCCTGAGGCAAGACAGTATCAGGGAGCAAGGGGAACCCCATCCCAGCAGCCCCCTGGGAGCTGAGCATGGCATCCACCCAGCAGCATCCAAAGTGTTGCAGGAAATCGCAGGGAAGCAGGACAGATGAGGCTGGTCCTGGTCCAGCCATGGTCCTTCTGGCTGCAAATTTGTGCAGTTGAGTATCAGGGGAGACAACAAGCACCACCCGGAGGCAGCAGTTGCTTGACCCCACCATGAGGTGCCAAGCCAGGTGAGCTGTAGAGCCTGAGCTGGGCCAGCTGCAAACCGGCATTTGGGACGCCTGAACATCAACCTGGGGCAGAATCAGGTCCTGACAGCCAAGATATGCCTACAAGGGCTGGGATGGAAAAGGAAACTCCCCTCCCAGGCTTCACATCTCACCAACAACCTCAGCTGCTGGCTCATAACCCTGCTCCATCCCCAGCAGCATCCTCCTGCCACCCCGGGTCACCCTGATCCACGCCCAGTCCTCACCCTCGCTTGAGCTCAGCCAGGCGGCACATGGGCTGGCAGGGCTTGAAGGGGGGCATCAAATATTGATGGAAGCCCCGAAGAGCAGGGAAGGGAGAGGAATCATGTTTCTGAGCTGGCCAGCTCACCCCTCGCTGCTTTGTGTGCGCCGGGCGCTCGGCCAAGCACCCATAAATAAATCAGAGAGCCCCTCGCCGTGACACCGCGCTGCTGGGAGCTGCTGCCGCCCGCATCCCGCTCCCGGCATTAAACTTTCAGGTGCTGGGAAGAGGCAGCAGCTCCCACTGGCTGGGGAATAATTATTTGTGGGGGTAGGAAACAGGAGGGTGCTTTGGTTTTAGCATTTATAGCGGGGGACATCCGGGTGCTCCCGCAGCACAGGAGTGGAAGGGCTGCTCATGGCAAGATAATAAGTCCTAAAAATTATAGCTGTGCCTGGCTACACACAGACCAGGGGGATTAAACTAGACTAGGGCAGAATTAGAGTAGCCACCTAGACAGCCACCAGCAGCCCCCCGTGCTGTTACCTCCACCAGCCGGTCCTGGGGCCGCAGCCCCGCCCGGGAGGCCGGGGAGTCGGGATCCACCGAGCGGATGAACTGCCCTGGCCGCGACTTCTCGCTGTGCAGGTTGAAGCCGTAGCCATTGGGGCCTTTCTTCAGGTGGCAGAGACGTGGGCACAGCTCCTTCTGCCCGTTTAAATCCTGAGGAACAGAGAGGGGAGACAAGGCATTTAATTTACAGGCTTGGTTTTGCTCTAGAGCAGATGCGACCATAAATAAAGCTACCAAGGAAGCACCGTATCTGCTCCCTGTCCTCCCGTTCCCCTGCACAGGGACAGGTTAACAAATGAATTTCCTCTCATTGAGTCTATTTTAGAAAATCAATTGTTCAAAACCATTCCAGAAAAATTAAAACAAAACAAAAAATGCATTTCCTTCTCCAGAAGCAGCCCTGATAAAGTCCACCCATAGAGCAAGACCCCCCCACCCCCGGCAGCAGCCACAGCCCTGGGCAGGGAGGAACCTCGGCTCACTGAGACACTGGATTAACCTTAGTTATTTATTTAAGGCAGTTCCATGCCCTTGGTCCCAGTGGCATCACCCGTGGGTACAATCACCCAGGGAGGGGCTCCAGGGCGACAGACCCCAGGCCTGACATCTCCTGCAGCATGGAAAGGCTGAGTTTGCTCTAGGATGAATGGCCAGGACAGCAACAAAACCCAGGTTTTCTCCAGCCCTGCCAGACCCATTGCATTATCCCGGGTGCTGCTCTTCCCACCAGCCCCAGCACAGCCCCATGTCCCTGGCAAGAGCTACCTCAGAGATACAGCTGTTCCTTTCCACCCACACCCCCTGTGGCTGAGTTTTAATCTTTCATTAAAAGAAATCCAGTATTTAATCAAAAGGGCTGGAGCAGCTCTGCTCTGGAGACAGGCTGAGAAAGTTGGGGGTGTTCAGCCTGGAGAGAAGGCTGCAGGGAGACCTTAGAGCACCTTCCAGTGCCTGAAGGGGCTCCAGGAAAGCTGGGGAGGGGCTTGGGACAAGGGCAGGGAGGGATGGGACAAAGGGGAGCGGTTTCAAGCAGAAAGAGGGGAGATTTAGGTTAGATACAAGGGAAAAATTCTTTGCTGTGAGGGTGGTGAGACCCTGGCCCAGGTTGCCCAGAGAAGCTGTGGCTGCCCCATCCCTGGCAGTGTTGAAGGGCAGGTTGGATGGGGCTTGGAGCAGCCTGGGCTGGTGAGAGGTGTCCCTGCCCATGCAGGGGGTTGGAGCAAGTTAATCTCTAAGGTTAATTCCAACCCAAACCAGTCTGTGATTCTATGAAATGCCACTTCCCTCCTGCTAGCAGACCTTACTTTCACAGATCACATTTATGGTGAAATCCCTCATAGCCTTTCCTTCCAGATTAAAAACCCAGGTGGCAATTTCCCCCACGTTCCTCCCTGGGCCAAAAGGCACCAAACACGACACACCAAACATGAAACACCAAACCTGCACCCCCTCCTCTCCTGTATCATGCCCAGGGATGTTCTCCTTCCACAGACTGCTCCAGGGCCCTGACATGCCCTGCTGCCTTCCTGCTGGAACTGCCCATGCTGGCACCTCCTGGGGTAACACCACTGCCACTGGCAGGGGACAGAGGCAGCAGAGAATGAGACATAAACCCAACTAATCCCAACAAGAAACACCCAGTTTGTGCCACAGAGAACACGTGTTCCTGTGCCACAAGCTGTGACCATGGCTTGGACACTCCCCCAGCACCAAGTGCATGTCCCAGGCTTTAGGGGTGTGACCTGGGGATGGGTGCTGCTGTGCTGGCACAGGATGGACACCTTGGCCTCAGGGCCAGAGCACCAAATTCTTCAAAAAGCACTCACCAACGAGGGCCACCAGCAGCAGTGCCCATCACCAGCATCAGGGCTCGCTGGGACCAGCTGCAAACTCTACCTGAACATTTACAGAGATTGACCTGACAACACAGGTTTTTTTTTAAAAAGAAAAGAAAGAAAAGAAAGAAAAGAAAGAAAAGAAAGAAAAGAAAGAAAAGAAAGAAAAGAAAGAAAAGAAAGAAAAGAAAGAAAAGAAAGAAAAGAAAGAAAAGAAAGAAAAGAAAGAAAAGAAAGAAAAGAAAGAAAAGAAAGAAAGAAAGAAAGAAAGAAAGAAAGAAAGAAAGAAAGAAAGAAAGAAAGAAAGAAAGAAAGAAAGAAAGAAAGAAAGAAAGAAAAACCTCACTGACTGCTTGAGTTCACACACCACTTGTGGATGCTTCCAGGACAAGGTTTGGAGGAAAAGACACCCATGGGCACGTGCCTGGGGAGCTGCTCTTGGCATCGACACCTCAAGACACGGATGGATCCTAAAAGGGAAGAATCCCCAGTGCAACATCAACTGGTGGATGGAGCTCAGCTCTGGGACAGCCAGAGCTCCCCCCCTGCAGCCAGGCAGGGCTCCCAGGGATCATCCTTCCTCCTGCAGCCTGAGCAGGCCTGTGTGTTTCCCATGGCCCCAGCACGGCCAGTTCACCCCATCAGCCAACGCTTCCAGCTTGCCTTGGAGTTCTTCAAACTACTGAGGAAAACAGGAAATGATTCAACCTGCCAAAGAGGGTTGGACCCACACAGCCCTGAGGGATGCACCAGGCTCTGTGCAGGGAGGGAAAAGGAGAACATCTCACGAGCACAGGAGAATGCCTCTGCTATCACCTGTTTGTGTTTAGAAATGGGTTTTTTAGGCAGTTTTCCTCTTGCTCCATTTTTACAGGATCAGAAGCACAGGACTCAAAAAAAAAATCACCTGAACATGCCACACTGTGGCCACCGTCCCAGTGTGGAGGTTCCCTGGGCTCAGCAGGGGAAGAGCCAGCAGGGCCAGGCCCTCCACTTCAGGGCTCCCCTGGGAATGCCAGTGGGATCCCCCGGAATCACCAGTGACATCAAATCACCCAAAATAAATAAACCACACAGGGGAAAACAGCATCTTCAGGACCCCCTTGGATGCAAGGGTGGTGACCAGTGCCCTGTCCTGCTTGCTCGGCTTCTACCACAGCATCTTGAATTCAAAGGCCCTTGAATGAAATTAATCCAAGATCTTTGATTTTAAAAATTGAATAAATAAAATCCCAATTCAGCATCTGCTCTGAGCAGAAATCCTCAGGCAAAACTGCTTATCCTCCCACAGATGATCTGGGGCTTTCGCTGGGCTCTTAAATCTCCCGACAAACGCAATCCTCAGCCACTGGAAAAAACCAGGCCTGGGAGCAGGTCTCTGCAAAGCCCCTCTCTGGGACTGAGCAAACCCCAACACCCCCCTCAGCTCCCCCAGCACATGCTCAAACACTCTGCTTACACGCTGTGTTGACACGGAGCTGCTGCAGCTCCTGCCAGCTCTGCTATTTATTTTCTTTTTGACCGGTGCCAACGTTTCCCTGGTTGTGTTCTGGGAAGTTATTTCCTAAGCTCCCGGGGGGATTTTGCCTTTGTGAAACCCAAGCCCTGAGACCAGGCCTTCCCTGTGACACCAGCACGTTATCTGGGCTCCCCAGAAACCCACCAGCACTCACCCCTGCAGAAATGCTTTGGTGTTGCTCTGGAGGAGGCTTCACTGCCCTTTCACACACCAAGAACATAAAAGCCAGTCTGGGTAAGTTAGATCCACATGCATACTAGAAAGCAGCAAAAATTAACTGTATTTGTTGCCTATTTGCATGAAAAAAAAAAAAAAGGATGCAGAAAAAACCCTGTAAAATAAAGAATTTTTTTTCTAAGAATCCAGATACTACCAGTGGGCACTGACTTCATCAACTGGATGAAGAAGCAGTGGGATAGCATGTCATATTCCACCTCCAACATCAGTGTCTGTACCCAGCCACAGGTATGTGTGTGCAGATAAATGCTCCTTGGAGGATAAGTGGCATTGCCACACCAGCCCTGGAGCTGCTGCTTGAGGCAAATCATCGCCGGTTTAGAAAGAAAAAGGCTTCAAAAATGCTGTTCAGGCTGGTCCAATTAAAAGTGCACAAACAGGACATTAAACAACAATGAAATGCTTTCAATAATAACAAAAAACCCCTCTGGTTGGGTGTTGCCAGCTCTCACAATCTCATGGCAGCTCTTGCAGCCTTTGATTTTGTTTTTCCTTCTCTTAAGTTTCCAGTGGTGCTGCTGGGAGCCAGGGACCCTCAGGGACACCCCTTGGCTCTCCACGGTTCCCTAAGGACACCCCTTGTCTCACCCACAACCCTTGGGGATACTGGGATACCACAGCAGAGAGTTTGTGCCATCCCCAAGCAGATCCCTGCAGTGATCCTACCACTGCTGCCTTCCCCAAGGGCCCTGACTCCCCAGACTAACCTGTGCCTTCAAACCATCACCTGCAGCCTGACTTTGAGCAGAAACAGGGATGAAAAGGGCTTATTTCAAAGACCATGTCACACAGGCATCAGCATGTGCTTTGGAGCCAGAACAGGAATGCTGCAAACCTGCTGGGATAGACAGCCTGGGATAGCCCAGCCCAAAAGGCCACAAGTCTCCCCATACCTGGGATGCTCAAAAGTCAGGTCCCAGGAGCACCTCCAGCCCCTCTGCCCCACAGGGGGCTACAAACCCTCCAACAGTCACGCTCTAGGGAATTATTCCAGGAATAAAACACCAGGACAGCATGGACACCTGGGTTTTCCTGGGTCCTCCAAGAGAGGAGGATGAGGAGGAACAGGAGGAAGGAGCACACACACAAGGACAGACACAGAGCTACTCTAGGGGCCGGGTCAGTACCATGGGCAGCCCGCGGGGCAGAGCAGCTCCTGCAGACCGATGCAACGAAGCCACGATGCTGCTCCCCCTGAGCCCCCCCGAGGCTGCAGGGATTCTCTCAGCACAGCCGGGATGTCCCTTGGCGATGGGAATGGGAGCTCCAGCCCCACTCGCCACCCCTACCCTGGGGATTTTGCTCACACTGAGCTTGGAGCCATCTCAGCTCCGTCACTGCGCGTAATCCCTGGAGATCAGGGCTTGGCACCTAATCGGCTCAGTCCCGCCTGGGACCCTGGCCTGCAGCACTCTGCACCCACTGGTGCCTTCAGGGCTGCTCCCATTGCCCAGCCTGGTGGGATTTGCCCTTTCCTGGGTGCAGCCAAAGAGGATTTAATCCCTGCTGTGAGGAATTGCAGGGTCTGGATACGCTCCTGGCTCTGGATCACCCTGTGACACGTCAAACCTTTCCGCCTCTGCTCCTGGAGAAAACGCAGGCAGGAGCATTCCTGACTAATTTACATTGTTAACATTTTCTTTTAAGTCAGCTCCCCTGGCGTTTCCTTTCCTTCCACATGTGGTTTCGGTCAGAAAATGGCTCCTTTGCACTCCTGCTCCCTGCAAAGGAAACCTCCACCAGCAGGGCCTCACACCAGGCTCCCATTCTTCTCGACGGCCATCTCGGGACACCAGGATATCCCAGGGGGACAAGGGACACAGCTCAGGACCTCATTGTCCCATCCCTGCTGCCCCACTTCCAGCCAGGACCTCTCCATCCCCTGCACTTTGGCTTCTCCACTGCAGGCAGCGACCACCAAGGGATGCAGGGGGGCAGAGGGAGGCAGGGCCACCTTTGGGGGTTGCAGAGGGGAAAGGCAGCTCCAGCAGAACCAGATCCTGACCAACACCCAGACACCGGCAGGCAAAGCAGCCAGGGGCGATGGTGGGAGCTGGGAAGGAGCCAGTCGGGGGGAGAAACCCGCACAGGAAGGGACCCGGGGCCGCAGAACCGCCAGAACAAGGGGCCCATTTACACACACCCTGACCGGGCACCCGCCCTTGGCAGTAATGGTTCTACTGGGAGCCGAGCTGAGCCGCGGGCGAGCTTTAATTGCCACTATTATTACCACAATTTTGTTGGAAGCTCAAAGGCTGCTGCTGCCTCCGCTCAGATGTAGGGGTGCGCTGAAGCTTTAAACAGATGCTCCCCGCCCTGATCTGAGGAGGGGGGAGAGGGGGGAGGTCCTCACATCCCCAAAACCCGCTGCCTCTCAGGTGAGAAAGACGAGGAAAGGTGGGAAAAGCCGGCGCCCTCAGCGTGGCTGCCCTGCTCGCCGTGAGCAGCGGGAGGCTCCGGGCTGGTGCCGGGGCAGGAGCGGGACCGGGGCAGGAGCGGGACCTGCGGCCCCAGACGCCGCCCTGCCCGGGACCCGCCGCCTGCTGCAGCCCGGCGGGTTTGCATTCCCCTTCCCCCAGGAATGACTCAAGTTGTCCCATTAAAGCCGCACCAGAGAAGGGGCTATTGTAGCCCAGCACCCCCCCGGGGCAGCGGGACCTCGGCGACACTTGGCGGGGGGGGACACGGAGCTGGTGGCAAATGTCAAACGAGCCTCAACAACGCAGCCGGGGAGCGGGACGAGCCGGCAGCGCCGCGAGGGGGGAGGCAAAGCTCCCCCGGGTCTGGAACCAGCGGGAAAAGCAGAGCGAAGACGCTTCCCAGGGCTTCCCAACGCCCGGATGGTGCTGAGCTCCACGCCGGGATGCGGCGGCCCCCCGCGCGCTGCGGGAAAGGGCTCGGGGGCTTTTCCATCCCCCCTCCCGGCCGCACACGCTTCCCCAGCTCCATCCCCCGGCTCGCAGGCAGCCAGCGCCGACGCGGCTCAAACTCCAGATGTTGGCGAAATGCTATAAATAAAGGAGGGGGAAGGGGAGACGGGGCTGGTGGGACGCCAGGACCCACCGATTACACACAAGCAGATGGTCCCGTCCCCGCAGGGCTGGGCTGCCAGCACCCAGGGGGAGAAGGGTGGCGGGTCCAGCAGCCGGGGGTGCCCTGGCTGCTGAGACAAACCCCCCCCGCCCCCAGCATCTGCAGAAAGAGGGTAATTCAGAGGTTCTCCACCTGCAAAGGGGGGTGATTCGGAGGTTTTCCACCACCCAGGCCAGGAATAAATCCTCGGGAAGGACCAGCTCCAGTAAACAACCTGCTTCCATTTTTACACAGCCACAAGTCTAAACTACCACCCTCCCTGCTGGCTGAGGTGTTCAGCTCCCACACCAGTGGTCAAAAGAGAAAAACCTCGCTTTGTTCTTCACACACAAAGCCCACAGCCTGACCAACACTCGCTCCTGAAGCTGGTAGCTTCACAGCATCTCCTGGGCAGCCCAGGCTGTCTCCATGTCACAACCAGGAGAAAGCTTCAGCTGCTCCCCAGGGGCAGTGGCAGTGCCCAAGACAATCACTGCCCAGAGACAAAAGCACAGGCTCTACCACCGCTGATCTGCCAGGAAATACCTTTGGGCACAGTGTCTGTGATCACCCCAAACGAGCAGATTTATCTCAAATACCACCAAGAGCAGAGCTGAAGGTTCTTGATGGTACCAGCCCAAACCGTGCTGCGGTGTCACCATCCATGTCAAAACTTTGTGCCACCACTGACCCCAAGTGCCAGGCACCTCACCTGCCAGCCCCAAACACCAGGTCTGAGCTTTTGTACCTTATTTAAATTACTTTCATTATTCAAATTCCTCCAATCATGTGCATTGCTCCCACTGGATCCGAGTGACAGACGCATTTTAAAAAAACGTGTTTTGTTTGTTTTAAGACAAAAGACATTGAGATTTGTGTTTCCCCCACCAGCACCAGCAGTGCTGCCCCAGCATCCTCACAGCAGCCCAGGGGCTGCACCAGCACACACGCCCAGCGCCCTCTGGACACATCCTGGCACTTTCTCTGCCAAGGCACAGCACGCAGGGAGGGAGGATGGCAGCTGAGCCACTCCAATTAGCAGTGGAAAGCATCCAGCCACGGGTTCTCAGCAGGACCCGCAGCCAAACCACAGCTGATAGGGCAATCTGGATATTTTCCACGGGTGAGTCTCCAGCCCCCAGAGTGGATGGAGCTCCCCACCCAGCACAGCCATGGGAGCACCAGGTGGTGCTGGCTGTGCCAGCTGGGGTGACGTCAGGTCCCTGCTCTGCCCTTGGTCACAGCCCAACAGTGGACTGGGCAACAGGGGGAACTGGCCATGCAATGGAAACCCCGTGCCCACAGGACAGCTCCTTCCAGCCACAGAGAAGGGACCCACCGTCCTCAGGGACACTGAGCCTGAGCCCTGCAGCCATCTCAGACACAGCAGAGGGGACAGTGTAGCTTGTCACTGGTGACCCCAGCCCCAACAGCCCGTTCCAGGGCAACACAAAAGCAACTGGAAAAAACCTAATGAGGTCCTTCACTGTTCCCTGGCACTGCAGGATGAAGAAGAGGTCCAGACCCTCCCTGAGCCATCCGCCAAAGTGTCCCCCCAAGCCCATGCACCCCAATGCAGTCCCTGCTCGGCACTATGGGATGCAAATCCCAGGGGAGAGCAGGGCAGCCATGCCAGCACCCTGCCAGACCTGGGCCATGGCCACAGACACCACAAAAGGTTCTTATCCTGAGAAACTCCTGGGCAGGAGAAAACAAGAGGAGGAAGGATGTGAAGGGTGGGGAGGACGCTTGATCTCCAGCCCATGGTGAGAGTGCTGCCAGGCTGGGACAGCACAGCTCCTGCCCCCGGGCACTCCTCATCCCGCCGGGCCATGGGGAAAGCCTTGCACTCGCTGCCTCCATCACTGCTTCACCTTTCAGGACTTTGTTGCCAAAGAAACACGAGCCCGGGCTCAGCTGCTGCTGCCCTAAGGCGAGGGGGTAAGCCTGGATTTGCCCCGCTCTGAAATCCCCGGCACTGTGCTGCGGCATTATGGAAATCCCTGAGCACAAAGGAGCTTCTCAGGAGAGGGGCTGTGACAGGGGCCACGTCCCGGTGAGGAGCACGTGTCCTCAGCAGGGACAACCCCGGGCAAAGGTCCCCAACAACCCCATCCCCCAGGAAAGGCGGCTGCTCCAGCTCCATGGGGTCCATCTGATCCCCCCAGCAGCGATGCCTCCAGCAGAGCTTTCCCAGCCATTCCTCGGCAACTCCACAGCTGGGGAATTTCTCAGCCACAAGCAGCAGCTTTCCACCGCCACCCCCCACACACACCCCGCCTCTGCTGGCGCTGGAGCAGCCTCAGCCAGCAACGGCATCCACGCTCCCCCCAGGCGGGGCTGGAGCCAGGAACAGCAGCTCCGGCTTGGCTGGGAGCAGGGAGCAGCTGGCTCAGCCCAGGGAGAGCCGGGGAGGGAGGATGGAGGAGACCAGAACCGCCACGTGCATGTGCTTTCTGTAAGAGAGACAACTTTTCCAGCAGAATCTGCCAAAGGAATGAACAGCCGGGATACCAGCGAGCTCCCCTGCTCCAGGACAACACAGGGCAGCAGCACAGACCCTGGCAGGCTGGATTTGTCCGAGAGGAGAAACATGCAATCTCCATTCTAGATGCAAAGGGATCTCACCAGATCCAGAGGGATCCGTTTTCCGGCGCGTAGGAGGGAAAGGAGGCAAGGACCATTGGTTGCTCTGTGCAAGGCTCAAACCACAGCTGAAGCTGCAGGAACAGGGGGAAAAGTCCTTCCCACACTGGCCATGGACTCCCTGGGGCACAATGAGAGATTGCTGCAGATGGTGGGAAGGCAGTGGGAGATGCTGGGAAAGGGCATCCCTGAGCCTGTGCTGCACCCCTCAGGCAGAGACATGCCCTGTGGCACCCCAAAACAGAGGCAAAACTGCCACCCACGGCAGCAAATCCCCACAGCCTCAGCACCATGCTGAGAACAGGCTCCCAAAGGGAGCCTCCTGTCCAGAGCAGGACCCAAAGCACCTCCCACAGGCTCTGGCCAAGCCACACAGGATCAATCCACTGACCCTCCCCCCTGTGCTGACCTGCCCTTTGCACTCTCAGCTGCTCAGTGAGGCCAGGCCTCGGGCAACCACCAAACCAGTGTTCCTTAACACTGGCACCCTTTGCTGCCTTTACCAGCCCTGGGGCATGGGCAGGAATCCCAGTGTACCAGCTTGGCACCAGTGATGCTCAGGGAAACCCCCCTCGGGATGGTGGGGGCTCAGTGACATGGCAGGGAGCTCCAGTCCCTCCCCAGGAAACACTAGACACCCCATGACACCCAGGGAAGGAAAGGCATCTTCCCAAGGGCTGAGGGTACTCAGGCTCTTCACTCCTGGCTTTCACCCTGAACAGCCACACTGCCACCTGTGTGGGACCTGGGGGACATGGTACCAAACCCCACATCCCACAGCTGCCTCCTGCAATCCACAGCCCAGCCCCAACCCCAGAGCTAAGAGCTGCCCCAAGAGCTGGATTTTTGGGGATAGGATGCAGTCCTGCAGAAAGCCAGTATTAGCCAAGGTGTCCAACACGAGACAGGGAAGCCCCTGCTCTGCACCATGGGCCAGCAAGGACATGGCTCCTGGTCCTCTCCCAAGTCCCCACAGCCTCCCCAGCCCCCAAGAGCTCAGGGGTGTTATATTTAGACTTAGAGCCCAATAAAGCACAAGCAGGGTGGGAGAGAGACCACACAAGCTATCATCCTGGTCCTCTGGGGCTGATCTTCTCCCCCCTCTCCACCATCAAACCCACCCCACACCCAGGCTGAGGGGTTGGGTGGGATGGGTGTAGGGCAGGATGAGTGGGATGCAGCCCCACAGGTGCTCCAGCTCCCCAGAGCACACTGCACACTCCCTGCACATCTCCCAGCTGGCCCCAGCATGGGGACACATCTGCATCCCCCAGTCCGGCCCCTGCCCGGGGAAGGGGAGAACAGGCCCAGCTCTGTGAGTGCCGGGGAGCATCGGGACCAGGGAAGTTCAACAGTTTACTACCAATATTTGTCTTGGCCGGGCTCACTGGAGGAAACGGGGCAGGGGGAGGGCCCCAAACATCCTCTGCATTCCAAACACTGCAAGCAAAGGCAGCCCTGTGGCACCCGGGCGTGGGGTTAACCAACTGTGAGGCCTTTTGTCTTGAAAAACCCCGCAATAAAATATCCAGGGGTGCAATTTTCTGAGAAGCAGGAGTGAGGGGCCTCTCTCCTCACCCTCAGCATGACATGGCAACACCCCCTCCTCCCAAAACCACACAACTCCAGGCTTTTGCACAAAATCTGCCCACGGCGCTGATCCAGACGCAGCACCCAAAGACTCTGGCTCTGCCTGGGACTCTCCCTAACCTCCCCCCACAACCTGACCCTCCTTTCACAGCCATCATCACAAAATGCCAGCACCAGCTCCATCCCACGTCACCGCTGGAAAACACAGGGGCAAAGTGTGACCTGATGCAATCCGGGCACATCGGGGCTCACTCAGCCTGTCCTGCTGTGGTGCACAGCTCAAAGATGACACTTTGAACCCAGCTCCTTAAAAACAAGACGACCATGGGAGGTGCTGCTTGCCTGCCAAAGGCTGGGGGGAACCCAGCACCCAGCGGCTGCTCCTGGGGCGAGGGGCTGGCGTTTATCTCCACCCCAGGCAGCTGGACAGCACCTCCATGCTGGGGCAGATAAGGAGGCTTGGAGACATCTCTGCCAAAGCCCCACGGCTGCCCCAGGACAAAGCGGGTTTCCCAGAGAGCAGGAGGATCTCCCACGATAACCCTGGGAGCAGCGCCAGGCTCCGGCTGCTCCTGCCGATAAAGCGGTGCCGGCACACGCCGGTGCCAGCCACGGGGCTCCCAGCACCCCGAGGCCACCAGGAAGGGCTGGAGAGGAGCAGAAAGCCACAGGGCAAGTGGCTGCCCCAGGAACAGCCCCAGCAAGGGACTGTAAAGCCAAAAGGTGAATGTGGGAGCACAGCAAAGCTCAGCAGCTGCTGCGAGGAGCAGCAAGAGGCAATCCTGCCATCCCACGGGCCCTGAACAGCTCTGCAGCACAACAGGGGGTCTCCATGTACCCCATCCCCTGGACCACCTCAGTCCCCCATGTCCAGGGGAGCCCCAAGCTCATTGACAGCTGCTGGACAAGAGTAGAGAAACTCTTCCAGGCAAAGCAGACTATTCACCCTGCTAAGAGCTAATTAGGGCTTGTCTTAATTAAATCCTACTCACCGTGAACAACCCTAGGGCCTGAATTAACTGATTTACCTAGGATGGCCTTTGGCTGCTCACAGGGGATTGCCAGCCTGGTGCAAGCAAGCCAGACCTGCACTGTCCATGGCAAGGCAGGAGCTTGGGAAAAGCCACTGGAAACCCATCCCACAGCGGAGCATCCCAGCCCAGGGGACACTGCTCCAGCTGGTGACACGGCCCTGGTCCCAAGGGCTGCAGGAAGAGCTGCTGCAGCACAGCCAGGGATAGAAGACCAGCCTGCCAAGGCAGGAGCAGAGGGATTAGCCCTCCTGCTGCCTTTTGTGCTGCTCTTTAACGTGTTTCTTTAACGGGATTAGTCCCCATAAGAGGGTTTAACCACAGAACACCACAGGGTGGGCAGGCTCCTGCCCCACTGAATCAGGTTTGCAGCAGGTAGATTTTTCCTGACACCAGCCCTCTGCTGCTCCTGCTCCTTTCTCCAGCATCCCTGGCCTCGGGACAGCACTCAGAACAGCTCAGTGCCAGGGATGGCAAGTGAAAGACCCATCACTGGCCAGCCAGTCAGAGCCCAAGATGTCCACAAGTCAGCCCCACACACCACTGGCCACCAATACCTGCCGGGAACCACCTTTACTTTCCCCTTACTCATAAAACTGCTTTGCCATTTGGCTTTCACAGACCCACCACTAACAGACATCTACCACCAGTTTGTTGTACCTGGTGAGAAACTCACAAAGTTTTTGTGGGAAAAGAGACATTTAGCCAACAAAACCCAGCTCCAAGTCTGCTTACGGTTTAAATGTACCCAGCAGTAGAACTGCGACACTCAGGAGTCCAGGGAAAAGCTTTAATGAAATTAAAGTACAATATGGACCTTTCCAGAAATAATAATGGTCGACAATTCGGGTTTTACTTCCTCATTTAGAGACCTGTGGACCTGCAGAAACGCCTTGGTGATCACAGGTTTAATTTTCTCTCATACCTCAACCTGGAGTCTCTCAAGACCACTGCCTGAAAAATCTCCACACCAGGAGAGCCAAGAGCCAAGCACAATCACAGAATCATCCTGATTGGAAAAGACCTTTAAGATCATTGAGTCCAACCATCAACCTAACTCTGCTGAGTCCACTGCTAAACCATATTCCTAAGCACCACATCTATAAACGGGCTTGATTCAGAGCTTAACTTATACACCAAGTTCTCCAGCAGTGCTGGGTAAATCACTGCTCCTCACAGCCTCAGTCTCCTCAGCTGAGGGGCAGGGATGAAGGGCAGAGAGGCAATGCCATGGCCATCACATCCCTGCTGGGGCTGCAGGCAGCAAAGGGATCCTGCCTTGGAGATTAAAAGTTTCTCTTTAAAACCTTGTTGGAAGCTGGTGTGCCTGGCTGGCAGCTGGACACCCTGACTCCCTCCAGCCTGGGAATGCAGCCTGTAAGTCAGCATACACGTGGCACCTTTGCTGCATGTTTCCACTCCCCAGGAGCAATGCTGTGATTCCAACACCCCCTGCCTGGGGTGGGAGCAGAGTGGGGGGAGGTGGGATTCACCCTGACCCGCAGCATTGCTAGGTCCCTGGTCAAACTCCAGGAGATGCTTTATCCAGCCATGCTGCATGGTGGCACCAGGGACAGTACTGGAAAAAGAGCTGGAAACGTGTGGCATGTCCTCTCCTTCACAGCTCTTTTTGGGTCTTAGGGAATAAATAGATAATCCAAAAAAACCCACCCTAACCCCATAGTGTTTTAAGGTTTCCTCCACCACAACAGGACCACGAGCCTGACCAGCCTGGAGAAACTCCAAGGGATAGAGCAGAGTCACAGCAGAGGCTCTGCACAGATGCCAGGGCACATGCAGAAGGCCCCGATTCTGCCAGATTTTTAATTTCTTCAAAACCACTTAATACTTTTGCTATTGAACAGAACCATTAAAGAGCTGGTGAGGAGCCAGCCTGTGAGCTGCTGCTGGAGCACATCCCTGCGAGCAGAGGGGCCGGGCCCAGGCAAGCTGCATCTGGAATAGTTCCTATTTAATATCAGCTTTCCAATCACTTTGAGGGAAAGCTTTTGATTCTTCAAGGATGCAGAAGGGAACATCACTGGCTGGACCACATGCAGCATCTCCCGGCATCAGCATCACCACTGCTCTGCAGCCAGGCCAGGGGCCGGGATGCAAACACCCACCAACCCTCCCTAGGGGTCCCTAGGGGTGACCCTGCTGTCCCCTCGCAGGACCAGGTGTCCCTCGGGAGCACGTGGCCCCAGGAACAAAGGCTTCTGGCAGGGAGCAGCTCCTCCCGATGCTAATCTGCCTCCTCCTCCCTCTCCCTTCCACTCGCTTTGTCTTTCACTAAAAATATCGCGGCGGAGGAAGTTTCTGCCGCGGGGTGGATACTCTAATCCGCGGGAGGGGCTTCCTGTGCTGCCCCGGCACAGAAATAACCCCCAGCCAAGCTCCTCCGTGGGGCATGCACCGAGACCAGGCAGGCAAGCCGCGGCTCAGCCTCCTCCTCTGTCCCCACAGCTCCCAGGTGTTCTGACTGACAAGACACAGCCACAGTCCACATTTAAGGAAGCATTTTGCATCCAAACCCCCTTCCCCACAGCACCGGGAGTATGCAAGTGTGTGGGACCACAGGTCTAGGAGCCAGAGCTGACCCTGTCACGCTCCAGCACAGCAAGCAACTGTTTTCTTCACCTTACAACACCGTGGGGAAGTGTCCCATCTCGTACCTGGACTGCATCCAGCAGGACGAGGCTGAGATCCCTGCCAGCACCTCCTCGGAGTGCCACAGCAACACCCAGCCCCGCGGGCACAGCCCGAGCCCGGCTCCAGCCAAGCCCCCGGTGCGGGCAGCGCTGCGGTGCCAGCCCCGCCGCTGCCAGAGACCGCCCAACGGAACCCGGGAGTTTACCGATCGCACATCAGAGAGGGGAGGGGGGGACGAGGCTGGGGCTGCCCCGGTCCCCATTGCAGGGAGCTGTGACACTACGGATGGTCCCCGAGGTGCTCCGGAGCCCACCCGAGCCACCGGCCCCGGCTCTGCCCGTGACACCCGATGCCGGCGCTCCCGGTGCCATCAATAATGCAGCGGGGTCAGCGCCGCACGGGCCGCCCGCTCCCCCCGGCTGCGGCTAATGCCCGAACCCCCAGAGTGAGCCCAGCCCTGCTGCCCCTCCTGCAGCGAGCAGACCCCTCTCGCCTCCCCCGGCTCCCCAGCGCCCGCTGCAATGCCTCCCCTTGCAGGGGGCCGGGGGGCTCCAACCCCACGGCCCTGCTTCCCATCCCCTTCCCCAGCAGGGCTGTGGGAAGCTGCGCTCCCACCCGTGCCCTCAGGCGGGCACAGCAGAGCTGCAGCCCGAGCTGCTGCCCGCCGGGGGTGACAAGAGGCTTTGCCAGGTGTTTTTAGGCAGAGACCCGCCCCGCAGCCCCGCAGCCCCGCCCGGCGGGGCACGGACACCCATTCGTCCTTCCAGACCCGCAGCAAGCGCTGCCAGGCCGGGAGCATCCGCAATAGCTACCGTGGAAAAGGCAGGGAATGCCACCAGGTTGTACCCAGATGAGCTTTGCTGTCCTCCCTGGTCACCCTCTCCCCACAGGCCCGAGCCTGCCACGGGGGCCCGGGGAGCAGAGGAAGCTGCAGCAAAGTGCTCTAATATAAACCATGCACTTAGCTCTTCGCGTTCTGTTTTGTTTTTTTTTTGTTGTTGTTGTTTTAATTGCATAATTACTGCAGACATTTCTGCTCATGTGAGGTTTTATTACATCTTTGTGGTTATTCTACAAGCCCTAAGTTCTGGGCCTCAACCGAGTTGGCCAAGTTCTCCAAAAACATCTGTCCCGAGTTACTGCCCTCCCAGCGCTCCAGCAGAAAGCTGGTGGCTGAAGATGTTGCAATGAAGTCTTATTTGCAACAGGAAAAAAGTCCTAATTCCTGACCCAAACAGAAGGGTAAATATTTACTGCCTGGATGTCGGTACTGGCCACACACCTGTGGGTTCCCCACAGGCACCCTAGAGCACAGCAGATCCGTCCCCAGCACGTCCTGGTGGCACGCACAGGCCCAGCACTCGCTCACTGTCACAGGCAGGCACAGCCAGTCCCCTCATGCCAGCATGCAAAGATGACACCAGCCCTCTCTGACCAGCAGTCAGTTAACAGCCAGCTGCTAATTCATAGAAACCCAGACTGGTTTGGGCTAGAAGGGACCTTAAAGATCACCCAGTCCCAACCTGCTGCCATGGGCAGGGACACCTCCCACCAGCCCAGGCTGCTCCAAGCCCCATCCAACCTGCCCTTCAACACTGCCAGGGATGGGGCAGCCACAGCTTCCCTGGGCAGCCTGGGCCAGGGTCTCACCACCCTCACAAGAAAGAGTTTTTTCCTAAAAATTCTAATTTCCCTACATTAGAATTCCCAGACCCAACAGGCTGCTCAAATCCAGCAGCTACAAGACACGGGTTTGTTCTCCAGAAGATAAATGCCAGTTGTGAAGGTCCCTTTGCACACCCAACCCCCAGTCATGCCTTGGTGTGACTGGAGCAGCAATGAAGGGGAACTGCATCACCCTAAACACCTCCAAGTGGCTTCACTGTTGTTCTTGTTTCTCCTACAAACACACCTGGAGAAAGCAGCAAGGCAGCAAGTCCCAAGGACATTGCTAAGGCGGCTGATGAAACCTGCATGGCCAAACAGGAGTCCCAGCAACAGCACATCCCTCCCACTGTGCAGCAGGTGTGAGGACAGCCACACTGCCAGCCCTGGGCCACAGTCCCCTCCAGGATGCCTGGCAGCATCCAGGTGAGTACCCAGCAGCTCCACTCAGCACCAGCCCAGCAGCTCACTTGTCTTTTACACATCGTTAGCCCAGGCACTTATTAACAGCCACCACCAGCTCAACCCACTGTCCCAAAGGCACCTTTGCCATAAAAGCACCTCACAACCAAGCACCCAGCACCCAAAATAGCCCCTGTCACATTGAGACCCCCCCCCAGCCCTGCCCACTGCCTCACAAACCCCCTGGGACTCAACGCTGGGCAGGGCAGAGCCAGAGCCCCAGAGAAAAGCAGAAAGCAGCCCAGCAGCCACAAGAACATGGTGGATTTAGATGAGATATTAGGAACAAACTTTTTACAAGGAGGGTGGTGAGAGCCTGGCCCAGGCTGCCCAGGGAAGCTGTGGCTGCCCCATCCCTGGCAGTGTTGAAGGGCAAGTTGGATGGGGCTTGGAGCAGCCTGGGCTGGTGGGAGGTGTCCCTGCCCATAGCAGCAGGTTTAGACTAGGTGATCTTTACGGCCCCTTCTATCCCAAACCAGTCTGGGATTCTCTGTTTGGGACAGAGGAGCGCACAGCATGAGGGCACAGGTCCCACTGCATCCCCTCCCAGGGGAAGGCAGCAAGCAGGCAAACCCCCCAGGACAGGACAAGGCAGACCCTGCTCCCCATGCCACCACAGGACACAAGTTCCCGAGGTGCAGGGATGGCAGTGCCAGGACAGCAGAGCAGCTGGCAGCCAGCCCTACCCACCTGCTCTGGGGACAGGCAGCCCTATTTTAAATACCTGCTGAATTATTCATGGCATTGCCGTGGTTCTGGGAGCACGAGGTCCTGGACACCAGGTCTCTGCCAAGGGTGCATGGTGACCTCCCCACCCACAGCAGGTCTCGGGGCGGGGGGGGGGGGGGGGGGGGTCACTCCTCTTGCAAAATAAGATTGGGGCAGGATGGGGGAGGCTGGCAGGGCTGAGCCCACCCTGCCAGCTGAATTGCCAACCCCCTGCCCACCACTACAGCCAGATTCTCCTCCTCCTTGGTTCATTTTCTTGTTGCTTCAGGCTGCACTGAAGAACCCAGCCTGCAATGAAGGAAAACTGCAGCCTCTGCATAAGCAAATGCTACTCAGAAAAATGCTGCTCCCTGGGAGCTGCCTGGAGCATCAGCACTGGTTCCCACAGGGGCAGGTTGGGGCCAGGGTTTGCAGGGGGACAGAAGCTGCCTTTTCTTCTCCTGCACTAAATGCCTCCAGGGAAGCTACTGAAAAGGCTCAAGTTCTGCCAGTCCAAGCCCCACTTCTCCCAGTGCCACCCAGCTGAGAGCATTGTCCAAACCCAGCTGAGGACAAGTCTTGAAAAGGAGCCCAGCTGCCACGGTGCTGCTACAGGGACATAGATCTACAAGCACTGCAGGAACTGGGGTCCACCATCACTGCCCTGGCTCCTTGGACCTAGGAGGAGAGCCCTAGCACCCACACCAAGAGCCTGGAGTAGGTGTCACCAGCTGGAAGCAAGGCTCAGGAGCAGGATGCAAGTCCTGCTGCTCCAGCCACCCCAAAATCCTACCAGGGTCACTCACAGCCCTGGCACTGAGAAGTGACCTTGGCCAGGAAAGCCTGCAGCACCCAGCTCTTCAGAGAGCTGCCACCCATGGGGACAGCAGCAAACCAGCCCCTGGCCTGAGCCTCTGCCAGCACCAGGTGTGCTCAGCACTCTCTTCCCTTTGCCCAGCCCCAGCTCCACCAAACCCCAGCTCGGTGAGCACCAAATATCCTGACCACGCTGTCCCAGGTGAAGCCCCCCAGCCCCTCGAGGAGAAGTAGAGGGGCTCCTCCCCACTCAGAGCCCAGCCCAGCTCTCCCTGTCCCACCCTCTCTTTGGAGGAGCTGAAACCCAAAGGCCGGAAAGGACCGTCCTGTTCCCCTCGCCTGACTTCCCGTCAGCTCACGCTGTTGGATCGCAACCAGCAAACACAACAGAGGCAGGAGAGGAAATCCCCAGCTTGGAAAGCTGTCCCCAGCCGTGCCCAGCCACCCCCCAGGGATCAGATCCTCTCCCACTGACTGTCCTGGGGGTGACCAGCCCCCCACTGTACCAATGCCCAGAGGGAACCCACCCATCACTATCACACCAATTTTCAAACAGCTTCAAATGGTGCAATAAGGTAAAGAAAAAGATACTGCCTCTAATACTGCCCCTGCCAGCCCCCAAGGGGGGCTCCTGCTCCACCAGATGCCAAACAGCTCTGGAGGGAAGGATGGAGGTGAGACCCTCTCCTTATTGCTGGAGATGCAGGTGCCTCCTGTCCCGTACCAGTATTGCCTCTTATCTGCACAGGGGAATTTCTCCAGCTTTTACTCCATGGGGGCTTCTGAGGACATGAAGCTTTCCAGACATTCCCACCTCTGTCCCCCCGGCAGCCCCACAGCCCCCTCTGGGCCAGCACCAGCCACCAGCCCACCTCTGAGGGGACAGACACCAAACACACAGCCCCTGCAAGCACAGGGGTGGGGACATGGAAGGGGACAGATGGCTGCAGAGAGGTGACAGAGCCACCAGCTCAGCCAGGTGACACCAACACTGCTCCTGCCACGTTCACACCCCAAGGGCAGCAGCACGGGACTGACCTGCTATCTGCCCAGCACCAGGCTGCGCCGTCCCCACCAGCCCAGCCCCAGCAGCCACGGAAACTGGATGTTTTCCACCCCAAATTCTTTCCTTTTTGGACAGTTTACCAATACAAGGCACTTACAGCAGAACCACACTCCAGACCCAGGCCAATTGAAAAAAAAAAGATAGCTAATTTCCTTCTTATTTAAGCAAAAAGCTGAGAACACATTCATCCCAGACGTTCCCTCCCTCCTGCAAATAACGGAGGAGAGAGAAGCTCATTCACCAGCTCCAGCATCATTGCCTGCCTGGTCCCTGCAGCTTGTTCCCATAGGAGAGCAAGACCTAGGCTGGGTCACCCATCTCCAGGGCTCATGTCCCTCAACCAGCAGCTCCTGGGGCTCAGAAGACCCTCAGAGGAGGCAGAAGGGGAGGGAGCAGTGCAGCCCCCAGCAGCCAATGCTGCTTCAAGCAAAAGAAACGAGGCCAAAGTGCAGCTCGCCCACTGCTTCGGGACACAGCAAAGTCCCCAAGCCCACTACAGCCACACATGGAAGGTTCTTCTCCAACAGGAAGCAAGAAGAGGGAAGTCCCAGGGTGGCTGTGCCCAGTGCATGCCCCGCAGCCCCGCTGGGCTCTGCCCTCACCTTCCTGCTGCTGTGCGAGGAGAAGCCGCGCGCGTGGCGCTGGGGGCTGCCCCCGCCCAGCTCCAGCTGTGGCTTCCAGACCTCCCCGTTGTCACTGCCCACTGACTTGGTGGGCGAGGGGCCCGAGTTGAGCAGGATCCCACTGTGCACCATCTCCTCCGTGCAGGTCAGGCGCAGGCTGCACAGGTACTCGTCCGTCTCCTTGTCCACCACAAGCAAGCGCGTCTCCGACTCCACCGCTTTGATGCGCTGCACAACCTGCAAAGGAGAAGAGCAACTGAGCTGAATTCAAGGACCACCAACTCCCCAACGTCCTCCTGCAGCTTTGGTTTTGCTGCAGGGTGCGAGATCACTGGCACTGCAGCCGCGGGTGATGGAGGAGAAGGGCAGAGCATGGCTTTGGGGGACCCCTGGGATGGAGTGCCTGTTGCCTGCAGCCCTGGATGATGGTGGTGACTGCTCTTTCCACCCCGTGTCCTGCAACCAACACAACAGCTCTGCCCAGAGCAGCTGCACAGACCACCTGGGATCACCCACTCTGCTCAGAGAGGAGCTCTCACAGAGGCTGCTTCATTACCTCCCTGAGCATTAGAAATCCTGTTGTGGGGTTTTGTTCCTTTCAAGGACAACATAATCTGTCCCACCAAACAGTCCTGCACATCCTCCTTCTGATCTGGGGTCTCTTTCTTCCCTCACACCCAGAGCAGGGTGGGGAGCCAGGGTGCACAGGGAGGAACCAAGCACCTATTCATGTCTTTGGTGCTCCCCACAGTGCCGGTGGGCTGACTGCCCCCACCCTGGGTGGACTTATGAAAGGAACAACTTGATCTGTACGTTCATCCCTACTCTTTGCTTGGGGTCAGCAGAGATAAGGGCAGTCAGTGCTGGGAGCAGGAGATGGGCCTGTCCCTGTGGGATACAGCTCCAGCAGTGCTGAATGGGGACCATTGTCCAGCTGCTGCCCGGCTCCTTCACGGGAATTGGTGACTGGCAGAGGCTCTGAAAGGAGATCACAGTGCCGGGGTGGTGGGGAGTGCTGGGAGGAGCTGATCCCAGCCAGGCACGGTGTAAATCACACCAGGAGAGGCTGTGATGGAAACGGGGCAAATCCAGGGCAGGCACAGGAGCAGGTTAAAGAGAAATCACCCCCAGACTCCCTGACAGCGCTGCAGGGGGCTGGCTCTGCCAGGCCTCCTCCTCTGAGCACAGGCCTTCATCCCGAGGAGGAGGGGGTGGCAATGCTGGCAATGCCACTCAGCAGCCTCCCCCAGTCATGGGGTGGGGTCCTGCAGACCACAGACTCCATGACCCCAGTCCAGCACTGGGCAACCCCCAATCCAGCACTGGGCTTCCTTATAGGGCTCCTGCTCTGATCTAGGTCACACTGGCCAGACACGCTGCAATTGCCAAGGTTAGAAGTGACAAACGAGCCTAATGCGCAATTAGCCAGCGTTTATTTACTCCCCTGCAAGCCCCATTCAAGGTCAACAGAGCTGGTATCTGCAACTGGAAAAAAAAAAAAGCAACCAACACGAAATTTATAGACTGCAGACAAAGCTGCTTGTCCTGAACCAACTAATCCTCTGCAGCCTCCAGCTCCTCGCGCCGGGCGGCCGCGTGCCCAGGGCTCCCGTCCACAGCCACCCTGAAGATGCTGCTCCACCGAGCCCCAGAAAATCCATCTGCTCCCTGTCAGATCTATTCACCTGTGATATCAGCTGGTGCTGCTGACACAGGTCAGGCAGTGCTGTGCCAGACCTGCTCTCCCAGAGAAGACCATGGGCAGCGGCAGGAGATGCAGGTGGGCAGTGCCAGGGCAAGAGCAGTGATGGAGCAAGTGTCCCCCCGTCCCCCGAGAGCCAGGGCTGAGCCAGGCAGGGACAGAGTGACACCAAGCAGCCCCTCATCCTCTCCCCATTAGCAGGGAGAAGCAGAAGGGACTTTTTGCAACAAACTCCCTGTGCAGCAAGTCACTCTGGGGACCAAGCAAGGGGGAGGAAGGCAAAGCAGCAGCCAGGCAGCCCGCGAGGTCCTGCCAGCACCCTACCCGTTTCCGAGCCATGGTCACCGCCTGGAGTCTGCAGCTCTTCTGAGGACAACAAGCATCTGTCGCCTTGGGACCTTCTCAGCACCGGACCCAGCCCCACGATTTCCGCAGCTCCACCCAAACAGACTTTCACCCCTGGTCTGCATCAGCACCAGCCCAACAGAGCCAGCCCAGGCCCTTCCACCCTTGCCAAACAACAGCTGCCCAGGAAGGAGACTCATGGTGCCACTGGGAACAGCTCAGCTCATCCCTCCTGCTCCCAGAGATGCCTGTGCCCATGCACGGTGCTGCCAGCCACAGAGAGAACCTGAAAGCTCTCCTGGCTTGGGCACAGCAGGAGAGCAGGAGCCACTTGCTCTGTCCTGCACACCCACTGCCTGCCCAGGTGAGGACCTGAGGAGCCAGAATGCAATTTTGCATCCAAGACATGAAATGCCCTGAGAACACGTTCTGCCCTGGCTCCTTGGGTACAGCCAGGGAAAAGAATCGGAGAACAAAGACACAAGCACCGCCAGCTCCAGCTCGAAACAGTTACACCCACACAGCAAGGCCTTGTTTGCTGCGGGTGCTGTCCCACCAGCTTCAGATGCACATGGAGAAGTGCTACTTATCCAAGGTCGGGGACCTCAGCAGCACAAGGAGAGGCCACAGCAAACCAGCTGCTGGAACCCATGGGCAGGACCTGGTGCCTAACCCACCACAGCATCACCCTGCCCACAGCCCAGCAGCACTGGGGGTTTTTTGGGGAGGGGAAGAGGCTCTCACCGTTTGGAGGCAAGAGGAAGGGCAATCCCAGAGGGTGTCTCAGGGCAGGGCTGCTCCTGCTCACACACACTAACGCCACCACAGCTGTGAGCTCCAGGGCACCCCAAGAAGGACACTGCCACCCATTCACAGCTCTGCAGCCAGGATTGAAACCTGCCTCTGCCACGGCCAAATCCTGCCTCTGCCATGGCCAAATCCTGCCTCTGCCAGCAGAAAATGGAAGACAGGACATTTTTTCCCCTTTCACTTGACCTACTGGAAAGCCCCCGCATGTTTCACAGGCAGAGTTGGCTGCCTCATCTCAGCTATCACCCATCCCCAGCATCCCAGTTCCAGCAGGGAGTTCTCATGGCTTCCAGTAGGACACAGTGCCTCGCAGGAACTCAGCCCTCCTTTCTGCCCAGCCAGATCAAAGATGTGGATCCTCCTTCAAAGGTTTTGAAATCACATTCAAGACAAACATTACTTCTTACGCAGCTGGCTCAGATCATCAAAACAGGCTCAGTTCTTTATAAAACCCCACCAAGCCCATGGAGAAAAGACCACAAGGCATCTTGAAGCCACCTGGAAGGTTCTGCCCCATCTTGGGCACAGCAAAATCCATGCCTGTAGGTGAACCTCAGGATCCTGAACCCCCAAAATACTGTTGCTACATGAGAAACATCCCTGCTCTGCCCCCATAAGGCCCAGGCAGAAGGGGCTGGCTGTAAGTTTTAAGATACTAAAGCACCAAACCCCACAGAGCCCCACAGACCATTAGGCAAAGGGGCACAGTTGGTGCTGTGCCCCTGCCAGGCTCTGCGTCTCAGGAGCAGCTCAAATCTCATTGCTTTGTTTTTAGGACTAAACTGTGTTTCAGCTTTATAAGCAGAAAATGACACGGCCCAAAGCGTGCAGCTTCTGTTACAGGGCTGAGAAGCTGCTGGCTTGGACCCCCCCCAGCACAGCCATGGGCTAGTAACAGCCATTATTTCCCCACAAGCCCTATCACACTGAAGCCAGCCAAACTGCTGAACATCTGCAGAGCTTGATCAGACAATTTTAAGGCATATTTATACACTCCAGGCTGCATAAGGAGGAGCAGCTCACCCAAAGTGGCCAAGAAAAGACACAGCTGAGCAGGAAATAAAGCCTGGGTCTCCCCCATTCCTTTCCACCACAGATTGCATAACACAGCAGTGCCCTGCCCATGCCAAAACACCTTCGGCTCTCCCACCTTCACACGATTACAACATCCCTTCCCCAGAAGAGAGACAGGCCACACCAAAAAACTGTTCTCATGGGAACTCGGCATCCCAGGCATGCAAAGCAACCCTACCCCTCGCAGCTCAGGCCTAGGATTTTGAGGGGCAGCCATCCCACCGCAGCACCCCCCAATGCTGGGTGGGCTGAGGATGCTCCAGCTCAGATATTTTGGGAGAAACTCCCCCCCCACCCCGACAGCCCAGCCTGGAGAGACTGGAGCTGGGCAGAGCCAAGCTGGTGGAGAGGGGGAGCTGAGAGCAAGGGGGTGCCCAGAGCCGGGGTGCCCAGGACCAGGGGGTGCCCAGAGCCGGGGTGCCCAGGACCAGGGGGTGCCCAGAGCCGGGGTGCCCAGGACCAGGGGGCACTTGCTTGGAGCTGGGGGGGTGCTCAAAGGCTGCAGGCTTGGAGCTGGGGGGTGCTCAGAGCCCGAGGGTGCCCAGAGCCGGGGTGCCCTGCCCGCCCCCCGCCCATACCTGGTGATGCGTCTCCTGCTCCACGTTCAGCCCGTTGACCTCGACGACGCGGTCCCCGGCGCGCAGCCCCGCGGCCTCGGCCGGCGACCCGGGCTCCACTTTGCGGATGAACTGCCCGCTCTTGCCCTTCTCGCCGTGCAGGTGGAAGCCGTAGCCGCTCTCCCCCTTCAGCATGCGGCACAGCCGCGGCTTCAGCTGGTCCTTGGCCATGGCCGGGGCCGCGGAGCGGGGGCCGGCGGAGCGGGGGCCCGTTTTATGGGCGGCCCGGGGCGGAGGGGCGGGCCGGGGCCGGCGCGGGGGCCGGGGCCGGGGCCGGGGCGCTGCGCTGCGCGGCCGTGGGGCTGCGCTGCCCCGCGGCGGGCGGGGACGCGGCCGGGCCGGGAGGAGCCGGGGCGGAGCCGCAGGTCGGGCCGGGGGTGGCCGAGGGACGGGGCGAGGGGAGGCGGGACCGGGGCTGGCACCGGGATCGGGACCCGCCATCCGTGCTGGCACCGGGACCGACACTGACACCGGGATCGGCACCGGGATCGGCACCAAGACTGGCGCGGACAGCCAGTGTCGGGACTGACGCTGGCACTAGCCCCAGAGCTGGGACCGGCGCTGGCACCGGGACCGGGTGGATAGAGCCGGTGGAGCCCCCGGGGCGATGGAGCAGGGATGCCCGGGGGTAATATTGCCCCAGGGCTAACGGAGCAGGGATGCCCGGGGCTAGTGGCAGCCTCCCCGGCTCACTGGGGCTCTTGTAGGCTCAGCTCTGGTTGCTGTGGCCGCCAGTGCAGCCCAGAGCCCCCACCCTGGAGCCAGCCCTGGAGGCCCCCAGGCCAGGGCAGTGGGCAGCCAGCCAAGCCCCCCACCTTCCAGGCCAGCCTGGGGACCACTGACCACACAAAGCCACTGAGCCGGGTCAATGCTGTGTCTCTGGGCCAGGGTGCCACCCCTGCTGCCCCCCAGGAAGGAGTGGCCAGGCCAAGGCTCATCCATGGAGCAGTGATGCTCTCCAGGACATGGGCAAGGACCACCCCAGCCTGTGGTCGTGGGGAGATATGGGGCTCTCGGAGGGATGTCTTGGCTGGCCTGGCACACGCCGAGCTCGTGGGCTGATGCACTTCATACCTTGATGTGGAGGAGCTCTAAAATGTTCTCTGTCCCCCTGAACACCAGGGCAGGGGTTCGTTAGCAGGCAGCTCTGCTGCTCCAATCCCTGATATCCCTGGAAGGGAAAGGCTCCTGCTCCACCTCAAGTGTCCCTGCCTAGACACTCTCTGGGTTTCACTAGCAATGACCTTGTTTTGGTGAAACACAGAGATCCCCATCTTCACACTTCTGCATTCCTGGTCTTCATTTCCTTGGTGTCTCCCACAAGGAGGAAACTGCCCAGGTTCATGTTCCCAGCCCTGGTGCTGCCCCTTGTGTCCCCGTGCTCTCCTCTGTGGCATTTCTCCTTCTTCAGCTGTTTTCCTACCAGATTTTTATAGAGCCAAAGCAAACACAGGGGCCAGCCTGAGGCAGTAAATAAGAGAAATTAATATTGATTTGCTTTTAATTTGAAGGCTTCTTCTTCTTAAAAAAAAAAAAAAAAAAAAAGGCTTCTGCTGCAGTTACACATGATGCTTGAAGAAAGAAGATGTGATGTGTCTTAGAGGAGAGTCACTATCCTGGGGGGGGGAAATAGCATTCTTTATCTCTAGCACTTCTTCTCACCTTCATTTTTTTTTCCAGGCAATGTGGCTCTTTGGATGGTGCATTTGAGGGGAGAGCACAGGGCTCAAAATCTTGGGTGACAACAGAAGAGGCCGGAGAGCCGAGAAATTCAGAGACTGTTTCATTTGCTGTCGGAGGCAAGTGCTCCCCTGAGCCTCTTTGTGGAGTCCTGATGCTTTTTATCAGGCTGGAGGAGTGCGAATAATTGATTTTTCCACTCACTGGCCAAACCAAAAAACTGGAGGGGGAGGGAGGAGAAGGAATTATTTCAAGTTTATTTGGACAAAAAAAGTTTTTATTTTTATTCGGGGCAATAAAAACACGAGGGAGAAAATCCTTTGGGTGGTCAGACAGAATATTTTAACTCTTTGAACATCTTTCTGAAAGGGTTGGTAGCTTGCAAAACAGTAAAAAGGAGAAAATAGCACTTCAAAAAGGTGAAAACAGGAAGTTGGAGTTTTTTGCAAATGCTTATTTTCTTTGATCACAAGCATTTTCTCATGTGTGACCTGGATTTGTTGATTTTTTGTCAACCTCAGCGTCACCAAAAGGCTTTTTTTCCCCAAAAAACCCCCATCTATTCATTGTAGATCAATTAGAGAGGGTCAGGTACTGAGTATTCCCCATCCAGAAAGAGGATGTAACATAGCAGAGATGCTGGGATCTGCCAGCTGCTCCCAGGAAGGCTTTAGCAAACTTTTCTGCCAAGGATCCCTGTCCATCTTGGTGACAGCATCCCAGCACTTGCTCCCAGGGGACACTGGGACCCCGCCCAAGCTGCTACCAGGACCCCACTCCTATAGGGACAAGTGGGGAACTTGGCAGAGCCCCGACTCAGCACAGGATTTTTGCCTGTTTCTGGTCACACACCTTGTGACCCTAAAATGGAGCATTTATGTTATGATGCCACTGCCCTGGGGACTGCCCGAGTCCTGCTGTGGTTGAGCCCAGCCTGTGCACGGGGCTGGGATGTCCTGCCTGTCCTGGGTGAACATCTCCATGTGTGCTTCAGCACCGATGTGGTTCAGAGAGAAATGCTGGGTGTATTGGCTGCAGCTGATGGGAAGGAGCTGGAAAGAACTGGAAAACACGTTGTGCAAAAGTGCATCCTCCCACGTTACAAAACCCCTTCAGTTCTTGAGGCTGTTCTGCCTCTTCCCACCTGGGGCCATTGCAGAAACAAAGGAGAGAGCAGGGGAGGGCTCCTGCACCCACTGCTGTACCAGAGCTAGGATTAAATCCAGCAGATACTGCACAGGTGAGGTGTTTTATTTTCATTTAAATTTCTGTGGGTTTGATTTGGGCAGATGTTTAAGTCCACATTGGGCCATTCTGGAGGCTGAGAGAGTTCATGTGACCCATGTGCTTACTGGCTTGGAAGGCTTTGAAGCTCTTTTTGTTTGCCATCTGCTTCTAGCTCCTCCACTGCACTTGGCTGAGCAGTGACAGAGAATGACACCTGTGATCTCATCCCTGTTTGCTTTAGGCCTGATCCTGTTGCCTCACTAATGCAAAGCACAGGTGCTGTGAAAACTTTCAGGATTATGGACTTCCGGCTTGACCAACAGGGTCTCTGCTGGGGGGAGGGATTTTTGGAGTCCATAAAGTCCATCTTCATCCAGGAAAGTGGCGAGTCCTTGGTGGGTAACCTGAGCCTGCTGGGGCTGACTTGTCTCTGTGGCTGTGGAGGATGAGGGGCTGTTGGAGGGGCAAAATGTGGGTCCCTCCCCTGGGCTTGTCCTGCTCTGGGATGGGTGGGAGCTCTGCCAAAGGCAGTGGGAGGGCAGGGGAAAAGCTGGGTGCTGCCAGACACCCCTCCCTCCTCCGGCTTCCGTGAGACACCAGTTCCCATTCCAGTCATGGGAGAAGCTGGCAGGGAGATGCTCTTCCTCCCACCCAGCCTCCTCCTCCCTGGTGTTTGTCCACCCCCCACTCCACACCCAGCTTCCCACCGTGGAGCTGGAGCTCTCCGGGCTGGTTACAGCTGTGCTCTGTGTCCCAGGAGACCTTGGCTGCCTGTGGCACCTTCTTCCTGGCTCTGGAGGAAGACCTGGGCCCCTCTACCCAAGCCCAGGGACATATCCTCATCAGCAGTGGTGCTGCTGAGAGCCCCTGCTGCTGCACTAATTAGCTCCAGCTATTAATAAATGAAGCCCCAGGCCTCCTGCCTGGCATGGATGTGGCTGTGTTTGTTTTGCCATCACCTGGTGTGGGGCTGGTGGGTCCTGGTTGCTCTCAGGGGAGCAACAGCTCTTTCAGAGCAGGGAAAAACAATTATTTACTTGCTCTGCCAGAGGAACTGGGAATGAGAGCTGATAAAAAGCACTACCTGATTTTCTCTAGGCCTCTGTGTGTGGCACTATTGAGCTGTAAACATTTTCCAGGTTAGATTTAGATAGAAGAAGAACTGATCATTAGGAGGATTAATTATATGTTTTGTGGGTTGTGAAAGTCCAGAAAGTTCAATTACACTGCTGAGAGCTGGGAGATCCCTCTTACATGAGCTGGCAGGGAGGAATCTGCCCAGGCCCTGCATTACTTGCAGGCAGGTGCAGCATTACAGGCACCAGGGGACTGGTGGTGCTGGATGCTGTGCAGGTGTGGAGCTGGCACAGGTCCCCAGCCAGGCTGGGCACACCTGGGACCTCCCACACCTCAGCACACCCACAGATAAGGGTGTGAGCAATGGTGCTGCTCCCACCCCCCACTGGTGTGCAGGGCCCCCCGCTCCACACCCTGTGTCCCCATGGCGTGGGCACCTCACAGCCCTCCCACTGGCTCTGGGACCCCCTGTCCCTGGGAGCACCAGTCCTTGGGAGCACCCATTCCCGGGAGCACCCACTCCCAGGAGCAGCCATCCCTGGCAGCTCCCATTCCCAGGACAGTCCATTCCCACTCCCGCACCCGCGGCAGGTGCGCGGCCCCGCGGGAGCAGCGCGGGCGCTCCCCGATCGCAGCCGGGTACGGGCAACACGGAGAGCCAGGAGCTGGCCCGGCCCTCAGGACACCGGGGGGACACCCGGGGGTGGGAATTGGGGGCCCATGACAGGTTGTCAACCTGGCTTTTCCCCTCGGACACCCCGGGAACAGCCCCGGGACTGCTGCAGCTCGGCAGGGACAGCTCTGCCCGCGTCTCCCGGCCGCTGTCACCAGAGCAGCGCTCCGCACAGCTTGGGAACAGGCAAAGCAGCGCGCACGGAGATACCTTATCTCCTGCTCTCTACAGCTTCCCTCCCCTTATCTCCAGCCTGGGGCAGTTCCCTTGGGCAGCGTCAGCGTGGAGGTGTGGACAGCCCGGCTGGATGAGATGGATGGTACCTCTGCAGACCCCAGCTCAGCACCCCATCCCGCAGCCCTGGGCTCCCCACAGGGACATCTGGGACCATCACAGGGACCATCCAGCGCACCCAGCTCTGCCCAGGGGTTTTCCATCCCCAGCCACCACCACTGCCAAAAGGGGCCACCCTTCAGAGAGGGACTCAGGCCTGGTACCAGCCTTCTGCATCCCAGTTGGGCAAGGAACAGCTTCTGAGCAGAGCTGACGATGAAGGAAATTCCTTGGGGAGTTTTCTTCCTCCTGGTGCAGGCAGGGGCCCTGCAGCCATTGTATGTGCCCTGGCCAGCCCCCCTGTGAGCTCACACCGGCTCCCCCGGGGCTGCCAGTTCCTGTCCCTGGCCCCAGCGTGCAAGGCTGCCTCGGTGGATGCTGCTGGTCCCCTGGGAGAGGCCAGGGAGCCGGGAAGGAAAGGGACCCACCCTGGGCTCAGACAGTGTAGGGGTGGGACATTTTCCTGCCAGCCGCAGCCCCTGCGACTTGCCTGCCTCTTGGACTGGAATAAAACACATCCGTTGGCGTGGGGCAGGCTGGGTGCCAGTGTTCTCCCTCCAGGAAAGACTGGCCTTGTCACCAGCCCGGCTCCAGCTGGCACTGCTGAACCTGCAGAACTCCCCGGTGGCACCTCGGGGATGGACCTGGACCACGAGCAGGACCCAGGTCCAAACCCTGCATGTGCTGCTTGAGGAGCCAGAGCCTGGGAGTGGCCCCATCCCCGGGCTGCCCGAGCCTGGAGCAGCTGGACAGGCTTGAGCGCAGAGCTCCTGTCCCTTCCCGGGCCCGTGGGCTGGGTTGGGGCCGTGCAGACGGTGAGGCACCCTTGGGAGATGCTCCTCACTCTGCAAGGGTGCAGGGACAAGGGCAGGGTGGCCGGGCTTGTCCTCACCCGTGTTGCAGCTTCCCAGCCCCTCACATCGGCACGGCCACAAGATGGCACATGGCAAAGCCACTCGGGTGTCGCTGCACCGCTCCCTGCCCACCACCCCGCAGCCTCGGGAACCGGGTGGGACGTGCTGGGAGGGAAGAGGTGACATGTTCCACACTCACTCGGGGATTCCTGAGCCCCCCACGTCTCCCAAAATGGAATAGTCCTCCTGACAAGAATTCCTGGGGGTGCATTTTGTATTGGAGCACCCAGGGTGGCCAGAACAGGGCTATCTGTAGTCCAGGTTGTGGGGTCCCCTTAGTCCAGGCATACAACCCCCCAGAGTGAGGGGACAGGGGGCAGCTCATGAGGATTATGGAGTTTCCCCCAGGATCAGTCTTTTAGAAGGGATTAGATTAACATCCCTCAGGGATGGCTGGGTCCTCCCCTGAGCAGGAGGGGTAATTAAGCACCTCTGGAAGATTTCTTCCATTTTATTTGGTTTATTGAGACCTGCAGAAGGCCCAGAGCACTCCTGAGAGCTGGGAGCACAGAGAAAATCATTATACAGCCCCAGCGGGGAATAAGCTCACGCTCCTCAACAGCAGCAGGGAAAATTATTTTACCAGGTGAGAAATGAAGGGCTGTGGTCAACTGAGTGGCCCCTGGGTTTGGCCCCAGCAATTGGCACGTCCAACCATTCTGTTCTGACAGAGGGAAGCTCTTACTTGAGTCATGTCTCTCGTTGCACCAGCCTTTATCCCCATCCCTGTGCATGCTCCTGAGCAGAGCTGACCTTTTTGGGCTCCACTTCATCACTCACCTCCACCGAGAGCAGCCGTCTGGCTCAGTGGCCCCTCCACAGGCTTCCTGGCACCCGGGCAGCTCCAGCCCTTTGCAAGCACAGCTGCCTAATGGGTTGCTGGCAATCCTGTCTTATTTGGCCCAGCCCAGCTCCCTAGCACAGAGCAGGAATGGGAAAATCAGATGGGGAGAAGAGAGAGGGGACATGGAGGAGAAACTGGTTGGGAATAAACTGGGAGAGAACGATCTCCCACATGTTACAGCACCCGAAATCCTCCCCAAGATGCAGCAAGGGGTGATGCAGCCCCCCAGGCTAGGTGTGTGCCCACCTGCCCCAGCAAGCACTGCCAGGGGGTTTCCCTTCAGACCTGACCTAAAGGACACAATCCCAACACAGCCCCCACTGTCCCCACTCTACAACTGGCCGCAGGGCTTGGCAGGAGCAAGAGGCAGCTCATGCAAGAGGGGTGGAAGCAGCTCTTTTTGCCTGATTTCCTGGAAAATCCATCAGCGCTGGCGGGTGTGAGCTCAGCAGTTCCCAGGAGACAGACTCTGTTTTGCCTAGAGCTCAGATCCCACTACTCCAGCACCTTCACCTGCCCAGCCCTGAGGCTCCTCCTTGTTTTAATGGGGAATAACATGTCTTTTCATCAGTGGAGACATACAGAAAATTAAGCTTTAAGCAGGCAAACGAGCAGCCAGAGCAGTGAGGACTCGCAGATCCCAGGCCAGGAAAGATTCTAACTTTGTCATCTTAATTGACACTTAGCCTGGCAGTAACTCCCTGATGGGCAGTAAAACAGATTTACAGTAAAGCTGCAAGAGAAACTGTGTCAAGGAGTTAAATCATGTAAGAAAAATCTGGGAGTGACCCAGCTGCTGCAGTGCCTGCCCCGCGAGGGGCTGTACCAGGCTTTGCTTTAAAAACACTGAAACACAGCACAATGAAGCCAAAGTTTCCTTTGATCAGTTGTCATTTTAATGAGGGCAGGTTCCTAGGAAGCAAACGGTGCATGTTTGTATCGTATTGCAAACAAGCTAGTACAGAAATCTAAAAAAAAAATAATAAATAAACAAAAATAAATATCTTCCCTGTTTGTTCTCCCCGAGTTTGTAGCACTGGGTTGACCTGAAAACAAGATGGATTCACCACTGCGCCTGGACAGCGGCCACGAAAAAAAATCACATTTTTTGGAATGCAATTGTCTGTGTGGTTCCCGAGAGGTCAGAGTACCCGGAGATCCCCCGCTGAGGCTCCTCCTGCAGCCGGGGTGACGAGTTTCCACCCGGGGCAGCCGAGACCCCCGCGGCGCGGGGAGCATCTCCGTCCCTGCCGGGCCCGCTCAGCGCATCAGAGCCGCGTCTGCCGGCGGGAGAAGCTGAACGGAGAAGAGGAACCGGGTTATTTCGGAGCCTGAGCGCCTGGCTGCGCAGCCGAGGCCCCCACACACACTTCGCTCCCCACGTGGGACCCCATTTCACCCCGTTCAGCCCTTCAATCACGGCTGCATTCGTGGTACTTGTGAAATATTCCCCTCCGTGGGCTCAGCCCCGGTGGGCGGTGCCTGCAGACTCTCCCCTCCTGCCCTCGCACACGGATTAACCCCACGCAGACACCCGAATTCCGGGCTTGGATCTGCCTGCGTGGAAAGTTGGCTGTGAAATCAGAGGGATGCACCACGGGAGGCAGGTGGGGAGCCCCAGCCGGGGCACCGGGGCTGCTGTGCCCGCACCCGGCCGGGCTGCGGGAGCGGCCGGGGCAGCGCGGACAGCACCGGCTGAGCTGACCCCTCCGGGCAATCCCGGAAAGATCCTGATCCCAGATTCCCTTCAAAAAGGGAAGGGGGAGAGCAATGCAGCGTCAGTTTCAGGGGCTGATCCAACAGCCAAAAGCCCCCGTGGGTGTCAGCTGGATGTTGGCTCCAGCTTGACATAAGAGGAAAGAAATTCCAAGCCTGGATGCAGCCCGCGCCGGCCCCAGGCAGCCGGGCCGAGCCCCGCGCTGGCCGGGAAAGGGATCCCGTGAGGGGCCAAGCCGGGAGCCCCTCGGCACCACCGACCCCATGGGCACCGGGAGGGGGTCACGGGGACCACCCGCCTCCTTTTGCTGCCCTAAAGCCAAAGGGCAGCTCCGCCAAACGCGCCCTACGGGAGGAGGAACAACTGCCCCCTGCGCTGTCCTGCTCGGCTGGGCGCGACAAACCTTGCGGTGCGAGTTCGAAAAGGTGCAAGAGACTCAACTCTGGTTGAGTGAACCCCCCCTTGTGGCTTCCTGCACCCCCGGTTACCTGGTGAGCCCCCCGAGCGCCCCGGGTGCCGCAGCAAGGCTCCAGAGCCCCTCAAGCATCCCGGGGCGCTGCGGAGGGACCGTGCCCCCCAGCCCCGGTGACAACCCCCGGGCTCCACCGCCTCCCTGCCCGCCCGTCGGTGTCCCCGGTTACCTGAGCTGCGCGGGGCCCGGGGGGGGCCGGGCGGGGGCCGCCCCAGCCCCGCCGGAGCAGACGCTGCAGGAGGCGGCCGGGGTCGGGCGGCGGTGGGGTGATCTCCCCGGCTCGGGGCTGGCTCGGGAGGGTCTCCCCGGCCCGCGGGCGGTCCGGGGGCGGTGATGGGGCTCCCGCGGGCCGGGGAGGGGGCTCGGCCGGCAGCTCCCGGCGCCAGAGGTAGGGGGAGCGGCGGACCCCCATGAGCAGCCCCGAGGCGCGGCCCACTGTGTGGTACCGGGGGCTGGCGACGTGCTTGTACCAGGCGCCCGCCGGTGCCGCCGGCAGCATCAGTCCCAGCAGCACCAGGGCCCCCCAGGTGCCCCCCGACAGCTGCCCCCTCCCCATCGCGCCGGGCAGGGTGCGGACAGGGGTGCACCCCGGCCCCGGGAGCCCCGGTGAAGGCTGCCCTGCGCCCGCGCCCCGCCGGTTTATACCGCCCGCCGTCGGGAGGGGCCCCCGCGGCTCCGCCCCGGCAGCCCCCGGCCCCCCGCACCTCCTATCCGCCGCTTCCAGCGTCCTCCCCGCTCTCCTCCCGCGACGCCGGCATCCTCCCCATGGCCCCGAGCATCTCCCCCATCCTTGAGCATCCCCTTTGCTGCCCTGAGCATCTCCCCGCAGCCCTGAGCATCCTTGAGCATCCTTGAGCATCCCCCTGCAGCCCGGAGCACCTTCTGTTTCCCTGCAGCAATGCACCAACTTTGGGCTCAACCTTGCCACCCAGGAGTGGAAGATTTCTTCATTCCTAGAGATACACCTCGAGTTGTCTGTGTATTTTTGGCAGAACTTGAAGAACTTGTCAGGTTGATAAACTCTGCGGGGACTGAGCTGAACTCCTTCCTCCCAGTGCATGGAATGATCCTGCTCTCAGCTGCCTGGTGTCTCTGCAAGGCACTGAGATCCTCCAGGCTGACTCAGCCAAGCTCTGGATCTCGAGCAGAGAGCATGGTGCCTCTCCCAAGTATCTGAAAATATCTTTCAAAGGAAACAGCTGACAAGCATTTTTGCCTTCTATTTATACTCTAAGCAGCTAAAGCACAATTTTAGGCTTCTCATTCTCCTCGCAGAAGCCCACGCTCCCACAAACCCCACAGGGACACATGGCACCATGCTGCTCTGAGGGGGTCTTCGTGCCAGGAACTCCCCCAGAGGAACAAAATCCTGGTTCTTCATGGTAGATGGAAAGCTTTTGAATACATCCTGGTTCCTATGGAAGTTTTCTACAAAATTATAGACTGGTTTGGGTTGGAAGGGACCTTAAAGATCACTAGGTTCCAACCCCCCTGCAGGGGCAGGGACACCTCCCACCAGACCAGGTTGCTCCAAGCCCCATCCAACCTGGGCTTGAACATTCCAGGGATGGGGCAGCCACAGCTTCTCTGGGCAACCTGGGCCAGCACCTTCCCACCCTCATGCTGAAGAAATTACTAGTGATGTCTAACCTAAATCTCCCCCTTTTCAGTTTAAAACCATTACCCCTTGTCTTATCACTGCCCTCTCTGGTGAAGAGTTTCCTACATATTCCCATGGGATTAAGATTTCAGCCTCTTGGGTCACTTCTGTAAGCTCCAGGTGCTTGGGTTCACCCGAGCAGAGTCCAGCTGCTCTCCAGCCCTTTTAAAACTCCCACTTTTACATTTTCACTTAATAGACACAATTATTAGCTCCAGCACCACGTTTACCAACTACATGGACACTGAGCCAAGACTTTGCTCCACTGCCCCGGTGCTTGGACAAACCCTTAGTGTTGTCCTTCCACATTTGCAGAGGTGAAGGGCAATGGGATCTAATCACATGGCTCTGATTTAAGGTCTTTTTCTTTTATTTTGGAACAAAAATAATCTTTTTGTCACTCTGCTATTGGAAGGGTCCCAGTTGCCAAGGAGGAGGCTGCAGATGCTGCAGCTCCCCATCCTGCTGGACACTGAGGTTCTCTGGGATGTATCTCCCTCTTCTCCACTGGACCAGCCATCACCACAGCACTAAGCTGAGGTAGTGGAGCACAAACTGGGGGTTCAGGCTGAAAAACTGGGGGTTGAGGGGAGTGAGCAGCCAGAGGCAGCACGTCCCAAAGCCCTGCAGCAAACCCAGCCGAGCCCTCCCACAGCCCTGGCTCCCTCCCCCATTTAATGCCTGTTGTGCTCTTGCCTCCCACCACACACATTACTGAACCCAGGCAGGATTTGTGGCTTTTGAGAATGATCTAAATGAATTTGATGTCCCAGAAAGAGGCACTTGAAAAATAAACCGGTGTGGTTTAATGATAGCATTTTCCACATTTTTATTATAATGACTCTGGTGTTTATTGGGAGGTTAGAAACCCAGCCGAGCACGAAAACAAAGCAATTGCAGAGGCCAGCCCTGTGGTGGGGGCTCTGCACACCCCGCCATTAACACTCGTTCTAGACATGACACTTCTTACCCACTTGGTCTCTCCAGCATCTCTCTGTGGGAGTATGATGAGAGGATGGTAGCAACACCATTTTGCAGGAGGAGCCTCAGGCAGTCTGCCCCCTCCTCTGGCCCTGCAGCACCCTGCAAACACACACGGGCTCTTCATGGGGAGCATCCTGGGGTGTGGGCTGGGAAACTGAGGGCCCAGGGAGTCCAAGTGAGTCAAGGACCTCACAAGCGAATGGCAGGTCCAGCCAAAACACAGTCTCCTGCACTGAGGTCCTTCACCTGGAGACTCTGCCCAGCTCTGCCTTCCTACACAGGGTGCAGGTTTGCCTCGGAGGGACGGGCACAGCACAGACAAAAGAGGCTGCCTGGGGGTGAAACCAGCTGGAGGCATAAGAAATGGCACAGGAGCTGAGATCTGAGGCTGCAGCATGAAGGGGCTTTGCTGCCCATCCCCTACCACCCCCAGCTGGTGCAGAGCCTGGTGCTGCTGCACGTTGTCTTTCAGATAAGGTTCAAAGCTGAGCATGAGTTACCTGGCACTGAAGATCCCATCTGAAAGGTGAAGGGGAGAAATCCCCTGCCTGGCTGCCCCGGAGGTCTGGGCCCTGCCACTCACCTCTGCCAAGTTCCTGCCATTCACCCTCCAACCCCTTTCCCGGATCCACATCCCTGCTGCCTCTTGCATCACTTCAACCCAGAGTGAGCAACGTCTTAATGGCAAGAAAAAAATATCCCCACACATGTGGCTCAGCAAACCCTGCTGCTTCCCAACACCCAACCCACCACTGAGCTCTTCCCCTGGATGGAAATGAGTGTATCTTCCTCAGAAGCAGGGATCAACCTCTTCAGGAGCAGGACCCAAGCAGGCTGGGTCCTCTGGGGACTGCAGTGACAGCCCCCCAGGCAGATACTCCCAGGAATAACAAATTTTGCCATTTTCTTGCATGTATAGTGTGTCCTGGGGTAATACATTCAGATTACAGAGCGACTCCTTTCACCAGTGATTCAGAACAAGCTGGTTAAATGCTATTTCTTTGTTCCTCTGAAATAAAGGAGCTGTAGCTGATACAAACAAATTACAATTTCAAACTGTGAGGCAAGACACACCTCAGCTCCACGCTCAAGCTGCTGCATATTTTGGTGGCTCTGAAGAGAAAGAGGAAACAATAAGTGGTTTTGCCTAATGTTGCAACCCTTCTCATTAAAAGTGCACTTAATTAACTCATTTACTCCCAAAATTCTACTAATTCCTCACTATTTTTAGGCTCATGTATTATTTGAAGAGGTTTTTTTCCAGGGTCCAGTCACATGGAAGTTAAACAGCAAGGACTCAAGTCTCCAAAGGATAATAAACTATCTCAAATTACTTTGCTAATGGAACAAAGAGTACTGTAAATGTCACACACGACCTAACAAGAGTGGCAGAAACCTTTACATGAAACAATGGATCCATTAGCACTCAGTTAAAAAAACCAGAACACACAGACTCAGGATACTTTTGCACAGTTCCATGGAGCTCGGAGCCAAATGAACTGGTTTGGTCACTATGTTCTGCAGCTGAGCTCCCAGCCTGCTCACTGCTCACCAGGAATCTCAGGGCATCGATTATTTAGGATTTTAAAGCCCTTTATAGACCCTGATGAAGCCCCACAGCACTGCCCTGAGTCAGTGGAATTATTTCTGCTTAAAGTTGATGTACAGGGAGGGAATAACTGAATCACCGGCTGGAGACCACGCCTGACCCAAGGTGCAGAGCCAGATCCTCTGCACGACCCACCAAACTCCATTAATTGGTGGAGTTTATTGAAGTTATCCATCATCTGATGGGCTATGGGCAGGATCCTTCATTCTGACGTGACTCATCACCTTGAGAACCCAACTCTGGTGGGGCTGCCCGGGCTCATCGCACTGCCCAGCCATCCTGCCCCTCTGCTGCCTGTTTTGCCTCCAAAAGTTGCAGTTGTTAAGAGAGTCACTAAACATCCCAAGGGTGGAAGCACCATCATCCTAGAGCGACTTGGACATGATGTGCAACCATCAGAGTCAGGATGGCAAAATCATGGGGATGTGGCATGAGAGAACGGCCTTAGAACAGCAGTGAGGAAGCAGACAAGACAAACATCTGAAATGCAGGTAGAAGAGCAGGGAAAAAAGATGCCATCAGAGGCTGCCTCTCATGGCAGCAGATTCCTCAGCCCCCTCCAGCCCGTGATTCAGTCTTTCTCCTGGAAGTAATTTACTATAACAAAGAGGAGTTAATACCCTGATGTGAGAAGGATGGAGTACATTTGGCTCTGATCTGATGTTTACTGTAAGGAAAAAAGAGTTGTGAGATTAATCTTTTCTTTGACAGCTCTGAGACCTCTTCACCCAACCCCTAAGTGCTCTCCTATTTTCTTGAAATTTAATTAGTACACACAATTATACACACGTGAGATAATTGGAGTAGAGAGCTCCAAGACATGTAGATGCCAACAAAATTTGTTTTCAAGCAGATCTGCACAGGTGGAGTATGTATTGTTTGGCATGAACACTGGGTTAAGAGTTGCACTTGCAAACCCCTCTGAGGTACCCAAAGGAGGCAGATGAGCAGCCCTGCAACCACAGCACCACAACCAGCACTGAACATGTTACAACGGTGTTGCAAGGAGCACAATGCTACAAAAATCAGCCCAACATCCCACACTGACCACGTGCAATCCTCACTGCTCCTTCTGCAGTCCCTGTCAGTGGGAGATGGACCCTTCCTAAAATGTAGAAACAAAAAAAAATAAACACATTAATCAGAGTGAAGTGGCCAGGGTGACAGGGCACCAAGTGGGGAGAGACAAGCTGCCAGCTGCATTCCTGAAGTATCCCTTATTGCTGCCTGCCCTCCCCAGCTTGCTGAGCCTTAGGATTGCTGAGTATAGATGTGGGGATGAAAACACACCTTGTGGTTGGAAGAGCACCCCCTGCCCAGCAGCTGTTTGCCCAGCCGGGCACTGGGCTGGACTGGATCAAGCCTGGCTGAGGTTTGGTCACAGCTCAGCTCCACGGATGCTCCCCAGGCCCCAGCCCTGCCCCATGGCCCCTCTGCTGTGCCCACCAGGAGCTCTGCTCCCCGAGGCAGGAACAGTGAGGCAGCTCTTGTCTCTGCCCACTGACGTGAGCTCCCGTAATGGTACTTGAACATCGAGCTCTCTCCAGGTTCTCATCCTGTTCTGGGAATTCACACGTTGGCGCTTCCCCCTGAAAGCCTCACGCTGCTCCTTTCCCCCCCAGCTCCTCTCAGTTCCCATCTAGCTACTATATTTTCTGTTAGCTGCACTTACCCTGCTCTCCTCCTCCAACAAGCTGCTGCTAAAGAAAACCCTTATCACCAGACTCAGGTTTCTGGATGCCTTAAAATACAGCTCTGCTTCCCAGCATCCGTCTGTCTTTAGACCTTCAGGATCCTGCCCCTCTCTGTTCACCCTCCCCCTCTTAAGGAATCGCTGCTTTGCAGACAGGCTTGTGTGACCAAACCACCTTTTTTCACAAAGAAAGAGCTGGGAGGAAAATCCCCTCATGAAATCTGATGTTGTGCATCGTGCCAAGCGCCAGGTCAGGGGGCTGAGGTGTGTGTGTCTCTCTGCAGCTGGACTTTGAAACAGAAAAACATGGTTTAGGTAAAAACACAAATGTGAATGACTAGTGTGACTTCTAATCACAGGCTGGGATGTTTCTTAGATGCAGGAAAAGAATGGGGGCTGTGGGTGTGTTTGATCCCAAACCTTGCGGGGTGAAAGCCCTGCCCCCTGCCCAGTCTGAAATGGCACAAACTGGTTTGACTGCACCCAGTGAGAGGGTGGGAGGGAGGTGTCCGAGGGTGTGCCTGGGGTAACCAGCACTGATCTTACCAAAACACCATCTCCAACCTTAGACAAATGAAGTCTGGTCTCTCAAGGTTCTGGACGGTCTGACTCTGGATGATGAGAGGGGATCTAATTAATGTGTACAAATCTATGAGGGCTGGGTGTCAAGAAGGAGGGGACAACATCTTTTCATTTGTGCCCTGTGACAGGACAAGGGGCAATGGATTCAAACTTGAGCACAGCAAGTTCCACATCAACATGAGGCAGAACTTCTCTACTGAGAGGGTGAAAGAGCACTGAACAGGCTGCCCAAAGACACTGCGGAGTCTCTCTCTTTGGAGACTTTCAAGACCTGTCTGGATGTGACCTGCTATAGATTTGGTCCTGCTCTGGCAGGGGGGTTGGACTCAATGACCTCCAGAGGTCCCTTCCAAACCCAACCATTCTGTGATTCTGTGATGGTCAGGGCTGCAAATTTAAACCTGCCCTCAAAGGAGGTACCTGTGTGAGGCCACAGCTGGGAAGAGAGGGTTATTAAAGAAAAAGAATAATAAGAAGCCCTGAGAAAATTACCACTTTTAACAGGAACTTTGTCAAATGAAAGTAAATTTCACTATTATGGACTGAGTATCTTGTCTGCAAATGAGCTGCATCCACCTCAAGCTGTGAAGATGAAACCCATCCCAGGCATACCCTTTCGCTCTACACTTCAACAGCATCTTAGTGCTGAACTATAAATATTTGATCTGTTGCTCTTCTGCGTAAAATGGATTTGTTGTGCTCATCTGCAGAGTTATCAATTATTTCCAATTTATTGCTGGTTAAATGACTTGAAAAGAGCCTTTTTCTTCTGATGATATTTAGCGAGTAAAGATGGAAATGAACTCTCTGGCACCCATATTGACCTTTTGTCCTGGGAAGAAAACAGCCCCTGCCTGACAAACACGGGACGAGGAACCAAGGAGATATTTACAGTACAAGCTGCAGCCCCGTTAATTATATATGACAACATCTCTTTCTGGTCTGGGGTCACACTTGGCACTCAGATCCAGCCTCCATTTGCAATCACTGGAGAAATCAACCAGCATCCTGCAGCCAGCAGCAGAGGATGATTCAATCCACTGGAAGAGGAGGAGAAAAACCTCTTTGCATCCACGACTCCAAACCCCTGACTCACAGCCAGGGGCAGGACGGGTTTCCTGAACGCTGATGAGTTGAAAAGAGGAGAAAAGTTTGGACATTGGGGGTTTTTTTGGTGTGTTTTTTTTTTTTTTTCTTAGCAATTCCTCGTTCTGTGGGTGGGAGGTGAGGAGCTGCAGGGAGCAGGAGTCTCGGGTGAGATGGCACCAAGATGCCACCCAGGGGGGTGTATTGGCAGTTTACACCTGGGGCAGCTGTGGCACACAGCTGGAAGAGCCATGCCACAGCTGCATTGGCAGGACAGGGCAGAGCTGCTGGGAGCTGCTCTCTGGTGTCCCATGGAGGGAGACGAGGGGCAGGAGTCAGGGAAACCTGAGCTTTGCTGAGGAGAGGGCTGGATTGGCCTCCCAGCCACATGGGAAGGACTGAAAACCTCCTGTGTTCCCTGTTCCAAACAAACCTTCTGGGTCTCTGCTCTGGAGACAGGCCGGGAGAGTTGGGGTCTTCAGCCTGGAGAAGAGAAGGCTCCAGGGAGACCTTAGAGCAGCTTCCAGTGCTTGAAGGGGCTCCAGGAAAGCTGGGGAGGAATTTGGGATAAGGGCAGGGAGGGATGGGATGAAGGGGAGCGATTTCAAGCTGAAAGATGGGAGATTCAGATGAGATATTAGGAAGAAATTCTTTGCTGTGAGGGTGGTGAGACCCTGGCCCAGGCTGCCCAGGGAAGCTGTGGTTGCCCCATCCCTGGCAGTGTTGAAGGGCAGGTTGGATGGGGCTTGGAGCAGCCTGGGCTGGTGGGAGGTGTCCCTGCCCATGCAGGGGGTTGGAGCAAGTTAATCTCTAAGGTTAATTCCAACCCAAACCATTCCATGATGCTTTGATTCTAGTTTAAAACAGGACTGGGTGAGCGTGAGAAACCTGCCTGGGAGCAGCTCCCCCTGCAGCTTCCTGGGGCTCCCTCCAGACACTCATTAGAGGAAATCTTATCCAAGAAAACGCCTCAGCTGATGAGCTGCCAGCACCACCGCTGCAGCACCCTGGAGAAGAGCCAGCAATGCTTCCTTCCATCGGGAATATCACACAGGCTGCGGGTGGGAAAACCACCCTGGCACCAACAGGACTTGCAGGATCAGGTCCTGGATGCTCCTGGACCTGCAGGCACTGATGCCACTGACCAGCTCCTGCACCCATCCCCGGAATCTGCCAGGAACAAACTCTGCCCCTGCCCCCTGGCTGGGTCACCACATTCCTTGTGATGAGTAATGTCCCTGTTCAGGCTCCTGATGCCGGGATGTTTGTCACCCTGGCGCTGGGGCACTTGTGTAATTTCACAGCCGAGTGACACTCAAGACAGCCCATTACTGCCACCAGCCTCCAGCTCATTTCGTGCTAATTGCTCTCCAAAACGGTGTGATGCAGTTTGGACACAAAAACATTTTCAACAGTATCATTAATTCGGAGGGGGAGGGGGGGGGGGGGGTAGAACATTTCCTGGAGCAATTACAGCCAACATCCTCAGTCATTCCTAATTATTTCATACATCCCCTCCCAAACACACTTTAATGTTGATGAGCAGAAAGATGGGTATTATCTGCTCCACTTTGAAGTGTGATAAATGGGTCTCTTTAGGAGAAAGTAAATATTACCTGTTGTAATGGCCCAGAATGTTAAAACACTTGGTTAATCAGTGTTCCAAAATACTTATCAAACTTATCACTTTATCAGTGACTGCACAGATGGAGTTAAATGGCATTGGACCAGAAAGCATCGTGATACATTTTAATGAACTTGCTATGTTTGATACCCTCCTTGGTCCCAAAAATAATAATTTATGCATCAAAGCAAAGGAAGAGCATCTTTTAACTCAAATGACAAGGAATTTGGTGAAAAGACAGCAAATCTGAATGGCAGAGATGCTGCTCATCCAAACTTCCAGCTAGCCAGGATGCACAGGAGATCCCAGGAATTCACTGTACATTTCAATGTGGAATTGAAGGTGGTTTCAGCTCCATTTCCCTTCCTAGAAAATGTAGTTTGTGTTTAATTCTTAAGGGTTACTGCACTGAGTCAGTGAGGAACCCCAGGACTGACCTGCTCCACTGGGGCATGCTGAGTTCTGGGATCATTCCTTCATCATCCTCTAACACCAGCTCTGCAGGTCACGGGAGACACCCGGGGAAACCAGGGCCATCCTGTCAGTGCTGGGACAGGCAGCAGCTGTGACTCAGGGCACAGGACTCCAGGAATGTTTGCTAAGCAGAGTGACGTGCTGCTCACCTGCTGCCACACAGCGTGATGTGGCAGAACAAGCTCCTCATGCCACGATCTGGGGACTTCTTGAGGCGTTTTGGGTGGGTCCAGCAGCAGAACTTCCGTGTCTGCCAGGAACCAGCTCTGATTTTTCACACAGGGGAAGGAAAGTGGCCCAACACTGGTCTCCTAGCAGGGATCCGGGATAAAACAAGGTGTGAGAAACTCAGCTTGGAAAAACTCCTTCTGCCTCCTCCTCTGTGCTGTCCCCAGAGCAGCTTTCGTGCCTCCCCTCGGCTGCCACGCGCACACGGCTGCCGAGCTGCTCCCCGCGCTCCTGGAGCACCCTCTCCTGTTCGAGGAGCTGCAATTCCCAAGCTCCAGCCCCAGCCCCACGCGGGCCTTTCCCATACAAGAAACAGCCCCCAGAGCGGGTGCGGGACCACACGCCTGTTTCCCAAAGCCCAGCCAGCGGGTGACGAGCTCGAGTTCCCTGCGGCAGCTCCCGGGAGCTCCCACGCGCGTTCCTGACGGACTCGCCGCTCCCCACGAGCGGGCCCCAGCCCGGCCGGGCGCCGGGACCTTCTGCTGGAGGCGAAACCCTCCGGCCCACGTTTGATCCGGTTCTTTTTCCCGAGCGCACCCAGGTCACACCGGGGACGAGCTGCCCGCGGTACAAAGCGAGGTCACCGGGCAGAGCCGCAGGTGCGGGGCGGGGGGGTGGTGGTGCCGTTTGCCCCGAGAAGGCCCAGATAAAGCCCCGTCCTGCCCCCGCACGGCTGCGAGGCCGCCGAGCTCCCGGGACACCAGGCGGGTGGCGGCCCAGGGCAGGCCCAGCGCCGCGCTGCCCCTCAGCGGGGCTGCCCAGGCCTCCCGGGGTTGGGTTCCGCTGCTCCCGCCGGCCCGGGCTGCTGCCGGGGCCCGGGGGTCCCCCCGCCGCAGACGGCGGCCCCGGGGGTCCCGCGGAGGTGACGGCGCCGCGGGCCGCCCCGCGCGGGGCCCGGCGAGAGGCGGCGCCAGACGGGCCCGCGCGGGGAGACGCTCCGGACAGCGCTTCTCTATGGTCGGGGCGGCGCGGTGGGCGCTCTGGGCTGCGACTCGATGGTGGCGCGGTGGAGGACGCGGGGAGGGTGGGCGGGGAGGGCGCGGGCCGCTCTAGGCGGAGCCTGGCGGTTGTGGGGCCGGGGATCCGCGGCAGGGGCGGGTCTCTATGGTCGGAAGCCGGGCGGCGCTCTAGGCCGCCTCTCGATGGTGCGGGCGGTTGCTAGGCGGTGCGGGGCCTAGGCCGCGGCGGGTCGGCGCCGCCATGGCCGCCTCGGCCTCCGGCGCGGCGGGGCCGGCGGACGGGGCCTGCGTGCTGTGCTGCGGGGAGCTGGAGGTGGTGGCGCTGGGGCGCTGCGACCACCCCATCTGCTACCGCTGCTCCGTGCGGATGCGGGCGCTGTGCGGGGTGCGGTACTGCGCGGTCTGCCGGGAGGAGCTGGGCCAGGTGAGGCCGGGGCCGCCGCCCGGGGGAGCGGGGCCGGGGCCGGGGCCGGGGCCGGGGCCGGGGCAGGAGTTGGGCAGCGGAGCCGCTCGGGGAATCTGCGGGGCGGGGTGGAAATGTCCCCCAGCCGGGAGCGCTCCGGGGCTGTGGGCCGCCTCCTCTGCCGCTCGTGGGAGCCGGGAGGCCTGTCGGAAACCAAATACGAAGGAAAAAAAGGAATTTACAGGGAATATCTAATCTTTAAACCGCCCAGAGTTGCTCCCCAGAGATGTGTGACGTGATCTCAGGTGACTCCGTCACTCTGATGAATTTCGGAGTTGATTTTAAGCTGCGGGTACAACATACTTCGTATTCTTTCAGGGCTTGCTCATGCCTGGCGTTCCAGCCCGTTTGCCTGAGCCCTCTCTTGGGTGGGGGTTGAAAAAGTAATTCCCCCTCAGTTTTAATTTTTCTGATAGGTTCCTGTTTTCCTCACGGCTGCTGATGCCATGAAAGAAACACTGAGAGGAATCCAGGACTGGAAGAGATACACCCAGATGGTTTAGGAAATGAAAGAAAAAGAATGGATCAGGGGAGGGGCTTGTCCCTTGGCGAAGGGAGTTTCCCCACCCCTCTCCTTGCGACCCAGCTGTTGGCTTGGGCTGCTCTGCAGTTAAGTGGTTGGAGGGGCTGAAGGTTTGAGGCTTTGTGCTGCAGATCCGAAGGTTTTGTGAAGGCCAGAAAGGTCGCTGTGTTTTTTTGGACTGAGCTCACTGGCACAGGAGGAGCCTCTGTGACCATGGAAGTCATTTAATCCCTGCTCCTCCCCTGGGGAGCAGCAAACTGGGATGTTGCTCTTCATCCTCAAACACAGGGGAGCTTTTCATCTCGAGAGCTTTTCCATGTTGTGAAATTGTTGTATTGTGTGGCCTGAACTTTGATCCATCTTTCCCCTCATTTATGAACACTTTAAAATTACCCTTTTATTAGATTTGTCTAAGAGGTCATTTTTCATGGCTGTGCTTCCATGGTGTATCCTTAAGTGTTCCTGGTATCCTGTCCTCTCTGTTCACCCATCGGCCCCGAGGAAAACAATATTTTTGGGGGCATAAATCACATCCAAGCTGCCACTGGATGAGCTGAGCCTATAGGTAGGACCTAAAATTGGGTCTCTTAATTTGCTTAATGTGTGGAATTAGCACAGACAAGCCCGGCAGTTCCGGATCCCAGCTGCTCCGTGTCCCAGGGAGATGGAGCTGTGGGGGAGAGTGGCAGTGCAGGATGAGGTGGAGGAGAAGCAGGATATTCTTGTTCTGGTAACATGTGCTTGCAGAGGTGCATCACTGTGCAGTGAGGGGAGGAAGGATTCCCTGTCCACCTGGAAGCCAGCCCTGCCTGGATCAGGGATCCCTCCATGTGTTCGTTATGTACATGTGTGAGATTGTTTCAGGAGCTGCTGCAGGGAATTGTCTTGGACTCTGGGCATAAAATCTGCTTTCCAGCAATCCGTTCCTCGCTCCTAAAACCCAAGAAGTATCAGTAGAACTTAACTGGAACAAATTATTTTAAAATAATTGGATTTTGACAGTTGTCATTTATCCCACAAACTTCAGCTTGGATTCAGCTCGGTGTTTCAGCCAATGGTTGTAGTTTTCCTTTTGGTTGGCTTAGAAGTAGCCACACTATAAAGAAGGCTTTAAACCCTCCCCCCTGCCCCAAAGCCCGACACAAAGGAGTTGTTCCTGGGTGTTTCACCCCAGGAGGGGCAGAGGGATGGACAAGGCTGAGGCTCTGGGCGCTGTACACATTGGTGTTTGTATCGAGGCTGTAGACCCAGGCTGCTGGGGGACAGCTGGGGGCTGGCACCGTCCCCCGGGAGGGGGGTGTGGTGCAAATCATTTGGGAAGTGAGGTAACTTTGTTTCTTGCTCTCCTGGTGGTTAAGGAAAGAAAAAGCGGTGGTTTCCCAGTGGGACATGGGGGGGGATGTCCCTTCTTCCTGTGGGATCCCCTGCCAGGAGATGGGGGGGAGCTGAGAGCCAGGCTCTTGAGAGGCACTGGCTAAAGGGGGGTGAACTGGTTGGAGATACTGACTCCCAGCACAGCCGTGTCAGTAAAACAGACCATAAAAGAGTTTCCTAATCTAGTTCAAAATCCAAAGAGCAGGCCAGCGGAATCTCTCTTCCTCTGAGCTGGCGTTGACCAGGAGCAGTCGTGGTGGCTTTACGGGCAGTTCTGGGGCAGTGACTTGTGTCCTCTGCAAGTCCTGTCTGAGCTCCAGGCCAGGGCGAGTTCCCTCCCAGGCCAGGTCTGTGCTGGGGGGTTTGTCTCAGGTCGCAGGGCTGCCCGGGAGCTCTCCCTGAGGGTGGTGCTGCCTTGATGTCCCTGCAGGTTGTTTTTGGGAGGAAACTGACGTCCTTCTCAGCAGTAGCACTGCACCAGCTGCAGCATGAGAAGAAATACGACATCTATTTTACGGATGGAGAAGTTTACGCCCTGTACAGGTGAGTGTGGAGTCCTTCTGCACCAGGTCCCCAGAGCAGCACCTCCTTATCTGTGGGACGTGGCAGGAAGTGCTTGTGGGAGCAGTGATTGTGGCAGGTGACAGGCTGGCTGGGGCCAGTACTCAGGGACACAGCTGGCACAGGGAGCAGCTCTTCAAGGCCAGAGCCTTGGATTCCCTTGCTCTGTCAGGAGAAGTTGCTGCTTCAGTGACAGCAAATGTGCTGAAAGGCTCTTGGGTGGCTGCAGTGGGAAGGACCGAACCATTGCTATCATTGTGTTTATTGCTGGGCTGCACTGGGGCTGGTCAAAACAGAGGAGGGCAATGAAGATGGTCAGAGAGCTGAAGCACCTCTCTGATGAAGACAGGCTGAGGGATTTGGGGCTGTTCAGCCTGTAGAAGAGTCCGGGGGGGACCTTACAGTGACCTTCCAGTACCTGAAAGGGGCCTATGAGAAGGCTGGAGAAGACCTGATCACTGGGGTAGATTTAGGTTGGACATTAGGAAAACGTTCTTTACTATGAGGGTGGTGGGTCACTGGAACAGGGCCCCATCCCTGGAGACATTCAAGGTCAGGCTTGATGGGGCTCTGAGCAATCTGTATTCCTGGGACAAGCAGGACCCTCAGCTCCTCACCAGGTGCTGGGGGAGCTGTGAAATGCAGCCTCTGCCCTTGGGGGAATGTTGGGATTCAGTAAAGGGGTCAGGCTGAGGAGAGGGAGTTGGACCATTTCTAGGAAATTCTTCTTGTCCCTTAGGAAGCTGCTGCAGCACGAGTGCCCCTTGTGTCCGGATGCGAAGCCCTTCAACACCTTTGCAGACCTGGAGCAGCACATGAGGAAGCAGCACGAGCTCTTCTGTTGCAAACTCTGTGTCAAACACTTGAAGGTGAGCTCGGCCTGTGCTTCCCGGTGTGACCTGCAGGAGTCCGCGGAGAGGTGGGAGGAAGGGGTGGCTGAATACCATCAATTTATTGTTTAAAGCTTCCTCTCTCTGCCTGCAGTGAGGCCAGTTGCTTTGCTTTAAGTCTTTCTTCTTCTATAAACCGATTAATGAAGAAGGCCTGAAGGTTCTCAGTGGGTTATATTTTAAATTAAATCCAACCATATTAATAACCTTCTAATGTTCACTCCTCTGCCACAATGTGTGTCAATCCCACCCCAAACTGTCTGATAGGAGGTTAATCCTGAGTCGTAGGCAGACTTGGTTACAACTGTAACAGGAGGGGTTTGATGACCACAAAGACTTGTAATGACTTTAGGAGCTAAAACTGTAACTTAAGAAAATATTTGGTGCTGGTTCAGGCAGGAGAATAAATCATGGAGGCATGGATTTATTCCTCAGGTCAGAGTCAGTGTAGCATTTTCAGCTGGATCATGTGCAGGATGGGAATCCATCTTGCTGGTTTAATGAAATATAATTAGATTTCATGACCTTGTTTGTTTGCTCGGAGGAAATTTCCTATATCTTGTTGACTTACTGGACAGTGGGACTCAGTGTTGCCTCCTGTGGAGCTCAGCTGTGTGTGATGTACACACATAGAACATGACCAGGAGCTGGTTTAAAATGTGTTTCACAACCTGCTAAAGATGAACAGTTACTGGGAACCTGAGTTGTCCATGTCTGGAATGGTCAGGTGAATTCAGTCTTAAAACTCCTCATCTAACCAACCCCATCATCATCCTTTTCTCTTGGGTTGTTTTTTTTTTTTTTCAATCCCACCCAAATTTCACCTCAAAGGGCTGGTGTTATGTCAGTCAGTTGGTGCTTCTTGAGTTGGAAAGCCAGAGCTCCACCTTTCCCTGGGGCCAGAGTGGGACTTGTATTCCTGAAGTACACGTTGAACAAAGTACTGCTCAATGGGTTCTAGGCCTGCTAACCCCTGTGCCTGGTAGTTGTCAGCATTCCTTGTTGTTGTGGGAGAGAACTGAATGCATGGGCACATAGTTTCAGAACTCATGGCACAGGGTTTTTTGTGTGTGTTTGTTTCCTCTGCTTTTTTTCCCCACCAGACGTTATAATTTAAAGGTTTTTTTGCATTATGTTGCTACACAAAAAGTGTAAAACAATGTGAAAGGGAGACAGGTGGATGAGATCTGTTTCCAGTGTTAAACAGAGTGAAATGCAAGTTAGGTTGAAGTTGGACCTTTCACTTGGATTCTTTTTTTTTCCTATTCACTGAAAATCGTAGGGGTTGGCTGTCACGTTGCATCTTTCTGAAGCAAAACCCCCACCCCTACCAGTGATCAAGTTGTGCACAACCTGGCTTATTCATAGGATCCTGAATGGTTTGGGTGGGATGGACCTTTATAGATTGTCTAGATCCAACCCCCTGCATGGGCAGGGGACACCTCCCACCAGGGGACACCTCCCACCACCCCAGGCTGCTCCCAGCCCCATCCAACCTGCCCTTCAACACTGCCAGGGATGGGGCAGCCACAGCTTCTCTGGGCAACCTGGGCCAGGGTCTCACCACCCTCATAGTGAAGAATTTCCTCCTAATGTCTCACCTAAATTTCCCCTCTGCCAGTTTAAAGCCATCGTCCCTTGCCCCATCCCTCCCTGCCCTTGTCCCAAGCCCCTCCCCAGCTTTCCTGGAGCCCCTTCAGGCACTGGAAGGTGCTCTACGGTCTCCCTGGAGCCTTCTCTTCTCTAGGCTGAACACCCCAGCTCTCCCAGCCTGGCTCCAGAGCAGAGCTGCTTCCATGTTGTTCTTGTTTCACATGAAGAACCACACACGTATTCCCTCAGATCTTCACCTACGAGCGGAAGTGGTATTCCCGCAAGGACCTGGCCCGTCACCGCATCCACGGGGACCCAGATGACACCTCCCACCGTGGCCACCCCCTCTGCAAGTTCTGTGACGAGCGTTACCTGGACAACGATGAGTTACTGAAACATCTGCGACGGGATCATTATTTCTGTCACTTCTGTGACTCTGATGGTGCTCAGGAATACTACAGGTTTGTACAAGCAGTTTATTCCTCTTTCTGTAGCTTCAATTTTGAGGACAAGTTGCTTTGCATTTTGGGGAAAGCAGCACTTGAAGACAGAGGGCAAGGATGTCAGCAGGTTGGCTGCAGTCTCAGACCAATAGGCAAGGTCATCACTTTCTGCCTAGATCAGGTTTTAAAGTTTTCTTCATTGGTGAGAAGCATTAGAAGTTACATTTTGCAGCGTGACAGCAGCTCTGTCTGGTGTGTGTGTGACCTCTAATGCTCCGAATTTCTGTGTGTGCAGCACGTGCCTGGTGTGCAGCTGGGTGTGCTGAGGGGCAGCAGCGGGTTCAGTCGAACACCTGGGGTCAGGCTTGAAGGTCTTTGACTGTACATGGGTGGTTTCAGCTGGAAAGCTTGCCTGGGGATAAGAAACATGGAATGGTTTGGCTTAGAGGAACCTTAAAGCTCATCTAGATCCAACCCCCTGCATGGGCAGGGACACCTCCCACCATTCCAGGCTGCTCCAAGCCCCATCCAACCTGCCCTTCAACACTGCCAGGGATGGGGCAGCCACAGCTTCCCTGGGCAGCCTGGGCCAGGGTCTCACCCCCCTCACACTAAAGACTGAACCAGCCACTTGGGATAGTCTTCACCGTGTCAGAGCAGCCGTTCCCGCCGCGAACCCGGCGGGAAGGCCGGATCCCTGGGGAAGGCTTTGTCTCAGGCTGCCTCCTCTTGCAGCGACTACGAGTACCTGCGGGAGCACTTCCGGGAGCAGCACTTCCTGTGCGAGGAGGGCCGGTGCAGCACGGAGCAGTTCACCCACGCCTTCCGCACCGAGATCGACTACAAGGCGCACCGCAGCGCCTGCCACAGCCGCAGCCGCGCCGAGGCCCGCCAGAACCGCCACATCGACCTGCAGTTCAGCTACACCCCCCGGCACCCCCGCCGCGAGGGTGAGCCTGCTGGGCACAGGGGGACAGCATCTGGGTTCATCTCCCTAAGCCAGGGAGAAGTCCTGAACCGAGAAAAGTTCCGGGGCAGGACCCCTGAGAGGTTCTCGGGTTTGTCCTTGATGACCAGAATTTGACCAACAGGGCTCTGGGCAACCAGGTGTTGTTTCAGGGGTGGCCTTGTTTTGAGTGCTCACAGCCTCCCTGGGCAGCCTGTCACCCTCACTATAAAGAGTCCAGAGGTCTTTCCCTACCTAAATTGTCTGACAATTTTTTCCCCCGTGGGTGATTTTAATGATGATAACACAGTTTTAGGAAAAAAACTGAGTTCTTTCTCCGGTTTCTAATGACATGAATGACTTACGTGACAGTTAATACAGAGTAGTGATGAACATGGAGCCAGAAACCAGAGTAGCATATCCACGTAGAAGTGCAGAGATCTACATGCCTATGAACTCCTCTTCTCTGTGGAGCTGTGGATAGAATCACAGAATGCCAGGTTGGAAGGGACCTCAAGGATCATCTTGTCCAACCTTTCTAGGTAATAATCTAGTTTGATTGAGAAGGCCCAGCACCCTATCAAGCTGCGTGTTAAAACTGTTCAATGGAGGGGAATCCACCACTTCCCTTGGGAGATTATTCCAATGTCTATATTGGAAGATCCCTCCATAAAACCAAAATTACTCAAAACTCGCATCACAGGTACATGGGGTCCAGATACTGCAAAATATATTAATGTAGCAATGCTGAAGGTTATATAGACTACTTAATCATTGGGAAGAAATGGAGATAGATTTGTTTGTACTAGTGTATTTTCAGCTTGTTCAGGTTAGAGAAGTAACTCTGAGGGTGATGAACCATCCTTCCTGCTCAGGTGTCATAGGTGGAGAGGACTATGAAGAAGTTGACCGGTACAACAGGCAGGGGAGGTCAGGCAGACTGGGCGGCCGAGGAGGTCAGCAAAACAGAAGAGGCAGCTGGAGATACAAGAGGTGAGTGGTACAGCATCTTGTGCATTTCTGTTGCTGCTTAGTGTTGTTTTTTTACTTACCAGTTGCTGGTGTTCTGGTGGGCCAGCAGGTGGGAGGTGGGTACAAAACTTGGAAGCCTCCAGAGGGAGTCCATGGGAGCAGAACTGGCTGTCAGTCCTGCTGACTGCAGGCTTGGGCAAAGTCAAAGTGTTTTGTGTGAAGTTTCAGCTCTCTGGAGTTTGACCCAGGAAGCAAACACTGTCATCTTCAACTTGTGGGTTAAATACTCTGAATCCCAAACCAATTTCAGCAACTGTTTCTATGCTAAGGCTTCTAAATAGGATTTTCTGAAGCGAGTGGCAAGTGTTTGCAGGTTTGATGGGCTCTTTGGTCTGGGTAAAGATGAAGTTGCTGTTCTAAGGACCATGCTTCTCATTGACTAACAGATCTCTGTCTGGCCAGGCTGAGTGCTTTGGAAAAAGAAGAGGGTTAAGTATTGACACAAAATTCTGCATTTATGTGTCTCTCCATCCACACCAGGCCTGAGCACTGTATACATACTGCACATCTATTTGTCTTCCTTTTCTGGCTGGACAGTCAGCTGGTTCATGACTGCTGATTGCACTGGGGGATAAAGTCCATCTCTGAACACGGACATGTTGGTGTCGCATGTGGATCGTGCATGTGTTGAGGGTTCATGACAAACCATGTTCCCAAGAACTGCTGTGGCCCACAAGTCTGACTTCATATGTTTGAACAGGAGAGACAGGTGTCCCCATGCATCCTTGGTACTGTCTCTCCCAGTTCAGCCCAGTTTCTTCTGGCCTGGGTTGTTACTGCCACATGTAGAACTTGCAGATCCAGGGGGAAATGTTGCCTGTCTCACCAGCACTGCAGCGGTGGGTTTGTTGTAGGTGTCTCAGCAGGTGGCAGTGCAGGATCAGGGACAGTCACTGGAGCTGAGATGGGAGAGGTGAGAGCTGGAGTGAGGCAGAGCTGCTGCGTTATCCGGGCTGTTTGACCAAGGAAACCCACCTTGTCCTGCAGGGAGGAAGAAGACCGAGACGTGGCAGCAGCCGTCAGGGCGTCGGTGGCAGCCAAACGGCAGGAGGAGAGAAAACGGGTGGAAGACAAAGAGGACAGCAGCAGCAGAGGGAGGAAGGAGGACCTGAGGGATTCTGAGGTGCTCAGCTCCAAACGTGTGCCAAAACCTTCCAGTGAGGTGACAGGTCAGTGTGGAATGTGCTGTGGGTCTGGAGAGCAGCCTGGCAGATGTAGGGATCACCGAGCATTGTCCTCACGAGCTGGTGGGTGTGGATGCAGCTGTGCAGAACCTTCATCCATCACCATGGGATTGCAGGGACATGTGTCCAAGTGGGCAAGGTTCCTGCAGCAGGTTATTCCTGAAATGGAGCTGGGGAGAAATACCCAGTGCAGTTAACATCTTTGGGATGTTCCACCCAAGTGGGGTGCCAGGTCCTGCTCTCGTGCAGGAACTGGTTCCTTGTGATGCTGGAGCCGAGTGCCCCTTGTTTGAGAACAAGTTGTTTTCAGTAAAGGTTCATAACTGGTGAAAACCTTTAATTGTTTGGATCCACATCCAGTTTGGGCCAATAAACACAAAGTGCTTCTCAACCAATGTTTTGCTCGTGTTCATGAATTCCCTGCATGCAGTAGCCAGCACAGGGTGACACCGGGGGGTGCAGGAATAGAAGGAAATAGAGATGCAGGGATTAAAATTATCCTTTCGGAATGTCATGGTTTGTGACATCATCTGCTGCTGAGAATAAGACTTGCTAAAGCTGCTGTCATGGTCATTGAGAGCTTCCACTCTGAAATGAATGGGTCTGAATTAAAAACATCTCTCTGCTCTTTTTGTCCGTGGTCCAAAAGAAGCAGCTGCTAATGGAGTTTTAAGCCAAGATGATTTCCCAGCCATTGGTTCAGCAGCAGGACCTCTACAAGGGTGAGTGTCTGCAGGGCTGTAGCCATGGGGAAGCAGGTGTAGGAACTTCCTTATGTTCTGCATTTCTGGAGAGAATAATTTTACAGGTCACTTGATCCACAAGTGCTTCCCTCTGCCCTGGCCCCTCCGAGCTGCTGGTCACCTGCACCACCCGTGTTGGTTGTCACTTCAGTTCGTTGCTTGAGCTTCTGGTGCAGTTTCAGGGGAAATGCTGATATTCTCCATTCCAGCCATTTTTAACTCAGTAGCTTGTTTTGAAGGAGCTGCACGTGGTGGTGTCTGTGCAGGATGTGGCAGCTTAGATGGGGCTGTATGTGCAGCTCTGGTCAAGTGAGGGGCACCTAGATGGTGCTGATAGCACAGTGAGGTGAGTGTGGCCTCTGTGAGGAGCCTCACTCCAGGTGACCAGCCTTGGGTGCCTTTGCACCCCATTTGTGAGCTCAGTCACCCCACCCTGACAGTCTGAAGGCCACAGCCAGGCATGGAGCTGGTCCTGCTGGCTGGGGTTGTTCTCCCCTGGCAGCACCATTGTCATGGAGTGTCCTTTTCCTTCCTCATAGCTCTGCCCAGCTAGCAGCAGTTAAGCTGAAGGAAGAAGATTTCCCAAGTTTGTCCTCCTCTGCAGCACCCACTATCTCTTCTGGGATGGCTTTGACATACACGGTGACTGCAAAGAAAACAGCTTTCCAGGAGGAGGATTTTCCAGCTCTGGTGTCCAAGATGAGGCCAAACAATAAAACAGTGACTAACATCACATCTGCGTGGAACAATGGTTCCAGTAAAAATGTGGTCAAAGCCATTAGCAGTCCCTGTGTCCACCAGATGGCCAAAAAATCATCCTTGAACAGCTCCAAGGGGAGTAAGAAGAGCAATAAACTCTCTCATTCAGATGATGAAGACGGTAGTGGCTTGACAACCCAGGAGATCAGAAGCACACCAACCATGTTCGATGTGTCGTCCTTGCTGGCAGCTTCTACCTCACAAACTTTTACAAAAGTGGGCAAGAAAAAGAAGATGGGGGTTGAGAAGCAGAGACCATCCTCCCCACACCTGCCCCAGGAGACACTGTTACCCAGGTCATCGACGGACAAGCTGCCAGAAGCAGAGCAGACACCAAACGTGTCCTCTTCTCTTCATGCCCCTGACAGAGCCACAGCTGTCACCAATGGCCACTCAGAAAAGCCCTCAGCCATCTGCAGCACACCCAAAGAGCCCCCTGGCCTTAAAAAGCCCACAGTGACTAACAAATGCCCTTTACCTCAGGAAGACTTCCCAGCCCTTGGGAGCTCAGGATCGGCTCGGATGCCCCCGCCACCAGGTAAGCGCTGCAGGGCATGGCTGGTGTGACTGAGGTGTGTAAACTGCTCCTCCTGGCTGTGGTGGGGGGAGCAGTTCTGTCCCTGTGCACTGGGTTAGGCTTTGAGGTTAGAAAAGACAGGGCGACATGGTTGGGCTTGGAAGTCCTCTGTGGAAGCCACTGGAAGCGGTGGCAGTGTTGGGATGCCTCTGCTCCATGCAGCTGCTCTCCAGGGTGGCTCATAGCTGAGCAGCTGGTCTTAACCTGTCACTGCTTTTCTGCTGAGTCATGGCTGGCACAGACCTGTGCTGTGCCTGAGACAGACCTGTGCTTTTGTGCTTTAGATCTGGTTTGAAGCTCCTGAGGGCACAGGGAATCTCTCTGGCCATGACCTGCTGATACTTGTCACTTGGCGCTTGGTTGCTTTTGTTCTGTGTTTGCAGATTTAATGCCCTTGCTTTTAGCAGGCCCAGAATCCTGTGAAACTGGGGTAACGTGGCAACAAACATGACTTCCAGGGGTTTTAATGAAAGGGGAATCACATCAGGAGGTGCTTGCAGAGCTGGTTTGTTCTGTGCTGCTCTGCAGACACTGCTTGGTGGAGTGTGCCAGAACACGCGATGCCTGGTGCTGCTGTGACCTCTGGAGTGAATTCTGTTTGCTTTAATAACCTGAAACTGGTTTTCCAGCCTGAGTTTGAGGTTGTTGTTTTTTTAATTACTTTCTATTGAAAAAGTAAATTAACAGTTAAAGTGCTTTCTCTGTAGAGGAACATCAGCCTCTCCAAAGTGGTTCTTGACCTGACTGTTCAGGCAACCATTGTTAATTTTTTTCCCATCTAGTGATGCCTGCACTGCTTGACTCCTCCTCCTTAGTGCTTCTGGAGAGTACATCAGAGCACTGGTGTTAATTTTAGAGGGTGGTGTGTGCGTGCCACAGATCTATGCTCTGACCTCCTGCCCATTCTCTGCCTCCATTTAGGCTTTAACACTGTGGTGCTATTAAAGAGTCCTCCTCCGCCTCCGGGACTGTCGGTGCCTGTTAGTAAACCCCCTCCAGGTTTTGCTGTTATTCCATCCACCAATCTCTCTGAACCTGTCACTACATCTTTGAAAGAGTAAGTAAAAGTCCTTGGGTTGGAGTACTTTGCACATCACATCTCAGTTGTGTCATGTGGGCTTCACAGGACATGGGAAATGCTCTGAGGAGATCATTGCAAAGCAGGTGCTGCTGCAGAGGCCAACCCTGTAGTGATTCCCCTGGGGAGTCCTGTGCCCATCTTGGCCTGATCTCAGGAGAGTTGTGCAAAAGAAAGCACAAGTGTTGGATGATTGCAAGCCTGAAGAAGTGAAAACCTGTGTGGTGGCTCAGCCTTTGGTCTTTCCTAGTTTTGTTTGGAAATCAGCAGCTTGAACATAATCTTTCCATTGAGTCTGAGTCCCAGAAGCAAGGTGCTGAAGCCTGGTTTCCTTGGTGACCCCTAAATGCTTTCATTGCTCTGACCTTCTCAGTAGCTGCTCTCTGGTTGGGGCCCTTCTGGGCTGGAGAGAGGAGTTTACAGGAAAAGGGGAGGGGAAAATTTATCTAAGTTTAATATAGATGTCTGAATTAATCATTTGGTTTCGTTCGTGATGTGGGCTTGGCTGCTCACATCTTTTCAGTGAACCTTGGTTGCAAAATGGCCAGGCAGGTGTGTTAAACTGGTATTTTAAATACTCCGTCCAGGTAAATCTGGAATCTGATACAGTAAATCCCACAGGATGTTTCATTGCCCCAGCAGGACAGCTGTGCTGCCTGTGGTGACTCCATGTGTGCTGGGGGGAGAGAGGGACTGTGACCTATGAAGGAGAGCAGCCACAGGACAGACACCCAGCAGCATCTTGGTGTGACATGGGACAATGACAGAGTCACTTCTGGTCTTTTCCAACACAGGCCAAAACCCTGTCACGGATCCTACTTGATACCTGAAAACTTCCAGCAGAGGAACATCCAGCTGATCCAATCCATTAAAGAATTCCTCCAAAGTGATGAGTCCAAGTTCAACAAATTTAAGACTCATTCTGGGCAATTTAGGCAGGTGAGTGGGCAAGAGTCTTTGAATCCCCCAAACTTTCCTCTGTGGGAAAATGAATCCCAGTGAGATTATTTTTACATCTGTATTTTTTTTCCTCATTATTCCAATTCCCCTTGCCCTGCAGGGGCTGATTTCTGCAGCACAGTACTACAAGAGCTGCCGAGAGCTGCTGGGAGAGAACTTCAAGAAGATCTTTAACGAGTTGTTGGTGTTGCTGCCAGACACAGTCAAGCAACAGGAACTGCTTTCTGCTCACAACGATTTCAGAATCAAAGAGAAACAAAGCTCAAACAAACCCAAAAAGAACAAAAAGAATGTTTGGCAGATGGACTCCAGCTCTGATCTCGACTGCTGCATCTGTCCCACGTGTAAGCAAGTGCTAACCCAGCAGGACATTGTCACCCATAAAGCTTTGCATATCGAGGACGAGGAGTTCCCTTCCCTCCAAGCAATCAGCAGAATCATCAGTTAGCTTTTCTGAAGACCAATAAAAGTCTCTCTCTATGAATATGCACTTTTTGGGATGTGGTTTGGCAGCGTAGAGTGGGGCGGGTTGGGTAGTGGGGTGATTGTTAGTGTCCTCCCAGGGGTGGTCATAATGCCCAGGGGTCACTGGACTAATTAACACCCAAAGTCTGAGCTTCCCAAATGCTGGAGAGGAGTGGGGCTGGGTGGGCAGGGCAGGCAGGGGGCACCCTGCTCCTGCACCCTGCAGTGACTGAGGAAATGCTTTCTGATCTGCAGACTGACAGAGGACACAGGAGGGGAATAAGCAGCTGGTTTGGGGGGTTTCTTTCTTTTTTGGGGGGCCTGGGGGAAGATTGTGAATCACTGAAATGAATGGAAGCAAAACTGGCTTCCCTAAGAATATTCTGGGTTTGTGTGTGCTGTTTCTGTGCCCAGGGGGTCTCAGCAGCCAGGGGTACTTCCCCAGGGAGGGGAAAGCTGCTGCTCAGACATGTGTGTGGCTGTCCCAGCTGTGTGGCTGTCCCAGCTGTGTGGCTGTAGCCATGGGGCTGCTTCTAGAGCAAAGAGAATTCCTGTCTGAGATGTGAATCCATCCTCCTACTTGAAGAGCTGGACTGGTCTGTGCAATGAGTTGAACATGAGATTTGCAGCCACCTCTGACCTTTGCTGTGCCATGTTCTTTAAAGAGTCCTTTTCTAGCACTGCAGGGTCACTGGTGACCCCAAGGCCTTCCAGCCCCCTAAAGCACACTTCACATCACTTGATTTCAGGACTGTCATCTTCCTCATGCCTTGGCTGTTTCAGGTGGTAGGTCCAAACAGCAGCAGCCTGGGCTGCTCTGCAGGGCCTTGAAGTGAAATTAATTTATGTAATTTTTAGTGAAAGAACACTGCATCATTTACAGGAAGTTGAGCTCAGAGTGTTGCTGACGAGCTGCTCCTTTCCTTACCCTCCTTTGTGCTTGCTGCCAGGCTGCAAAATGCTTTTGGTTTCCTTTTCTGAATAATTGAGACTGGTTGGAATACCTGAGCATGTTGTGCTCAGCCCAGGGGCTGGGGGAGGATCCCTGCATGGCTGTCCATGAAGTGCATGAGTTCGTGTTCCTGGGGAGCAGGGCAGGTGCTCCCCTCCTGCCTGCAGCTGCCCAGGGCCTGTCAGTGCTCAGCCCTTCCTGCCTCTGCTTCCTCAAGTCCAGGGGAACCAAAATACGTGTTCTCTGCAGGAGAACCCTCAGTCTTCCCTCTGCTCCCAATTGCTCTGGTGGCAGTTCCCAGCAGGCAGAGGCTGCTGGGTGTTTCCTCCAGGGCTGATGATGCAGTTTCCTTCTTCCTTGTGCTCACCTGGTTCAATAAAGTGTCACCACCTTTTTTTTTTTTTCCCCCAGGCCCTTTCTGTTTGTTTTTAACTCTTTATTGAAAATAAGTTGCAGTTGGTACACAGACACTGAAAATACATCAGCACAGGTTGTTCTCTCAAAAGATATTTTCATATATATAATATATACAAAAGTTGTAAACATTTTAAACTTATTTCCATACACAGTCCACTCTATACTACAATGCACAGAAGATGAGTGACAGCTGCAAGTCGTTGAAGCGGCCTGCTCAGACAGAGGTATCTGCAAAGAAAGGGAGATCTGCAAACCACATTTGGTGTCAGTTTGATGTTCAAACTCTGAGAGAATCTGAGGTTTAAATGCGTATTGCAACAAAACACAGCTGAGCTCGGGCTTCAAGTTGATACAGTGAAGGCTGGTTCTGAGCCTCACTGGTGGGGGGAGAGGGTCTTCTGCCACACACGGCTCCACCAGGTGACCTAGGAAAGGACTGGGAATAAAGCAGGACTGGGAGCTGGACCCATCCACTCTCAACACACTTCAGGAGAACAATGGCTGAAAGGAAGTCTGCACATCCACAGAGCAGCTTTTATAGGGAGAAATACTGATCCCACAGAAGTAATGATGGGATTTACTAACGACCAGACAATGATCATGGGTTTGTTTTGGTGCCCTCACAGCTGCAGCAGCAGGACCAGGGAAGAGGAAGGCAGGAATCACCCTGTCACACTGCTCAACAGAAGTTGAAGAGCAATGCCCTGGTTGTCACCTACTGCTGAACTACGGGCTGAGGGGAAACTCCCCCGACAGAATGTCCAGGCAGGCCAGCCAGTGAAACCCCAACTGCTTGTAGAGACAACTTCAGGGGAGGCTCTGCCTGAGATACAGAAGCACCTCATGGGGGGAGATCTTCTATCAAGTATCAGTTAAGCAAAACTTCCACCCTGCTAGAAATAGCTTAAAATATTGGGGGGGAAAAAAATCCAATTCTAGCTAATCTTTTAATATGCTTAAAATAAATACACAAAACCCATCGTGGCTAACTCCAGTGCTGAGAAGTATCTATGTGGTGGCAGCAGAGCCTCCTGGAGCAAGGTGATGGGGCCAAACACATCTCCAGGATTGTTTGAACTCTTTTACACCCAAATTTTACACACCAAATTTACACAGCAGCTTTGGTCAGGCTACCATGGCCCTGCCCTCCATGAGTTCCTGGGCTTCTGCCACCTCTGGGAGAAGGGGGGTTTATTCAGCAGCTTGTGAGGCCAGTGTGGGGCAGGGGCTGGTGTGGGGCAGGGGCTGGCATAGCACAACCTCACAGCACAGTCCTGGCGTGGGACATGGGCTGGGGGGGCAGAGGGAAAGCTGCTGGTGCTGCTGCACCACGGGGGGATGCACAGGGAGAAAACAAGTGGGAGAAAGAAGTACGAAGGAGGATGTCAGGAATACTTGAACTTCGAAGAATATGCCACAGTTACACATTGATGGATCTAATTCTCTAACCATACACCTGCAGGTCATGTCTCTTTCCAGTCCATCCCAGTGCACTCAGTCTGCCTGACAAGGCACAGCACACCAAGGGGCTACAACAGCCTGGCATGGGCACTGCTGGCACTGAGGGCAAGGAGGGGTTGGTGGGCTTGCAAATACAGGATTTCCTATGAGGGGAAGGAGGTGGCAGCACCCACTGAGCTGAGGGCAGCACCCTGCCCAGCCTGCGAGCACATCGGAATTCCACGGAGCTCCACGGAGGGCCAGGAGCCCCACGGGCACTCGGCAACAGCCTCGCTAACAAACCAATGTTTTTTTGTTCAGGTGGGCAAACCCTCTTGCCAAGGTGTGTGTGTGTCCTGGGCGTTGGTGACAGCTCGTCCCCTCCTGCCTGGCTGTGCCAGCCTCTGCAAGCAACCATGAACAGCAACTCATGGTAATTGCCTGGACAAGCCGTTCTGCGGTGGCTCCTGCCCGGCTGCCTCCAGAGCCCATCCTTCCCAGTGCCACCTGCTGGGAATGACGTTTTTGGTGGCAGAGGGAACAGGGTTAAGCTTCTCTGAGGTGCCTGTTGGTGAGGTTGGATATGTTACTCCCAGCTCCGGTTTAATCAAGGAACAATCTGTCCTGCTTTCCAGACGCCAGGAAGCCTCTCGGGTGCCCAAGCCCCTTCCACCTCCTCCTCCTCCTCCTCTCCCGCCCAGCAGAACACAGCCAGGTCCCCACACGCTCACGGTGCCACCTGCCAGCGAAGGGTAACACTGACTTTTGGGGAGCTGTAAAAAGACCTGGAGAAGAGCAGCGCTGCCTCCCCGGGGCCGACACGGCGCTGCAGTTGTCCCCGTGTCACCGTTGCTGCTCTGAGGGTCAGGCAGGGCTGGGGTGTGCGTGTCCCCTCCGTGTCCCTCTGCTGGCAGGGGGAAGTGGGCAGGAAAGAAAGGCAAGGCAGGCCTTGGTGAGCAGGGTCAGGGCTGTAATATTGCACAGGGTTACACGGGGGGACACGTCCCACATCGGACAGAGCTTTAGGTCTTTACGGTTACAAGAGAACTCTGGAACAGTTATATAGTTAGAAAAAATACAAGGTACTGAACGAACATTATCTCACATACAATCAATTTAAACATTTAAATTGATTATAATTTTGCTAAAATATTATTAACACAAGTACTGTTTGTGCTGCTAAAATCTCAGTGTTCCCTCTAAGGAAAATATTGCTACAGTTCTACCTTCCCTGCATTCAAATCCTTTGCCTTTTTTTTACCCCAGCAAGACTGACTCTAGAAAAAGGGCCACATAATTAAATCAGGCTTATACTGTACTGGGGGTTGGGTGTCCCTTGTTTGCTTCATGCAAGGATGTCCCACTGCTTGCTCAGCTCTGCTGGCATGGGCCACCTCCAGGTGTCCCTGGGTCACCCTCTTCTTTGCTCCTTGCAGCAGCTGAGCGAGTGACAGCTCTGATGAAGCTGTGCAGTGTCCTGCTGCTCCTCCTCCTGCCTCCACCACGGGCAGGGGGGCAGGCAGTGGGGCTGGGGGGTACCTGCCCCATCGTGTTGGACCTCAAAGTGGCGACATCCAGAGGGAGCGAGAGGAGCTCAGCACCAGCAAGGCCAACCCCTCGCTGCAAGTGTCACTTGGAAAGCAGGGGATTCAAGTAACACTTTGTCCCTGACAGTGACCGCTCGTGCTGAGACGTGCTGCTCATTCATTAATGCATTTATTTGCAATTTAGCAGCAGGGATGAGCTCTGTTAATGAGGACTGAACAACTGCAGGATGGTTTTGCTACAAGGAGAGCTGGGGCAGCCTGGTAACTATTGCTTGTCACGAGGTGAGGAGAACTTGGTCAGTGTAAACCAACAAGATGAAAGCCCAGCTCCTGGCTGCAGAGAGCCAGGAATGCCGGAGATCTCTTGAGGATGGAGCTGCACCAGGGTGGTCAGGAATTCAAGTTTCAGCTCCTCTGCTCAGTCCTCAGTGACAAAGAGCCCAGCTCAGCTGCCACACAGGCAGACGGGCAAGGGAAGCAGGCAGATTCTTGACAAGGATGTATTGGGTTTTGCAGATTAAGTTGGTTTTTACCAAGCAGGAGTTTTGCAGCTGAAAGCCCCAGCTGAGCCTCTTCCCTGGGAGCTTTTCACTCACCCTCTGCTCCCACTATTTGCAAACCCGGGGCCATGAGCCCCCACCTGATGGACTTCAACGGCCCATGGAGTCTTTCCACTTCTTCATCTGAATTCCTCAGGTGAAATGTCTGTTCCCCCCTGAGGTTCTACTGCCAACAGATGGTGGCTGCTCCCAGTGTAAAAATACCAGCTCAATGCTGCTCCTAATGGACTTGGAGCTGCCGAGATTCCCACTGCTTTGGTCTTGGCAGCTCTGGGTTTGAGTGTGAGGAACTGCTCAGCGGTGCCAAACAGAAACAATCTGTACATCTGCAAACTCTCCCAACCCCCTGGTGAAGAAGTAGAACTGCAACACGCCCTGTTTTCCACTGATCATGGGCTAGTCCTAATTAGCAGCCAACTATTGCTGAACTGCTTTCCAGTTTCAAACTAACTTTTTACATCCTCAACCCCGTTGAAGTGTAGAAGCAATATGGACACTCAAGATAGCCCTAACCCGCTGTGCCCCACCATGCCACTTGCATCCTAAGCTAGGTTTGAAACACCTGTCTTTTTGTACAGTAAATATATAAAAATAACACAGACCCCACTTATTTCTTTGTGAATTTGGCACTTTCCAGGGAACGTGGACAGGAAAGCTCTGCAGTGGGAGCACCACAGGGGACACCACCCACCCACCCTCACCATCCCAAGACTTATTCTGTATTAGCTCTGGAAGAATGAGATAAATAACAACAGCTCAGCTACTGTGTTTTCTAACAGGAAAGGGTATTTGGGGCTTTGCCAGGTGCTCAGCAGAGCCCAGTGTCAAGCCTCAGAGAGGACATTTGTTCACCTTTTGCCACGTGTCGGTGATGTGGTAGCAACCTTCCTTCCTACCTACCTTCCTTCTGACTTAGAGGGAACACTGCTTTTAGGAAACCCTTGGACAGGTAAGACAAGAACCAATACCACCGTACAGAATTCACTGCACAACTAGCTAATAGTAAGGGACCCAGCACTGACTTGCCACATGAAGGAAATGGGACTGAATACATTTGCAATCAACCGGTCCCGGGCGCCGCAGGCCCCGGCCCCTCAGTAGGCTGGCACTTGGTAACCTTTGGGGTTGGCCTCGGAGGTCTCGCTGAAGGGGGGGCTCTGGTAGGTCTCTGTGCTCTCGATGCCGCTGCCTGCAGGGTACCCGGGGTAGGCGGCGCCGGGCTCGGCTGGGAACTGGTCGGTGGCAAAGAGCGACATGTCGGTCCCCAGGCGGTATCTCTGCAGGGCCCGCCCCGCCAGTGCCACCTGCACAGAGGGAGGAGGGTTGGGGGGGTGGGAAGGACCCCGCGTCCCCCCACCACCTCCTGGGACCCTGCATCCCACACCAGGACCCCACATTTCCCAGGACTCCATGTCCTCGCTGGACCCCACGTGCCCCACAACATGTCCTCGCAGGACCCTGCATCCCACCTGGCTCACGGCAAAGCCCTGAGCATCTGGGAGGGGGACACAGGGTTCCTACGTCCCCATTTGGGGGCCAGGACCCCCCAAGCATCCTTGGCTCCGCTCCATTATAGCTGAGAGCCAAACCAACCCCAAACCACAGCCCCTGCTGCTAAGGAAGCCATTTCTATGTGGCAGGTTGATCTCCCCAGAGCTCTGCCAGGGATGGGGGTTGCAGCCTGGGCTCGGGTTCCTGGCCATGCAGATTTGGCACCAACAAACCCATCTGCTGTGGGCAGGGAAAGCTGCCGAGCCCTGGGCCAGCAAAATAGGTCAGTTCTGCTGGGACTCCTTCACCCCTGCCAGGCTGCCAGCATTCAGGACACAAAGGGTGGGGAACGCGGGCGGCAGCGCTGCCAGGGCACCACGCTTGCTCTTATTTCAGGAGGTTTCATTAACAATTCAATTAGTTTAGACGTGACAGGCTGGGAGGGGGGAAGAAAAATGCCCTCAGACACCCAGAGTGGCTCCCCCACCATGGGCTGAGTGACCGAGCACCAGGATGTATTAATGGTGGCAGTGGAGGTGCTGCTGGTGCCACCCCGCACCCCAGCCACCCTCCCTGCTGGTGGCAGGAGACCAGTGTCCCCACTGCCCTCCCGGGGTGGGAGCAGATGCCAACAGATGGGGGACAGCATCCCAGCCAGCCTTCCTGGAACAGGCAGCAGCCTGGAACACAGCGAGGGAGAAGAGCTGTGGGGGAGCTGGGATTAAAAGAGATTCATGTGGATAATAACAGAGCAGGGAGCAGTTAAACTGGTGAGCAAACAGAGCCAGGCTGGAGCTGGAAAGCCTCAGACTGTCTTTTGCCCCAATTCCTTCAAGACCATATGGAATTAGTGCCTGTCTTGGGCACTCTCTGCCCAGGAAAAGCCACATGGTGGTGAGGCAGGGGCCATCCTGGCTCCTCCATCCACAGCCTCTGGAGTTGGAGCCCCTGGGCAGCACAGACACCCCAGGAATATGTGGGGTCCAGGGGCTATGGGCAAGGGGCCCCGTGGGTTTGACACAGCCCTGGCACACATCCCTCTGCCCCTGTATGGCAGGGGATGAAGAGAGGCCAAAAGCAGGAGCAAAGCCCCTGCCTCTGGGGTGGGCAGCAGAGCAGCCAGCCTGGCTTCCTGAGGGTGGGCTGATGAGCCCGAGAGCTCCCAACCCCCCCTGCCATCCTGAGACCAGCTCATGGCAGGGATCTGCTCCTGGGGACTCGTTCACTTCCAGCCCAGCCACTCCTGGGGGTCTAACGAGGCCCTGAAATGAGGGCACCTCGTGACTGGTGACATGTTTTTGATGGGAATGCAACTTTCCAGCCACAGGAGAAGGACAAGTCTGGAATTCCCCCGTGAGAGGGGACTGAGCTGATGCTTCCTGGGTAAGAAACTGCAAGTTTCATCTTATTTGGAGCGACCGCAGGTTTCCTCAGTACAGCCCCTCACTGCCCACCAGGATTCACTTCTCCAAACCGTGTCCCAGATTCTCCCTCCCAGCTCAGTGCTGAGCAGGTTTCATTTCTCCTCTCCCTACCTTAGCTCCAAAGCTGAACTCACCCAGACAATGATGGAGAAGAAGGAGAAGGTGATTGCTGCCCGGGCGGCATCTGCTCCTTGAGAAACTGCTTTGCTCATCGTCGTCCGCTGCCACTGGTTTGCTAGGAAGCAGAAGGCTACAAACCACAGGAAGGACAAGAAACCTAAAGAAGAAAGAGAGCTGGTCAGTGCTGTCCCTGCCCACCACCTTCTCTGCTGCAATACGCCCAGCTGGCTGGTGCAGAAACACTCTGCCATCAGGATTTTGAAACAGCAACAGTGACCCAGGGTGCCTTGGCCTGTGGCGCGGCCCCAAAGCGGCTGTTTTAAAAGAGGCTGATTTGTAACCACTGGAAAAAACAGGGATGCAAGGAACCTTGTAGGGTCACTCGGTGTGTTGCCTGCCCGAAGTTTAGCTCCCCTACATCTCAACCCGATCTCAGAGACCTAGAGGGACAGCCCACCTTCCCACGGATCATCAGCCCATCAGGATGAGCAGCCACACTGCCAGTCCCCTGGGACACCCGCTGCAAAGCACAGTCTGGCTGCAGGGAGAGGAAAGATGCTTCCTTCATTCCCTGTATCTTGCCCGTTGTCCTCGGGTGTGACACAAACTGCAGGCTTGGGCCCACGTCCCATGTGAGAGCACAGGGCTCTTGGCACATGAACCTCCCATCCCCAGCTGCCTCCCAGCCACAGCTGAAGAAGACACCCTCCTCTTCCTCTCCTCTTGACATGGGGCTACCCACCCACCACCACCAAGCCCCAGCTTTGGCTGGTGTCATCCAAGGCTTTTCAAGAGTTAAAATGACATCATGCACATCCCCAGATGTGCAACAACTGTGCTGGGTATTGCACCACTGAGGTAAGTGAGACACCAACCCGCCCCAGGCCTAAACCATGAGCTTCTCCAGCCAGAAATGTCCACCTGGGATCACTTCTGCTGCCACCTGTGTGGACTTCTCACAGGTTTCGCTTTTCTCCTCCACATCCAGCTTTGCCTGGATCCTTGAGGAGGATTCCCACCCAGCGCCCTGGGGAAGCAGGTATTGCTGCTGACAGAGGAGATGGGGTCAGGCATGGGTGTTCTGGAGGTGTCTGTTGCTACCCATGGATTTTAACACCTCCCAGAGAGAGCTGAGCTGGCAGCAGGGAGGAGGCTACGTGTGCTGGTTCCAGCTGCAGCTGGAAACAGGCAGGGCAGAAGCTCTGCACCCGCAGCACACTGGGGAAAAAAGGAACACCAGGCAGCACTGCAAGAGCCAGTAGATAATGATCATTTTAGGGCCTGCAGACAGCAGAGTGCAAACACCAGGAGAGCTACCTTACAGCCCTAATTACAGCCTGGCCCAGCAAGCACATGGCTACGGGAGCAGCTGGAGGAGCAGATGGAAGAGTCACAAATGCTGCTTGCACAGCTCGGTGGCCCTGCCTGCACCCCTGCCTGCACCTCTGCCTGCACCCCAGCATTGCCCACAGCCAGCTCAGTGGCTCTGATCTGCCATGGATCCAAGGCACAAATCCCCTTCAAGCAAAAGTAACTTGTGGGTTAACATTTTTGTTGTGTCCCCCCATGACCCCCAGAGACCGCAACCTGCTGGTTGACATCTGCTTTGCTGGCAGCCACCACAAGGCTCCTGTTGACCTGGGCAGAGGGCCAGGAGTGACCTGCTTTTCTCACACCCCAGTCTGCAATGCTCCCTCATACACAAGCGTGTCCCTCACCTGGGTATTTCCCAGATGCATTTTTAGCTTTCATATCAAAAGGAGCAATGGTGCAGAGATCACATATGGAGAGAAATGTTGCAATGAAAAAGGAGGGAACTGAGTGTCCCATCCTTGGTGGGGAGGGAAAAAGAAGGAAGAGAGTCCCACAGGAGATGTCTTCAGGGCTTAATAACGCAGTTAACCATGGCAAATGGTGTGGGTCAGCTCTGCCTTCTGGCAGATTTGGTGCCTGAAGCTGCAGGGGGGTCCAGTGGGCTGTGGTCTCTGTATCTGTGGAGGCTTCAGGTGCCAGGCACTTCATCTCTGCTGACATCTGTGCCTGTTGAGACTTCTGGGAGCAACCAACCAGGTGGCATCTCCCTGCGAGTGGGTGTACAGGCTGTGGCAGGAGGGCTGGAAGGCAGGGTTGGGGCAGCCATAATTCTAGCAAAATGAAGCAACAGGAATGGGATAAAATACACTGGGCAGGAACCCACTCTGACACCTCCTGGTGAGCGGAACCCATCGCTTGTCTGTGCAGCTGAAGGAGCTTTGCACACCAAGGGTCTGTGCAGCTCAGGGCTTGTGCCAGCACACACATCAATCCTGGGACAATAAGCTGCCAGGGCTGGAGGCAGAGCTGCACTGGGGGGTTCACCAGCACAGAACCCTGGGGCAAAACTGCAGCCTGTCCCCAGGGCAGAGCACAACCCCGGGGCGGCAGAGGCTGGGCACGGCAGAACCTGTTTCCTCCAGCTGACTGCTGGAGCCCATGGATGCACACACTGCAGGACAAGTGCAAGAGGGAAAGGAGGTAGAGATGGAGAGCAGAGCCATCCCACACCTGCCCAGCAGGGGAAGGAATGGCTGCGAGGAGGTGACGGCTGGAAGGATCACAGCCTTGCACCGTGACACGCAGCATCAGCCACAAGATGGATGTGATGTTCCCCTTCCATTTGAACTGAAGGGTTGCAGGCACCAAGCCCCATGGAAGGGGCTGTAAATATCACCTAATGAGGGGTGGAGAATCCAGTACCATGGAAATAAACTTTCCAGCAAGGAGAGAACATCCTTAACAATGAGCAAGTGCAGGGAGGTGATGGCAGATGTTTTCATTTGGGACCAGAGAGCCATCAGCGACGCCTGTGCTGGATAAATCACCTTCAGACTTTGCTACCACAAGAGCCTGGAGATGGAGAACACCAGCTGCAAGCTCAGCCAGGCAACTCCCCCAGCAGCCGAGCAGGGGGCAGCCTCTCCCGGCTCCAGGCATCCTGTCTGTCCCTGCCTGCATGGATGAGCCTCAGGGAAGGGGCTCCAGACAGTGCAGAAGCCCCTGGGAGCCCCAGACCCCTGCAGGCAGAGGGGCTGCAGAGCTGTGCAAAAACGTGTTTGTTTGTTCCAAAACACACACACACATAAAGTGAAAACAGCCCCAGATGTCACGGATGAAATGACATTTGCTTGAGCCAGAAGCAGGAGATGTGGGAGGGTGAAATGTCCCATCTGCTCTCTGAGATGTGACCACCAACCCTCACTCCCCTGGCTGGCTCAGCAACTGCCTCTGGTTGCAGAAGTGACACAGAGGAGCAGCACACTGCACTGTCCCCACATCACCACACAGTGGCTTCCTTGCTGCTGCCTCCCAACTCATGGCTGGATGGGACAACCCATCTGCCACTCCTGTTCTCTTCGACTGAGGCACAGGACTCGTGCCATGCCGTGGGAGGAGAGGGGAGGACTCAAGCATGGAGGGCACAGCGATGACCCCGTGCTGCCCACGGAGCCAGCCTGGTCCTTCAGCAGCAGAGCAAAGCCAGAGACCTACCTGAAAAGCCCAGGTCCAGCAGGACGGCCCGTTTGCGGTCCTTCACGCTGCTGATCTGCTGGAAGTAGAGGTCCACCACAAAGAAGAAGATACAGCCAAAGAAGGCAATGAGACCCACGGCGATGCCGTAGCTGCAGGCACTCTCATTCTCATTGAAGATGCAGAGCAGCTCGGGGCCGTCCTTGTTCACGTAGCACTCGTTCACGATGGAGCCAAACACCACGATGGAGAAGATCTGCAGAAGGAAGGAGAAAACACAACTTGCTGCTGTTTACATGCACCTCTGTTTTCCAACAGCAGCGTAATTGGATTCAATCTTGTCTTTGACTCCATAGCAACATGGCATTTGTTAAGACAGATCCTGACTCTCGCCTGGTTGGTGGCCCGAAGCAAAGTGCTGGTGATGGTACCTGGGTCCTCCCTCACTGTGAGCCCACCTGCCTATCAGTGGCTTGGCTTGCGGAGTATTTTAAGAGATGTTATTATCCAGACAGGCTGGAGAGGGAAAAAATAAATAGCTGGGCCAGGTTTCTGCAAGGTCTTTCTGCTCATGTTGCTCCCTGCTGTCAGGCTGTGCTCAATAAATCCCTTGTGCCCCTGAGGAGTGGGGAGAAATGAAGTTTCAGGGGGTCACTGGCCCAGGGAAGGACGGGATGCCAGTGGAGGGGGGACGGGACCCAGGGAGGTGGGGAGCAGCTCAACAGGGCACTCTTAGGCCTGGCTGTGCAAGGGCTGAAGGATGAAGCATTATCCAGTGACCTGGTTTCAGCACTGCAAGGGACAAGAAGGCAGGTGGGTGAGTGGTGGCTGCCCCGGTCCCACCACTGGGACACAAGGGTGTTTCACCTCCCTGCAGGCAGGGAAGGAGCCGGATGGCAGCACACAGCTGGCTGCCTGCAGGAACACCAGCCACATGCTCAAGTAATTCCCTGATCCCTCCAACACCAAGGCAGCCAGCAGAAGCCGTGGGACCAGCTGCATTGTAATTTGCTCTGGATCCTGCTTCGTTAGAGCCTCGGAAGTGCTGTGCTGCTGTCTGGATTCCAAGGCAGAGAGACAGGGAGGGTGTGCAGACACCCCTCCAGTGAGCTGCAAGCCTCTGGTCTTGTCCCTGGCTGCCAGCATTGGCTCTCTGCATCCCTGTACACCTCCTGCACCCCTGCTATGCTTCCTGCATCTCTGCACACCTCCCTGCATTCCTGAACACCTCCTGCATCCCTGCACACCTCCTGCATCCCTGCCATCCTTCCTGCATCCCTGCAAGCCTCCTGCATCCATGCACACCTCCCTGCATTCCTGAACACCTTCTGCATCCCTGCACACCTCCCTGCATTCCTGCACGCCTCCTGCCTGGCAGGATGCAGCTGGAGGCCATGTCCACAGGCAGGGATCAGAGGCTCCTCCAGCACACAGCAGGGTCTCAGGGTACAGCACAGCTCCCGCTCTGGACACCCCACGACTTCTTTTGTGGTGACAACATGACACAAAGCACACGAGACCCAGGCAGGTGACAGACAGAGGTGGCAGCCAAAGAGCCACGTGCTAAACTGCAGCCGGTGGCCTTGGCAAAGCCCCCTGTGTCTGCCCCACAGAACTGACAACAGGCTGGGGGTCACCTCCCAGGGCCCTGCACTGCCCAAGGCACAGTGTGAGGAGCCACCACCAGCAAACCATTCCACAAGCTCTAACCCCTCTCTAACCTAACGCTGTGATGTACATTTATACCCAAACACCAGTCACATTTCTCACTCTCACCTGCCCCAAAGGATTTAATCCAGATTTCTCTCCTCCAAACACCTCCCAGTGCTGGGGTGAATCTATGCCACAGCTGCTTCTGGCTGAAGCTATTTACAAATGCAAGTGTCTCACTAGCAAACATATCCTAGGTAGTGTCCACCAACTCTTCCCCAAGTTGGAGGGGACAACAAAGAATTGGATCTCCAAGGGACTGAGTTACTAAAATGGGAATGACTGGTCAGGGGTATTTTTTTTTCTCTCTGGAGTGTCATCTGAAATAAATGATGAGCAGAAGCAGCTGAGTCTCTGGAGTCCATCGTGCCTGAGGTGTGCAGAAGCTCCTGCGAGCACCTACCCCAGCACCCCAAGCACAGGACTTTGCCACCACCTTCTCACACTGATGTCTGGAAGCATGTGATGGATGACCAGGTCACACCGTGCTCATTCCCACCCCCAGGAACCCTCCCCAGGCCACCTGAGGGCAGGACTCAGCTTTAAACCCTTCAGCCAGGAGCTCTGTTAGTGACAGCAGACTCCAACGGCTCCTAGCACTTCAAATCCAGGCCAGCAGCAAGCTGGCCTGTGTCAGGTGGTGGAGATGCTCTGAGACCTGTTTGCTAATTTAGTTGGATCCCTGAGCTACCAAATGAGATCCGAGGCTCTCCCAAAATGCTCCATCACTGCAAAGAAACAAACAGGATGTGAGGGTGAGGAGAGCAGAGCTCACCCCATCCTACACAGCTGCTGCGAAACCCCCCGGGGATTCACCTGTGGGTCCTGGCAGCAGCTCTGTGGAATTCTTTCCATCCAAACACCTCAAGTACCTCCCAGTGCTGGTCTTGACCCCACTGGCTGGTGCCGGCCTGTCCCCTCCATGGCCCATAGCTGAGGGGATCCGCATCTGCACCTGGAGCACATGTCCCTGTCTGTGCCACTGGCAGCAGGATGTGGGTTTCTGCCCTGGGAACACTCCACAGCCCCAGGAATTCTCCCATTCAGGAACTACACCCTCCTAGAAATGCGAGTTTCCAAAGGCACATCTGCAAAATTCAGGTGCAACTTTTTATTTCCCCTGGAGCACGAATAGGGGCAGAAAATACAGAACTCCCACGCTTGGCACAGCAAGATAACCAGAGCTTCTTCCTCTCTGAATTTAACCACTACCTGGGGTCCTGCCCCCATCCATTCCTGGCTCAGCTCAGCTCCAAACACCAGCCATGGTGGTCCCTTGAGTCACCCACTTGCATTCACACCCTGTTCCTTGCTGGGCTGCACTGGGGGATCTTGGGCTGTCCCTCCACGACAGGCACATCACCATCCTGCATGGAACAGGGGGGTCATGGTGTAAGAGAGAAACAACAACAAACAGTAATAATCATTTCCCCAGTGCTTGGGCAGCAGCTGTAATATCAGCAGTTGTAAAAAAAATCTGTTCATAAATAATGCAAAATTGTTATTTACCATCAGAAATAGCAGCAGCATTTATAAAACAGGCCCTGGAAGAAATAACGTGATTCTGGAAAACATGAATAATTGAGAACCTCTGATTCCACAGGATCATTTCTCTGGCAGGCCAGTGAACTCAGACTCTAATTCTCTGGTAAGTGTTTCAGTCCTCCCAGGATGAACAATCTGGAGTCCTTCTCCCTGCTTTTGGGAGAAGGTTCCAGGAGGTGAGGGAGGGATCCTGTGAACACGACTCAGGATGTTACAGGACAGGGTGCTTGGTGCCTGCGGGCAGGTTTGCACACCTGGGGCTGTCTATAGAGGATGCCCAGGCAGCACTTCTGAGATGGAAATAACAGACATTTCCCTGCTCAACTTCAGACTCCAGAGGGTTTTCCAAAGCACAGCATCTTTTTTTGCTACCAGATGATCCAAGGAGCTCACCCTGTGAGACGCCCTGGGCCAGGTGCTGCCTGCAGCATTACAGTGCAGGGGACATGGGATGTGCAGCTTCTTCATAGGAGGCCCTAACAGTAAGGAATTTCAAGCACACACATTTGATAGATGCACTCAAAACATCAGTGCTGGCTGAAACACTCCTGTCAAAACAACTTTCCAGAGAAAATAAGGCTTTCCAGGGCTTTTCTCTCCCTCCTCCCTGTGATTGAAATTTTATCATTTTTCTTAAAAACAACAATACAACTGGTGCTGGTACTGTAGTAAGGATAGATTTGGCCTTGTCTTTCTAAGCATAGGTGAAAAAAAAAATTGAGAAAATGTGGGTAGAGGGGGCAAGATAAAACTTATACTTTTAAAAAAAAAGTTCATGCAAATCAGGTGCCATTTTCCTATCACCTCCACACATGGCGCATGACAAACTCACAACCGGTTCATCGGAGAATTGAAAGTGAAAATACAAGGTCAGACTTTCCACTGCAAGCGAGATTTGACTTTGCACTGCAAGTGAGGAAGGCTGCAGGAATCCTGCCCTCCAGAGGGGCTCCCCTGACTCCCACCTCCTCCTGCCTGGCAGGTCAGTCCCTGTGACCAGGCATGGCAGGAAGAGGACTCGGGCCCAAGCGCCGAGGTCACAGGCACACACAGCACAGGGGCATCTGCCATGCGAGATGCTTCATCCCAACCCCATCCACCTTTCTAAGGGGGCTCCTCTGTATCCCACAGGCTTGGCAAAGGAGGCTTGAGCAGTTGCAGGAAACTCCATTTTCCAGCTGAACAACCCAACTCAACCAGCACCAAATTTTGCTCTCGCCAGGTGAACTGGTGCTAGACCCAGTAAGAAAAATTGATTACCTCCAGCCACCCCAGTATGAAATTGCATCCCCCTGTGCCAAGGCTTTCACACAAATCTGCTGGCAGAATCACGTAAATCTGCTGGGTGTCCTGGTGTCCTCATCCCAGCACACAGTGGCAGGGAACGGCTGGAAGATCCCGGCACACAGCGGGACCATTAGTGCTCCTCTCTGCACTCAGCTGCCAGGAGGGGTGGAGTGGAGGAAAGCTGTCTTCTCCCACCCTTTTCATTAAGACTTGCACTTCAGCCACACAAAGGACCTTCTGTGCCTCGGTCACGCCCTGGGAGGGAGAACAACGCCAGGCAGGGAGATGGACCAAGTGCCTGGACCCACGATGACGCAGATCAGCTGCTTGTGAAGTGCAAAGGGAGCTCATGTCACAGCAAGCAGGGACCTCACTTCTTAATGAAAGCCAGTTGCCCTGTTCCCCCAATTGAAAGCTTGTGGAGACACCTCACCAGGCCAGCAAGTGTTTCTGTAGCTCAGGACAAAGGGACAGGTCTTGGCAGCCACCAGTGACAGGGCCTCAGTTCACCGACCATGACAGACTCTGGAAATGTCTGGTGCAAAGCCAAATCCAAAGCTGGTTGAGTATCACCCTAAAAACCTGGGAGAGCACCCTGGGGACACTGCTCACACAAGGCTGTGTCCAGCAGGAGCCTGCTGCTCCCAGGCAGCAATGGCAATGGCTGATAGGGGCACAGGATGGTGATGGAGCCCAGTGCCCTGTGCTGGTGGATGCCCCAGTACAGGCTGTGCTGGAGGGCTGGGAAGGTGATGGTGCATGGACACACAGGCAGCCCTGCAGCAGGAGACTGAGAGAAATCTCATTTTTTTCCCCCAAATAAGGAAAGTGGGAGCTTGAGAAGGCAGGTTCCTTGCTCAGCAGCATCCAGGCACTCATGCCCAGGCTGCTGCCAGACCCTGGCAGGAACCCCAGGTGCTGGGGACACCTCTGTACCCCACGATGGAGACACCACTTCAGGTGTGCTGAAAGCTGGGAGATCTGTGGCTGCCTTTTCTGCACCAGACTTTTAGCATCTGGAAGAAGGTGGCTGGCCAGGCTGCCTGGCTCAGTTCTCTAATTATACTTTGCAGATCCATGTTCCCTCCTGGGGCTTGAGCCGGCTGGACCCCAGGACATGTACATTTTTCATCCACGTTGCTTTTAGTCTTCTGTAGCTCAGGTACCTCTAACGTGCTTCAGGAGACCTTGTGGTCCAAGCACAGCCATCACAGGAAAGCAAAAAGCAAAGAATGTAAGAGAGCACAAGCTGCAAGCTTCAGTGTGTGAACTGTCAGCCATTTTAAGGTGAGATGTTCCCACTGCTGCTGCACTGTACTTTGATTTAGGACCTATAAAAAACATTACCAGAAGGTGTGGGGTTGTAGGAGACTGCAAAATGCTGATTACACACGCAAGCAACTGTTAATGTTAACATCAAGGAAATGAAACGCATGAAGGAAAATAACCGACCACTCATCTGCTCTGCTGGAGCTCACAATCAATGGTGCTGGGCAAAAACCACATGTACAGAGAGATCACCCATGTCTGGGTGATCATTCACCACTCTAATGTGAGCTTCAGTGAGACAGATACCACCCTGCGCAGCACCCTCCCCTCCTCAAGCCACCCTCCAGCATGTAAAGGAAGGACACGCTTATGAGAAGAGAAAACAATTATGGTCAAATCAGCACAGGTCACACCCTGTCCAGCATAGAGCCTCAGGTAAGCCCTTGTCCTGAGTCACAGCCATATCTCCTGTAGATCCTGGCTCAGGGATTAGTTAGACCCTTGGAAAGGACCGACTGCCTCCAACACCCATCTGGCTCAAAACCTGGGGGAATCAGGTTCCAGGTCCATCTTCAGTTTATCTTTACAGTTGTCAGGCACAGGGAAGTTTCCAGCACAGATCTGCACAGTTTATTGGAGGGTGTGAAGACTAAAGAAGTACTTCAAGCACTGCCAGATCTCCCACAAGGACTATGGATATGACCACAAAGGAAAGACCTGACACAGTTTCTGGCCCACAGAGGGGTGGCATGTTGCTGGCCGTAATAGCTTTATGGACATGTCTACCAGGCTAATCACTTTGGGAAGGATGCATATTGATGGCCACATGACCAATTTTTACTGAGTTACTTTATCTAATGTGGCAAGAGATGCTGGCTGGAAGACAATGCCCATCCAGTGTCCCTAATCTGGTAGGGCAATCGAAGCCTGGCGAGCCAGCCGCCCTGGGAACCAGGGATGACAGGAGAAGGAACATTTAGCAGCATTTTGAGCTCGGATGCAGTGAAACTTCTGTATAATCCCATTACCCAAAATGTTAAATTTAAATTCTGCCCACGGAAAGAGAGAATTAAGAGGGAAATCTGGTGACCCTACTGAAAAGCAGCCAAGACTGGACAAAGTCCAGAGCAGCTAAGATCATACTAATGATTCTCAGCATCGCCGCAGGCTCCCTAAGTGCCAGCCCAGCCTTGCAGGTCTTCTCTAAGAGCCTCAAGTGCTCCAGACAGTGAAACCACTGAGGACCATGAGAGATATTCAGAGCTTGCAGCCTGGAATTGCTTCCACCTTGTATTTCTCGTTGGTGTCTCCTGGGTTAGCTCGGTGCTCAGTGCACCAAGCAGTCAGCTTCATCTGTGTCTGCAGGAGCAGGCAAGGTCTGCTCCAGACTTCAACCTCAACCCTTTCCAAGAGCTGTGTGTTGTAGTCCTGCAAACCTAAACTTATGCTCTAGAACACCTCAAACCAACTCTCCTGCAGCTTCACCTCAGGTGTGAAACTCCTCAGAAGTGCCCTGTTCTGAGGGCGCAGGGTAGTAGCAATCCTGGAGCCACATTCCTCTTAATTTGCTGCCTGGCTCTTCTGCTTCTGAGCTTGTTTTTTATAATAAACACACCTTCTACCACAAACACAAATCCTGCCCTTTCCATCCCTCTGGAGAAACAAGACAAACCTGAACTAGGCCAGGGAGCCCATGCTCCTTCTCTCCCAGAACCACCACCTACACCTGGTACATCAAACCACCCCCCAGCAAATCCCCTACCAACAACCAATCCCCAACTCAGCAAAGTCCATTTGCCTTGCTGAGAGACAATGATGTGCTGAATTATGGGCTGAGACCTGTGTCGGTGCAGAGCTGAGCACATAAAGACTTTGCTGGATTGTAGCCGAAATAACTTCTGGTCATAAAAGGTTCCTTCCACATATCCAACGCCATGGGGACTGCCACTTTGCTCCCATGCTTCTGCCAAGTAACCAGATTTGGCTGCCCTCTTCCAATCCCCTAACAAAGGTTTTGGTCTTAAAAGTCTAAGACTATTGCAAGGAAACCCCCACAAAAATGCTGGACCCAATGAGATAAATCCTGCACAGGAAAAGCTCTCGCCAGTGGGATGAACTGCAAATTTGTTCAACTTTAAGAAACAAGGGAAGAAGGCAGCAGATGGGGTCAGGCAGCTGCCAAGATGCTGGTTGCAGGCAGCAACTGGGGGGTCAGTGGAGCAAGAAACAAGCACTTTAGTGAAAATACTTAAGTATTCCTCTAAGTTGTGATAAAATCGGGACCTGATCTCTGCTGAGCTTCACCTGACCACTCAGCCTCATTTTCCATCACATTTCCACTTATATCTGCCCCATCTCAAACCACATGTATTTCGGGCTTCCAGCTCTCGAGGCCAAAACTAAAACGTGAGAGGAAAAGGCTTTTACTGCTGCTCTTCTCAAAGTGCACAGGAATTACTGAAACTCTGACTTCACTAGAATGTTTTCCAGAACTGCTTTTAAAAGTCAAACCTAAACTTAGGTTGTATGAAGAATGCCCCTCAAAGTTGTGTGGACACTTGAAAGTCCCGCTGGTGCTGGCAGTCCCTGAGACTGGAACTCATGATTGTGTGGGGATCCTTCCTGAATACCCAGCTTGTTTTGCTGTGCAAAAAATGTCTCAAAAGGAAACCACAAGAGCGATCACATCTTCATCTGACAAACTTCATCAGACAGAGGGGGAAGAGATGAATGAGGAACTGCTAAATGGTTCTTTCCAGCTTTTGATTTTACAGCTCACGCCAGGAGCAGTTTTCTTCCCCTTCAGATACTCAGAATTACTCTGGCTGTCAGGGAGAGGTTGCTGTGCAAGGTACAATCAGGAATCCCCCTTTACCACTGATTCCTTTTGGGGATTTCTGCACTGAAGTAACTGTTCACCTTCCAGGCCCTCAGATGCTTGCAGCTACTGGAGTCACAAAATGGAGCTGGACCCTCCTTTGGTGGTAGCTCGTGGTGAATCCCCAGCAATGGCCATCAGCTGGATCAACGCCAGTGGTGGTTCTCTATCTCCCAGAGCTTTCAACTGCCTAAAGTCCCTCTTCCCACTGGAGAGGAGCCGAAACGCTGCATGAGATTAAGACATCAGTAACTGGACTGTGGCAGCTGAGCAAAGGCAAGCTGAGGCTCTGAACCCTCATGCTGGAGCTGCGATGGAGAAGGGTTCCCCACAGATCTGCCAGCATGAATATTTTCTCATCTGGGATGTTTATTTTATCTCTATATTCCATATTCTCTCCCTGTTTCCCAGCCGTGCCCCATCTCCTGTACAACAAGGCTGGTGGGCTCTCTGGGTGTGTGGTTGCAGATTCATGAGCAACCTAACTCACCATTTGTGGGTCAACCAAAAATTTACCTAACCATGCCCAAAACCAACACCATGACCAAGAGATTGCCATTGCCACTTGAGGAGGATCCAGGTGGATCCAGACCAAGTTCTCTGGATGGAGGCAATGCTTCTAGGAAAGGACTGCTGCCAGGTGCCAGAACCCTGCCCAAAACTGCCCAGCCAGCCCAAGCTCAATGCTCCAGGTCAATACCTGGCCTTCCTTCTTCTGCAGCCATGGAGCCAGGGGCTTTCTTGAAGCCCTAGAAAACACACCAGCTCTCACCCAGCATGTGGTTTATCTCTGAGCTTGTGATTGCAGCTGGAATTGCCCACGTGCTCAAGAGCAGCACATGCTCCCGTGCTGTGCTGCACTGGGCCTGGGCTGGGGGGGCAGCCCGGGGGGCAGCACCTTCTCATCACACCTGTCCCTCACACACTGCCTGCATTTGGCTCTGCTGAAGGTGACACGGAGCCGAGGGCCTCCAGGCACAGCAGAGACACGACGTGGGCCAGGACAAGCCCCCTAGGCCTGGCTCAGCTCGCCCGCAGCCCCTGGCCAAGCACTGGAACCAGGAACCGGCCACGGTGAGAGCTGGGCAGACCCTCCCCCCGGAGGGCTTTGGGAAGGGCCAGGCATTGCCGACCAGCCGGGGCCACGCGTGCTTGCTGAGCTTGGCAGGTAAAAGCCAGGCGGGGGCAGGCGACTTACTGGCCACCGTTAGCCCTTTGGTAGCCCAGCATGGCCCCAGCGAGCCTCGGCACAGCTCCGTGCTGCTCCTTCACCGACCACCGGCCAGCGAAGCCTTTCCCGAGGGGCTGCACAGCACATCCCAGCTCCTGCTGCAGCTGGCACATGGGAAACGGCCAAACGACATCTCTGAGAAGAGCAGAGGGAGCTGGGCAGGGCTGGCTCCCGGATTTCTTGTTGCACACACACACGGATGTCTGGAGCGTGGGAGGAAAACGTCCCCTGCCTCCCGATTTACACCCTATCGCCTTGTCCTTTGCTCAAGCACCAGGGAGAAAACTGGTAAGGGGCAGTGGCACACCTACCCGCCCTACCTCGCTCCCCTCCCAAGGAATCTTCCTGCAAACAGCTACTGGAGCCGGCCAGCCCCACGCCGCACGGCTGGCCACCCATACCTGCCGGGGCTGGCCACCGGTACCTGCCGGGGCTGCAGCAGCCCCGCACGGCTGCAGAGGCACCGCACACTGCACAAGCGCTGCACGCTGCGGGCTCACTGCACGAGCACCGCACCCTGCCCGGGCACTGCCCGATGCACCGGGCGCTGCCCACGGCACAGACGCTGCCCGTTGCCCGGGCGCTGATCGCTGCCGACCCCCGCCGCCGCCGTGCCCGGCTCGAGCGGCCGTTCCGCCTTACCCAGGTGGTCACCCGGAGGATGGTCTGCGGCTGCTTCAGGAAATCCACGGGGTCCACGGCCCCCCCGGCCCGGCCGGCTCCGAAGGAGGCTCCTTCCATCTTCCCCCGCCGCCCGCTCCCAGCCCAGCCCAGCCCGCCGCGCGCCCCGCGCCTGCCCGCCCCCCGCGCGCCGCCCGCGTGGGCTCGTCCGCAGCGCCGCGTGCGGGAGGCGGGAGGAACCACCGGGGAGCGGGGGGGGGGAGAACCGGAACCCTCGGGCACCCTGCTGGGAACCGGGACACCCCGGGTCACCCTGCTGGGAACCGGGACACCCCGCCCAGGCCGGGTCACCCTGCTGGGAACGGGGGCGCCACGCCGTGCCCAGCCCGGGTCACCACGCTGGGGACACCACACCACGGCCACCAGGTGCAGCGAGGAAGCTGTGCTACAGTCGTGGTGCTGCAGCTGAGGTCATGACAAGTTATCTCATTTCAACCCCCTGCATGGGCAGGGACACCTCCCAGCAGCCCAGGCTGCTCCAAGCCCCATCCAACCTGCCCTTCAACACTGCCAGGGATGGGGCAGCCACAGCTTCCCTGGGCAACCTGGGCCAGGGTCTCGCCACCCCCACAGCAAAGAATTTCTTCCTCATGTTTCAACCTCCGCTCTTTCAGCTTGAAACTGTTCCCCCTCATCCTATCACTCCACGCCCTTCTATAAAAGGTGCATCTTTCCCAAAGATGAACACCTTTTCTCTGCCCGGCTCTGCTGGTGTCCCACCTGTCACCACCAGCCCTCCAGCAGCCCGTTGGGGTGGCAGGTCTGGTGGCTGTGTCACCACAAGGTACACTGTCACACACCCATCTGCTGGCACAGACAAGAGAAGTGGAGGCTGATGGGACTGAAGCTCTGGCCCCCGTGCACACAGAGCTGCTGTGGGATAGGAGGAGGCCAAGCCCTGTCCCTGCTCCCTCCCCGGGGACAGCAGGAAGAAGGAAAACAAGAGGAACCTTACAGAGGGAAACCCCCAATTACTGCAAAGGGAGTTCCCCCCACAGCTCCAGGCCCATCTCCCTGAGTTAGTTTGGTAGCAGTGATGCTGATCCTGGTTCCATAGATACCGATGCCATGACAACTCTGACATCATCTCTGCTTGGGATGGGAACTGCAGGGAAAGGGGCAGGGAGGAGCAGGCATGCCCTGTTGGCACAGAGTGGGGCTGGGGGGCTTCTCCTGCTCCCCCCAGCCCTTCTCCTGCCCTGCTGTCCCCACAGCTCCGAGTCCCTGCACAGGACCACTGCTGTGGGGGGCAGGGTTGGGGGTGCAGCAGGGGTGGGGGTGCAGCCCCTGACATGCCAAAGGCTGTGACAAAGCCAAGGGTTCCTGTGGCTGGGCCCCGGGTGGCTTTGGCCTTTCCCAGCATTGCCAGGCTGTGCTTTCGGGCAGAGGGAATCAGGATTTAACTGTTGAAGCTCATGATGATGCCATTCAGTTTTTCTCAATTACAGGTGAGTCATCATGGGCCCAGATCTATTTCTGACTCGCAGCAGGAAAGGCAGAATTCAGCCTTTCGTTCCTCAGTGTCACCAGCCCAGTAGAAATCACATTTTACTATGCTAAAAAATAAAAAAAAAATTAAAAAGACTATGAAAAGGATGCCAGGTTGGTCCCTCCCTTTTTCTTCTGGCAGGATGTCCCATGGGGCTGGCCAGGGATTGCACACCAGTGTCAAGAGCATCGCCAGCTCAGCCCTGAACTGCAGATTAAGAGCAAAGACCATATTTACTTGAAGGGGTCACCATAGGTGAGAATTTTTAAACAGCTACAGCAGTTTAGAAGCAGCTGTTCCAGTGCCTGGACAAATTGTTTTCATGCTTTGAGAACAAAGCAGCCTGTATCCATCACAGATACGGATGGAGACAAGGGAATGATACCACACAGGGAATCCTCCAGACATCTGGGGTCTGCTCTGGGGTTTCTGGTGGCATTGGAAAAGACACTTAAATCCTCCTGGGCCTCTGCTCCCTCCTTATAACATGTCTTACGCAGCTCATGTGGTGTATTTCAGGCCACACAAAGCACAAGGGACCAAGGTATTGTCTGAATCTTTCAGCTGCCCCTGTAGAACAAATCCTAACCAAGCAGATACACAGTCCATACCCTTCAGAACATGACTGTGATGCACTAGGCAAGATCCCCACCAAAATTCCTGCTTCCAAACTTGTCCTCTTTCTTTGAGATTCATCTCTCCAACTTCTGCTGCATGCAGAATGTTTATACAATGATTTTCCATGTCATGTTGTGCTGACTTTTGTCCCCTGCCCCAGTGCAGAGAGAGCAGGGCAGCTGTCTCTAGCTGACATGGAAACCATATCTTGGTTTCACTTCCTACTACTGCAAACGAGCTCACACACAGAGCCAGCCAATAAAGGAGGAAAGGATATTGCATCTTGAACATTTCCCCCACCCGCCCATCAAATATGGGAAAAGAACAGCAGTTAGAAATGGCACTTTCCAGAGCTTTTGTTCAGTTTGAACAAGTTTTGCCTGCATTTACCATTCCCCCTGGAACAAAGAGGGTGGTGCACAGACACGTGCCTGAGATCTGTTTGTCTTGATTTTATGTGGGTTTAATTAAAGGCAGTGCAAAACATGGGCTTGCCTCCTGCACTCACACCAACTTCTTCACATTTGTCTTCAACACACAAAAGTGATGAAGTTTATCACTCAGGGGTAAGCACGTGGACATGACAACCTTGAGGAGACAACATGTGGGGCTTTCTCTTTGTTCAAAGCCAGTTTGAGTCAGCCCTACTTGCCCAGCTGAGGGCTGATTTCAGCAGCTCCACAGAGCAGTGGTGCTGTTTCCCAGGGGCTGAACAGAACCAAACTCTGAAAGCTTACCGAGTCACCTGCTGCCAGCTGAAGGACTGCAAGCCATGCTAGCATGACTCTATGAAGCAGGACGTATCTGCAAAAATTTCCAAGCAGCTGGCTGAGCCTGTCACCTTCTGCTTCCCAGTCCAGGCACTACAATGGCAGGGATGGGACCTGGTCCATAGGAAGGCCAGGAAAGAGGAGTTAATACGATTTCTTTAGTGGGAGCACCCTCTGTGGCAGAGGGCAGGGGTGGGATGCTCCCGACTTGGCAAAACAACCAGTCACACTTTCTGCTTAACAGCTCTAAAATAACGATGTGAAACTGCCCAGCTCTCAGAACAGCTTTGACAATGTATTTATAGTGAGGCTGCCTCAGCTGAGCAACCCACACAAGCAGAACACAGGCTCCCTGTGGCAGGGGGCCGGGAGCCAGCCTGGCTGTGGCCACTTGTGTCCAGCCCGGTCACCTCGGCTGCCACGCGGGGTCCGACCCTGTCCTCTGCACGTGCGTGGGAGGTGGAACAGCTTGGCCACCACATTCCCTGGGCAGCACCCTTGAAGCAGGACTTTGAAAGATGCTCATTCACTTGTTCCCCTGCAACGCCTTGCTGGACGTTCATTAGAGTTTGGCTGATACTGCTTTCAGCCAGCAGGCTCTAGAAAAATAGACGGTTGATGGAAATATTGAGAGCTGCTTAGAAATTCAGTGTCCATTAGCAGAGAGAAAGGGACTTCCTCATTACCAATACCTTAGTGTGCAGAGCTACTTAATGCCCTCCATCCTGAGAGAGCCCAAAATGTCTGGAAGATCATTTATTAGCTGGTTACTTATCCACTGCTGAACTGCAGCCGTTTTTCAGGTGGGACTCAGCAGTTACTGTGCAAGTAGAAACACAAGATAATCGTGCCATAAAAAAAAGGCAGAAAACTTTACTGACTGAAATCACCAGGGCAAGGTTTGCATACAGAACTCAATGAAGATAGCATTTGTTTAAACAGAAGAGTTAATATTTCAGTACTTGCATAAAAACCTAACTGACCAAAACTACTAAGGGTTTCAAAATACTCTCCAGTGGTGCAATTACAGGCTTGACATCTCATCTGGTGAATGTGTACTTTGTTTCTTATCAATATCTTGCACCGCACAAAAAGTTTGGGGGTTTTGGCAAACCAGTAATCTAATCTGATTCAGTCACTGGGTCGAACTCTGCTGCATGAAGGTGCACAGCACCTGGGGATGAGCTCGACAAAAGGGAAATAAGATCCTGAACCATTTTCTAAGCTGACCTCCTTCAGACCATAACAGCAAGTCCCATCATGCAAGGCCTGACCAACAAGTTGACTTTGGTGCTCATCATCTGCTCCCTGCTTGGTGCTGCAGCGCAGCAGGTGTGGTAATGTGAGCAGAGCTGACAGCTCCAGCAGTGCTCAGACATGCAGAGCTTCTGCAGCCCTCATTGAGCCACGGCAACCTTTGCTGCCAGAGGGGCACTCCCAGCTCAGTCCTTTTGTTATGATAATTTCTGCTCATGTTACACCACAAAGCAGGACCCAGAGCACAAGTTCTTGGGGAAAAAAGGGCCATGTTTGTGCAATGAATGTGGTGTTAGCAGAGGTAGCCTGAAAACACCAAACACTTGGTTTCTTAACTGAACACAGCAAATGCTAAACAGGCACTTGGATTCAAAAGGAAGATGTGACCTGATGTAAACGAGACTTGTGGGACAGATTGAGATGAGTGATTTTATTATAGTGAACAACCTCAGGCCCAGGACTGTGCAGTACAAGTGCACTAAAATAACCTCCCTGAAAGAAACTGTCATCTAAATAGGAAACACAAGCCAAGGCTGCTGAAACCACTGTTTTAATCCCCCCTTTTGCAGAAGGGGAAGTGTGGCTGCAAAAGATGAAGTGACTTACCTGGAGGCCAGCAAGAAGCTTCTGACTAAGAACTGAATTTTAGTCTCTTTAGCCTCCAGCCACGTGCTGTAGCCATACAGACCTTGTCTCACATACTTTGCATATCTCTTACCCCACCTAAGAAGCACAACATGAAGCACTTTTTTCCACTACTGATAGCTTGGGCCCAGATGTCAAGCATGGAAGCAGCAGGAAAAGCCCCAGCTTTGCTTGACTGTAGGAAAGTTCCCATCCAGTACTGGGACTTGAGTTTAGACCTAAAGCTTGGTGTTCTCATGACTGTCCTGTCACCTTCCTTCCACGTCCTCTTTTTCCTCCATAAAGCATCCAGAGAAGATGACAACCATGTCAAGTAAGTTTGATCCCTTCTTTGACTAAACATGATGCCTGTCCCATGACTGGTGTGCACTCTTTTCCCTGCCTATGTCTGGTCTATACAGATATGTACAGCTGGACTTGATGATCTTAAAGGTTTTCTCCTAAAGGTTTTCTCCATCCAAAAAAAAAAAAAAATCTACAATTCTGTGATCTGACCCAACACAGCCCCTACCACCATGAGGACCTCCAAAGGCTGCCTAATCTGAAAGCACTTGCCTACAAGCAAGCAATGCCCTGTGGTAAACACACAGTGCTCTGTGTAAGAACGTGTTGGTTACAAAATTATCAGATATCATTAATTCACCCTTTCCAACCTGTTAGCGACCAAAAAAATTCAGAACTTCTGCATATATGACGAGCTGTGGGCTGAAGATCAGGTAGGAAACACACTGGAAATAGCATCCTGAGGGTGTTTTATTATACTTCCAAGTGCAGATTTTAGCTGCAGGCAGAGAAATAACACATCCCTTATTTAGGTAATTATACAAGAAGTATTGCACACTAGTTTGGAAAGTAACTGAAGGCACCAAAACCTCCTCCCAAAACCACAGGAAAGGAACTAGCATGAGGTGAAACTGTGGATATCTGGAGCAGTTTGCTATTCCAGAGCTGTAGGAGACAGGAAAGTCACTGAAACACGCGCTGTGTTGCCCTCTACCGTTGGCTTGTTTGAGATGCAACACAAATTTTCCCCGTGGCTTCACAGCTCTGAAGCTCATTGCAGCAAGAGACAGCACAAGTCAAGCAGCGTGACTGCAGATGACATATGGGAGGGAAAACCTGGGAGCAGGAAGAGGTGTCTGCATTGGGAGTGCTCGAAAGGAAAGGCAGCAGCCTGCTCTAGCACAGCTTTCCTGGGGAGCAGCTTTCCTGGGGGAGCTTGGGTTGCCAGGCCTGAGGACCAGGACCACTGTCTGTGCCAGACCATGCCAGATGCTGTGAGCCCAAACACTGGTGTAACCTAGGATGAATTAGCTCCCTTAACCAACCCAGCATGCACAGACAGGGCTGTCACACACCAAGGGGAACAGCACGGCTTCAAAGCTTGGCAAATGCTAATGCTGCTGTTGCACCTTTCTGGAAGCATTAAGAATAATTACAAAACCAACGGACTGAGAGCCCTAAGACACTCTGGGGTCAGCAGAGATCAGGGCACTGAGTTTCATTTATCCCTAGTTGGTAGGAACCAACCTTTGCTCCAGAGTTTCAGGAGCTGTGGCAAGTTTCCTGACATGCAGCAGATGCCAACTACCACCATCCCTCAGCTGTGAACTGACTGTGCATCAGTGCAGACCCCCTGGCCTGCTGAGCCAGCCAGCCCAGAAGCAACACACAGTGTTCATGGACATATCCTTGTGGGACACACCAGCCCAGGGCAGTGCTCCAGCTGACCCCTGGCCTCCCAGACTGTCCTCTACATCCTAACTCCTGATTTGCCTACATGTTATTAGCTGTAGTTTTGCTTTACTTGCTTTATCACATTTTCTGTTAGCCTACAAAATCAAGAGCTGACCACACGACCTTGCTGGCAGTTTCTGCTGAAGTGCTTATTCCTGCACAAAGTACTGGGCAGCTCCTCTCCATCATGCAGATAAAAAACCTGAACAGCCATTCCAGGAAAATGTAAAAAAAAAAAAAAAAAAATCAATGTTATAGGAAGGGGTGAAAATACCAAAGCAAAATCTAACCCCTCCCCTCTCCAAGCCTGTAAAACTCCACCAGGAAGAAATATCACACACTGCCTGTAACAGGCTGGAGCAAAAGACACACACACGCAAAGAGGCTCTTGGGAATCTTCCTGTCAACAGGAGACTGAATACACCCAACACACCGAAAAGGAACAGCTAATCCCTGGAAAAATGTTAAAGGCATAATGGAGCTTCCATCACCATCTGCACTTGTTACATGTTCAGGCAACTCTGCCTCCCGTGGATGCAGCAGGCAATTCCCTCGTGGCTTGCTGCTCTTTGCTTTCGGGGGGTGGGGGTGGGGATAAAGAAGGGGAAAAAATTACAGCTATGAATGCAAACCAGTCCCTGAGAACAGAAAGCTCTTTGTGAAGCTGATAGGTTAGCCAGGTGCTACAGGAGTAAGATCCCACCAGCTCCTTAGGCAGCACCTGCTCCTGGTGGTGCTGTGTCTTCCAAGGGCTCCTCACGTGGAGGAACCAGTTTCCCTCTGGCAAACCCGATGGGATGTGCACGGTTGTGTGGTGAACGTGTAGTTAACAAACACTGCCCCTCGAGGCGTTAACACCCCCCTCTGCTATCCTGCTCAAGTTCAGAAAGCTTGGAGCTACTCCCAGCTGGAACACCTCATGCTACTAGGAACAGACAGCAAAAAACCCACACCTGAACCCCATAAAATATCCCCACTTGAAACCAAATTCTGCTCTGATGGGGAAGGGCCTGGTGTACATCGCTGCAGCTTTGTAGCTTCTTGGGCCACAGAAAATTGCAGCAATTGAGCAGCACAAAAGACCAGTTGCAGGCCCAGGTTGTCTGGCCAACACACACAGAACCACACAATCCCAGGCAGTGACACTGGCCCAGGAAGGTTACTGGCACTGGGCATGGCCATGCACAATGGGATGCTTCTTTCTAAGGTCTCATGCAGTAGAGAAGCCAGGCATGAATTCAGCTGCTTTATTATTTTCACATCAACAGGAAATATAATTTGAATACAAATAATTTAAAACTAGAATTAATCAAGTGCATTTAGAAGTGGATTAAATTTTCTGTACACAAATATAACTATCTTCAAGAGAAATTCCTCACATAAGATTAAAAGTTGAGACATGGTACAAATGAGCAGCAGAAAAATCCCCCACACACAGTGAAGTCCAGAGAGACTATAATATGCTCAAGAAACATCTAAGTCAAAGCTCTTCTGCAAAGCCATAAACATGACAGCAAACTTCAAGCACAGAGTTTACCAACTGGCCACTTAGCAAAGCTACTAACTGCCCTAATAACATCCCAGCAGCCACAGCTGGTGGCCTCAGGATTTGGAAGCATTTGCTAAAGACACTGGCTTCAGCTTTAGGGCTCTCCCCCTACCCCTGCCCCACTGCCAGGACACAACATGACACGCTGCCAGAAGGGGCTTTTCCTTCTGCACATTTATTTTTCTCTCCATACTCTTCAGATGTGGGAAGATGCTGCAGGAGGGAGCAGGAAGGTCACCACACACCTGCCCATCCCCAGCCAGCAACAATTCCCAGGTGCCCAACACACTGCCCTGGAGCATTCTCAGTGTTCAGATGAGCAGGGACAAGACGGGTGTTTTACCAACCTGCTCATTTATGTTGAGGCAAATTGGGAAGAAAACTTATTATCTGCTCCATGGGCAATGACACTGTCACAGAGAACAGTCGAGGGCAGGTTGTAAAGGAAGAACAGCAAAATCCTCCTTTAGCACAACCAAGTCCAGAAGAAATGGCCCATCCAGACCCCCAGCTGCTAAAGCTGCCCTGACAGAGCTGGGGCATCCAGCTCCTGCCTGGCACAAGGGGAAGGCTACAGCCTTTTCTTGGTCCTCTCCCCTCTGATGGATCCTAGCGTGCTTCACCTGGGGCACTGAGTTAATTAAAAAAAACCAAAACAACAACCAAACAACAACAACAACAAAACCCCACCAACAACAGAAATTGAATTTATTGGTTGCAAATTTGTTCTGCAGACCTCAACCTGCTCATAGGAAGGTTTTCTGAGCACTTTTAATAACCTGAACATGACCTTCAAGTCACAAGTCAGATTGCACACTTCATGAAGTACCTTGTCTTGTTTGGTTTGTTTAGGAATGTTAGTACATAAAAAACTTCATGAATAACCAATCCATAAAATTTATCTCATCCTGTTTTAACAGGTCCAGCTTGAAAGAACTTGAATACACCATAAAAATGCATTTCCTATTGCTCTTCTCAACACTGAGGAGCCCCATGCATGTGGGTTTGAAGATCAAAGTTCTTCATTATGAGCTGTCATCACTCTAATACTATTCTAGAAGTACCACTAACATTTCCAGGTAGCACTCTGTCAGCAAGAGTAAATTTACACAAGTACTGTAGTGCATGAAAATAAGGAAGCTCACTAACACAGGCAAGATGGCCTCAGCAGGAAGTACAGAAGGACAGAGCTGACTGCTGTCCTGGTTTGTGCAAATTCCTGCAAACTTCTCACAGCCAGGAACGCAATCAGGGCAAGATGTCACCATCTGCTCTAAGAGCTTGAAATTATTTTGACTTTTTTTGGTAAGCTGTCTCTTTTCACAGAGACACATTTATATGAATTGTGGCATAAGTTATTGATGCTGCTGTTTCACTTGAATCTGGAATTCACATTTAACTACCACTACACTGATGCAGTAGAGGTGACTTAGGAAACATACACACAGTGTAGATTCTGAACAGCTCTACAGAGAGAATCCACCCCAGGGACCAGTTTGAGTCCCCTGAGCAATAAATACTATGCCAAGGTGACATCACAGCCTTAAGCAGGGCTCCAGTAGTGCAGGGGGCTTGTAAAGTCCTCTTGTTCTAAATAATTTTAGCTAAGGGATAACACCAGAATAGCAACCAGGTCAGCAAGTACCAATCAAGAATTTCAAAGCACAAGTGACATCTCAGGAATACTGGATGCCAAATAAATCTGAACATGCTTCATTACACACATCAGTCTCAAGCTATCTTCACAACTGACAAAAGTTCATGGCAGAGATGAAGAGGTTATCTGCTTTAAGAAAAAACACTTGAGTAAAACTTATAACCATACCACATCTGGATCCAAAGAAAATTAGCAATCCATTTAAAACATTTGAGTTTCATCCAGTTGATAATTCATTCACTTCACTAGATGAGTGGGGTTTTTTTTGTCCTGCTTTAGTTTGCCTTTCTGCAATGTCCTCTTACATGATATATTGAAAGAATAAAATGAGAAATCTGGGGTTAATTTTTCTGGTATTTAAATTAAATGTACCAGCTTTCAGGCCTTTTATCAAAGCAACTGAATCCAAGTTTAGTAACAAGTTTAGAATCAAGTTTAGTAACTGAAGATCCCAGGGTACAGACCTGGCACAAAGAACAGCATGAATTTGCTCGATAAGAACCACAGAAATGAAAATGACAACTGATCAGATCTATTTTCCAAAACATCAGCATAATACCTGTAGATAAATGTAAAATACCACAGGACAGCCCTCTACAGCTGTGTTCAGGGAAAGGGAATTCTAGTCAGCGAAGTCAGCAAACGCCCCTAATATAAGGAAATGTCACAATGAAAAAGACTCCATGAGTTCATCAGTGACTTAATTCCACGGGCTTCTGGCAATTCCTGTCTTAAATGTAAGGCCACAATCCCTCAGGTAATACATTTATGTAATAATTTCTCAAAATACTATTAGGATAAGATTTTCAAATTGACTTTCAGAATTGGTTTACCTTTATTTCCACAAGCTCAGTCACACACACGAGCAGACAGACACATACACACACAGTCACTGACTCCCACACCTCCCTGCAGCGACTCAACACCAGGTTGAGTTGGTCTGTCCCATTTCCAAAGCAGTCTCTAGGGATTAACCACAACTACCATCCTTCCAACCATCCCGCCAGCGCTCGTCCACCCGCGAGCAGTCAAATTCCGATTTCCCCAGTTTCCTGTTCACTTCATTATGAAGAAGACACAGCCACTGGGAGAAGTTATTTCTGTTGCTAGTGTCAGGCTGATTTGTACGCAATCTGCAAACAGGGAAGAGGAAAGAAATATTACTTCTTTATAGCCACCAACTTCAATACCCAAAGGAGGCCCAGAGCAGCCAGCCAGTCACCTCTTCTGCTATTGCAGAATGAATCCCAAAGAGAACACACAGAAATTAGTAATTATCAGAGGCCAAACCTCCACTATAATAGTGTCAACTGGAAAAGACGCAGGAGTCGAGCAGCTCATCTATGATAAAATGCAAGAAGTACCTGAGTTCATCAAAACACTTATAAGAAAAAAAAAACAGTAGTTGCTTTGCCATGTGACGCCTCCTCAGTCAATAATTACACTTCAGACTTTTTTTTTGCATGTTCATCATCCAGAAAAGGAGAGTTGAAACTTGAGAGATACAAGCTGAGAGTAAGAGGAGTAGAAAACTGGATCAAACATCACAGCCCATTTTGGTCTTTGCCTTCACTGCTGAGGTTGCCAATAAAGGGAGTTTTCTGGGGTAGAAAAGCACTTGCCTCCTGAAAGCCAAATTACTTCAAGTCCCAGTCTAATTACACAACTGAGTGCAAGTCCAGTTTGAACCACAAAATCCTGAATTCGCCTCAAGAATGCCTTGGAGGCAGCACGCAACCTAACAGCATGAGAAAAGGTATTTGTTTTCCAAGTAAACATCTGATTTACCCAATCATGGAAGAAATCAGTTCAGGTGGCTACCAGCCCCAGCTGCAGGAAGAGCTGCTGATATGCAAATAGCTGCTGCAGCTATTTTGGCTGGCCCCTTCAGCAGCAGCCACCAACAAAAAAAAAAACACCCCGAAAAACAAGGAAGCAACTCACCTTTCCCTCAGATCCTCGGCGCAGTGCTCGCAGGGGTAGAACTTGGAGAAGAGGTTGATGAAGTCCCTCATCTCCTTCTGCTGGGCACCGGAGGGGCGGTCAGGGTAGTAGGCTGCCATGGTGTGCAGGAAGGCCCAGGTGTTGCGGCCCAGCTGTTCGCTGTCCAGGGGACAATCCGGCGGTGGCTCCTTCTCCTCTGTGACTGTCGGGTCCTGCAGCGGGAGAGAGGGCTGCGTGAGGGGGTGATGGCGCGCGGGGGGGAAACGGCCCGTGAGGAGGAGGCAGGGAGGGCAGGCCCTCCGCAGCCGCAGCGGGGACGAGGGCCGAGCTGCCCTTCACAGCCAGACAGGCTTCTCGCAGCCTCAGCTGGGGACGAGGGCCGAGCTCTCCCTTCACACCCGGTGGGGAGAAAACGGAGGCTGCCTTCACACCCCCGCTGAGGGAACACGCTGCCTCGGGCCTCTTGGCACCCCGAGGAGGGGGTCACACAGCCCCATCCCCCTCGGGGGGGCAGGATGGACGCCCGGTGCACAGCTCCGCGGGGGCTTCGGGGGCCGACAGCCGCCCTGGGGGGGCAGGAGCTCCCGCTGGCGCACCCCCCCGCCCCGCTCACCGCGCCGCCCGGGGCCGCCTGCTTCCTCTGCTCCCGGAGCCAGCTCTTAAAATCGGTGCAGGCTCGGCACGGCTTCTTGGACGGCTCCTCCGCCCCAGAGCCCGCGGCGCCGTGCGGGACGGCAAAGGGGAAAGCGAAGGAGCCGCTCTCGGCGCCCGGGAAGGGCGGGACGCCGCGGCCCTGGCTGGGCGCCGCCATCTTAGCGGGGGCGGGGCGGGGGCCGCCATTTGGCCCGTCCTCCGCCTCCCTCAGGCGGCGGGGCGGGGGCTGGCGGGAGGCACCGCGTCTGCGCCTTTCTGGTGGGTTTTTTTGATCTTTATTTGTTTGTTTGTTTGTTTTGACAATACATCAGCAGCCTCTGCGTTTGAATCTGGTGTTTGAGGAGGACAGGGTGGGTTTTCCCCTCACACGGTGCAGGGATATGAGCGTCCCTCCATCGCTTGCCCACCTCGTGTCTAAAAATGTCTCTTTATCCGTGTTATTTCTCGGTATCTACGTAAATCCCGAGCGTGGTGGCAGGGCGCGCTGCCCCGCGTGCCGGCAGCGCTGAGCATCACCTCAGCGTCATCCCCAGGGCCCTGGCAGAGTCAACAGTGTGATTTAAAGAGCAAACAAGCGGGTAACTCAGTTCCAACTCATGCACGTAGGGCAAAGCACGCCCGTATCGAATGATAGATGTTTTGAAACCTGCCAGGTGCTTGTAAAACTGTGTGGAGGAAGGACTGAGCCACCTCTGCATCAGAGCGCGGGCCTCGCGCGGGGCAGGCCTGTCGGAGGCGTGAGCCCTGGCCGAGTTTGCTGGGGGGAAGGAGAACCCCAGCCCTGCCCCAGCTCTGTGGTCTCCAGGGGACATTCAGCAGCTTTCCTTTAGCACCTGGTGAGCCACAGGCACGTGAGGGCAGTGTCCCGGCTTTGCAGGCTGCAGGACGAGCCTCCCGCTGCGGACAACGTGCTCTGGAACGTGAATTTTGTATCCACTTTTCACCTCTTCGTGCCCCGTAGGGCAAGTGGAAAATATTATTGTTTAATGCACACAAATGTATGGCTGGGATGGAGGCAGACCGAAATACCATATTAAGAAATAATCTTGGCTGGCTGAGATAGGCTTTCGCCTCCTCTCTCCCCTTCCTCTTGAGGCAGCGCCAGCCTTTTCCTTGTCATGGTTGGGGATCTTTCTCCTTAGCAGCTCCTGCCCTACAAAGAACTGTACTTTTCAGCATCCTGTTCCTTCCAGGCTCTTTCGTAGCCTATTTAAAATGCGTCTTGAGTCTTTTCCCTGATGTTAAGTGCTGTTCTGCCACCAATTCTGCAAAGACACAATTGTATGAAAGTTACTTGAAAAATACTGCTCATTTTTAGCAGTTATCTTCTGATGTATTTAACACAGCATGGTGTAAAATGTTTAGTAGGTAATGCATCATTTTAGATACATGACTCAAAGACTTGACTTCAAAAAGATCTCAGAACTTAGTGTGCTTCACATGGAAATGCCTGATCTGTTGCCAGGTCTGCCTGGTGCTGAGCTGAAGATCTCCATCTTTGGGCCTCCTATTTAGCAGTGCTCCTTTTTTTAAAAAAAAATAAAACAAAATTGTATTTTGCAATTTCATTAGAACATTTCCTTGCTGATAAATGTGAGGAAGGGAGAAGAAACATGAGTAACTGATAGGAACTACTGGAATGGCTTTATCTAAAATTATAGACAATAATATATCTGAATTTAAGGAAGGAAAGGCCAAGTAAGGGAGAAGACATTCTTTATGTTTGTTTCCTTACCTACCAATAAAGTTTTAAAAGATGTTCATGACCTAAGTGGTTTTTTTTTAATTCAAGAAAAAAGGTATGCTGTTGTCTGGAAGACAGACCCAGGGAATTTCCTACAGTACTTTATTGCTTGGTCTTCAAGCAATTACAAGTGCAGAGGTGTTTTTAAATCAGGGCAATCTCCTTGTTTGGCTGTTAACAGTTTGCTTCCTCAATAATAATTTCATTTATTGAGTCAGTTAAAATACAAGCATGTTTTATTTTTTATTTGAAAGAAAAAAAGTTTACAACCAGGAAAGAAGCTGTTGCTTCCAGAGGGATTTGCCCTCAGTGTTGCTCCCCCTGCCCCTTTTCTGGTTGGCTGGAAGAGCAGAGCTGGCTCTTTAGGAAAAGGTCCTCCCAGTTTTCTCTACTTGCCCTCGGGACCAGCACCAACTTGTTTCAAAGCAGGCAAGGAAATAAAAGGAGGGGTGCTCAGATCCAAATCGGAGCTGACAGTGGCACCTTGCTGTGCTCCTGGCCAGGGGTGCTCTCAGCAAAACCACCCATTTTTAAATTACTAATATCTGAGAGATGGAGCTCACTAAAATCACTTAAGGTGCCCGTTCCTACCAGCTGCTTCATCTGTGCCCGGAATGGGGCAACGCAGGACGGCTGTGACGGGAATTACCAGGAAGCGTCTGTAAAACCCGTGCTTGAGAAAATGCAGAGGGTGTGTTTGCCTTTCTCGGAGGAAAACTGCTGTTTGATGTTCTGCTCTTATCTTTGGCAGTTACTAAACAAGAGCTTGGGAACTGGCCGCTGATGGTGGGTGCAGGGGAAGGGGGAAGAAACAGACCGGCAATGGGACATGACCCGTATTTGCGGTCACATACGTGTACTTCTGCTTGCTCTCCAGCGTGAGGGCAGCAGCTGAGGCTGGACACCCTCCTGGGGTCACACACCCCTGGCCCTTGAAGCCCTGTGGCCAGAAAGTCAAGTCAGGATGGGCAAAATACACGGCACAGGTGTATCCACAATGGGCTTGGGGTAAGGACAAAGGTCTGAGCTTAAATGTAGCCCCTGAGCAAAGGGGAGGTAACGTGAAGGAGGGGTGACCCAAGGAGAGGAGACCCCAAGGAGACCCCAAGGAGAGAGGACCCCAAGGAAAGAAGACCTCCAAGGAGGGGTCATCCCAAAGAGGGGAGACCTCAAGGAGGGGTGGCCCCAAGGAGAAAAGGCCCCAATGAGAAGTGATGCCAAGAGGGCTTCACGCAGCCCTTTTCCCTGCAATGTGACCCCAGGTTGCAGCAGGATGCTCATTTATTTATGGCTATGATTATATCTATAGAGAGGCTGCTACTTTTCCAAGATAACAGGCTTAATTAACAGAGAGAAGACAAAATTCTTGCTATCCTTGTAAGGAGCACCGAGCGTTCCAGGACTCTGCCTTGCCCAGGTCTGTGGGTCAATGCTCAGAGACCTTAGCACGTTATTTTAAAGTTTGTGCTGTTCTGACATGTGGATCCTCTTGCTGATGAAAATGAGAATTCAGAAGTAGCAGTGGATGTGTTTACAAGGGCAGGGAGAGGGAGAAAACCAAATTATTTTCCATAAGTTGGCACAGCCAGTGCTCTGATGTTTGTGTCGAGTTCCAGCCTGTCTCCTACATCCCAGACACTCTGTGAATATCCATGGAACTAGTGAATGCATTCTGAGCACAAGTACAGCCAAACTGGGGGTTTCCTTTTGTGCTCTTGAAAAATAAAGCTCAAAATCTTTAGCAAGATTTTGCTCTTGGTTTTGGGCAAGGAGTGTCCTCGTGTCCTCTGCCAACGCCAGGAGAGCTCGGGGTGGGCTCCAGCCTGGGCAGGGGCTGCTGCCTCCTGAGAATCAATGACCCTGTTGTTTTGAGAGCTGTGCTTTTCAAATCACTTGTCCCTTACAGGACAGGTACAGCTGGAGGTTTCTGTCTCTTTTTCCTCATCCTTTTGCAGCCCTCCCTGATTTTTACTATCCTCAAAGCAAGAGGACGGAAGTCAGGCTCAGGCATGAGTGGAGGAAGAGATTCTTCCCAGATAACATTTGCTATAGGAATGTGTTGAACCATTAAGAATTAAACATTAAGGAAACAACAGCTCTGCTTTAACACTACTCCCTGCCAAGTTTTGAGTGAAAATTAAGTATTATTTTCCCTGTTTTCTGAAGGGGGCAAGGAATATAAATATCTTCTCTTCACTCCGAAGTGAAGATGAACGTTTAACTTGAGCTGCCAGCCCTGGTGGAAATGCCAGGAGAGATAAAGCACTTTGCATATTCTGCTTATCAGTGGCAGTGGGGAATGAGGAAAGGGTAAGAATAAGATGAGCCTTTAACTGACTAATCTGGGAGGAAAACAACCATCTTGTCTCTGATCAGACTTTACCATATTTAGCATGAAGCAAGGACAAATTTTCCCTGAGTGAAAACAGTATTTCTCCACGCTCTCCAGTCCTTGCCTCACTTGCCGTTGGCTGTACAGGTTGCTGGGCTTTTCCCTGATGGTCTGTGGAGCATGTGGGACAGGCTGTGTGCTGTGGAGGAACAGCCTCCTGCAGGCTTGGCACCCCTTAGAAAGGGAACCCTGCCTTCGCTCTCCATCACATCCTGGACCTGGGTCCCAGCACGTACACGGGCTGCATTGGCCTTGTACCACATGACACACTCATCAAACACCTTCTTTATTATTTTTTTTTTTTTCTAGAAAATGATGTGAGAAAACTCTTGCAGTGGCTGAGGTTACGTTCTCATCCTTCCTGGAAGTTTGCCTCTTGAATCATGTTTTTGTCCTTTGCACAACCGCAGAACAGCACTGCCACTGCCACTTCTACAAAGGAGTGATGAAATTACAGCAACAAATGCTTGGTAAACAGGGTCTGTGGTGCCCTGGGGGGTGAGCAAACCTCCCCTGAAAGGCTTTTTCTCCCTGGGCTGGGCAGCTGCATCCCAAGGGCATTTAAAGGGAAATTTGCTCTCTTGCTTTCACCCCTCTCAAGCAGCAGGTGTGAGGTGTGAGGGAGCTTGATGTGATCTTATACCACGCTGTCAGTGACTACCCGGGTCTGTGTCCTGAGCCCTGTTCTCCTGCACTGGGGCCATTATCAAGGATGTCCCAGGCCCGAGTCCATCGCAGGTCAAAAGGAGTGGGGCTCCTGCCAAGCTGGGAGGTTGGCAGAGGGAGGCAGAAGCAGGCATGGAACACAGAGGAGAATAAATGTGCCCGAGGAAACCAGCCCCTCTCCTTGGGCTGGCTCATGAAGCCACAACAACCACAGGATATTTCCTTGTGGAAAATGCTGATCAAGGGCTTGTAGAGGATGAGCCCTCTCTTTTCCCAGCACTGCCTTAGGAGGCCTTGCTGCTGGGTCTAAGGCAGTGCAGGAGCAGCACCGCAAAGTTACTTTTTCTTCCTTCCAGAAACGCTGTTTACCAGCCTGAGCTGATGGAGAACAGGGAAACACACGCAGCCTTAATGGCTCTTCAGTCTCTGGAGCAGCAGCAAAGCTGCTTAAAAGCTGCAGGAATTCCCTGTGATCCGAATGAAACCTCAGGTTGCAGGAACTGCAAAATCTGTTCCTGGTGCTGTGCAGACACTGTGAGTTCATGGCCTGGGGGGGAAGGTCCTGTGCACATCCACCCTGCAGACACCCCCTGTCCTGCTCCCCTTCTACTTACAGCCCCAGCTACCAGGGCTCTCCCTGCTCCAGCCCTGTTTATCACCAAGTGAATTTACCAGGAGTGGTCAGTGAACCCTGGTGCTGCAGAGGGTTGTGCACCTTGTGGAGCTCCTGCAGCGCAGGATGGAGCAGTGCTCTGCTGCTGCGCTCAAGGTGTGTCTGAGTCTGGTTTGCCTGGCCACTGAAAAGTGCTTTCGTGCCTGCAGGAGCTCCTGTAACTAGGAGGAAATGAAATACCTTCATCTGGATTAGATACTGTAACATCTCTCATCCAGCCTGTGTGAGGTTCAACTACTTCCTTTGTTCACGAGGTGAAGGATATTTCTGTCGACTCTAGTGTTGGATTATTTATTTTTTAAAAGATTTTCTAATAAAGGTCTGTTTATTTATTTGAAGTCTGAAAACTCTTTGTACTCTTAAAATCAGCTTTTAGCAGCTGGGCTGTTCATTAAAGGTGCTGATAGGTCATGTGTTATCACTGGTGACCTTCATGAGCAGCAAAGGGCAGGTTTTGATCCTGAAGGTGACGGGAAAGATGAAGCTCTCCTACCAGCATCATTCCAGGCAAGGGTTCAACATGGCTCCTTTCCATATCTCTTTCTTCCAGCCATGGTATCTCAAGGATGGTTTGAAGACTTTTTCTCTCTTTTCCTTTCCCTGGTCAGTGAGTCTGACCAGCAGCAGCTCCTCCTGTGCTGGGTGTAGAAAGAGAAATGCCTGACTTAGAGTCCTGTGAGTGTCACCGACCAGCCAAGACCTGACTTTGTAGGTGGCAAAGGCTGCTCAGAACAAGGCTCTTCCTCTTCGTTGTGTGTGTGTTTCTGACAAGGCTGTTGCTTGTTGGACTTGGAGCATGGTTGTGGTGGAGCTGGTGAAGAGCTGCCTTTGGCTGCTCAAGCTCTGCTGCTGGATCTCCTGGGATGCAGTGAGGGACTGGTCCAGGTGCGTGTCCCACTCAGCTCTGGTTAAACACACTGGGTCAAGTTACTCCTGATCCATATTGAAACAAAAAGAAAACCAGACCCTTCGTGTTTGTTTGTCATGGAGATTTTACACTCAGTGGGGGGAAGCTGGTCTTGTCATGGAACTAGCAGAGGGGGCAGCTCTGGTGGCCAGGGGGTCTCCCTGAAGCCTTTGAGCAACACACCCTGTCCTTCTGACCACAGGCTCTTTGGGGCAGGGACCCTGCTGTCACTCCCTGTGACTGCAACTTACTCACTTTCTTTGACACAACCAGTGGCTCATGCACCCAGAGCAGCTGTTCATGGCCACAGTGATGTTCCTCACGTAGCAGGAGGCAGAGCTCCACCTTGGCCAGGCGTGTGGCTTCCTTGGAGCAGGCTGCAAAAGCGGGGGACATCAAAGTCTCGTCAAAGCTGGACAGTCCTCTCCTATAAGTGACCTATTAATTTATGATCTCTTTTGTACCCTGTAAAATGACTAATGAAAAAAGATACTGGCTGTCCTTAAAAATGATGTAAATAAATACTGATGATGAAACAGCAGTGCCCAGCAACACTTGCTGAGTTTTACTTTGTCCGGGCAGACCACTCCTACCCTTCTGTTAATAATTACACCTAAGGAGGGACCAGTTTATGGCAGGATGATATGGAAGCAGTAGAAGATGTAAAGTGAACTTGACAAAATCGGAAAATGGCGTTTTGTTGTTTTTTAATGTGTGCTCAAATGTATCCAGCAAAGAGATGGAATTGATGGTCTCTTGTAATCAGTTATCTGTCCTTCCCCCAGGAATGGGCCTGCCCTGTCAGGGTTCTGTGAAGGAGGAGCAGTAAGTGTGCTGATCCAGGGACAATGTGGCACAGCCCTTCCTTCAGTTTCACAGGTAGTGTCACCTTAGAGTAGTGTGACGTGGCTCCCTAGACCAACCTCTTGAGTTTCTTGACATCAAACTCAACAACAACAAGCCAACAGTAGTTGATACTCACTGATAACAGAGCTCTCATGATGACACCAGAAGTGTTGTTTTCTCAGAGGGGTGCTCTCTGACCCTGACCTTTGCTTCTGCAGCTTTCCCAAGAACTCGTTACCCAGTTCCGAGTAGTTTTGCTCATACTTCACCAGAGGTCCCTGGCACCAGCCAGTCTCCTCAGGACTGGCTCTCCAAACAGTGTGGCTGCCCCCTCAGCCTCAGGTGCCATCCTCCTCCTTATTTCTCACCTTCCTGGTGTCACCCTTGATTGTACATTTTCCATGTTCCCCTTCTGCTTGAATCTCCCAAGAACAGCAAAATATGACATTAAGATCTTCATTGTCTTGGGCTTTTCCCATGGAGGGTAAATGCATTTAAACCTTTATGCTCTTGAAAATACGTCATGGTTTGTGTTTGCTCTGAGGCAGGAAGTCAGCCAACTGAGCTTCGCTGAGAGTCTTGGTCCCAGCTCTTCCCAAGAGCCATGTCACAGCCATGGGAAGGCCACCTTGGCCCTGGCTTCACTGCTCAGGAGAAGCCTCTGAGCCTGGGTACAATGGCAGGGACCCAGTGAAGGGTTTTACCACCTCGGGGATGGGAAGCTTCTGGATAAGTGTGATCGTAAAGAATAAAGTCACTGGATGAAGCTCACTCTCCATAAAACCTACACTATGATCCAGGTGGATGTAACACCATCCCTGGAGGGATTGCAAAGCCTTATAGACATGGTGCTGGGGGCCATGGGTTAGTGGTGGCCTTGGCAGGGCTGAGGTGATGGTAGGACTTGATGATCCTAAAGGGCTTTTCCGAACAGAATGATTCTGTGACTCTTTCCTCCAAGCAGCTCCTGTCTGGCTCTGTGAGCCAGGAAGTGCCCCAGAGAGGCCATCAAGGGGTTTTCCCACCAAAGCTGCATGTGGGACTGGAATGCTCTCTGTATAGCTTTCCCTTCCCAACAGACAACACATACCCAGCAGCAACAGATCAAACTGCAACAACAACACTTCCTTTGTCCCCAGAAGCTGCCATCCTGCTGTGCAGGAGCAGCCTCAAGTGCTCATGAAACTAACAGCAAGGCCCTAATCACTGGATTTTCTGGCCATCCAGAAAGAATCTTGTTTGGCTTCCTGCTCAGATTCCAATGGGGTTTTTTTGGGTAGATGAAAAACCATTGGCAGATCTTGCTGAGGGTTTCGAGACACCAGGTGTAACTAGAAAATGAAAGGGAGGGCAGGACTGAGCCTCTCAATTTGGGCTCCAATAATGATAATGATTCAATTTAGTCTTCTTCAAAGAGCGGGGGGAGGGAGAATGGAGAAGATGGTTTGATCACAGGATTCCCATCAGCCAAGTAATAACCTGAGGCTCTCCAGAGGCAGCAGGTCAGCGAGAGGACAGGCTTTGCAGGGCTGCAGTTACCCTGGGCAGCAGAGCTGGTCTGTGGGGTGAGCTGCACCTGGTGGGCACGGACAGTGGCTTGATGTGGGACACAGCACAGGGCACTTGGAGCCGAGTCTCCATCATGTATTTATACCTGAGAAGCTTTGGGACTTGTTCAGTTACACCCTGGGGGTGTGTTTGTTCATCCTTCGCTCCAGCCACGGTGGCATCAGCATCTCCCACCAGTTCTTGCGAGCAGGCAAACCTTGATGTAGCTGCCAGCAATCCCTCTGAAGGGAAGAGCCTCAGCAGAAGGGACAGAGAGGTCGGTAACAGGCTAAGCCTGCTCTGTGCTGCACAACCAGCCGTGTTCCTCACCGGTGTCGGGAGGGGTGTGAGCGCAGCCCGAGCTGCAGGCAGCGCCCGCGGGCACATCCCTGCCCTGTGGCCACAACCAGCCCTGGGAACGTGCTTCAGGTCGCGGTTGGCACTGCTGCCCCGGACCTCCCGACGGCAGGGCCAGGCTGCCTGCCCGGCACCATTCCAGCCAGGATGTGATGAGAGCTGAGGCTTCTGCCCCGCTGCTCCCGGACTCTGCCCCCGGCAACATTTGCATGTCAAAGGCAGCGGGGCAGGGACAGGGCAGCCGGTAGCTTGCCAAAGTATGGAATTTCTGCCCTAGTTACTGGGCGGAGGAGGAAGGACGGGACTGCCCCTGCCCCACCTCCCGCCCCGGCCTATTTAACCTCGGGAATCACACCTGGAGCCTCATCGCTCCTCGGCAGCCCTGGGAGGAGGAGACCGGCAGGGCAAGATGAGTGGCAGCAGGTGCCCGGTGGATGTGAAGGCTGTAGGCTTGATGCAAAGCAAAAAGCAGAAGGTACTTTCATCTTCTTTTAAATTATTTTTTTCTCCTTAACTATTTACAAACCGGGAAACCCGAGGGCTTTTTTGATTCACCCTCACAGGGGGTTGCTGCCTCATTTCCCCCCATCGCTGGGATTGGAGCCTTGGGATCTAAGACAGGGGTCTTGGACTTGTTTGTTAATGGTCTTAACATCGTAAGAAGATGGTTATCTTGGATTCTGCTGTCTTTCTGTTTGCATCATACATTTTTTCTGGTTCTAACAATGATTACATATTTATGGCTTTAAAATTCTGGCAATATTTCTGTAGGTCTCACATTTAATCTGATTTTTTAGTGTGACAGTCTTGCAGCCTGAAGCCAGGACTGAACCACAAGTGCTGGCAAATGCTGATTGCTTGAACACATCCAATACTGAACGTTGTAATTTAAAAAAAAATGCCCTTTCCCATTTTATTTTTCCAGAACTACATGATGTTTGTGTCTTGGTCAGATCAGAACAACATTCTCATCTACCGGACGTTTGAAGACTTTAAGAGATTCCATGTAAGTGAATATTTCCCTGAAAATAGGATTCCTGTCCTGAGGAGGGGGAAAGGAGCCCAGCTGTGTTGGGGCTCTGAGGCATCACTATTGTTTCCTCCTCCTCACTTTCAGAAAGAGCTGAAGAGAAAATTCCCCATCGAGAGTGGGTCCCTCAGGAGATCTGACCGGACAATACCCAGGTTCAAAGGTACAGAGCATGAATCTCTGATGGACCAACAACCACAACAGAGCTGTTGGGAACATCATAACTGATGACTTAGATATCAGTCTCTGAGTCTGACCCTTCTCTGGAGCAGATTCACAGCTCCTGGCACGGTGCTGCTGGGTTACACCAAGGGGCTTGAGCCTGTCACTGCCTAAAATTAACACAGATTTAATTTATTCTTATTTTTTTGTAATAGATAATTGCATTTGGTAAGTCTATATAACGCTTATTGGCCCAGAGCTCCTCAAAACATTTATGTGTGAACAAAGATAAATTTTGGACACTGAAGAATGGTATCAGGCACTATGTAGCATGCAGTGAGGCACAAGCAACTCCTGCCTCAGCCTCTCACAGTTTGGGCTTGTGCAGGGAAGGGGGTAGGAGAGGACACCCCCATGTTCAGGCTAGAGATGCTGCTTGCAGGGCACCCAGATCTGCTGCTGTCTTAACTTTGCTCTTGTTGCTTTAAAGATGTGAATGTGAAGCAGAGGATGAGTGGGAAGCTGAACAAGTACCTGGAGATACTGAAACTGCTGGAAACTTACTCCCAGGAGCTGCTGAAAACAGATGCTAAAATCTCCCAGGGTGAAGATGTGGTTCAGTTTTTCAAGGCACGGACCCAAGACCTAGACCCCTCCTTTCCTGAACACAGGTATGAAATCATAGCTGTACATTTTGTTTATTTGTGTCCTTGTGAAACAGGAATGTCACAGAGTACAGGTGGGAGAGAAACAACAGTGAAATATGTTACAGAGTACAGGTGGGAGAGGAACAACTGTCACCTACTGGGGCAGCAGAGCAGGGAGGTTTTATCGAGCACTTTAATGTGTGATCGTGTTTCTGATGCCTGAGCTTTTCTTAGCCTGCTGCACAGATGATTTCACCAAAATTAATACTAAACTCCACCTTCCATGTGGGTTTTCAATAAACTGATATCAATTTTCATGTTTCAGTGTTGTGATCATGCCATCAGAAATGGGAGGGGAGAAGAAAAGCCAGTCCCAGCAGCCACTCTCCTCCATTACCCACCCCCAGGCCTCCCAGAGCTACCGGTGCATTGAAACCTTCGAAACCAAAGACACAAAGAACAAGACTTTCAAAGTCACTAAGAAGGAAATTGTGGAAGTGTTAATCAAGGACATGACTGGTATGTGTGCCAGGGATTCTTCCGTTTCATGGACGGGTGGTGTAGATGGATTTGTAGCCTGGCAAATGTTGAGCTGGTAACATCACAGGAATGGGTGGGTGTTTGTATGTGGCTTAAGTGGATTTGCACAGGAGGAAAGAACAAAGGGTCAGCAGCAGCCAAGTCTGAGCTGCTCTGCAGAACCTCCCTGCTGCTTCCTGTGGCAGAGCAGTCCCCATCCAGGGATTATGGTCATCTCTCTACTTGCAGACTGTTAAAAACCCTTTTCATTTTGCTGTTTGCTGCAGGATGGTGGCTAGTGGAAAATGCAGACAAGCAGATTGCCTGGTTCCCAGCCTCATACCTGGAAGAGATTGACGCCCACAAGGACATCCAGAGTGTCCTGAGCTCAAATGAGGAGGGTAAGTCTGCTTCTGATCCACCACCTTCCTCCTTCAGAACATGAGTGCTACAAGAGCCCCCAACACTTCAACCATGCTTGGGGTCCCTGCTTGGCTCTGACTCTTCTATCAGCTCTCCCACTGGCTGTGGGTCTCTGAGTAGATCTGTCACTTGCAAGGACACTTGCCCTGCAGCTCTCACTTGCTGCTGAGCTGGTCAGTCACTGGGATGGGAGTTTTTTCTCCACAAGGCAAACCTGCCCCCCCTGTGTCTCTGCAGGCAGCCTGTACTTCGTGGGGCGGCCCTACGAGGCTCAGAAGGCAGATGAGCTCTCGCTGAACCCGGGCATGGTGGTGGAGGTGGTCAGGAGATCTGAGGATGGCTGGTGGCTGGTCCGGTAAGGAGGCTTTTCCAAAGCTCTTGTTCCCCAAGGGAGCTGCTGCAGGTGCTTCCTGCCAGCTCCTTCTCACATGGAGTGCCAAGGAGCTCCTGAGCTGCAGCCCTTGGCTTGGGATGGTTCTCCTGAGCTGAGTCCCCACCTGCTTCCCCTGGGTGCTCTGCTCCCTCCCCTTGGTCTGAGCTGGGAGAAGGGCTCTCCTCAGTGTGGCTTTTCATCCTCCCTCCTCAGGTACAATGGCCGTACAGGCTACATGCCCTCCATATGCCTCCAGCCCTACAAGAACCCTCACCACAAGCTCCAGACCATCATGACCTGTGGGCTCAACATCTCCACCCCAAACCTCTGCTCCCCCCTGGCAGCTCCCCAGCCCCGGGGTGAGGCTGTGGGGCAGGACAGGGTGCAGGCTTGCTTGCCCCTTCACCGGACAGAAGAGGACATGGGCTCTCTGAGGAGCAGATCAAGGTCTCTGCCCAGGGCCAGCTCCACCCCAGACCTGGAGTCAGACAGCTCGTCCCTCAGCGTGGGGAGCAGCAGCGAGCGGGACAGCCGGCTGAGCTGGAAGCCGGACTTGTCGAGGTCTCTGCCTGAAGTGGAGCAGCCCAGGAGCCCTCCCCTGGGCCATGCCTCAGCCACGCACAGCAGCAAGGCTCCATGTCTCAGCCACAAGGACAGGAATGACTCCGGCTTCGTGGAGTCATCAGCAGCTGATCTGAGTTGCTCCCTCACTGACCCAGACTTGGCTGCTTGTGTTCCCAAGGTGCCCGTGCGCCCCTCGGCCCATGAGATCCTCCAGAAGTGCAGCACTGTCACCAGGAGAGCAGTGCAGCAGTCCTCCCGGCCAGCCCTCCAGGCTCTGCTCCCTTCCCAGAGTGTGCACTAGTGTCCCCAGGGGGACAGGGACCCAGCCCTGGGCCAGCACCACAGCCCAGAGCCAGGTACCCCCCTTGAAGTCCCACAGGAGCCGTGGGCAGTGTCAGGGCTTGGGACCATTGCAAGGACACAGTCAGATCCTGATGCAACATGCATGCAAACATCACCTCCCTGGGCAATGCCAGGAGGGGCTTTACTGGAGGTCATGGGAGAGGATTTAGTGCTTTAATTTATCAGGGGAGTCATGGCAGCTGTGGATCCAGCAGCTCCTGTGAAAGTTAGAGGTCACCTGGGATTCAGTCCATTCTCCCTCAGGCAGGTACTCATCCTGCTGTGCAGCATGTGGAAATGTCACAATCCTTCTTCTGTTATTTCCCACCCCGGGGCTGGCAGAGCTACAGCCACCCTGGAGAACAGGAGTGACACCCAGACAGAGCAAGTGACTTGGGCGTCACCCAAGAAACCCAGAGCTACAGTTACTGCTAGGGGATAGGGTTGTAAATATCACTTATCCAACCCCCCCCTATTTTATATATATATATAATTTTTTTTAACTCTTTGACTTCTAGTGTGTGTTTGGGGGTTTTTAGGTTGCTTTGTGGTGGTTTTTTTTTTTTAAAGGTTAGATCACCTTGGGTAGTGAAGAACTGGCCATCAAATACATGAGTTGGCTGGACCTGCTGAATGGCTGTGGGAACAAAAACAGCTGTGGGCTCAGAACTTCCCTCCATGAGGTCTGTGCAGGCAGAGAAACAAGCCTGGTTGTGGTGCTGTGTGTTTCCCTGCTGAGTAAGGGCCAGAACTCATCTTTATGAACAACAACATTCCCCTTTCAGTGGGCTCTGATAGTTACTGAAACAGCAACTCTCACCCTGAACTCATTTGCTACAACTGAGTTAGGAAAATAGTGACAGGAAAACTTAGGACCTCAGTGTAGATAAATTGCTGCCTTTCCTTTTAGTTACTCTCCCAGGTATCTTAACTTTTTTTTTGAAGCCAGCAATTTAACCAGCTTCTCAGGTGTTTATGTTGTTTGGAATTTTATACATTTTTTTGTCTGTGAAATAAAATACATGTAAATATGTGTGCAGACTGCTTGGTTTTACAGGCTTTAAAAATCTGTTACCTGGGGAATTAAAAGTGTGCTTATGTCACTCCCAGGTGCTGAGATGTGGGGTGAGCAGAGGTGAGAGACCCAAGCAAAGAGAATACTCAATATCCACAGTGCCCAGCTGGGCTTTGGGATGTGATATGACATTGCTGGTGGTGTCTCCCAGCTCTGTAAAAAAAAAAAAAAAAATCCCCAGTAAAGACCAGGTTCTACCTCTTTTCCACACTAAATGCTGTTAAAGTATCTGGGCCTGAAAAGGCAGGGGGTGAAAATAGAAAGGGAAACCACAGCTGGGCCAAAGAAACGGCCCCTTCCGCTCCCTCAGCCCCAAGGAGACCAAAGGCTGGACTTGTTTTACAAATTCAAGCTGTAAAAATTTATTACAAAATACAAGAACAGTCCAGTTGCCAAACCTGGTGGGGAAGCAGTTGGGACTCCCCCCTGCAGGCAGAGCAAGGGGTGGGAGGAGGGTCAGGAGGGCACGTCCCCCGGGGGGGCCGGGTCGTTCAGCCGCATGTGCTGCCACATGAACTCGATGAACATGGAGGCCTGGAGCAGCCGGCCCAGCCGCTGGAAGTGCCGCTCTGCAGAGACAGAAAGGAATGGCTGCCGTGGCAGGAGAGCTCACCAGAACGGGGCAAACACCCCCCTTCTCTTCAGACCCAGGCAACAGGGGATACGGCAACGCGGGAGGAGCCCTGGGCTCGCGCCCGCCCGCCCCGCGGGACCCACCGGTGTAGGGCAGCAGGGACTCCACGGCGGATTTAATGCCCGCGTACTGCAGGAGGCTGTCTGGTGCTTCGTGCTTCAGGAGGGTTTCCAGCACAGCCTGGGCCTCGTGGCAGTTCCGGGAGTTGGTATTCCATGTCACCAGGAATGCTAACACGGCCTCTGGGGAGGAAGGAGGTTTGTGCAGCCCGGCTGTCCCCGGGCACGCAGGACACGGGGCAGCTCAGCTCTGCACGCTGGGACTGAGGAGCCAGAGGGGCAGAACCAGCCTGCACTGGAGTGTTTCTGGAGCTGTCACAGGGACATCCTGCACACGGCGGTGGCAGAGCCACTCACATGAGCTCAGAGCAGCTGGTGGCACCATGAGCAGCACCATAACACAGACCCTGGGCAGCAGTCCAGCTTGAGGGTGCTGGAACTCTCAGTGGTGAACACTGAATCTAGGGAGATTCCTCTCCATTTGTTTCACTTAAGGAAACATCCCCTCATCTGAAAGGTTTTAGCACTTAAACCACGTTGCAACATACCTTTCTGATCCTTCCGGAGCCGAACAATGTTCTCTTCCAAGTGCTTTCTCCCATCAGTTTCCTTGAGGATGGCTGTGGGAAAGAGAAATGAAGAGTCCATGCAGGAGTGCAGCCCCTGCACCCACGGGCTGAGAGCAGGGAAACCCTTCGTTATCAGGGTGATTTCACTTGGGAAAACATGAGTCGCAGGACCAAGGGAACACTGAGGCTTTTGGACAATTAGACATTTTAGTCCATGTCTACCTGGAAGGGATGTTCAGGAAAGTAAAGGGCAGAAAAACACCTTCAGGTGGACTCACCTTTGATCACCATCAACACCGTGTGCGGACGATCCAGAGAGATTGCCAGCCCTAGAGCTTTGAGGTATCTTTTCTCATGAAGCAGGTTAGAAAGCTCTTGTTCTCTGGAAAAAAAAAAAATAAAATCAGAGGCAAGAGAGCAAGACAAATGTTTGGTTGGTGGAACAAAACGCTACACAGAAAGCAGCAGATTTGGCAACAACAGTGTGTGGAGGTTTAACGCCAAGCAGTTAATGCTGGTTGCCAATCAATGCCTCAGTGCCCTCGTGCTGCAGATAATAACCCTGGCACGTTCCAGGGCTCCCTGAACTGCTCAGCAGGAAGAAGTGAAAGCAGTTTACGGATTCTGACTTTGCTTATCTTAGCAGTGCATTAACATGGAACTAATCGACTGTCAAGCTGACAGTGTTATCACAAGGGAACTAAAGATAAACTACAAGGCAGCAGAGACTTTTGTGCCCTGGCAGCCTCTAAATAGCTACGTGATGGGGTATTTGGATGCCATGGAGCTGGGTGGCTCTGGGTGTGGGCAGAGTTTGCCTTTGCAGCACATTCTTGCACCGGATCAACTCACTTCAGAATCTGCTCCTCCTCTTTAGCTTGCGCCTCTTTCTCTTCAATTTCAGTGACATCCTATAGAAAAACAGAACACAACTTTGCCAAATCTTCCTTCAATACAGATCCATTTTTATTTAGCCATCAGGTAATTATGAGACCAGCTTCTGCAGCAAGAAGTCTAAGTCAAATAATTGAAGTATTAAATCCAGCAACTTGCACATTCTGTCCCAACCCCCTTCAAACACCAGGGCTGTGCCGGCTGCCACGGCCCAGCTGCTGCTCCATCTGCTGGAGAAATACAGTATGGCAAAAAAAAAACAACAACCCCACACCCCAAAGATAAACCTTCCCGACCCAATTTTAAAGTGCAGGAAATGAGGAGAGCACATGTCATGCTGGAACAGGGAAGAACAAGCCTGAGCTCATTACCAGCCCAGAGCGGCAGCCCCAAGAGGTACAGCCCCACTGTACCTTCCACAGCGTGATGCAGGAGTCACTGGATGCTGACACCACCATATCATCTTGCTTGTTAGAGTGAAGACCCCAGATTTTATCTTCATGACCATCTAAGGTTTTCACACACTCATTGGTTTTAATTGTCCAGAGTTTTAAGAGTCCGTCAGAACCACTTGTGGAAGAGTTGGGAACACAACAAAAACAATCACTGGATGGATCCCTTCTTGCTTGGCCCCACCTCAAATACCAGATACACTTGTCCCATTCTAATGCCTCTTACACAGGAGCAGAATTAACCAAAAATCTCCAGGGGAGCACCCTCAGGGCACCCTCTGCCTGTCGTGTATGTCACCACCCCAGCAATGTCACAGCAGCCATCGAGAATCCAGTGTCACTGGAAAGGAAGTTAACCCCAGCAGAAACCTGGGCATAAACATGGCACCTTCCTATCAGCCTTGCCCAAAATAAATCCACTGCACAACTCTTCCCTCTTGCTGCTCGTATCAGCTAATTTTTCTCTTCTGGTTAGTTCTGGCACCCTCCTCTAGGCCCCTGGTGTGGCTCTTACCTGCTGAGCAGCTGTGTTCCTCGGCTTACGAAAATGATCTTCAGTACAGAGGCATCGTGACCTTCAAAGGTCTGGAAAACAGAAAGGAAGCTCTGAAGTATTGCCAGGCCTTTCCACAAAGGATAATATATACTCCCAGAGACCAAAAAGGCAAGTTCCAAAAAGCAGCCTCTATCCTTGGGACTTTCTCCTAGCAGAGGCTGAAAGGGCAGCAGATGACTTCTCCCTGTACCATTTTTCCCACAACCTGCATTTGCCTGAAGGTGTTGCCCAAAGTCACGTTGCAGAGGGTCTGAAGGACCAGCCCAGTGCCCAGGCTGCTGCCTCAAAGGTTGATTCCCCTGCCAGCCAGTGTACCAACACTGCTGGGCAGAGCGTGGCACAGGGACAGCAGCTGCCTCCTTGTGGTCTTAGTGAGACACAACTGGGCTGCACTGACAGTTCTGTGAGGAGCCTGAAATGTAAACCTGAGTGTTTTTCCTTCATGGCCACGGCTGTACCAGGCAGCACCAGCTCTCCTTCAACAGTCTGAAGGTGCTTTGCTCCCCTGATCTACCCCATTTCTCACTGGTTAGCTACGAAAGGATGATCACTTGAGCACTGGGCTGGTGCTCTTGCCTTGGAGCTGACAGATCCAAGATGCTGGAGAAGAAAGCTAGACCCAGACAGCTCTTCATCCAGTGCAGCCACGTTGCTGCATTTCAGCTGCAGTAACCAGCACATTTTGAAACAGCCTCATCTAATCCCCCTAACACACAAGGGCTGCCCAGAGCAAGGAGCTCTCATCACCTTCAGACAGCTGAAGTCCCGGAGACCCCAAAGCTTCAGGGTCCCATCTGCTGAAGAGGTGGCCAAGATCTGATCCACTGGGGAGAACTGCACACACCAGATCCCACGTTTATGCCCCGTGAAGACACCCAGCAAGGAGCAATCAGCAGAGGACCAGAGCTTGGCCAGCCGGTCCTGCGAGCCCGTGGCGAGGAGCTTGTCATTCGGAGAGACCGCCACGCTGTTGATGTCCTGGAGGAGCCAGGAGCAGAGAGAGCAGAGCAGGTGGGTTAAGTCTTTGCTCATGATGTTTGACAGGTAATAAATGCAGGTTACAACACAGGAGGGAAAGACTGAGGTTTCTAAGATTGATGTTTCTAAGGTCAAGTGGAGCTTTACCTTGTTGTGAGCCCTCTCGGTCACTTTTGCATGAAGGGTTTCTGGACTGGAGAGCAAGGCTGCTTTGGCTTTGGAAGTGAGGGATTCTGGGATATTCCAGATCTTGATTGTGCAGTCCTGGCTGCTGGTTACTACAAAGCTTTCTTTCATTCTGAAAGGAATAACAATGTCAAGTGTAAGGAAGCAAAAGAGCAGCCACAAAGAGGCCTCACCCTCCTGGGATTTACACACATTCAGTCACTGTGTGATACAAAACCAAGTGCTTTTATGTTTTTTCAAGCTGTCTTTCATTTTACTTAGGTCCCTGGGATGGCCTCCAGTGACTCAGACACCAGCCAAGAGCACTACTGACTCTCCTCATTTACAGATAAAGCTTTAGTGCTGTTCTTGACCAGGCAAGTTGGGCTTCGAGGCTGCTGGGCAGTGTGAGGATAGAAGAGCTGATGAACAGACATGGTGTTCAGGAAGCACCTTCCCAGACACATTCCCTTCACTCCCCAATCCTCCTTTCCAGATGATTCAAGGTTTATCTGGCAACTTATCCAGCTGCTGCTCTTTAAGGCAAACAGGAGTTAGACTGACAAATACAAACTGCACAACTTATGGGCACAGATGTGCATCCAAACAACCCCATCCTTCCCTCAACCTCTGAGCACCAGAACAAGCTGGGACCAAGAATGAGAGCCAGGATGGCTCCAAGGCAGGCATCCACCCAAACATGCACCCTGAGGGTCAGCAAAGCAGCCAGACTCATGCTTGTGAAGGGAAACTCTGGTTTCATTACCTGGAGCAGGAGACGGCGCCCACCCCGTGGGCGTGTCCCAGGCCCCGGGCAACGCAGCTCACCCGCCCGTCCTTCTGCATCCGCCAGACACGGAGGCTTTTGTCCTGCAAGGGGAGAGGACAGAAACTGCTGTGCTTTCCTGACCAGTCATCAGCTCCCCACCAGTTGCCTGCATCCCTGAGCCTGACTATTCCATGCTTTTGAGGGCTGAAGCTTTGCCTGGAGCGGGTGGGTGGGCACAGCCAGGCAGGGTGCTCTGCGGTGGGACTCCAGCCTGGGGGGTCATTCCTGGGTGTACCAGGGCAGTTGGCACCTCTTCTTCCAACATGTTTTTTTTTTGCTCCCAGCTCCCCATTAGTCTGACACTAATGACATCTCTGAGCTCTTCTGCAAGACTGAGATGCTTGAAGAATGAGGCATCTCCTTTCAGGCTAATAACACATCATTGATAACACCTCCCCAGGGATAACGTACAAAAAGGACTGTGGGAGAACATTGTATTTGGGGGATGTAGGAGACAGGAATTGTGTCTGAACAAAATCCCTTTCTGGATCACCAAAAAAAAATTCCCAGCTCTGCCCATAGATAAAGGAAGAGTTTCATTCCATGAGGAAAATGAACACACCTTCGCACAGCTGACGAACATCAGGCCTTTTCTGAAGACATCCAAAGCAAGAATTGTTTCTAAACAGAAGAAGAAAAAACAGCTGGATGCAAAGTAAGACTGAAATGAGACATCAGGAATGTGTGAATGAATGAGTGCACTGTTCACTGCCTGGGGACAGGTTTGGGACCCTTGGGAATGTATCACACTCCCAGCAGTGACAGGCCTGGGTGTGAGTCTGTCACCTGCAGCCACTGAGCTGCAGTCAGACCTGGCACCCACCACCCATGTCCTTAGTTCCAATTTAAACTGACCTCACTGCTAGTGAGAGGGACTGAACTGACAGAGCTGGAAGAAGAAAACTAGTACTTGTAAAGGCAGGACAGCATAATCCATCCTTTCTCCACACAGCTCCAAAAACCTGTTGTGATGCTGTTCCAGAGAGAAATCAAGGACACCAGTGTCCATGGAAGAGTTGTGAGGGAAGGTGGATGAAGAAATATCTGCACATCTCCCACCCACTGAGGTCAGAGTTGATCTCACACACCTGTGTGGCCGTAGAGGATCTGGCAGTGGGATGTTGCCAGCTCAAACACTTTCAGCTGGGGGCTGTTGGTAGCCACGACGATGTGAGAATCACCAGGCCCGAGGAACTTCACATCCAGAACCTCATCGTTGTAACCTGCAAGCTGAGGGGGGCAGAAGAGAAACAGCTCAATGGGGAGAACAGCACCATGCTCAGCAGACTGTGTTACTGTTACTTTTTGTGTAAAACTGCGTGTGAAAATTGTATCAGACAGAAGCTGGAGCAGGGGAGGGATTTCCCTTTACTTTCCCTACATTTGTGTCTGTGCAATATTCCCCCAAACAACCCACCCCTGAAACTGGCCTTCTGGCTTGTCCCAAGGAACAGGAAAAAACAGGCAGGAGAGGAGAGCACCCCTGGGCAAAAGCTCCCACCAGGAACAGAGCTGGTCCTCAAGCCAGGATGCAGGAAGAGGGAGGCTGAGGGTTGTCACCTGCTTCCTGAGCTGCAGGGTCTGAGCGTCGTACAGGAGGATGTTGTGCTCGGCGGTCACGGTGAGGAGCTGGTTCCTGGCAGGCAGGAGCAGGCACTGGGTCAGGCTGTGCTCACTGGGCTCCTCCTGCAGCTCAAAGGGCACGGGCTGGCTGTACACACAGGCAGCTGTGGCAACTTCCCAGACTTTCAGGATGCCTAAGGAAAAATGATGATAGAAATGATCTGCCAGAGCCAGTTTCAAGCAGTGATTGTGCAAAGAATATAAACCAAACCCTGGCCCTGCCTGCTGGGAAGAGCTACACAGCTCCAAGGCAGGACTGGGAGGGGATCCAGCTACAGTTTTAACTCTTCAGTCCAAATCAAACTTTATTGCAGTTTGAAAACATACACAGTTAAAGCTCCAGGGCACAATCTATCCTGCTCAGCCACTGCTGTGGGAGGAGCACAGAAGGCTCTGCTCTTGCTCTCCAGCCCAAGGCTCCTGCCACACAAGGAACTCACATCCCAGAACAGCAGCAGTGCAGCATCAGGAGTCCTTCCCTGGCTTCTAAGCCTGGCAGCGACCCGCCAGGACACTCACCTTTGCTGCCAGCTGTGACAAAGTGCAACCCCTCCTTCTTCACACCCAGCTGGGAGAAATCTCCCTTTCGAGGCAGCAGGACGGCAGCTTCCACGCTCTGCAAGAGAGTTGGTCCAACAGCAGCTGAGCAGGAGGGACCCGAGTCCCATTTCAGCACCCAGAGCTGTGCCCCAGCCCGCTGGGGACAGGCAGGCAAAGACCAGGAGAGAACCAAGTTCTTCCATCACTGTCCTCCCTTCCTCCAGCAGCACTGGGGATGTGTCTCCTCAGACTGCCCAGCACGACCCCACCACGCCAGGAGATAAAGAAAATAAACAGCTTTAGACACAGAGATTTGGGGCCTTTGGGAAGGAAGTGCAGGGGGGCAAAACTGATTTCACAACATACAGGAATGTGAAGAGGGAGAGGGACCATAGAACTGTGACTGAGGATATAGAAAGGATCTCAGAGGAACAAAGCAAAAGCCACTTCACCTCGTAGACAGGGACGGTGCGTTTACTTTCTCTGGTCTTCAGGTCCCACACCAGGCAGATTTTATCACGGCCAGAACTGCAAGCGAAAGGAGCTGTTTCAGTGCTAAACCCATAAACTCAGGCCTTGTGGGAAGAGGCCCTTGTGCAGGAAGGCACCAGCCTTCCCAGTGACAGCAGCTACACCGCCAGACACCCAGGGACCCGAACCCTCAGGCACTTGCTTGTCAGGTCAAGCAGAGGCTGGACACTTGCAGCTGCCCATCCCTTCCCAGAGGAACCTTCCCAGCTCCCACAGAACGCCCAGGCTCTGGCAGGTGAAGGGGAGAGCAGGGTGCAGCCCCTGCAGGGCTGTACCTCAGGAGGGTGTTGCCATCAGCAAAGGCCAGGGAGGTGACGGCGCTGAAGTGCCCGTCCAGGGCGGCCAGGCAGCGGCTGCAGCCCAGGTCCCAGATGCGGATCTTGTAATCCATGGAGGAGGAGAAGAGCCGTGGATGGGAGACATCAGGGTGGAACTCAACCAGGCTAGAGGGAAGGAGATGCACTTGAACAGGAGAGGAGCAACCCGGCTGGTGTGAGCCCGGTCTTGAAAGGAACACACGCTCCACGCAGGGCTGGGTAAAGCGGTCGGTGTGGGTTTGTACCAGGACTTTCTTGGCAGGACTTCATCCCTCTGCCACCCTCCAGGAGCACTTACAACTGACCCTTGCCAGTCTTGACACCTCCTTGAGGCACAAATATTCCATTTGGTTCCCAAGAAATTTCTTGATCAAACCCTTTCCTAGGGTCACTCACAGCTCCTTCACTGCACACCTGAAACGTCAGGGAGCAGAAGAGCCCAGACCCTGCCTGGAACTTGCTCTTGCATTCCATCAACTCCAGACTTTTCCCAGTGTCCAAGTACCACATTAATACCAGCAATGGACAAATACAGCTCATCCTTACTGTACAACTCCCGAGGATCCTTTCAGGTTGTGTGTGCAGTACTGCTTGATCATATCCCAGATCTTGATGGTGCTGTCACAGCCACCTTGGGAAGAGGGGATATAAAATTATCAGGGGAGGGGCAGGGGGGGGTTCACCTCATCAGAAACTGTAACAATTCACAGGTTGCAGAGGCAGCAGGAAGAAAAATGGGTTTGGTAACCACCACACACGGCAGGAGAAGCTCATGGAGCACCTCACCCTTTCAGAGAGCAGGGCAAAACCTGAATTCTTGCAATCACACCCAGAAGACAGTGAAGTTCCAGCTCACACCCACCCTCCTCCATCTCCAGGAGTCCCAGCTCTACGCTAGGACAATGATGCCACACTACCTTATAGACATTTGACATTTATCAGCATTTTACTAAGTATATTTTAGATAGAGCAGTGAAAGGATCCCCTGTTGTCTGTTGAAACATCACTCCTAAGAAAAACCTCTTCTGCTGTCTGAGGTCAGGAGGTCACTCCCACAGCCTATATCCAGCTGAGATGAACGATCCAGAATCAGAGGAGCCATTTCCTCATCATTCCCACCCCGTGGCAGTGCCACAGGGCCGTACCTGTGGCCAGCAACGTCGAGGTGGAGTCAAAGGCCATGCTGGCAACCGGTGCCACGTGGATGGCTCTCCAGGTGCGGAGGCACCTGCCCTCTCTCCAGTCCCACTGCTTCAGCAGCAGCGCCCGGCTGCCCGTCACCAGCACCTGCCCACAGCCCGGGGAGGAAGCCACAGGTCACAGCTCGGCCAGCTGGCTCCTCCAGTGCCCATACACGGAGCACAGAAACGCCAGCTGCTGTGGCATTCTTGAAGCTCTGGCAGCCTCTCAGAACCCAGAAGGGGCTGGAAGCCCCTGAGCAGACCCCATGGATCTCTCTGGAAGTGCTGGGAGCTTCCTGGGGGAGCAGCCCCCAGTGCTCCCTGCTCCAGGAGCCCTGGCAGAGCAGCACAGAGACCCCCAAACACACACCTCATCATCGGGGCTCAGGACAAACGAGGTGATGTCCTCTTCCTCATCCTATAAAAGTGAAAGGAAAAAGAGCCCAGTCACACCGGGTGTGGGGGGATGAGCTCTCCCAGCTCCCTTCTCCGCAGGCTCCCACGGACACCGAGCACTGGCAGCAGCTCCCGGCCGAGCTCCGGCCCAACACGAGTCACGGGTCTCAGCCCCTCGGGCCGTTCTCGCCCCGGGGAGCCCCCCCCGCCCGGCGGGAGGCCCGCAGCGGCTGCCCCCGGGGCCCGACCTGCTGGAGGCTGCGCAGAGCTCCCGTCTCCACATCGATGACGTTCAGCTTGGCCCCGCAGGGGCAGAACATCACCTTCCCGTCCCGGTTGATCTGGAGGAAAGCGAAGGGAAACAGGAAGGTCAGGGAGGCAGCAGACGGGGCGTCCCGAGCCCCGCGCCGGCGGCCGCGGTACCTGGACGCGCCCTCCCTTGTAGAACGGCTCGATCCTCTTGGACACGGCGTAGCTGGAAGGGAAAGAGACACGGGCGGTTGGCGCAGCCGGCAGCCCCCGGCAGCCCCGGCCCGGCGCCCGGCCCCGCCGCTCCGCACTTGCTCTTGAAGCGCACCGGGGCCGCCGCCTCCATCGCTGCCTCCGCGTGGCGGCCGCTTCCGGCGCTCCCGGTTGCTACGGGAGACCGGGGCCGCTTCCGGCGCGGGGCAGTGACGCGGCGGGGCTGGGGCCGCGGGACCCCCGGGCACGGACGGGAGGGGCCGGGGCAGCCCCCGGGGGGCGACCGCCCGGCCCAGACACCGGGAAACGGGAATTGCATTTATTTAGGCAGTAAAAACAAGGAGACTGGCTAAACGTTCTTTCAATTCGTTCACTTTTATTGCATCGGAAGGTTCGTCCCTCGATCCGCTTCACGGCGCTGCAGCCGCAGATCCCGGGCACCGCCGCACGTCCCGGGGCTCCAGCCGCAGATCCCGGGCACCGCCGCACGTCCCGGGCACCGCCGCACGTCCCGGGCACCCGCCGCACGTCCCGGGCACCCGCCGCACCTGCCGGAGGAAGGGGAGCGCTGAGGAGCCGCCGCTCCCGGCACCGGGGGGCTGTGGGAACATGGGTTTCACTCCCCACGCAGCGCCGTGGGCAATAAGCTTGATGTTCCCTCTGCTGTCGGCACAGTTACCTCACCAGGGGCCACCGCAGACCCCCAGTGATTTTCAGACTGGGCCCTGCCCCGCACCTCAGCCGGGCCCCGCAGCCACGGCCCGGCGGGGCCTTCCCTCCTCCCGCAGGAGGCACCAGGACCCCTCCCCAGCAGGGACCCCCCCCCAGCACAGCCCCCTCCCGCCCCCCTCACCTCTCCTCAGACTGCGCGCCACGCGCCCGCGCGCCTCCCTATATCGGGTCTCGCTCGCACGCGCGCGGCTGCCGCGGGCCGTACCCGCCCCGCACCCTGCATACGCGGGCGGAAGCGGCCGTTCTGCACGGTAGAGCATTCCTCATTCAGCGCGCGGGGCTCTCGCGGCCGGGTGCTGCTCTCGCGAGGCTTCGCGGGTTATAAATTTCGAGCGGTGGAGCCTTTGGGCCTTCTACTCTGAGAGATCACGTAAGCGGCGCCGGCGGGGCGGGCGGGATGGCGGGGCGGCCTGCGCTCCATCCGCCCCCATCGGGGCCGCGCTCGGCCGTATCGGCCCTGCCCGGGCCCTGCCGGTTTCCACCGGGGTGGCGGCAGCGGTATCCCGGCTAACGCGCCCCTCTTTGGTTTTAGCAAATGGCGGACGACGCCGGTGCTGCGGGAGGTGCAGGAGCGGCCCGTGGGGGCTTCCGCGGCGGCTTCGGGACCGGGCTGCGGGGCCGCGGGCGCGGCCGTGGCAGGGGTCGAGGGAGAGGCCGCGGGGCTCGTGGAGGCAAGGCCGAAGATAAGGAAGTAAGTGGTTCCTGGGGGCTCTTTAGGGCCGTCCCGGGCGGGGGGAAGGCGGTGGAGCTGGGTGTGTGTGCGAGGGGATTGTGTCTGCTGCCAGCCTGAACGCTGGAGCAGAAAGGTTTGCGTTAGCGATCGGGAGCGAGTTCTTCAGTGTAAGGGTGGTGAGCCACAGGAACAGGCTGCCTAGGGGTGTTGTGGGGGCTCCATCCCTGCAGGTGTTCAGGGCCAGGTTGGATGGGGCTCTGAGCAGCCTGTTCCAGTGGGAGGTGTCCCTGCTTATGCAGGGGAGTTGGAACTCGGTGGTCTTTAAGGTCCTTTCTAACTCAAAAAATGCTGCGCTTCTGTGAAAGCGGACTGGTTCCCCTGGGCTGCTCCCAGGTGGTGCTGCCGCTGACCCTTTTCCCACCGATTTTCTTCCTAGTGGATTCCTGTCACCAAACTTGGTCGCCTGGTTAAGGATATGAAGATCAAGTCTCTTGAAGAGATCTATCTTTTTTCGCTTCCCATCAAGGTAAGTTTCTGTGAACACTTCATCTGCAGCAAGATCTGAGTCTGAATTGCAGAGCAGCAGCAGTTGCTTCCGGTAAATGAGTTAGTGGTGTTAATCATCAGGAGCTGAGGACTGATGCAGCTGCTGTGTGATGTGTTCTGCCGTGAGTGGGGATGGTGGCTCGTTTCTCAGGTGTTTCTGTAGCAGTTCTGCTCAATAGTAGAAAAAGTGGATTGTCTGGCAGGATAGAATAAGTTTATGCCTGCAAAGTTTAATGTAGTTAAGTTTCTGTAACAAAGTAAATGTGTATAAGGTTGTTCAACTTGAATTGGAGGAGCCTTCTGGCTGTGTTGTGTTTAAAAAGTGTGGCCTCCTGTGTCTGATGCAATGACTGACTCTTGCAGGAGTCAGAGATCATCGATTTCTTCCTGGGGTCTTCCTTGAAGGACGAGGTTCTGAAGATCATGCCTGTCCAGAAGCAGACCCGTGCTGGCCAGCGGACCAGGTTTAAGGTGGCCTTTTTTCTTCTTTCTGATGTTCAAAACCTGTGTGTTTTCTGCTGCTTTTTTGGTATCATGTTAATGAATTAGTATTTAAAGTGTCTTTTTTCTGTAGTGTTTAGTAGATGTTTTGATGTGGGGATCAGCTTGTGTAGCTTATAGAGTTACTGTTTTAGCTTGAGGACCCTGGTGATGTGTTCAGGTGTTACTGGAAACAGCCCTAGTGTGAAATGAAGGCACTCTTGCACAGTGATGTTTGCTACTTGGGGGCTGTGGTGGAGAGAGGAATCTCAGATGTAAAGAGGGAATGCTGCTTGGAGGTGATTGGGACTTTGGACCAGCATGAGGCTGTAGCAGGGATTTGGATCCTAGTTCTTCAGCTGTAACTGGTTTTGATTGAAGGGTGAGCACTAAGGGGAAAAAATCATAGAATCATGGAATGTTTTGGGTTGGAAGGGATCATCTAGTCCACGCCCCCTGCATGGGCAGGGACACATCCCACTAGAGCAGGTTGCTCCAAGCCCCATCCAATCTGCCCTTCAGCACTTCCAGCCACAGCTTCCCTGAGCAACCTTTAGCCAGTCTCACCACCCTCCAGGAAGAATTTCCCCCTCGTGTCTAACGTGGGGTTTCTTGAGCTGCAGCCGCTCACTGCACAGCACACACCTCGGGTGGCCTTGATGGGCTGTGCTGTGCTGGGTGCTCCTGAGCCCTGCAGCTCCCACTGAGAACTTCCCTTTCGACCCTAGGCTTTTGTTGCCATCGGGGACTACAATGGCCACGTTGGCCTGGGTGTGAAGTGCTCCAAAGAAGTCGCCACCGCCATTCGCGGGGCCATCATTCTGGCCAAGCTGTCCATCGTGCCGGTTCGACGAGGCTACTGGGGGAACAAGATTGGGAAGCCCCACACGGTGCCGTGCAAGGTGAGCGGGACGGGCTTGGGGTGTCACCCTGGGCCTGGGGGTTCATCCTGGGCTGGGTGGAGCTGGGAGCTGTAACCCTCCGTGTCTGCAGGTGACCGGCCGGTGCGGGTCTGTCCTGGTGCGCCTGATCCCGGCCCCCCGTGGCACCGGGATCGTCTCTGCCCCTGTCCCCAAGAAGCTGCTGATGATGGCTGGGATTGATGACTGCTACACCTCGGCCCGGGGCTGCACGGCCACCCTGGGCAACTTCGGTGAGCGATGGGGTTGTGTTGGAGCTGAGCTCCCTGTGCTGTTTGTCCTTGCCAGGAACACAATACACCTGTTTCTTTAGTATTTTTTAATCGGTGTCAAATCAAAAGCTGCCAGCAGCCCAGCAGAAGCAAAAGCTTCTGATCGCTTCTACAACACAGGTTCATCCTGCTGTGGGTGATCCTGAAGTTCTGTAGAAGTTAATGACAAGCTGTTGTGTTTTTACCTGGGCCTTGCAATCTCCCAATCTGCGCGGTTGCACTTGGTTGCCGTAGTGTGATTGTCGTAAATGGAGAGAGAGAGAAACCCGAGGGGTGTGAGTGCACCAGGGGACCCTGCCCTGGTCTCCCTGCTCCCTCCTCAACTCAACATTGAGCTGTGTGGGTGGGCACCACGGGTGGGCTTCTGTGGCCATGCTGTGCAACACCTGCCTCTGTCCCCAGCTAAAGCCACCTTTGATGCCATCTCCAAGACCTACAGTTACCTAACCCCTGACCTCTGGAAAGAGACTGTCTTCACCAAGTCTCCTTACCAGGTAAGAGATCAGATCCTGCCATTCCTGCCCTGGGGGGCTCCAGTCCTGTGCCCAAAGATCTGCATTTAGTAACAGCAGAGTTGCAGTCAGAGCCCTGCAGGGGGGGATCTTCCAGTGGGTGGTTTTGAGGAATACCTGAAAACAGCATTTTGTGGACCAAGGAAATAGGAAAGCTTTGAAATAGGAAGTAAAAATCAGTTGTATCTGAACGTTCCCAGCCCTCAAATACCTTGGAAACGGATGAAGTGCTGAGAAATCTGTGCTAAGAGTGGTTTAATATAATAAAATGTGTTTTTTTTCGCAGGAGTTCACTGATCATCTGGCCAAGACCCACACCAGAGTCTCGGTGCAGAGAACCCAGGCAGCTGCTGTGGCAACAACTTAAGTGGGTTTTGTACGAGACAATAAAGTGATGAGTGAACAAGAAATGGTGATTGGTTTGGTGGGGTGGTGAGTGGGGCAGGAAGGTGGATGAAATCTCTGCTGGGGATTTAAGCAGGGTCAGGTCTGTGGGCAGAGCCTACAGGTGTGCTGGATGGGATGAGATGTTGTGTTATACTGAGCCTTGGTAGTTATGGATGAACCCTAAATGGGGTCTGGAACCAGCCCTGGAGGTGGTGGTGTCCTTCAGCATGTAATCCTCACCCTGACTGAGGGAATTCTCTGCCAGGGCTGGGCAGAGCAGCTCCAGGAGTTGGTTCATGGAGGTGGGGGAGAGGGGAAACCCCATCCCCAGGCAGCCTGGGATGAGGGGCTGGCTGTGGTTCAGGGGATGGTGATGGTCATTGGAATTGAGAGGTGAATGCAGAGCTGGGAAGTGTTTGCAGATGTCCTCAAATAACGAGTCTAGATTCTGGTTGTACAGCACATGTCTGGGCTGCACATTTATTGTTGTCCTCACCAGCATCAGAGTTCAAAGAGGCAACGTGCAAGATCCAACCATGGACGTGTGAACGCTTCAGCTCTCAGAGGCATTTGCTTGTGCCTTCCTCTCTTCCATCATCCTGTGCTTCTGCTTCATCAGGCATGTCCTGGCATTCCCATGGGCACCGAGGTCACCATCTATAAAGCAAGGCAATGCCCGAGGTGCCCCTCACCAGCTGAACAGCACCAGGCCCTGCTCCCTGTGAAGCAGGGAGGTGGTTCTAGCCCCCTCCTTTCCCTGCTGCAGCAGATGTGCAGGCTGGTCCATACTCACATCTGTCCTGGTAGGCCTTGGTGACCTGTGCCAGCAGCTCCACCTCCTTGGCACAGTTCTGGAACTGGTTGGGCCCTTCCCTCTGCTTGCATGCACCTACCCTCTCTCGGATGATCTCCACGATTTCCTGATCAACCAGCCTGCAGGAAAGATGATGGTGTGAATGCAACCACAGCCAGGAGGTGACAGAAAAGCTGAGCCAAGGGCCAGTGACGCCCTGTGGAAGGTCAGCTCTGGGTTGTTGCAGGATCCTGTCCTGAAGAAGCCAGGCAGTGCAGGATGTGTCCTAACACCTCCCTGCCCAGCTCAGGGGTGCTGCAGGGCCAGCAGTGCTATCAAATGGTGGGCAGATGTGCTTCCTCAGCCCCCCAGATTCCATGAAAAGGTGAGTTCACACCAACTGCTGTGGTTCCCAGGGCTGGCTGACCAGATGATCAGCGCGTCCTGCTGTAGCCTCGCCCGGGGGGCAGCCAGGGGACATCCTGGGGACAGCCATACCTGTCCCTCCTCCACTGCGCCTCGGCCTCGAAGAAGCACAGGTAGTCTCCCTCCAGACACTCGCTCAGGTCGGGAACACGGCGGAACTTCTGGTGGTAATAGTAGTACCTGTTCTTGGCCTGCTGGCGCTCGATCCACTCTGCAGCGACAGCCCCCGGTCAGAACTCCGCCTGCAGCCGTGTTCCCTGCCCCTCCGTCCTTGTCTGTGCCCCGCGTCCCTGTTCCTCTGCGCTGTGTCCGTGTCCCCCCGTGTCCCCCCGTGTCCCCCCGTGTCCGTGTCCCCCCGTGTCCGTGTCCCCCGTGTCCGTGCTGTGTCCTTGTCTCTGCCCCGCGTCCCCGTGTTTCTCCCTCTGCCCGCGCTGTGTTGACGCGTGTCCCATCTCCCGGGGCCTGGCCCGCTGGCCGTGCCCCTCCGCCCGCGTCCCCGTTCCGCACCGCCGTCCCGGGGCCCGGCTCCCGCAGCCGCCGCGCACCGCTCCCGGGCCCGCCACTACCTCGGACGAAAGTGACGGGCGCGTCGACGACGTAGTTGAAGACGGTCTGGAAGATGTTAACCGGGTTGGGCACCGACGTGATCCTGTCGGAGACGGGGGTGCGGGTCGGCGGCACCTTGTAGGCCTCCCAGTCGCGGTCCTCCGGCATGGCGGCGGGCGGGCGGGCAAGATGGCGGCACCTCCCTCCCCCCCGCGCGGGCAGAGGGCGCCGCGCATGCGCCGCGCCCCGAGGCATGCCGGGAGCTGTAGTCCCCGGGCGGGCCCGCCGCCCGCGCCTCGGGCCGTTCCTGCGGGAGCCGCGTGCGGGCGCGGGGGAGCCCCTCGCTCTGCGGGCGGGGGGGCCCCTCGGGAGGCTGTTCCCACCGCTGCCACCCGCGGGGGAGCGGGTCGGGAGGATGAGGTGTAAGCTGAGACGCCCCCGCTGACCTTCCTCACCCCGCAGCCGGCCTGGCCGACCCGCCCGCCTGGCCGGGCACCAGGGGAATGTGGCGGGGGGTGAAGCGAGCGGCTAAATTTGCGCCTGCAGCCCGAAAAGCCATCTTAAGTGTCAGAGGCGGGAGGCACTGGGTGACGGGCTCTGTCTGCCGCTGGCCGGGCTGAAGACCAGCCATGGTTTGTAGCGCTGGGCTGCGCTGCCCGCCTGGGGTGCGGGGCTGCGGGGGGTCCGGCTCGGGCTGCGGAGGCTCGGCGGGAGGAGCCGGCAGCTGCTGGGGCTGCGCCGGGCCGGGAGGGAGAGGAGCAGGACACGGATCTCGCCCTGCGCTGCCCGGGCCTGCCCCAGCTCCCCCGCCTGCAAACCTGCCGTGTGAGAACTGCTGCAGGGCCCTGAAGGGCTGTTGCTTTTCCTCTGCCTGGCTCAGCATGACCTTGCCGTTGGGGTTTATGTATTTAGCTCTTCTAATTTGGTTGTCAAGGTGCACGCTTCACCTGCGCGTGTTCTTGTTCCCGATTCCTTTGGGCTTCCTTCCCCTCCTGCTCGTGAGCTGCGCTCGCTTGGTGCCCTTTGCCTTCGTGACACCAAGCCCAGGAGTTCTGAGCAGGCCCCTGCTGGTGTTGCAGGGTACAAAATAAAGTCGTTATAATTAACATCACAGTAGGGCAGACCTATTACAGAACGTATTTCTCCTTCAAAGGCCTCAAGCAGAAGGAGGAAGATCACATTGAAGGTGTGTTTTTTTTTAGTTAATAGGCATAATTTGTCCAGAAACTTCCTAAATCCTTCAATGAACGTGACAGAAGCTTAAAAAAATCTCTTTTTATGAGCTTCTTTTTCTCATGTTGGAGTTGAGGAAGAGCCTTCCAGCAGTCACTGATGATAAAGGGGAGATTTCCTGTTGTGCTGACATGTTTCCTGACGTGTTCTGGGACCTGAGAGTGGGGCTGATCTCTTTTGTTCTTCCTCCCCGCAGTCCCACCGCAAGTTCTCTGCTCCCAGGCACGGCCACCTGGGCTTCCTCCCGCACAAGAGGAGCCGCCGCCACCGCGGGAAGGTGAAGGCCTGGCCCAAGGATGATCCCAGCAAACCAGTCCACCTGACAGCTTTCCTGGGCTACAAAGCTGGCATGACACACACTGTGCGGGAGGTGCACAGGCCTGGGCTCAGTAAGGCTTGGCTGATGGAAGCAGGGAGCCACATCCAGGAGGGAAATGTGGGAGTGGACTTGGTGGTAGGACAGGCTGCTCTTGGGAATGGGCAGTGGAGCACAAAGCTGCCAGGCTGGCTCCTGGAATGCCATCCAGATCTTGGGTGGCCAAAGGCCACCTCACAGCCAGCCTGAGCTGAGTCTGGGGGTTCCTGGGAAGCCCCCACACTGGGATGGTGATGGTGGTTGGTTGGGTCCTGCTGGGAGAAGTACCCTGCAGAGCAACTACCTGACACATCCTGGGTTTGGGGTGTCTTGCTGGGGAAGTTCATAGCATTACCCTCTGGAATGCCCACAGGACTGGGGCCAGACTCCAGGCTGGATTGCTTCCCTCAGCCCGGGCAGGTGAAAGTGTGCAGGGTCTGACCTGTGCAGTGGCTGGGGATGGAACCCTGCACGGTCCTCCAGCAGGTGGGAGATGGAAGGGTCGAGGGTGGCTGGGAGAGCAGAGGGTGACCTTGTCCCCACCACAATCCTTGCTCCAATGGCGCAGGCCACAAATGGCTCCAGGGACTGATGTGGCCCCAGAGGATGCTGAGCACCCTTTCTTTTTGCTGTCTTGCAGAGGTCTCCAAAAGGGAGGAGGTGGAGGCCGTGACCATCATTGAGACCCCCCCGATGGTGGTGGTGGGAGTTGTGGGGTACGTAGAAACACCCAAGGGCTTGAGGAATTTCAAGACTGTTTTTGCTGAGCACATCAGCGACGAGTGTCGCCGGCGCTTCTACAAGAACTGGTGGGTGCCCCCCGGGGCTGGGGGGGTCCCTGGGGCTCTGCAGGGGGGGGAGCCCCTCATGGGTTGTCCCCACAGGCTCTCCATGGTGCCCTGCCACTGCAAACGGCTCAGCTACCAGCTGGCTCTGGGGTGGAGGGAAACTGCTGTTTACTTAGTCATGCAAGCAGCTTGATGCTGGGAATCCACATATGCGTATGCAAATTTATTCTAATAGCTGAACTAAGCTCTCTGCACAGTATCAGATGGCAGCACAGGCTACGGGTTCGTTTTCCTTCGTGTGGGTCGAGCCCATCTCTGCCTCATTAAACTGTGATCCAGGAGCTGAGGCACCAAATGAGGGGCATCAAGCCAGACTTGTCAGGGGAAAAACTGATGCAGGATGTGACCCCTGGCCCGTGTAAACTTCAACACCCCCGAATCCCACACCAGCAGGGAGGAAAATGGAAACATGAGTTTGGTAACTGTAGGAACCGTGTCTCCTGCAGCAGCACCGTTGAGATCCACCCACCACATGCCTCTGATCCCTGCTGGGGGCTGTTTTCTCCTCTCCCCACTCCAGCTCTGAATTTTGGGCTTGTATTTGGGTGGCGCTCAGCCAGTCAGTGGGAGACAACTGGAATCCTCATGCAAAAAGGCTTGAATTACCAGCACTTTTCACAGCTGATTATTCACTTTCCTCTTCCCCTCCTCAGAGTCCTGTGTTGTGGCCCTGACAGTCAGGTGAGGTTCAGGTGCCCACAGGTTCCTTGTGCCCCCTGAGAAGTGCCTGGCAAGGTGATCTGTCCCCCCACATTGTCTCAGGGAAGTGCAGAAACCCTTCACTGTTCAGCTCTGCTGGATGGGAAACACTTTTGTTGCAGGCACAAGAGCAAGAAGAAGGCCTTCACCAAGTACTGCAAGAAGTGGCAGGATGAGGATGGCAAAAGGCAGCTGGAGAAGGACTTTGCCATGATGAAGAAGTACTGCAAGGTCATCCGTGTCATTGCACACACGCAGGTCAGAGCCTGCCCTGGGGGTGGGCACGAGGGGCTGGGGGCTTCCACAGCTCAGGAGCCTGGTGAGGGGGTGGGAGCAGGGATGATGGGGTGGTCTTGCGGGAGTCACAGGAGGCTGAGCAGGCAGACACCAGGTGGAGGGTGTGGAACAGGGTGTGCAGGTGATGGGAGGTGCTGGCTGGCCTTTCCAGCTGCCTCCTGGCACCAACCTTGGCCCTTGGAGGTTGGTGGAGGGGGCTGTGGCACACAGGGGAGCCCCCACACGCCGTGGAGCAGAGCAGGCTGTGCACAGAGGCTCAGCAGGGGGTGAGCCCTGTGTCAGTGAGGGACCGTAGGCCCCATGATCACCTCAAATTAGCAACTGGTGTCACATGTTTGGGCTAAAATAACCCAGGGGCTGGCGCGGTTCTGCCAGGTGCTGATGGCTGGGTATGCAGGGACCATTTTTGTGCTGGACCTTGGAGCTAATGGCTGCTTTGGAGTCTGGGGCAGAGCTAAGCTGGTTCAAGGCTTTACTTGTGGCTGGCATGGACCCTCAGAGCCTTGCTGTGGCATTTGGCAAAGGCTTTGCATAAGGAGCTGGGATGGAAGGGAGCAGAGGGACCTCTTGATGACAACTAGGAATAACTGCTCAGTCTGAAAGCAGGGGTGGAGCATGACCAAAGGGAAGATGCTGGCTTCTGCCTGGATTGAGAGCACTGGGAGACAGGGTGGTTGAGGACAAGGAGTTGTGTCTGAGAGATAATGTTGGTGTGCTGAGAGGGGAGGTGAAGAGCTGGTCCTGCTCTCACCCCCTAAGCCCCTCACCAGTGGTGGGTGATGCAGCCCTGGCCTCATCTTCGTGCCTGGGAGGGGAGAGGCAACATTTTTCCCTAACCTGCTGTCTGATGCAGATGAAGCTGCTCCCGCTGCGGCAGAAGAAAGCCCACGTGATGGAGATCCAGCTGAATGGTGGGACAGTGGCTGAAAAGATTGACTGGGTCCGTGAGAGGCTGGAGAAGCAGGTCTCTGTGCACAATGTCTTCAGCCAAAATGAGATGATCGATGTCATTGGCGTGACCAAGGGGCATGGGATGAAAGGTACAGAGCAGGGAGACCCTTGCTTGGTTCTGTCTTTCTGACACTGCCCATAAGGTAGTGCTGGAGGGAAAGAGTGTTAGCCATGGTGAGAACTCACCAACTTATTCTATAGGGGGTAGCAAAGAGCTTCTGAACGTCACCCATGACATGCAGTTCCACTGTAGCAGAGCTGGTTTGGTTCATCTCAGTGGAGGTGGTGTCTGCTCTGCCCAGAGCCCTCCCAGGAGGCTCAGAGGCACCGTCAGCACATCAGCCATTGCACTTCTCACAAACCCCACCTGTGTGGGGCTGTGGGTGTTTCTGTGCCTGTGCATGGATGTGCTCAGATGGCAGCACAGTCTGATGGGACCCCTGGGAAGTGAGAACCACTCTCTGCTCTGCCCTGTCGCGGTGCTGACAGCTCTTGGTCTCCTTCCAACGCGGTGTCTTCTGAGAAATTCCAAAAAATGCTGAGACCTTCCCCTTTCCCCAGCCCTGAATCTCCCTGGTGTCCTCACAGCCCTGTCTGGTCACACTTGCAGGGGTGACAAGCCGCTGGCACACCAAGAAGCTCCCCAGGAAGACACACAAGGGCCTGCGCAAAGTTGCCTGCATCGGCGCCTGGCACCCGTCCCGGGTTGGCTACTCCATTGCCCGGGCTGGCCAGAAGGGCTATCACCACCGCACCGAGCTCAACAAGAAGGTACAGCCAGCCCAGGTGGGCTCCCTCAGAGCCCTGCTGCACCTGCCTGCCTTCCTCCCCCCCCGTCGCCATCCTCTTGGCATGGTGGCCTCTCTCCTGCTCAGATGTTTCCTTAGAGATCCGCAGTGCTGCTCGTCTCCGTATCTTTCCCTCTTGTTCCCTCTTCAAGGGACCACACCTGGAGTACTGTGTCCAGCTCTGGAGTCCTCAACACAAGAGGGACATGGATATGTTGGAATGAGTCCAGAGAAGGGCCACAAAAATGATTCAAGGGCTGGAGCAGCTCTGCTCTGGAGACAGGCTGGGAGAGTTGGGGTGTTCAGCCTGGAGAAGAGAAGGCTCCAGGGAGACCTTAGAGCACCTTCCAGTGCCTGAAGGGGCTGCAGGAAAGCTGAGGAGGGGCTTTTTACGAGGGCTTGTAATGAGAGGACGAGGGACAATGGCCTTAAACTAGAGCAGGGGAGATTTGGGTGAGACATTAGGAAGAAGTTCTTTCCTATGAGTGTGGTGGGTCACTGGAACGGGTTGCCCAGAGAGGTGGTGGAGGCCCCATCCCTGGAGACATTCAAGGTCAGGTTTGATGGGGCTCTGGGCAATCTGATCTAGTTGAAAAGGTCCCTGTGCACTGCAGGAGGGGCTGGACTAGATGGCCTTTAAAGGAAAGGGTTAAGTCACCCTCTGGATCCCTTTCTGCTCCTAGATTTACCGCATCGGGCATGGGATCCACGTGCAGGATGGGAAGGTGGTGAGGAACAACGCCTCGACGCACTACGACGTGACGGAGAAGACCATCACACCTCTGGTGAGGGCTGAGGGGCAGCAGGGCTGTGCCTGGGCAGGGCTGTGGGCAGCTGAGGCAGGGAAATAATTCCCAGGCTGGAGGCAGCTGCAGGGAAGTGATTTGAAGGACGTTCACTGAAAGAAGCCCAGCGATTCCTCTCCTCATGTTTTGGAGACAGATAAACCACTGCTGTGAGGTGGCTTTTTTAGGCCCATTTGTAGACCCAGACATACAACTTCTCAGCTGAAACTTGGGCAGGAACTGAGAATTTCATTTAAAAAGAAAAAGAAGTATAAGTGACATGGATAATATGATACTTAACAGATCAGTGTTTGTTACTTGGTTTAAAACTTTGCTCTTGCTTATTAAAAACTGTTAACCTGGGAGTCGAGCCAGCTCTGCTCCCTGTTCATCCTCAGCCTCCAGGGAAGGAGGCAGGATTGCTTGTTCCCCGGCTCACACAGGGTGCTGCTTGGGTGGGATCATGCTGTCAGCAGGGCTGATGGGCTCTGGTGGTCCTGAGCAGGCCACCTGAGGGGTGCCAAGTGTTGTTAGCTGGCAGAATGGCCAGGACCTGCCTTCTTCCCTGGAAAATGCCACCTGTGGACACATCTGCTCCCACCCAGCTCCTCTGCCTGCCAACCCTCTCTCTGCCTCTCCCCACAGGGTGGCTTTCCTCACTATGGGGAGGTCAACAACGACTTCCTCATGCTGAAGGGCTGTGTGATGGGCACCAAGAAGCGTGTGCTCACCCTGCGCAAGGTGAGGGACGGGCTGCAGCTCTCCAGAGGGGGATTCCCTACCTGGAGAACACCACTGCCTCCAGCTGCTGGGGCAGGGAAACTGGTTGGGTCCTTGGTGCTGTGTTACAGAGGGCATGTGGCACAGGGGTGTGTTGCTCAGTGGGATGCTTGCAGATGGGTGGTGGTGGGTGCACTCTGTCTGGAGACTGAAGCTGCAGGCCTTGAAGGGCTGTCATGGGGGGCCTGGAAATGGAAACGATGGCCACTAACAGAGTGAGGGGACACAAAAGGCCAGGCGAAGAGCAGGCTGATTTCAGAGCCTGGTGCACTGTGACTCCTCTTTTCCAGTCCCTCCTGGTGCACACAAGTCGCCGGTCTCAGGAAGTCATTGAGCTCAAATTCATTGACACCACTTCCAAGTTTGGCCACGGCCGCTTCCAGACAGCTCAGGAGAAGAGGGCCTTCATGGTGAGTTATTTCCAGATCATGGGCCACACTTGCAGCAGGGGCTGAAGCAACTGCCTGACTCCAAACAAGCATCTGCTTCTTGATACAACAGCAGCCAAGTGAGTGATTGGGACCCTCTTGCCTAAAAGCCAGGCATGAATTCAGTTCACACAGCAGATACTGTGCTAAGGAGGAAGATGATGGTTCTGTGAGTGATCCAAGACAATCCAGCTAGCAAATAATATTCCATATGGCCAAGCAGTTTCCACTCACCACGGGATGTTTTAAACAAGCAGTTAACTTGGCAGGCACTGCCTTGGACATATGGTCCCTTTCACTCATAATTGTGCTCTTCTTTGATTTGTTTGGAGTGATTTATAACTTTAATGTTCTTAAGAGGAAAAGGTTGGGTCAAATTCAGACACCAAGTTGCAATCCTTTTGTCAGGAAGCCTTCAAAAAGGCCAAGCTGCAGGTTTGTCTTAAATCTGGGAGGGGAAAAAAAAAAAATCAAGTAAACCCAAACCAAGCAGAGTTTCTTGAATAGGTTTGCAACTGACAGCAGGCTGGTGAGTCAGGCTAAATGTGAAACTGAGGAAGTGTTAAGAAAGCCAGGCCTTCAGCTAGCAGAAATGAAAGAAACAACTGCCTGGATACCACACAGACATGAGCTGTGTCTGGATCTGGCCTGTCAGCTGGAAATCCCATCTGAAAGTGGCTCAGGCTCCTTAGCCCGGGCAGGGGGATTGCCCTTTGCAGAGCTCTTTAGAGGTTAAGCTGTTTTCCTTTATGTCAGTGTCAGGAGCTTGTTCTGTCTTCTGCTGTTGCTGCAAGTCCTGAGTAGCTGTGATGTGGATCTTGGTGACAGGAGGTGGACTCACCAGGCTGCAGATGTGGTCTTTGCTCCTCTCTACATGTCCTGACTGCTGGCCAGCCTGTCTGGCTCCCAGCAGGTCACTTCTTGCCACTTTCTGGCTGGTTTTTTGCTGTCTGGAGGCACAAACCCTTTGTGCAAGGGCCGTGACATCCCACTCCTGATTCCTGCAGGAGGAGGCCCTGGGGTGGCTGGGGAATGGTGGCACAGAGACCAGGAGCAGTCTAGCATGGCAGAAAGTACAGAGGCAGCCTTGTAGGCCAGGTCTGGCTGCCACTAACACTCTCCTCTCTGCTCTCTTCCAGGGCCCCCAGAAGAAACATTTGGTGAAAGAGAAGCCAGGAGTGCAGGAAGAGCTGTAAGGGCTGATATGCAAGGGTTCCTACCTGGGCACCTTCAATAAAAGCCTTCAAGCTGTGCCTGCTGCCTGGCTTCCTTCTGCAGGGGGGCCCTCGCCTGTGGCACCAGTGTGTCCTGGAGGCCCCTCAGCAGATGGGGATGGGATAAGTAGGGCTTGAGACTGGCCCATATGGACAGGGACTAACTGTGACAACCAGGTGCTCTGTCCTCTGGCTCACCCCTTTCCTTTGCCCAGGACATTTTTTCCCTCTGCCTGCATGCACCCAAACCATGGTGAAGATTCCCCTTCCTCTCCTGGAGGACAGCAGAGCAGGTACTGGCACTTCTGCCCCAGTTTCCACTGGGAATCCAGGGCCTCCCTGTGCCCTGCCCAGTCCCACTGACCATCTCTCCCCTCTCCAGCTCTCACACACACCCACACACAGACACTCCTTTTGCTGGGCTGAAGGGATGATCCCTGGATTTCCCTCTGCATGAAGCCCCCTGATCCCAGCAGCATCCTCAGCAGATGTGGGAACTTGTGCACAATAAGATGGTGCTGGGTCAGACTGGCCAGTGATGGGTTTATTCAGACGTCGGACTCATTTCCCACCCCTGCTTTCCTTGCAGTCCAGCTGCCTGCAGGGATTGTGTGGTGTGTCTTGAAGCTGGGATGTCCTGGAGCAGTGATCTCAGCTTCTTCAGTGCAGAACTGGTCTGGGTGTCCTGCACCCTCTTTGGGAACCAGACAGTGGAAAGCCGAGCCCACCACTGCTCCTGAGCTGCCCCCTGACCAGCAGTCCTGGGAACTTGGTAGGAGCTGCATGAAGTTCTTGGGTCTCCAGCAAACCCCTTGCCCTGGGGCCTGGTTCTGCTGTCAACGTGTGCTTGTAGTGTTTGAGAAGGAGGCTCACCTACAGAACTGATGAAGATGAGATGAACCAAGAAGCTCAGACCTCATGGCACAGCCCTGGATGCATTCAGTGGCCAGGCCCTGGCTGGCCCCGTGTCCCAGTGAGGTCCCCATGCCCTGTGTGGTGTCTCTGCCCTGCTGTGCTTCAAAACCTCTTCTCTCCCTTGGGTAGGTCCCTGGGAGCTCCTCTAGCAGGAGTCTGAGGATCCAGGCCTGAGCTCATGATGGGAACGATGAGATCATCCATGTTTGGCATCACCAGGATTTTCTGAAAAGAAGAATCCAGAATAACAAGTAAGTGGTTCTGGAGGCCACTACCTGCCTGGTGACGCCTCTGCCTGGAAGTGGCCTTGGCAGGAGCTACAGGAGCTCAGATCAGAGACTTCACTGTCTTCAGACACTTGGGAGGTGTTTGCCTGGGACTTTCAGACTTGGGGCAGGGCTGGGAGGAAACTGCTTTTCCTCAGGCTCTCAAGTGCTCAGAGCACCAGCCCTTGGAGCTGGTCAGTGGATTGTGTTTCTTGACTGTCCAGAGCTGGACAGACCAGATCAGATGTTGGCTTTTTATAGAGACAACCCTGGCCCAAGCAGAGGTCGGATTATCCCTGATCTCAGCAACGCCCCCACTGCAGCAGGGCGTGCTGGGTGCTTCAGTGGGACAGGCACCTGAAATTCGTGCTGCAGCTTCTTCTCGATCCACTCGGTGACGTGGAGGAAGGTCACCTCCCGCTCGCCCAGCTTCGGCCGCACCTTCAGCTCCAGCTGGGGTGGGACTCGGAAGCTGTACCTGTGAGGGGAAAGAGGCAGGAAGCATCACATCCCAAATAGGTGTTACAGCCCAAGTGGCCCCACTGCTGGGTTTTGGGGACCTGCCTTCTGGGAGGAGGAGGCCAGGGTGCAGCGAGAGCTCTGGGTCCCCAGATCCTGCCTGGGAGGACACCCTGGCTTGCTGGCACCCCAGATGAACCCAAAGCCCCAGAGCTGGCTCCTTGGCCAAGACACAGGGAGCAAGGGGAGCTGGAAAGAGGGTGTGTGTGTGTCCACACGGAGGAAGAAGAGCTGGTACCAGACACGGTCCGTGGGTGGTGGTGGGACATTCACAGCCAAGGTGCCTGCCAGCTCCTGCACCTCCACCGTCAGCAGCAGCGGCGTGTTGGAAACCTCCTCGATCTTCTTCTTGATGAACTCGTTTTCAGTGGCCTTCTGGAAGTACTTGGACTTGGCAATCTTGTCCACAAAGCGCAGGATCTTCCGGCTCGTGCTGTTGCCGCTGACGTGGCTAAAGTGAGGGGAGAGACCTGGATTCAGCATCCCCCAGCCTCTGCCACAGCACCCTCAGGGACAGAAGTCCCCTGGGAAGGGCTGCCACAACCCCACACAGCCCCTTACCCCTCGGTGCCGGGTGGTGGGCCCCGCTCCCCAGGGGCTCCCGTGGGCTCTGTGGTGGCCACGTCTTCCTCGTCGGAGGAGCCGGCGCTGGAGGACTCTGCGTCGCTGTCTGCCAGCAGGATCAGCCGTGGCCTGGCCCTGCCAGCCCCAGGGAGCATCAGGGGGTGCCCCAGGGCCAGCACACACTCACCTCACTCAGGACAGAGGAGGAGGAGGATGGACCCCAGCTGGGCAGTCCCCTTACCCCTCTCTGCCTGCCTCTGCCTGGCCGCTCTCCTCTGCAGCGCTCTCCTTCCCCAGCTTGCAGAGGTTCATCTTTGTCTCCAGGGTCATCTGCAACGAGCCACTGTAGGTGACCTCCATGTCCACCCAGAGTCCTGCCGGGGAGAGGGATGGGGTGAGCCCCTGTCAGCACCACGGGGGCTGAGGACTGCTGCTGTGCTTGCTGAAACCTCCCTGCCTGGCACCTCTGTAACTGCTGCTGTGGAGCTGTCCCTGCCAGCCTCTGGGGCTCTTACCTCGGTCATCAATAGTGGGGTTGGAGGCGCTGAGGACCGAGGGGATGGATGTGCCCATGTCCAGCTCCGTCAGTGCCAGCTCGTTCATGAAATATGGGAGCTGATGGACGGAAACCACGTAGGGATGGTCACCACAGCCTGGCACCTACCTCGGGATCAGGCTCCCGCAGGTGCTGTGACACTCCTGCCTCTCACCTTGATCTTGCTCAATTTCTTCTGGATCTTGCTGGACACCTGCTCTGCCCAGTACTGTTCCCGGAGGAAGTCCCAGAAGATGCGCCCCACCAGGGCGTTCATCCAGGCCATGCATGTCTCCCCACGCCCCGCCTGCTCCTCGCCAAGCTGTGGAGGGAAAGAAGCCACGAGCCCCTGGAGCAAGGTGGGACCTGCTGGCTGGGACCTGCTCCCCTGCACCATGACTTGGCTGCTCAAACCATGGGAGGGATGAGAGGAACCAGCGGGCTGGAAGAGGCAGCACGTAGGGTCGTGTCCCGCTCCTGGTGCTGGATTTGTCCCACTCACCTTGGTGGGTGTGGGGCTGCTCATCACCTCGTGAGAGGGGCTGTGGTCTGGGCTGCCCCCTGCCTGTGCTGGCACGAATCGGGCCATGTAGGTGCTGTAATCTAGGAAAATCTGTTGGACACTTCCTGCCAGGTCCTTAGGTGGGATGGCAGAGGGGATGTCCTCGGCGCTCCCTCCGCTGCTGCTGCCGCTGCTCTGTGGAGCCAGTCCCATGTCTGGGGACACAGGGACATGAGCGGTTCATGATGGCATGAGAGGTGACATGCTGCCCCTCCACATTGCCAGTGACAAGCCACCCACCCTATGGGGTGGCTGAGGGGGGCCCTGTGCTGGTGGTGAGATGGATTCTCCAGGCTCTCCCTGCCACTGCCAATGCTCTGTGCTCCTCCATCCCCCCTGCTCCCTGCTGCCTACCCAGGCCTTGGTCTCCCAGCACACATGTGGCTCCCACCTAGATGAGTCCTGGCACAGAGCAGAGGCCACAGTGGCCACATCTCACCTGCCCTGCCTTCGCCATGGCTGCTGCTGGGGGTCCCACGGGAGGCTCGCACGAGGTGCTGGTACCACTCCTCCTTCTCCCTCCCTGTCCGCCCAAACAGGTACAGACACCTCTCCCTGGAATCCCCTGGGACATCCTGCCCGGGCACTGGCCCCTTCTTCATCCCTTCATCCCTCTGCAGCTCCGGGTTGTGCTCCTCACTGCTCCTGCACTCCACTTCTCCCAGGTCAGGGAGGAGGATGCAGATGGGGTATTTCTTGTTCCATGTCCTCTTTCGGGCCAGGCTGGGGGGGCAGAGCAAGACCTGCAACACCAGGAGTGGCAATGAGGCTGGGATGCCAGGGGTTCCCACACGGGGAGAGTCCCATGCTCCTGCAGGAAGGTCCTTGGCACTGCCAGGCTCACTTTGGCATCAGTCAGGTTGTAGCAGCGGTGGCTGATGAAGACGGCATCCAGGATTTCCTCCTCGAATGTAGCTCGGCGTGGGATGTTGCTCTTGGGGTAGGAGAGCTTGAGGGTGGCCCCATCCAGCGTGGCGAGCACCGAGTGCGTCAGCGAGGGGTGGAAAAGCTCAGGGTCGTAGCTGTGCAGCTGGTTCATCCAGCCCTGGGTAGGGGCAGAGGGCGCCGGCTGCTTCCCGCTGCGCCGTGTGGGGCAGCAACCAGCACCCACCTGGGCTTGCACCCGCTCAGTGCTGCACCCCCAGCCCTGGGCTCCCCTCCACCCAGCACCCCATCCTGGACCACACCCCTCCTACCTGGAGGCGATGGGTTTCCTGCGGCTCCCCCAGGATCAGCTTGGGGCGCAGGTGGCCCCGTGGTCCCTGTGCCACCGACGGAAGCTTCGGCATGAGGAGGAGGATGGTGAGGAAGCCCAGCAGCAGCCCGCAGATGAGCCCCAGGCAGAGGCCCGCGGCGTAGGGCGGCAGTGGCAGGATGAAGTAGCCGTAGGCCAGGAGGGCGATGGAGACCAGAGCCCTGCCCGGCACCGCCTCCCCCGGCTGTGCTGCCGGCGGCTCCTGGGGTGGTGGCAGCCGGGGTTCTGCATCCGGCTGAGCCACCTCCACCACCTGGATCATGTCCCCGTAGGAGCAGATCTCATAGCGGCAGTTCAGGGTGGGCTCCCAAGGGCTCCAGTCCCTCACCCGGCGTCCCCCAGTCCCGGGACTGCCCCCCACCTCCTGCCCCCCGGCAGCCGCCTTCCCCCGGGGCACAGGGCTGCTCTCCTCGGCCATGAGCCGGCTGAGCCTGCTGAGGGGCTCCTGCACGGCCTCCGACAGCCGCCTCTTGGTGTCCTCCAGCCTGGCCTCCCGCAGCCGCAGCAGGGCAGCCCGGCTCTCCGAGGGGGAGATGCTCGGGGAGGACGGGGCTGTGCGGGACTTGGCCGGGCTGAGCCGGGGCTGGGCAGCCCATGGGAGATCAGCCAGGAGCATCACCCCCCCGGGCTGGGGCGAGGGGGCACGCTTCGTGTCCCTGTCCCCGGTGAAAACGAGCCCGCAGCCATCCCGGGTGCCGTTGTCCTCCCTGGGGTCGGTGTCCCCGCGCCGAGGGGAGCCTGGGGACGGTGCCGGGGTCGGGGAGGAGTCCAGCGCGGCGGCAGCCTGGTCTGCCATCGCTCGCATCGCCGACGGTGCTGCCGAGGGAATGCGGGAAGCAGCTCAGCTCCCAGCCAGCTCGAGGCACAGCCTGTCCCTGCCTTGGTCCTGCCTTCCCCATCAGCACTGCCACCAGCGGGAGCGCGGTGTGTCCCCAAGGACCTTGTCACCGCCCTGCTGTTGGGGCCATGGTGCTGGCAGTGACGGGAGGCTCGTGGCATTCCCGGTGCTTCCTCGCTGCGATGGGATGGAGAAGGCACTGCGGTGGGATGACCTCAGTGATGGTGTGTGGGAACCTGCCTGTATAACGAGGATAAACCTCAGCCAGGCAATTAGCAGCGAGGCCTCCGAGAACCCAGAGCCATGAGCCAGGTCTGCAGGGAAACAAGGGGGACTTTCCTGCACCAGGACATGAGGTTGGTCCCGGTGCAGGGCTGGGAGGAGGGGTGTGATGCCAGCGGGCGGGATGCTCTGACTCCTCTAATATTTCCACTCGATCACTGTGGTTTGGCCCTTGCTTAATGCAGCGCATGGCTCTGACAAGAAGCCCGAGCTGTGGCTGCGGCTCAGCAGAAGGATGCTCTGGAAGCAGGGGCTTGCTGATCTCTGTTTTTACTGGAGGGGCACAAAAGTTTTCCTAACACGTCAAGTTTCCGTAGCCCTAAGGCTGTCCCCAGCCATGACCAAGTGTCACCCTGTCCCAAAAAGCCACTGTGATCCCTCCATCTCTTCAACCCTGCCGAAACCGTGGGGCTGGCTCTGCTCCCTTCCCCTTGCAGCATCCCTGCAGCAGGAACGGGGACACCGTCCCGCGGGAGCCGGGGCTGGGCAGGTCCCCTCCGCCGGCGGGCGCTGCCGTACGCCCGGGATCCGCACCTCCCGGGATCCGCTTCTCCCGGGATCTCCAAAGCCCCGCACTCCCACGCCTTCCTTACGGGCTGCGCCGCGGCTGCCTCCGGCGCGTTTATGTTATCTCACGCTTTGTGGCTTTTGCTTTGCTTCTGATTCACAGGGAGTCACTTGCTAGCCCCAAAGAGCTTGCAGGTGATCCCTGCCGTGATTCCCAGCCCCCCGGCCGAACCCCCGGCTGCGGGGCTGGTGCCAGTGCTGGCACCATCGGCACCCTCCGGCAGACGGGGCGGTCCGGGGCACGGCGTGAAACAACAAAACGGGGAGAAAGCAGAGAGAAACGAGCAGCAGAGCCGTGCCTGGAAAGGGATCCCCTCCCCGACACCGTGGGGTACGCCTCCCGGCCAAGTATGGCAGGTGGGGGGCAGTGGGGATCGCCGCTTGCCCCCCATCACACGCGGTTCCCGGTGGCCCCGTGCCACACTCGTCCCCGGTATCCCCAGAGCTGCCCCTCCCAGCCCTCAGTCGTGCTCACCAGGAGCTCCCGGGGCTGGTCCTCGGCTGGTCCTGCCCGGCCACTGCTCCCCGTCCTGGGCGGGCTCGGGGGATTCCGGCTCCCCTGTCCCTGGGGAGGGCTCGGGGCTCCGCTCCGCCGTGCCTGGCTTTGTGTTCCCACCGCGCCGCTGTCTGTGGGTTTTAAAAGCTAAGATTAAAAAAAAAAAAAAAAAAAAAAAGACGATGACTGTTTCCTGAGAGACCATTAGCACAGTGGAAGACAGAGATAATAATAGCCCGGGTTTGTATGGGAGTTTTCATCTGTCAGGGACAAGTACAGCGGGGGCTACAGAGATGCTGCTGAAACGCAGCCACCTCTGGGAGTGTGGGTGGCTGGGAGGGTGGGGAGCACTAGGGTGGGCCCTGCTGGGTGCCACGGCTGGACCACCAGCCCCCCGAGATGAAGTGTCCCGAGATGGAGCAGCCCCAATGAAGGTTTTGCTGCTGGTTCAGGCTTCAGAGAGCACATCTGGAGCCCAGAGGAACCCCTGGAGCCTCCTTGGTGCCGGTGCTAACCCACCTTCCAGCCCCACACGTCCCCAGTCTGTGACCATGGGCACGTGCAGGGCAGGGAGGTTCTCTTCGCTCTTTATGGGATAAATGGAATGTGAAGGTCCTTGTAAGTATTTTCATCAAATGTCAGGGCCAAGCTGGGTGGGCATGGCTGGGGGAGGGATGGATGGATGGATGGGTGGATGGACGGAGAAGGATGGAGACGATAGCAGCTTCAGATGTCGTGCTTGGGACACCTGGCCCAGGAAGGCCACATCTTTGCAGAGCCTCAAAAGCTGCCAGTGCCCCAGCTGGGCAGGGACACAAGGTCCCAACAACTGCTGACCCCCCTCGCCACTCTGGAAAACACCAAAGCCATAAAAATCAAAAAGGTTCTCCGCTCAACCCAGATTCCAAATTTCTGCTCCTTGCTCTAGTTCAAACTTGGACCTGATGTGACACAGAGACAAGACAAAATCTCCACACACCAGGGTCTGCCCCATCAGTGCCCTGAGCCCTTGCTCCCAGGTGGCACTGCCCAACTAGTGTTTGCTTTTGTTGGGAAATCAGGGAAAGTTAATTGAAAAAATAATTCCCAGAGCCTCTCCAGTTAATTAGAGGTGGCAAAGGGCTGGCACTGCTGGCAGGGATGGTGGCACAGCTCTGCCTGGGCACAGAGGAGGCTCTCATTGCCCAGCCAAATGAGCTGGAAATCCCTTCCCTAATTATCTCCACAATACACGAGTACAGAAACAAAACTGCTGTGGTTATTTGTGCTGTAACTGGAGACCTCTCAGCATCACCCCATGATTTGGGATCTTGGGGCTTGGAATAACGTCCTGCTGCAACCTCAAGGCAGAGCTGTGGGAATGGGCAGGGCAGCTCCCTCTGCTGCTCCCGCCTCCCCAGCACATCGCTCCTTCTCAGGGGGGTTACTGGGGGATACGGGAACGAACTGCTCTGGGTGGCTGTGCCTGCTGGGATGGTCGGAACCAGCCAACCTCAGCACCCAGCTCCAGCACCTGGTTTGGTCCCCCAGTCCCAAAGTCCCCCTGCTCCTCTGTGCTGCCCCAGACTTGCGCTCAACCTTTCCACTGCTACAGCCTTTGCTTTGCCCCCCTGTCTCAGCTTTCCCCTTCCTCTGCTCATCTTCCTGATACCTTCACATCCCACATGATGGGGCCCTGGCAGCTCCCAGCCCTGGTGTCACCAGGACACAGGCCAGGGGAAGGACCCAGCCGGTTTGTTAACGCAGCCATCATGTCACTGCCTGCATCCTGGTTAGCAGCAGATGTCCAGGTGGGCAATGCTGCCAAGACACACGGTCCTGACGGCTGCTGTGGCTCCTTCCACTGCCTGAAAATCTGCATCCTGACAGTGTATGTGGCCTTGGAGTCTATCTGGAGCCTTTCCCGACACCCTGCTCCTCTGATCTTTGTGGATGATAAAGGAGATGCTTTCAAACCAGCAGCACATCACCTGTTCTCCAGGCGGTGACACAGCCCATCCTTGGCGTCCCACCACCCCGCGGTGCTGCAGCCAGAGCCTGTCCCCTCCCTGCCCAGCCGCCTGCCACAAATCATCAATCCCCGGGGCGGGAGCAGGGAGCTCAGCCCGCCCGAGATGAAAGCCTGACCTAATTCAAAGCGGCAGCATCCAGCGGGCAGGAGCCCCGCTGGCCCCACGCGGGGGTTTCCACACTGGGCACAGCCCCGGGGTGAGCTCCTGGCTGATGGACACGTCTCTTGGCGTTAGGAAACAGGGATCCCTAATGGGATGGGTCCAGGGACACATCGCTGCAGGGCTCTGACAGCAGGGTTGGCTCCTTGGGACAGTTCGCAGCTTCTATCTTGAAGGGCTCTGGTATTTTTGCTCTTGCACCAAGGAAGGTGCGATTCCTGCCACATCCCGCTGGATGAGGACCCCTCCAAGGATTCTCAGATGAAACTAGGGAGGAAGAGACTTGTGGTGCCTTTTATTTTTTTTGGGAGGGAGAAGGAAAAGGAAGCCGCATGCAGCTCGTCGCCTCCCGGAGCCTGCCAAGGAGCTGCTGCCTGCAGTTCACCTTCAGAGCCCGCACCTTGCCGCATGCCGGGCCGCTGCCACCTCCCCCAGGAGCCCCGAGAGGGGACCGAGCTCAGCCCCCGCATCGCCCCTGGCTCCGGGGGTGGCGGGAAGGGTGGTCCACGCTGCTGAGACCCTGGTGTGGGTGCGGTGGGGAATCCCCCAGCTGGTCCTAAGAGCTGCCCAAGCTCCATCACCCGTCCCCTCCCCGAGGGTCCCCCGCTCTCGCAGCACCGGTACCTGAGCCAGGCGGGAGGTCCCGGTGAACCGGGGAAGGGTCGGTCCTGGTGCTGGAGGAGGCTGAGAGATCCCGGTGCTGCCGGGGAGACGGGCTGGTTCCGGGAGAGAACCGGGGGGGGGAGGGTGACGGGAGGCTCAGCCCCGTTGGCCGGGGAGGACCGGACCCTTGCACCAGGGAAAAAGAGCTGGTGCCGGTGCTGGCGGAGGCCGGCCGGTCCTGATCCAAGGACTGATGCCGGTGCCGAGAGAGAAGAGACGGTGTCGCTAACGGTGTCGGAGCCGGTGCTGGAGGCGGAGGGTGCGTCTTGTTCCCTGTGTCGGTTTGGATCTCACCGCTGCCGGTGCCGGAGCATCCGCAGGACCGTGCGGGCTCCGCGCTCCGCCCCGCTCCCCCCGCCCATCCCCGCGCCCCTCCCGCTACCCCCTCCCCCCCCCCCCGGCATCCGCGGGGGCTGCGGGGCCCGGGGCTTCCCACGGCGGGCGGAGGGGGCGGGACCCCCCGGGCACCGGGACCCCCCCGGTACCGCCTGCCCCGCAGCGCCCCCTGTCGGCCCCGGGGGGCGGGGGCGGGGCCGGGGCGGGGCCGGGGGAGCGGAACCGGGCCGGGGCGGCGGGCGCAGCCATGTCCTTCTGCTCCTTCCTGGGGGGAGAGGTCTTCAAGGACCATTTCCAGCCGGGTGAGCGGGGTCGGGGGAGCGGGTGGGGCTTCCTCGGGGGGTCCTGGAGGTTCCCCGGGGGGTCGGCGGGGTTCCCCTCCTCCCCTTAGGGTGGGAAAACGGGCAGGGGGGGTCGGTCCTCGGGTTGGGGAGGTGGGGTTGTGCTTCCCGTCAGGTATCCTACACCAGCGGGGACCGGGCTGGGAGTCCCTGGTCTGGGGTCTTTGTTGGGGGAGGCCCCCGTGTGGGGAGGGGGGGATGCTGCCTGCGCAGGGGGGTCTCTGTAAGGGCTGGGGGGGAAGGGCTGGCCCTTCCTGCAGAGGAGCCCCCGTAGGGGATGTGGGTCTTGCCCCACGTCCCAAAAGCTCCCGCTGGCCTGCCTGGCACTGGCCCAGGCGGGCAAAGTCCAGCGTGCCCCGTGTCACCCTGCTGAGTGCCCCCCCAGCTCTGTGCGCTGGCTGGGGAGCGGGGCAGGGGGGCTACCCCAGCACTGACCACTCTCTCTCCCCCCTCCCCAGGCATCTACGTCTGTGCCAAGTGTGGCCATGAGCTGTTCTCCAGCCGTGCCAAGTACGAGCACTCCTCGCCGTGGCCCGCCTTCACCGACACGCTGCGCCCGGACAGCGTGGCCAAGCGGGAGGAGCGCCCGGGGGCTCTGAAGGTGCCGATTTGCTCCCCGAAACCTTTGGGAAGCAGCAAAAAAACCCAAAACCCCACAAAACCCACCCCAAACCGACCCCGCGGGCTTTTTTCTCACGAGCCTGTCTGCTTTCCCACCCCCCCCTTGCATTTCTAGGTGTCTTGTGGCAAGTGTGGCAACGGGCTGGGCCACGAGTTCCTCAACGACGGGCCGAAGAGGGGGCAGTCCCGCTTCTGAATATTCAGCAGCTCGCTGAAGTTTGTCCCAAAAGGTAAAGGCTGCAGCTTGGCAGCTGTTTTCAGCCCATGGAGTGATTTTTGGGGAAGCTGCTGATAGCCCAGCTGGGCTGAGTGCTCTGCCCCCAGCAGGGCGTTGCTGGCCCTTCAGATAAGCCGAGGAGCTGCTCACAACCTCAGCAGATCTCACACGTGCCAGTCTGCTCAGCTTGGCAGGGACTCCCAGACCTTCCGTGGTGAACCAGTTGGCCAGCAGTGTGCCCAGGTGGCCAAGAAGGCCACCAGCATCCTGGCTTGTATCAGCACTAGTGTGGCCAGCAGGAGCAGGGCAGGGATCATCCCCCAGTGCTGGGCACTGGTGAGGGGGCACCTTCAATCCTGGGGTCAGTTCTGGGCTCCTCACTGCCAGAAGGGCATTGAGGGGCTGGAGCACATCCAGAGAAGCTGGGGAAGGGTCTGGAGCAGAAGTCTTCCAAGGAGCAGCTGAGGGAACTTGGGGTGTTCAGCCTGGAGCAAAGGAGGCTGAGGGAACACCTCGGTCTCTACAGCTGCCCGAGGGGAGGTTGGTCTCTTCTCCCAGGGGATCAGTGGAGAAAGGCAAGGGCTTCTTGTGCCATTTGCTTCCCCAGGGTCAGAACAAGGCTAAAGGAGGCCAAGGTCAGGGCAGCAGCCTGGCCATGTCTTCCTGTCCTGCTTGTCAGGCTGCAATGCTTGTGAGGTGTTGGTGGTGTGTAGCAAAAGAAAAATAAATACAAATAATATTAAAAAATAATAAAAGGGGCTGGTGGTTCTGGAACCAGAAACATGAGCCCTGCTTTTGCCTCCCCCTCTTTTAGGCAAAGCAGACAAGGACCTGAAGGAGAAGTAAGCGAGCTGCCCCTCCCAACACGCTGCTGATGGGCTGATCCCGCGTTCACACCTTGGGGCGTCTGGTCAAGGGGGCACCAGGAGCCAGAGAAACCCCGAAGAGGCTCCTGGTTTCCCCAGCCAGTTCCCTCTTTGGGGCTGCTCCAGTCCAGGGTGCCAGGAGGAGCCGGGGGGAGGGAAGGGGACTGGGGTTGCTGGAGCTCTGCGCTTGCTGCCTGTGGGTTGTGACCTTGTGTGTGTTTCACAGGAACGGGGGTGGTGCAAAGGCTGCAGCTCCTCCTCTTACCCCTTCCCCAGCAATCCCTGGCACCCTCCCCTCTGCCGTCAGCAGCTCCTGCCGGGTCCCTGGGGCTCCAGCCCAGCCTCCTGCCTTGCTCAGCTCCTCGGGGGTTTGGCTGTTGAACCAGCCGAGCCGGGACACTCTCCAGATCGTAGCCGGGAGGGGCGGATTCCTCCGTGGCACTGATGCAATCCAGAGTGGATCTGCTGGCATTTCCAAGGAGTAACGCTGGATTAGCTGAGGTCAGAGCCCGGGTTAATCTCTGGTGCTATTCTGGGCGGGGATCATGGTATGAATTGCCCTATATAAACCCTTCCAGGATGCTAGGGCAAAGATGTTTTTATGATCCCGCTGGAGAGCATCCAGGTGTTTTACCCCTCTGCCCATTTTGCACACAGTAGAGACAGTTCTAGATTTCCCGTGTCCTCTGGGCTCGATTCTGACTTGGCCTTACACCACATTTATCACTGTGCTGTTGACTCCAGAGGCACTGGTGGTTCCTCCTTGCTGGTGCAAGGGAGGCCAACGTCGGGCTCAGGGGCTGCACTTGGCACAACTCAGGCTTTAGGAATCACATTTACATTCCCTCTGCACTCAGAAGGGCTGGGACACTGATTTCTCCTCAATTCAGCACCTGATTCGTGGCCTTCCCTCCTTGTCCTCCAAACCAAATCCTCTTCGAAATCAATTTATTTTCCATCAATCTCACCATTAGGAGAGCACTGATGAAAAGAGCAACATGCCAGCTTGTTACCTGGTGCTCACTGCTGGTCCTGTACCTCTTCCAATACTGCAAATAAAGCACTGATTCACTGTGTTGGAGAAATCACCTCTGTTCTTAAAAGCACTGTTGTTGGCCTCCCAGTGCATCTGCCCTGGGGTTCCTTCTCTGCTGGGTCTGCCCAGTGCTGGGTGCAGGGGTGGGGAGGCTGCCCAGGGGTGGGCTGTGTGCAAGGTGGGCACACATGTGGGTGCAAACACAGGCACAAAGCCCTGGCCAGAAGCTGAGAGCAGATTTCACCTGGAATCTCTGCCTCCAGCTGCAGACCCGATGACCTGAGGTGTGGACACCCTGTCTCACATCCAGTGTGGTCTCATCACCCAGGGAGTTGGCCTGAGGTCAATGTGTGTGATTTTTATCCTGTTTTTGTTACCATTACCCCAGGTTTTGCTGTGTGAAAGGGGGATGCTGATGTACTGGAGGCCTTTGGCCATTCCCAGGGTCAAAGCTTTCCTTGGGGATGGTTGTGAACTGGACCAAAAGGAATTTTTTCCCAACTGAAGCTAATTTTATCTTGTACCATAGCATGTTCTTGGTACTTCCTGGGCTGTCAGGATTTTCTGGGCAGAGGGGATGTGAGTTTTAGCAGTGTCTCACAATAGTTCCCCTGCATGGAGTCTGCAGGACTGGTACCTACAGCCCTTCTCTGCCTCCCAGACATCTCCTCAACCCTTAGCATTGGATACTGGGATCATGGAGGCTGGAGACTCGAGCTGAGCTTTGCCCGACTCCAGTTCCCTCCTCCAAGGGGTTAAAGTTTGCTTGGAGCCAGGAGCCAGGTCTCCTCCTGCCCTGCCTCTGGCTCCTGCCCCGCTGCTGTCCCCGGGAACGGGACAACCTCTGCCTCTAATTATTAATCAGGTCCCAGCCTGAGGGTTCAAGCTCCTTTTCAACCCGTTAAGCCCCTGATCGGCTGCTTTGCCCCTGGTTTGGCTGCACAAACTGCCCCTTTGCTGCCCAGCCGGGAGCATCCACCTCTGGGACACCTCCCACCCCGTTGCCCCTAGGAATGAGGGTAGTTTTTTCGGGGGGTGGGGGGGGATTTCCTCGGAGATGCTGCAGTGGAAGGAAACCTCCCGGGAATGCCGGTGGCGATGATTTCTGCCGCTGGTGGGGAGCCAGCCGTGCTCCCGCGCTTTCCTTGCAGTTCATGGATGCGGGCACGGGAGGGTGCAAGTGCTTTTCCCAACCCTTCCCCAGGCCCTGCAGGGAGGGAAAGGATGGGTGCTGGGGTGGACAAGGTGGTGCCTCCCCTTTCTGTGCCTCTTTAGCAAGGAAAATCACCTGGAGCAAAATAAAATGAAATAAAATGAAATAAAATAAAATCATCTGGATAGTTTTAATAGGGATGAGACGTTTTTCCGGGAAATCTGCCCGGAACCAGCAATGCCAGCGGGGGGTTTGGCCAGGGCTGTCGGCAATGCCTGGTGCTGAGGGTGCAGGATGCGATCCCTCAGGGGCAGATCCCATCCCTGCCCCTTCCCAGCTCCTCCGAGCACCCCTGGGCACCCGAGGGTCCCTCCTGCTCCCCAGGATCCCTGCGGGTGCTCTGGAGCTGCTCGGTGGCACCGGCATCCCAGCCCTCCCTGCCCTCCCTCCCCCTCTCGTTATCCCACTAATGACAATTCTGCCTCAATAAGAGGATTTTGCTCAGCGGGGCAGGAGCGGCCCCACACCAGCCTCGTGGCTTTACTGCCAGAAATCGAATTACATTGCCAGGCCGAGGCAAACTTCCCTGGCTGTTTAAAAAATCATTCATTTCCTCGGCCGTAGCCTCCAGCTGACCTCCTCCTTTCATGTTTTCAGTTTCTTATTTGCACGCCACGAAGAGGAGCTGCCTCTTTGACCCTCCGCAGGATGGCCCCGGCGGGCGGCAGAGCAGCCAGAGCCCAGCGAGATGCAGATTAATTCTCCTCGTAAAGACAAGCCCCGTAGAAATTACGTTACGCAAGGAAAAAGAAGGCATTAGGAAGCTCTAATTACTGTTATTCCCTGGAGCCTGTGGGAGGAGCGAGCCGGCTGGCCAGGCAGCACCCGCCTGCTCCTACCTGGAATTGCCATTTGTATTTCAAGTGGGCTGCCCGGCCTCGCAGGGATGGATCCTTCTTTTCTATTTGTGTGGTTTTATTTCATTTTATCCTTCGATCAACAGGTTTCCCCCCTCCAGCTGAGCCTGTGGGCTCCCCGTGCTGGCAGGCCCACGGGCAGGGTGGGATGCTGAGGGCAGGAGGGGCTGTAAACATGCACCAAGACCACGAAAAAAACACTTTTGGGGTTTTTCACATTGGGGTATCCCTTGGGGAGGGGGCAGGGCCTGGCTCAGGGGGCCTTGCACAGGTGAACCGGTGCTTTTGGCTCCAGACTGCCCCCTGATTCTTGCCAGGGTCCCATCTCAGTGACAGGGTCTGGAGCATCACTTTGCTCAAAAGGAATAACTTGAATTGCTTGGGGGAGGGCTGTGAAAATGCAGGAAGGGCCAGGGCTGATTTTGTGTCAATTACAGAAAATAAATGGATGGTAATCTAAAAATACTGCACCCCCCCTGGCTTCCCCAGGCAAGGGGGTGCCTTGCCCCTCCACCTGCTCCACCCTGGGAGCTCACCTGTCCCTCAGCACATCCAGCAAGAGCTGGAGAACATTAAATTATTCCACTTCATTCACTCATAATGACTTAATCTCTCTCTATTCTGAGTGGGAATATTCCCCTATTCCCACCCCGAGGGGCTGCTTGCCTGGCAGGGGACAACTGCTGACCTTATTTCTGAGGTTTATTTCAGTGAGCTGAACCTCCCAGAGCCACAAGGTGGGGAAATTAGTTTTCAGTTTGTGGTGTGTGTAAATTAGGGAGATAATGACTGAAAACACTCAGAGCGAGTCTGAGCGTGCAGGAAAAATGCTTTGCCCAGGGAAAATTCAAATCTTTCCTTCTTTTTTTTTTTTTTTGTCTTCCTGGCTGTTGAGCTCCGACTCTGTAGTGCAATTAGTGAGGGTTTATTTGTTAATCAGTCACACTCAGACATTTTTGCTTTGGGGTCTTATCTCATGCTCCCAAGTGCACATTCGCTTCCAGCCATGATCTTCACTTTTGATGTAGGAGATTCCCATTCTGGGATGGCTGTGGGTGCATCCCATGGGTGCATCCCATGGGTGCCACATGCTCCTGAGCTCAGCAGGGGCTGTGACAGGGGCTGATGCCAGTGCTGCCCTTCCCATGCCCAAAGAGCCATGTCCACTGCGGGCTCCATCCTCAGCCCAAGCGTGTCCCAAATTTTCAGGGGTGGTTTTCCCTTCCTGGGTTCCCCAGAGTCTGCCCAGGGTGGGAAAATTGCCCACCCTCCCATGCCATGGGTGCAGCCAGAGCCTGTGCCAGCCTCCCAAATGGCCCTGCCAGCCTGGGGGTGCCCACAACACTGCTGCCCTGCCTGTGCCCCAGCGTGGAGCTGGATGAACCGTCCCCAAATCACATCTTCCCTGTGAGCCTGGGGAAAGGGCCCACCAGGAAAAGCTGCTCTGGAATGTTCCAGCATCGATCCAGCACCATGGCTACTCCTGTGGCTGCTCCCGTGGCCACCTTGGTGGGCCACAACCAAAACCCCACCATTTTTGGGCCCTGCCCAGCCAGGGTTCTCCTCTCTGCCATCCTCGTGGCTCACTCTTTTAAGCAATACACTTTACTGTCTACAATAATGATTTGTTGCTTGTAAAACCACCGTGATTAACTACAGTTTAGCCTCCTGGTTTCATGTCTTATCACGTTTCATCTCACACAAAAGACATTTACAGTCTATTTTCAACTTCAAAGCAAATGCTTCTCGTGTGAGCATTAAGGAAGGCAAATATTTAAGCAGAACCTGTATGGTATTAGTGTCTCTTGATGTTCCCTGCTGAGTGAGGATTGATGGCTGCCTCAAAAGGCAGGTTTTTCCTATTGTTTTATGCACCAGTGATTAATATTTCATGTTCCCACTGTTATATATTTGCTGGTTGGCACTGGCCTACCCTGACAGTGCTTTCTTCATGTCTTACATGTCCTGTCTTTATGCACTTCAATAGAGGACGTGTGACTCTTGGCAGGGTCCTTTGGGTTTATTGAAGCCTCCTGCCTGAGTTTTTTGAATTGAGCCCATCTTGATGGCATTAGGGGGGGATAGCATGTTCTCCTTCTCCATCCATACTCCTGCCCTGCCACTTCAGGGTGCTCGGACCCCTTTGCTGCTCTGGTTTTGGTTGGGTGCTGCAGGCTGGGGACCCTCCTGGATGGGGACAGTGGGCAGGATGACAACAGCCTAGGACCAAATTCCTCTGCTTTGAGCAGGAGGACGGGCTGGCGTGTCTGTCTGAGCACTAAACACATTAAGAGCAGGAACTGCAAGGGACGGCTCTGCTTATCATCCGGCTCGGAGTTAATATAATTCAATTAGCAGGAACAGTAAATATAGCTCGTTTTAATTTAGATGGATGGAGCTGCTGCGGCTTGATCCTTTTAATTCCAGGGCTAGGGAAGCTGTAGGAGGACTGCCAAGAACTTCTGCCAACCCCACATTTGCTGTGGGGCCGTGGGCTCTTGCCCCAGGTGCTCGGCCACCTCCGAGGGGCCCCTGAGCTCAGGGAGCTGCACCCAACGAGGGGCTGCCCAGGGGGCCTGGGCGAGGAGAATGGTCTGAACTGCATCAGTATCAGATGGGAAATAAAGAGTGGGAAGCCACCGGGAGGGAATAAGTCTATTTAAAGAGGAAAAGATGCTGGGGACATGTGTCTTCAGGGCTGTGCCGCGTTCTTCGGGGGTTATTTTAACTGCCTGCATCTTTTCTGCAGCACAGTCTGTCTTTGTTCCCCTCTGACGTCTTGAGTCGGGGCTGGTGTTTGACGGGCAGGCTGTGCCTGCCGGCAGCACCGCGGCTGGGCTGGGGACTGACTCCTCTGCTCTTAAAAAAAAAAAATAATTTAAAAAAAAAAATCTCACAGGCATAAAATTCAAAGTAAGAGATCAAACTAGTTAATCTCGGATTCATTTAAGCCGCTGGCTCCGGGGAGCGAAGCACGGAGGCTCTGACAGGGGTGTGATGTGGGCAGGAGGTGCTGCCTTTCCCAGCCCCTCCCGTGTCTGGCTGGCCCGGCACAGCTCCCTGTGTCTGCCCGGCTGAGCCAGCCCCAGCCGCGGAGCTTTCCACCCGCCCATCCCGGATGGTGGGACAGGAGCCGGGTGGGCTGAGCTTCTCCTGGCTCCAACCAAGCCGGGGGGTGTGTGCAAGGGCGCACAAGCGAGGGGCGAGGTCGGGGACGGGTCGGGGCTGATGGAGCTCAGGACACATCCTGCCCCGCGGGCTCCCCTGACATTGCTGCGGAACTGAGATTGCGCTTTATTAAAACAGCTCGTTTAACTGATGGCTCCTGAGATGCAGCACTGGAGATTTTCTGCTTTCCCTTGCCAGCCCACGAGCAGCAGGGGGATGGCTCCAACCCAGCACAGCCGCTGGGGTGGGATGTGGGGACACCAGCAGGGACCAGCTCGAGCTGTGCTTGGTGGGAACAGGCACCAAGGGACTGTGGGGCTGGTGCTCTAGGAGCTTTTGGATCTCCTGGGTTGTCCAGTACCTGGAGATCTGACCTTTCTTGGCCACCAGCTCATCCACAAAGTGAGGCAGAGACCAGCAGCCCCAGTGGAGCTGCTCTGGGTTGTCCCATCACTCCATGGCACTGCAGGGTGGGAGCCAGGGGCTCTGCTGGTGTCACCAGTGGGCTCAGCCTTGGCCATGAGCCCTCCAAGGTGGCAAGACACTCTCTTCTGCTGCATTGCCAAAAATTTCTTCTCTCTCCCACTTCCCAGGACCCCCAGTGACCAGTTCATCAGCTGGGCTGCATCAGCTTCCCGATAAACTTTGCTGTAATTAATGACCTGCTAAAAAGCAACCTCAGTTTGAGCAATGATTGGAGGTGTCCTCTCCTAGCCCAGTGGCAGCAGGTGATGGGCAAGGACAGCTCAGTCCTGTTTGTCCTGTTACTTTGCAGGGCTGGATGCAATGGTCAAGGATGTGCACGGACCCATGCTGGGACCAGGGATGAGCCTGTGGGGTCCCACTGCTGCACCCTGTGGAACTGGGGTGCCGTGGGCCCAACCCTGCATGCACAGCTGATGGGTGGGTGGGTGGGTGGGCGGTGCAGGGGGAGCACAGGGCTGGGTCTGGGGCACTGAGGGGGCTGAGCTGCTCCACCTGGTCCAGGCATCACCTGAGTGGGGCCTAAGAGCGGGAGCAACCAGTCCTCCCCCTCCTTGGGATGGAATAAGCTGTGGATTGGGGTAGGAGCTGCTTGGAGGGAGTCCCAAAACCCTTCAGGTGGAAATGGCTGGAGTCAGCAGGAGCAAACCCTCTGCTGGATGGTGAGTGGATGATTCAACCGAACGCAGCAAAGATCCCAAACCTGATTTCAGTCTCAGCCTTTGAGCTGTGTCCTCATCGTTTGCACGCTATTGTGTATTTAAAGGACTGAGCAACAGATGTCACAGAAATGCTGACAAACATTGGGATGAAATGGTGGCTGTGATGGGGGGAGCTCCAGTGCCCAGCCCCTGTCTGGGGGATGGGTTGTTGGAGGGCTGCTCATTGGGGGTCCTGCGCCCACACCCCCTAATGACCACCCTGTTCTGTGGGTCCATGAGTCCTCCAAAGCAGGACTTCGCAGGGAAACTGTGTTACTGAGGTTGGGGCCATCCCTGGTGGGACCCACGTGGATGGTAATGAGCTGCTGGGAGGCCAGAGACTTAGGAAGGGGAGACTGCAGCTCCCTGCTGGGTTTCCCATGGGAAGGAACCTGCTGTACACCCTTGGGCTCTTTGCAAAGGGGGGGTCCCTCCAAAGTGATGGTTGGTGGTTTGCAGCTAGAAGGTTCCTCACAAAGTCAGGTCTCTGCTGGGGCTCCTGTGCTGCACTGGCAGGACTGGGCTGCCCTTTGCTCAGGATTAGTATTTTTTGCTCTCTGCCTTGTTCCAGGTTAGCCTGGAAAGGTGGTATTTTTGGGAGGGGGGAAAGAAAATGCACAGTGGTTGTATATCCCTGTGTACTTGGGCACACTGCAGAGCCCTGGGCAGCACGTCCTGGCACAGAGGTGCCAAAACACCCTGTGGGAGCTGCTGCAGCTGCCCCTGTGTGTGCTGGGCTTCCTCAGCACCTGTCCCTGTGACGGGCAAAGAAAGAGAAGCCCTGAGCATTTCTTGTTCCTGAGGGATTGGTCCCTGTGAAGGTGAGACAAGCACCTCTGCCTCAGTGCAGATTGAATCCAGGGAAGCCAGGAGAGGCTGCGAGCTGACAGTACACGCTGCAGGGCGAGACGGGTCGTGTCTTCAATTACAGCTGCTCACGTGCTGGAGTCACCAAAATATGCAAGGTATTCCTTTAATTTCTCCATTTGAGGCCAGCACAGTGTCCTGATACTTATCAAACCCTTGGCTTGGATGTGGGCTCTGGGGAAGGGCTCTTGCAGACAGCCTGCATCAAGCCAGGGTTCTGCTTAAGTCCCCAGAGCTGGACCCAGACTGGAGAAGTTTGTTGGCTTGTGCTGGTGGCTGTTGCAGCAGGATCCTTTTACCCCCTGTCGTGCAGGGTCTGAATTTCTGCTTCATGTGACAGGAGCGGGGGGAGATATTTCAGACCCTGGGGAGGTTGGGACCAGCCAAGGGGAAACTGTGACCACTCCAAGCTTGGCCTCAGCCAGGCTGTGTCTTCCTGGGGTGTCCCCACCAGCCTGGGGATGGGGTTGTGGTTGGCACCAGGGGTCCCTGGCCCTGCTCTCCCTGGGGAGCTGCTGCTGAGGCATCCTGGTGCTCACTAGATCTCTGGCTGCAGGGCTCCAGCCCATGGGAAAGGCTAAATGACTGCAAACTGTAAAGAAGCCTGTAAAATTAACAGCTAATTAGCAGTGACTGCCGTGTGCATCAAGCCATGCTCCATGCAGAGTGGATGCCTGTGCTGTGCTGGTTTGCTCCCCAGCCTGAGGCATTTGCTTGTAGCCCAGAGGTGATATCTTGTAATTGCAAAATTAGGGCAAAACACGTTATTTGTAGTTACAAATGATAAGAGCAAGTGGCAACACCTTCCATCAGGTCTCTGGCAAGGCAGGCATCTGCCTCCTGGTGCTGCTGGAGAGTGGAGAAGGGATGCTCAGGGAGAGTGGCCTTGCCTGTGTCTCCAGGGTGGGATGGGCACAGCCTGGTCCAGGTGTCATAAAAAATGATCCAGAGCCCGGGATCCCAAGGCCACGTGCAGGGTGTGTCATGCAGTGATGGATGGATGAGGGCTGGAGCCAGGGCGTAGTTTTGTGTCCCCTGCTGCTGGCACAGCTCCTGGGAAAGGCTCCCTCTGCCTCTGTGTTGCTGCTGGAGATGCAGGTTGGACCTGGGTTGTCTGTTGGTGGATTTGCAGGGTTTGGGTTCTCTCTTCCCTCTGCTCTGGCTGCAGGCAGCCCTGAGCTGGGCAGCCACCGCGGCGAGCTGAGCGAGGACTGCAAAACATTTGCTGTAGAATCTGAGGAATTTGGAGTGAAACCCCCAAAGAAATTAAGGACAGATGGGTTACAGGGGAAGAAAGAAACCCGAATTCCTCCTGTTGCTCAGTGCTTGCCTCCAAGGCAGCCCCTCATCTTGCTGTGGCTCTGTGCTGGCCATGGGGCTGGTTGGGCGCCTCCTGTGTGCTGGGTGAGCCACCACGGGGACACCAGCCCCTCTGCCCTGGGGACAATGCCAAGCAGGGACAGTGTCCCTGCAGCAGAGGGGTCATCCTTGCTCTCCTAGGAGGACTTGGGGCTTCCTCTGGAGAGACCCCACATTCCCATTCTTCAGAGCCCCTAGCGAGGCCCCAGCAAAGCATCAGCTCCTCCGCGGGAGACACGTGGCAAGAATTAACCTCCACTCTCCTAATTAGCAGCTCCTGAGAGGCTCCGGGGCAGAGCCAAGCCCATGGCTGTGGTGGCCCGGGCTGTGAGCTCCATCTCCACACCCTCACCCATAGGCTGTAATCACCAGGATTAGGAGCTTTCTGCTTGGGCTGCTGCTGGCACGCTGCTGGGTGCCATGTCAGCCCCAACACCTGCGTGCTGACTTCAGCACCTCAGATATTTGATGCAACTTTTCCCCCCCTCCACCCCAACCACCAAAAGCAAGCTCAGAGCTGCTGAACGTGTTAACCGGGAGAAACGAAGCATAATTGTTCCTTTGTGTGCAATCAGTAGAACAGCAGCAGCTTGGCTGCAAAACTGGAACTGCAACCAGGCTGTGGTGTGATCAGGCTGGGCTTTGCTCCCTGCTTGGTGGGAAGAGCAAACCTTGTCTTTCAAGAGCAAACCCTCTTCATCAAGAGCAAACCTTCTCCTGCCAGAGCTGCTTGTGGGAGAAAAACCAGTGTGCAGAGAAGGAAGGGGTGGGAAATGGTGCATCCTTTCCCCTCTGAAGGTGTTGTGGGTAATTGCTGTTGTGTAGGGCTAATTTTATTATGGTGTGTTTGATACGTTCCCATACACCAAGTCATGGCAAACGACATCCAGATGAAGCCAAGGCTGGGGAGGAGGAGGAGGCAGGAGGAGTGTGTGCGGATGCAGCGCTCCAGATGCAAACAATAAGGCCAATGGATCTTGATTTCATCTGTCAAGTAATTGGGCTGGAAGTCTGTGCATGCTAATGACTCCACATCAAGCAGCTCGGTGCTCAGATGTGACCCATCCCGCTCGGCGGGGAGAGCGGGGGGCTGCAGCCCGCGGTGGCCGGGATGAATATCCCCCAGATGTTATCCCACAGGGGGAGCGAGACCCACATGGATGTTATTAATAATGCCAAAGATCTGAGGTTAAAAATGACCACGGGGTGTTCACATAAGCCCCGGGGTGGTGGGTCCCAGGGACTGGTCCTGCTGTGGGGGATAATGGGAAGGGGGGCTGAGCAACCTGGCCCCTTGTCCCAGCTCTGTGCCTGCTGCTGCATGGGGTGGGCGAGTGCCACCAGGGCTCCCAGCACCAAGGTGTCCTCAGAACCCGGTTGGGCAGCCCTGGCTTCTTTTGGGGAGGCAGAGCAGACTCCAAGGATGAGGATGACATGAGGAAGAGGGATGCAGGGGTGCCCTAAGAGGCCAGGGCAGAGACAGTGGGCTCAATCCAGACATGTCTTTGGCTCGTTGTCTGTCCCGGTCTCTGGCCTCATCCTGGCAGCTTGGGATGCAGAAGCTTGGCTGTGGCTGCACAAGACCCCCAGCATGAGGAGGTGCTTGGGGAATACAGGGTCCCCAGAGCCAGGCTGCTCTGGTTCCTCCTGGTGCTGTAGTGGGGATTGAGCCCCAGTGCAGGAGGGACAGACAGGTGGGTGGGTGTCTGAGTTCCATCCCTGAGGCACGATCCTGAAACCTGTTCCCAGAATTTTGGATTACTGGGCTGTCTAGTGGTTTGTGTCCATGCTCAGAATTTGGGTCAGGATGGGTGAGACCCAAGGTGGGGATATAAATCCCCCCGTGCCAGTGGCTGCAGGGAGGATGCTACAGCCCAGCCAGCCAGTGGGGATGCTCTCCTGCTCCTCCAGTGAGGGCTGGTTCCACTTCCCTTCTCCAGGGCTTTATCCGTGACATTCCCACGGGCCCTGGTACTATTGGGATGTGTTTGGCAGGAGGTGGAGGAATAAGCAGAGAATCCCAGGTGAATGAGCCAGTGATGGGGACAGGGGCAGCTCTGCAGCTCATGGGTGTGAGTGGGGAGTGACGAGGAGAGTCCTGCAGCACAAGCACCCAAATATTCGGGTGCAGCTTTGAGGTGTGGGATGCTGGTGGGTACCGTGAGCCCCTGTGGAGCGATGTGGCTCCGATGGCCCCGGGGCAGCTCCCGGGCTGCCGAGCCTCAGGTTACCGGCAGCTCCGGCTCCAGCCGCGGCTCAGCCCGGGTGAGTTCCCTGAAAGCTCCTGTCGTCATCCCAGCCCCAGACAAAGCCCCGCGTCCCTCCCTTGGAGCTGGCCAGCGCCGACCTGCCTTTTGGGGGGGCAGGGAATGGGGCCCACGGGGTCACGCAGCACATGTGGGTGCCTCTGCTATAGGAACCAGATGCCTTCTGTCCTCGGGAAAAGGGATCCTCACCACCAAGAAGCTTTTGTCTCTCAATGGGGCTTTTTTTTTCTTTTCTTTCCCTGCCGTGTGTGAGCCGGGAAGGGGCCGGGGAAGTAGGAAGCAGGAGGCAGGATCTGAGCGTTACTGAAGCGTGTGGGCAAGTGCTCGGGGTCCATCAGCACCTGCAGATTTTGGGTGCGGGAGGAATTGCAGCCCCAGGGCTGTGGGATGGTGAGTGTACCCTGCGCCCACGCCCTTTCTTGGAGGTTTTCCAGCCTCTCCCCCTGATTGCTTCAGCGTGTGCATCGCTGATGATGAGAGATGAGCGGGATGGGCCCAGGCTGGGTGAGGCACAGGGAGCTCCAGGCAGGCCCTGCTTCTCCCCACAGCTCCTGTCCACTTTCCTCTCCCTGCTCCAGGGGAGACCCAATTGTCTTGGTGAAAGTTGGGTGTTTTTTACCCAGAAAGCGGGGTCGCGTGGGGCTCCAGCATGACCCACCAGCTTCAATTTCAGCAGTGGTCGTTCATGAGTGCACATGATGCACGCCACTATTCGGGGGAAAGAGAGCATTAGCTCCTTATATTAGTTACCTGATTAATTATCTGTTCATTAGCTGTTCTTAATGGTGCAATATTTTGCTGCTGTAGGGGCTTTGCGGAAGTAAGACTGAAATAGACAATGAAAACAAAGAAAATGCACTGCCTCTCTATATGACCTATATGATCTATATGAACACTACTGGGGGGGCTGTGTGGGGAATGGAGCCTGAGAGATGTTGGGGGGCACCTGCAGCCCCTGCCCAACATCCACCTGGAATGCAGAGAGAGCTCCTGGCTGGCCAGGGAGTGGGACTATCCCTGCTTAGTGGGGGCTGAAGTTCAGGATTCTGACCCAAAGCCACAATCTGATCCCTCTGCTGCTGGTGAAGAATGGCTGAAGTTCAGGTTTGATGGTGTTAAGCTCTGGACTTGGTGTTTCCACAGCAGAGAGGCAGGTTTCACTGGGGTGTTGCTGGCCCAAGGTTTAATCCAGTGGTTTTGACTCCCTCTTTGACACCACATTTTTTTTCCTGTTTCCAAAACCCAAGAAAATGCCTGACAGAAGGACCCTTGGGAGCTCTCTCCTTGCTGGCAGTGGGGAGCCCTTTGATCTCTGTTTCCCCCCCTCCATCCATTTGAGACATTTACTTTAAAACTTTGCTTCCCCTTTCAGTGTTCCTCGGCCCTGCTCCAGATGTTCCAGCTCTCGGTCCCACACCTTCCTCTCCCTTTGGCCATAGAATACTTGGCTGAACTAGAGCCAAATGAAAGCTGCCCCCAACCTGTGCAAGGAATTAGCAGCGTGCATGCCAGAACTTCACAGACCCATAAATGTGGCCATCTGTGCCTGGTGACATTATATTTTAAAGGCAAATAAGCAAAACACCTCCCACCACCTCCGTCCTCAAATGCATTGGGTCTTTTTTGAAAGAAAAAAAGAAAAAAGAGGAAACTTGTAAACAGATTTATTGGGGGGAAAAAAAAAAGGCAAAAAAAAAAAAGCTGGTTCCTGCAGGGCCTGGGCTCTCTGGAGCTCTCTGCCAGGGAGCTGGGGGAAGCCAGCGTGCCACAAGTGAGCAGTGAGGATGCTCCCCAGCTGTGCTGGCTCACTGCTCGATTGGGAACAGCTCTGTGTGCTTCCCGGCTGATTTTGGGAGTGTTTAGGATGTCATTCTCCAGCTCTGCCCTCCAAGGAGATGAGCTGTGCCTGTGTATTGCAGCAGGGAGCTGGCTCTGCCTGCCCAGCGTGCAGGAGAGCTCAGCTGGGCTCCAGCCCTCCCGGCTCTCCCTGCTGAGCTTAGCACAGCGATGCCAGCAAGAGGGAGCACAGGGCTGCTGTCCCTCCCTCATCATCATCATTTCACAGCGTGCTGGTGCACTTCCCAGGCTCCCCAGTCCCACCCCAGTGCTGTCTCAGTGCCTTCAGTGCAGCCCCCTGCCCAGCAGCTGGGAGAAAGGCAAGGGCAGCGTGACCCAAACGGGATCAGCTCCAACTCCAGGCTAAAAAGGTGGGATCAAAACAGGCAGTGACCCCATTGTTAGCCTGTTGTAGAAGCGTTTTTAAAAAGAAACTGGGAACTCCAGCGTGGCCAGCCGTTTTATCTGCCAGGCTGGCCCTGTCTGCGCGGTGCTGCTGCCAGAGCTGCGCGGTTCGGAGCTGCCCGCGGTGCTGCTGCTGCCGCGGGTCTCATCTTGCCCAGGCTTCCCCTGTTTTCACCTTCTCCCTGGGAGCTGAACTGGCACCGTGTCTCCCCGACCCAAAGGGGCTGCTGCTCAGGTAATATTTATTGCAATAAGCACAGAGGGGTGAAACATCCTGCAGAACCAACACCCGTGGTCACTGAGGTGTTGATGGGCTGCCCAGAGCCTTTACTGGGCTGCTTCCAAGCACGTTAGAGATACATCTACTTGGCATGTAATTAACTCTCAATGAGATCAGCAATGAACAAGTACTGATGGTTCCGGTGAGTTACTAAGCTTGTAAAGAGAGGGTAAACAGTTGTCAAGATACCCCTGGCTGGTTGTTCCACCACTTGTTATGAAGGTTGATGTAGCAGACAGGCAGAAATGACTGCAGGGGATGAGAGGAGGGCTGGAGGGCTGATGATGGGGGGCTGATAAGAAGGTGCTGATGGTGGGATCTAAGACCTTGCTCCCTCCCTGCCAGGAAAAGCAGAGGTGCCACCAGCTTTCTCTTGGCTAGTGGCTCTGGTAGAGCCACAGGGACTTTGTCGCATCTGGAGCACTGAGCCCACATTCCCAGGCTTTTTGGGCTGCAGATGCCCTGGAACACCCATCAGGGCACTGGGCATCATGCTGGAAGTTCTGCTCTAGCTGGATGCTCCAGCTCTTCCTCAGCTGGAAACAGCCTGGTCACCCTGTACATCTAGTCAAGGTAAAGAAATCTTTTTGCTTCCACCGACCGGTGTGACCAGATGATGTGTAACAGCAAGTTAAACAACAAAAAAACACCTTTGCTTTTATCACTTCTCCCCATCCCTGTAGTTTTTCACTCCCGGGATGATGTGGAGCTGTTGTCACTCTCCTGTCTTTGCCCAGGAGGGCACCAATAAGGGAGTAATTGCAGCCAGCCCTGTGTTTGTGTTTGCCTGGGAGCTGAGAGGGGGAGTGGGGCCCTGGCAGGGCTGGGATCCTGTGCAGAGGACGTCTGAGGGCTCTGGATGGCACTGTTACCAGCTGGAGCCTCGGGGACAAAGGTTTGGTTAGTGAGGAGCTGCCTCTGATACTCTGCAGCTTGGCCTCCTCTAATAAACATTGCACATTTTGTGTACATTATTTTTTTAATTGAAGCTTTAAAAAAAAATAAATAAAACATCGGTGGGTTTGGGCCGCTTTATCCCCTTATTGGGATTATTTAAATCAAAAGCAGAAATAGGGGGAAGGCTCCTTTTGTGACTCCAGCTGGCTGGGAGCCAGCCGGGGCTGCGCTGCCGTCAGCAGGCAGAGCTCCCCAGCCCAGGCTGGAGGTAGAGGGAGGGGGTCCTGTGGCCCTGCCCCAAATTGCTGGGGTCAAGTGGAGATGTTGAACCCACATCTCTCCCAGGCTAATGGAGGGAACAAGCACCGAGGGGCTGGGAGAAGCCACGTTTTCAGCACCGGTTTTGCTATCTGTGCAGAGCTGTGTGGCTGCAGGACTGAGCATTGCGTGGTGCAGATGTGTCCTGCCAGCTAAGGGGGGGTTTTCCAAGGTAGAACTGCTTTCCCTGCTGAAACCCTCACTCCTGGGAAGCTGCTCCCTTCCCAAGATGGGCAGGAGAGTGGCTTTGCCCTGGTTCGTGCACCCTCTGCCTGTCTCAGGCCACAAATCCCAGTGGAGACGGAGCTGGAGCAAGGAGCTGAGGTGGCCACATGTCCGGGCAATTGCAGGGACAGCGGCTCGGTGGGTGTTTTTGTTGTGGGTGTTTTTGTTGTGCAAATCCCCCCGGAGCGGGGCTGTCTCCAGCTCGCTGGTATTGCTGTAGCTACGGGCCATTTTCTGTGTTCAAGTTTTGCAAAACCATATTAAGAAAAATCTCGCCCTGGTGCTGCTGGCTCTGCTCCAGGCTGGAAATTGCATTCCCCTGCTTGAAATTCCTCCCGGAGTTTCAGATGGAGAATGTACAACTTCACTTTCCATCTCGAGCTGCTGTCACACATTTTAATAACAGGGGCTGTGCTACACCCCAGGGGTGGCTGCGCGCCAGCGCCTTGACGCGAACCCGTTGGAGTGGCTGTGGTGAAGGGTTTGGATGGCCACGAAGAGCTGGAGCCACGGCCCAGCCCTGGTTCTCCTAGCCCCCTGAGCCTGCCTCAGCCTCTTGGACCAAGGATGGAGTTTGTGGGTTAATTTTTCCTGCTCTGTGTGAGCAGGGTGATGAGTCTGCTGGTGTCTCCTTTGCCCCAGGTGATGGGAACCCATCAGGTCTGGAGGGGATTGGTTTGGTTTGCTGCACAGAGATGTGATTAGGGAAGATGCAATTTATTCCTCCTCCTTGGTGCTTGTATCCATCCCAGCTTGTCTGGCCCTGGTGAGCTCAGGCCAAGCCCCAGTGGTCCCACCAGGGTTTCTCCCTCTAAAAACTGCCTCTCCCAACCAGCAGGACCAGGGCAAATCCCCCCACAATATTAGGTTGAGGATAAAGTTTTTTCCACTACCCAACCTCAAATCTTGGCAGGGGGACGCTTGTTAATACCACAGGCCACCTGATCTGGGTGACAAGGGGTTGCCTTTGCTGAGACCCTGGAGGGGACTACAGATGGGTGGTACTGATCCAGACCCCAGTGGCATCCCCCATCTGGATGAGCCCAGGGCCCAACTCCTTGGTGGGGACCACAGCTCAGAGGTCCCATTTCCTTGGCTGGCAGGGCTGTGCTGCTCCAGGAACAGTCACAGAGCTGCTGAGTGTCACTGTGCCTGGGCTCAGGTGTCCCACCGCCCATGGTACCTGCATCCCTGAGGACAGGGACACCTGTGTCCCCAGGGAAGGTGTTTGCCTGCCCTGGCTGCAGGCACTGGGCTCACCTCTTCCCCAGCTCCTTTTTATGGATTGCTCTTTGAACCCGTAGAGTTGGGCTGTATTTGTACAACAAGGCACTGTAATCAGGGCCACAGCCTTCCTAATTGGCTTGGAACTGCCCGGAGTAATTGGCTGTTTGGGAGCAGCCGTTTCAAATCAAGCTGTGTGAGCCTTAATAAGTTTGCTTGCCTTTATCAGCTTGGCAAGCTTGGCTGTGGAGGTGACCTGGTAAATGATCTCCTGTGTTTCTAAAGCATTTTTCATCCCTGCTGATCCCTTGAGCCTTTTTCTTTCTTTGTAGTAACAAACTTTGGGAAATCCCAGAGCACCCATGCTGCGGGCAGAGGGGAGGTCTCCAGAGGAGAGGCTAGATTGTGGTGGTTGCCTGGTTATCCAGGATTCCATCCGGCTTGGAGCCACTGGTTTGGGAGTGCGGGAGAAGACAGACAAGGGGAGCACTGAGCATGTACATCTCACTGATCAGGGCTGGGAAAGGTGGAGGCTCCCTCCTCATCTGCAGTGTCCATGTGGCTCCCTGCCAGCACTTGAACCTGTCTGTAACGCTGGGGACAGCCCTGAACACTTTCATCTGTCTCTGCCAGAGCAGCCCAGTGGCTCCTGTGTGCTTCGAGTGACCCTGGGGACTGGCAGTGCCCCAGGGGTGCCTGTGGAGCACTGCCACCAGCCCCCCTGAGGACACTGGTGCCACTGAAGGGTGCAGAGCCCTGGTGCCAGGGGTAAAGCAGTGACCCAGAGCAGGGACCATGGTGTGCACCTGCCCTGGGTGCCAGCAGAAGAGGTGTCAGGGTACAGCAGTGCCTGTCCCTGCTCCTGCCAGGGAGCATCAGAGCTGCTCATTGCCAAACTCTTTTTTCCTGGCAGGATCAGCAGGGCTGGGAAATCCTCAGGCACAGCCCAAGTGCCAGCACTGTTCGGTGCTCCCCCTCCTCACCACAGGCTGCCTGGCCCCAGCAGCCAGTCCCCAGCTTGTGGTTTTAAGCCTTTTCTCCCAATTTTGCAGGTGAGGAAAAGATCCTTCACCTCCAACCGTGCCCACGTGGTGGCAAATGTCCCGAGGGATCCCCCTGTGCTGAGGATGAGGAGGGTGGGTACACGGTGCTGTGCTCCCCCCCCCCGCCTTTCCCCAGCCTCCCTGGCTGTGTTTTGACAGAAGTTTGTCTAAAACGGGTATTTTCTTGCCAAACGTTTCCATTTTGTCAGATTGGCATTTTCCAACAGCAACAACCCCCCAACCCAAACAGGGACCTGGAGCCTTTCCCACCCTCTCTTGCCCGGAGTGAAACTGTTCCTATTTCCGAGCACTGACGTAAACCCAACAAGAGCTGGCAAGTGCCGCGCCGCCGATCTTGGATGCGTTTTTATTTACCAAACTGCTCCCGATAACAGATTCACTTCCTCTTCATCCTCCTTTCCCCTTCGTGTTTTTTTTGTTTTGTTATGGGCTTTTTTTGGTGGTGTTTTTGTTTTGTTTTGTTTTCCCTGGGGAACCTTCGCTTTGCGAGTGGGAGGGGATCTCCAGTCGTGCTGTTATTTCCTCCGGTCCAGCAGCTCCCGTGCGGGGCGGGCTCCGAGCAGCAGCCACGAGAGGGCACAAAGCCCCGTCCTGCTGCAGCCCTGCCACCCTACAATCCTGCAACCGTGTCACCCCGCAGCCCGGCCCCCGTCCACGCGTGCCCCGGTGTCTCTGCAGCCCCACGCAGCCCCGCAGGAGCATCGCTGCCTCCCGGTGCCACCTTCCCCGCACAGCTTTGCATCCCTCTGCTGCCTCAGGTCACGGATCTGCTCCTCCCCGCCACGCTCTAGTACTTGGAAGACTCGGGGGATCTCATTATAAAATGAGCTAATTATATTAATAGGTTAATTAAGACGCTGCCGATTTCAGATACGAAAAAGGAAGGGTTTAGAGCAAGGCTGGAACCAGCCTCAGCGCTGGGAGGGAGGAGCTGGGGACGTGTCTGATGCTGCAGAGGGTCCCGGGGTGACGGGACCGCCCGGGCACGGGCAGCCCGGGGGCTGTTCGGTGCTTGGTGGTGGCACAGGCTGCCGGGAGGGCCGGGGGAGCGGGGACGGTGCCATTGCTGTGTGCGGTACCGGGGATAGTGCCATTGCTGTGTGCGGGGTCCCTGTCCCCGTGTGGCACCGGACGGGGTCTATTTAGCACCCAGGACACACCTTGCTCCGGGCCTCAGGGATTTCTCCAGCAGCAGGAAAAACACCTCATCCCACCCCAGGGCCGTTAAACGCCCCTCGGATAAAATCACGACCCCCGAACTGCTGCTTTGGAGCTTGTTTCGGGAAGGGCACAGGTGGGAAAGCCGGGAATGCCCTTCCCATCCGGCACGCACGTGGGGCTTGTGCTTCCACGCCTATAGCGGGAGCTCGCGCAGCCTAATTAGCGCTCCCCTAATTGCCTGGCGCTGGGGTCCCCCCGCAGCCGTGGCTCTTTATTCCCAGCCCGGAGCCTGCAGAGCCGCAGCCCCCCACCTCCGCACCGCCCTGTGCGGGATGCTGGTGGCCGAAAACACCCGCTGCCGCCCCAGGAATGATAAAAAGAAGGAAGAAAAAGGAAAATCCGCTGGGAAAACATGGAAAACCGCTTTTTTTTCCGCCTGCGCTGCGGGGCTGGGAGCGTTTCCCTCCGCTGCGGCTCCTCGGAGGGGGCGGCGGGGCAACCCCGGGAGGGGTCCCGGTGTGGGGGCTGGGGGGTGCCCGGCTCCCCCGGGGCGGGGTCCCGGCGGTGCCCCCCGCGTGTGCCGCGCTCCCCACGCCCACCCGCGGGGTGGGGGCGGCAACGCCCAGCGGGTGGGCGTGGGGGGCGGTGCGGGAGGGGAGGGCCGGGTGTGCGGGGAGGGGTCGGTGCGGGGCGCGGGGGGCTCCGGGGCGGCGTGGGCGGGATGCGCTGCCCGGCGGGGCCGGTAGCGGCCCCCGATGGGATGTAGCGGGCGGCTGCTGGGACCCGTCGGGGGCCGCCGCGCCTCGTTGCTCCTCACCATGATCCTTTTCTTCACCTACTTCTTCTACTGCCTGCCAGGGCCCTGCGAGCCGCTGCCCCCCGCCCTGCTGCTGCCGCCGCCCGCCGCGCTCCCCGAGGGAGCTGGGCCGGGGGTTGCGGGGCTGGGGACGGCGGGGGGGGGGCGGCAGCCGGCGGTTCCCCCAGGCTATCATCGTGGGCGTGAAGAAAGGCGGGACACGGGCGCTGCTGGAGTTCCTGCGGGCGCACCCCGGGGTACGGGCCGTGGGGGCCGAACCCCACTTCTTCGACAGGTGCTACGAGAAAGGGCTGCGCTGGTACAGGTAAGGACGGGGTGGTGGTGGTCGTGGGGGGTGGTGGTAGGGGTTGCAGTCCGTAATTAGGCGCGTTTAATTGCCTGCCGTGCCGTGAGCGGGTTGTTCTGCAACAGGCTGGTCCGAGTGCAGATTGTCCGCGGAGATAAAGGGGGTTCGAGGGCTGAGACGAGAGATTGAACTGGGGGGGAGTGAGGGGGGAGTCCCAGGTTGGGATGTGAAGGGAGCTGAGCTGCGGGTTCCCGAGATGACGGCAGCCTGAGAGCGGGTTCTTCCTTGTTCCCTTGTCCCCCCTTTCTCCCCACGCCCCCGACCGGCAGCCCCGCCGGCAGCAGCAATCTGCTGGTTTATTGCCCCAAGCTTTGTGATTTTTTAACCTTTAGCGCTTTATTCTCAGCCGTCCCTCCCCGCCCCCCTTTTTTCCTTGCCGGCTTCCTTTAGGAATCATTTTTTTTCAAGTGGCTTATAAAAATAAAAGGAAGGGAGAGCCTCGGCTTGCAGGAGAGGGCTTGATCCTGGCTGTGCCTTGGAAGAGGAAAGCAGGGAAGGGTAAAACAGTATCCTGGGATCCCTCGGCAGGTTTGTGTCAAAGGGCAGAGCCCTATTGATTCAAGGCAGTTGTTTAGTTTTGAGGGTTTCAATGGATTTGAACTCTTCAGGCAATAAAGCATTCGGAAGAGCAGCTACTGTGCATGTGGTGTCTATTAAACTCCCGTCTCTCGGCCAACTCCTGCGCGGCCGGGCCAAGCGGAGCCGGAGCGTTCAGCTCCTTGAAGGCAGCGAAAGAATCTGCTCCGTTATTTTGAAGAGAATCCAAACGTGTAGATTTATAAAAGCGCTGCGGTGTTCTCGGGGAAACATCTGAAAACAATAAAAGGAGTAGCTCTCCCTGTCCTTCCTGCCTCTCCATCCTCTTCTCCCCAAGCCCCGGGGGAATCCTCTGGTTTCTCCCGCGCTCTTAATGCTCCGCGGTGTTTTGGGGGAGGTTGCGACTGAGCAATCCTGGCCCAAATAATAAACTGAAAAACCGGCGCGTTGCGTGGAAAGTGTGATTTTTTTTTTTTGGTGGTAATTTTACCCGCAGAGTTTCTGCTCTGTGGGACCACATCTGGGCAGTAAAGTTACTGACTTCACACACCTTCAAACGCCGTAAGTAGCGCACTTGGTTTTATGGTTGCATTAATATCGCCGTGATTTATTAGCTCGTTTCTCGGGCCCTTTTGTATCTACGCTGCTCTAGAAACAATAATGGTGATAACTAATGTTTTTGGGTGAGGATTACAAGATAGATCTCGCTTGGCAGAACGGGAGTTTAACGACTGCGAGCACATCATTAAAGTGGGGGAGATGGAAGGCTCCCAGCTCGCTCTCCCTGGCCCTGCGAGGCGTCTGCAGGATGGACCACAGCGAGAGGAGAAGAAATAAATCCCGTTTGGGGTTGTGGTGGAGCGAGTTGAGCGCTGTAAGTGCTTGCAGGGAGCCTGGCCTGAGCCCAGTGAAGATGTTTTAAGATGATTCTGCATATGGTGGTGGTAAATTTGGAGAAATGGAGCAGGGAAGGTTTATGGCAGGGCCAGATGCATGGCAGGGAAGCAGACACTGTGCTGGGAAGGACTTGCATCCTTCCTAGTGTGAAAAAAAAATATCTGTAGATGTTTTACTTTAACTCTGCGTAGAGCAAGTGTGTTTTCAATCTATTTTCCCTTCGCTTCCTCTCCTCTTTGCCTCTCTTGTTTTGTCTTCTTGCAAGACCTTCATATACTGAGGGTTTTTATTTTTTTTTCCCCAGGAAAGCCAGACAGAGCTAAATGTTTAAAGCTGGGGTGTGTTGCAGTGAAGGAAAGGAGAAGTTGGATAGAAGTTCAGCTTTCCCAATGAATATCTCAAAGTGGTGCAAACATTTTTAAAATACTTGAACTTGCTTGGAAACCAAAATTACACCAGCTCCTGCTCGTGCCAAGATATTTGGCCCGAAGGCACCTGTAGGTCGTTGCTTGTCTTAAGTAAATGTGAAAAGGAAAAAAAAAAAAAAAAAAACCCTTGGAAATGTATTGCCATGGAATTATTTTGTTCTTTCCTGGTAGTTCTAATCTGTAGCAATTTCACTAGTCTGTGTGTGCTGAGTAGTTTACATTATAATGTAAGTTACAGACAGAAACTCTTCTTACCAGGGTGTTTTGTTTTAAATTTGAAATAGATTAAAATCCCTTTTTTGGGGGGTAGTTCTTTTTTGCTAGTGAAAATAAAATATTTAGCACAAGCAGCAAAGAGTCTCATATGGAATTCCTTGAGTTGTGATGGGTTTAGCTAATTATAAGAAGATTAAGCACCTTTTCTAGACTGCAACATAAATTACCTAATGGATAATCCAAGCATGACGTGACACTTTATCCTAAAGCAAAACAATACTTTAATTTTTTTTGGCACTCAGTGCTGCTTAAAGTAAACCTGAATGAGAAGAAGCGAGGCTGGTGTGTCTGCTCCTCAGGCAGTGGTTGGGGAATGTGTGTCCTGCTTGGGAGCCCGGGTACCTTGCTGTCTGTCTGTCTGTCTGCTTTATGGGGGCAAAGGCAAATGGAGGGATTTAGCTGCATGTGAGCTGTTTGCTGGTGATATTTAGAACTGCATTGCAAAGACTTGCAGAGATGCTTGGTGTGACAGCACGGGGACAGATCCTGCCTGAGAAGGACTGAGCTTGTGGGCCAGGTTGCTCTGGGGTGTAAGGGTGTAACCCTTTGCTCTCGCCTAGGGACTTCTCAGTGTGAATAGAGCAGAGTTGGGTGACAGGTGGCTTTGGGGTGTTTGTGTTTCATATGCTGCTTGTGCCCCGGGGACCTCTGCTGGACACTGCTCTGCTGGTGACTTTTTGGGGCTGTAGCTGAGATCTTTGCACGGGATCATTCCCATTTTGATTGCCAGAGGAATTCAGCCTGATGTCGCTTATACAGTTTCCTTGTCTCCATCCTCCAAAGATTGCAGTTTTGCTCTGTCTTTTATTTCCTCATATGATCCGTGATCTGAGCCCCTCTCTTCCATCTCCCCTTCCTGCTGTTCTCCACTTCCCCAGGGAAGGGTTGCACGGGAATGGGGCCGGGTCCAGGCTCCCAGCGACCCTCACAGCCCCCAGTGGAGCCCACACAAAGCAGCCATTGGGGTTGGGTTCTTTGAAACTGTGCCCTGGATGATGGTAAACGCTGGATTTCATAGGAGCTGAAAGAATTCCTTGTTTTATTTTAGTTTGGTGCAGAAATAGTAAAAAAGTACTATGGGATGGACAGTCACAGTTGGCCAACGCTTCCTGGTAAGTGGCCAGGCTGGAGCAGGCATGGACACCAAGCCTCCTCCAGCACTGCAGAGCCCTCCCAGAGCTCTGAATCTCTTGGAGGCTGAATGTTGGGGATTTTTTCTGGTCATTTCCCCTTTTTATCAGGTGCAGCACATGCATATTTGCTTGGGGTGTGGGGAGGCACTTTTCATATATCACCCTGTGCTTCTCCTCGTGCGCTAAATGGGGCTGGGGGTGTCCCAGCTCAGAGCGTGTGTGTGCCCAGGGGAGGGTGATGGTTAGCAGGGAGCTGCTATATGCAATGTGTGTTGCGTTGTTTCTTTTTCTTTTTCTTCCCCCCCCTCCCCTCCTTCAAGCCCATTCATGGCAGCTAATAATGTTCTTGAAAGGCGTCCAGGATTTCTTGAGCCAGACTTTGTTATCTCGGAACCTCGCAGCCCTGAAGCCTTTGAGCGGCAGGGGAAGGACGCGGCTCCCGCGCTGCTCTTTTGACTTTTGCTGGGAGTGTTATTGGCAGCTGAAAAGTAGAGCTAAGTAGATGCCTTGAGGGGTTTTTGTGTGCGTTGTGATTGTACAGGCAGATCAAGACACTCTATAGCACATGCTGTTGAATAAAATCCGACGTTTTCAGGCTCCTCTGGAGTCACCAGGCTGCGTTTTGGCACCGAGCTTGTATCCCCTTCCAGGGAGAGCTTCTCACTGGCACATTTAAGACACACATAGGTGGGAAGAGACAAAAGGATCTTGCGAGGAGTCAGATGGCGATGCACTGAGAGCTGCCCCGGGACGTTATCTTTATTCATTGACACCACTAATCTGTTCTCCTGATGGACTCGCCTTTCAGCGCTCCAGCCTGAGAGCGGCCCTTGTTTTCCGTGCTGCATTTGCAGAAACTCAGTCCTGCAGCTTCTTGGGTTTATTACTTTGTGATCTCTTCATTTAAAAACGAAACAAACCCACACCTTTCATTACAAAACTAGGGCCTTTCTGTATCAGCTTCCCCTTTCCTTGTTGGAAAGCAAACCCTAAAACGCAAAGACAAAAATGCCGGAAACCTGAGAAGAAGCTGGGATTTTGTAACTCTGAAGAAGACCTGATGCTTTTACTTAATGCACAACACTGGGTTTGCTGCTAGACGGCAAAAATGTGTCCATGTATAGAGGGTCTCTGTCTGTTTGATATCAAGGCTTTAGTCCCTGCTTTACATGTAGGGCAGGGTGTAAGTGTGGTTATATCTGTGCCAGCTGGACAGGTCTCCCCGGGGTGGATTGTCTCTTGTTTTACAGCTCCTAACACATCTAGGAAGCAACCTGGACCCAGGAATGCAGAGTTTGGTCTTCTGCAAACTGTTTTCAGGTGGGATTTAAAATAGCTCTGACTGCCATGATGAGGAATTAACATTTGTAAGCGTTTAAAGGGATCCCAGGCAGCTCGTGGGGAGGGCAGGGAGAGGGACCGTGCCCCCCCCCTTAGGCTTGGCCCTGCTGCTTCCACCCTGACGTTATTCCCTTGCTCCCAGGTTTTTGTTGCTCATCCCAAGCCGCTGAAGCGCTTCTTGCTGATCCAAGCAGGTTTGGGAGGCTGCAGTTGGGGCTGGCTGAGCTGCGAGGCAGAGCTGAGCCGGGTGGGTCCGTGTGTCGTTCCGCAGTGTCAGGCTGAAGTGATTAAAGCTGCTCCTCGGCCGCGACTTTCCGGATGGAAGCTGTGACTTGTGGAGTGGAACGGGTCGGGGTTCTTCCTGGCTGAGGAATGCTTTCCCTGCCGCTGCCTCTTTTAGATAAATGGTGGGTTTGTACACAGGCTGTGCAGTGGGGTGTTGCAGGAGTAACCTGAGTTTCTAAAGGGTTTCAAGGCTGCCAGTGTTGCTCTCCCAGACGCCTGAGATAAATGTATAAAGCTGGGCACGTAGAAATCATGGGGCTGGGGTGAAAAAAAAAAAAAAAGATTCATAGTACGTTAATTGATACCTTTGGAAAATACTTTTTCATTCGTGCCCTTTTTCTTGTGCTCCCTTGGTTAGTCTCTTGTAACCTCAGGGGCTGGAAATTTAAACATATAAACATGGGTGAGTTATTTATCACCTCGTGTGACTGCAGAGAACTTCCGAAAAGATGTCAAGTATCATGAGAAGTTCACAAAAAGCAGTGAAGGCTACAGGGTTCCTGTTAGTTGAATTATTGAGAGCCTGGAGAAAGAGTCATCACAGAGGAAGAGAGAATTTCTGACTTTCTTTAAAGTATTATGAGGTTTTCCCCCCTAGATTATTTTTAGATCCAGACAGTGATGGAAGGTGGAAAAGGCCAGTGGATTTAGTGGGTGCTTTTATGCAAGGAGAGACTATTACTTAAGCAAGTTCAAAGCTTATTTATAAAACAGTAATTACCATCCCCTGAGATGGAAGTGGGCAGCTCGAGTCGAGGAGGGGGTTACCAGAGTTAATTGGCAAATATGCTTAAAAGCTTCTTCCTGACCTTTTAAAAAACTTTTTGCTGAAACAGGCTGGGGCAGAGATTGCAAACCTGACTAATGAAAGGCCAGGTTTAATACCAGGACTTAGCTCTAAATGGCTTTTCAAAGGGCTTGGGAAATCCAGCTGCTCCGGCAGCAGAAAGATGCTCCCATCTCCTGCAGGACCTGGAGTGAGAGGTGATGGATGGGGCTCCAGGAACTGGGTGAGATCAGAGCCTGGCGGATCTCTCCCTGCTTCCCAGCTCTTGGGGTGTCTGGAGAAGCTCGGGTAGGCTGGCTTCTCCCTGAGCCTCTTGGGGTGCTCTGGTGTCCCCCAGGCAGATCCTATGAGGTGACCTTCATTGATGCCTCCTCCCTGGAGCATCCTGGCAGCTCGGTTGGATTCCTGCCTCTGCTCTCCTGCTCTGTTTCAGCCCTCCAGTGAGGACCAGCCTGTGACCTGCCCATCGTGTATTCCTTGACCCACTCCAGAGCTGAAAATCATCAGCCCATTTACCCAGGGGGAATGGTGGGGGAGCCCATGGAGCTCTCAGATCTCCCTCTGCACCTCCCACCACATTTTTCTGCTGCTTTTGTTTAGACATTTATCAAGTGAGGAGCAGAGGGTTGTTCTGGATGAGTTTCTGTGGGTCTTTGAAGAGCTTTGGGTTGAAAGCCTGGTCTGCAGCTGGGAGACATGGGGTGGAGAAAGGCTGGTCAGGTCCCATCTGGTGTGGGCACCACCAGATGAGTCTTTCCTGGATGTATGGTAGCATGGGGGACTGGGTGGTGAGAACCACAAGTGGTAGGACAAGAGGAAATGGCCTCACATTGTGCAAGGGCAAGGTTTAGTTTGGATATGAGGAAAAATTTCTTCCCTGAAAGGGTTGTCAGGCCCTGGAACAGGCTGTCCAGGGAGGTGGTGGAGTCATCACCCTTGGAGGGGTTTAAAAGCAATGTAGATGTGGTGCTGAGGGACATGGGTTAGTCGTCGATTTGGCAGTGCTGGGGTAATGATTGGGCTTTGTATGTCCTGGGCTTTCCCCTCTGTGGGGTCTGATGTCCTGACGTGTTGGAGCTCAGGGCACCGTGTGCTGGTGGCTGCTCAGGTTTTCCACCCTCACCTTCCGTGGGAATGGTCCCGGGTGGGAACTTGCCAGCATCTCATTTGATTTCTCCTCCTTCCCCCTCAGTGCAGAGACAGCTTGCAGATCACAGCAGTCTGAACATCTTCAAAATTATTCATGCATCTCTTAAGTGAGTCGCCCTTGATCCAAAGAGTCGTTTGAAATGCAAATGGGGAATATTGTGTCAGTCGGGCCACTGGGCCAGCAACGGGGCACGGGGCAGGGTGCCTGGCCAGCTGAGTTTGAACCTGCAAGTCATCCTGACCCATGGGGCTGGAGGTGCCCGATCCCGTGTGCTGCTGGGATTTGCAGTGAGCAGGGATGACTCTGCCTGTAGAGATCCAGGCTTTGCACATCTGAGGTTCTCTGGAGCCATGGAGCATCCTGGCTCTGGTGTGTGCTGCTTGGCTTGGAGCTGCTGGTGACATGGGCCACCCTGACCTGGGGCATGCAGGGTGCTGGGACCAGCACCACTCAGGACTGAAATACGGGGTGAAATGGCCAAAATGATCTGCCCATAAGCAGTTGCAGAAAACAGCCATTGAGTGGGCTCCTAAGGCACCAGCACAGGGTGGTTTTGGTGGCCCAGGGGAGCAGCAGCAGCAGTTTGGGAGTGGGATGCACTGCTGGGCTCCTCCTGGGGGGCATTTTGTAGGACCCAGTTTGTGCTACCGAGGAAATCCCATGGCCTGACATGAGAGGAATAAAACCTCTGTGTCCCAGCCCAGCCAGCAGCTCCGCAGGGCTGGGGCAACCCGAGCATCCCAGGCACCAGAGGGGCCACGTGTTGTAACCCAGCAGTGATGATGAGCAGGGGAGGGTCACATTCGTATAGTCACTTGTCACCCAGGTCTTATTAGTAATCTCCACTCATTAATCTGGAGAGAATAAGGATGTGACCTTGTTGAGCGTCCTTGCTGAGGGGAAGACTGACCACTTTGCTGCTGATTTATTGCTCAGCACCTGGGGGTGCCCGGAGCTGCTCCTGCTGTGGGAATGATGGGGTGGCCATCGCCTCCCTGCCCCCTTCGGGCTGGTTCAGCCCCTGAATGAGCAGCCGCTTTCTGTGAGCACCGTATTGTGCATCATCTTCGTCATCATCATCATAAAGACCCGCCGGTGACTGATGGGAAGGGACAAGAAAAGTGACAGGTCCTGTCCCCGGAGGCCACATCGCGCCTCCTGCCGCTCGGGCTGCATCCCAACCTCCCAGCTGCTCCGGACCCCGCAGCATCCCAGATCCCGGTCCTGGGGGGCTCGGGGCAGGGCTGGCTGCCCGCACCCCTGCTGTGCCCCGCAGCCCGGGGGGGACGGCTCCTCTGGGAGGGCTCGGCTTCCTGGTGCCGTGACATCCAGGCCCTGCAGCCCCCCTGCCCAGCGCGGCGGGCACCGGCAGCAGGGTCCTGTGTCCCTGCCCCTGCCGAGCTGCTCCCGCACTGCTCTGCCTCTCTGCACTCCCGCAGCAGAGTTCTTTTTATTACTTTTATTGCTATTATTTTATTTATATAATTATTATTTTCATTTTCTGTTAGTTTTATGTTTACTATTTTATTTTAATTTTTTCTTATTTCATTTTTATTCTTCTTATTTTTGGTCTTATTTATATTTTTTCTTTTTTATTTCCCCCCCTGCCGGTACCGATGGTGCCTTGAAGGTTCCCCTGCCCCTCCCCGCCCCCCCCGCTCCCTGCCCCCCTGTCATTCCCGGCCCCACCGCCCCCGCACGGAGACGCTGCCAGGGAGGAAATGTCAATAAAAGCGGAAGCCAAAGAAATCACCCGGTGCCCAGGAGCGCGGAGGGGGGGTCGATAAGTGCCATTGATCAGGTGCCCATCAGCGCGGTCCCTCGTCCTTGTCACTTGTCAATATTTGCTGTGAGGTGGGAGGGGACACTCGTCCCCCACCCCAGCCAGGGGGTGATGCTCCGGGGGTCGGGAAGCGCTTTTCCCAGCCCCTCAGACCTGGCTGGCCGGGACCTGCCGGCTCCAGCCCAGCGGGACCCTCCGCCGGGGCGGGGGGGATTTATTCTTCGGCCCCTTCCTCCGGCTGCTCCTCTGTGGCAGAAAATCGTGTTCCTAAGCCACGCAAGCCATGAGGAAAAATGTCAAGAGGCGGCTGCCAAGTGCTTTTCGGCTGAGAATTCTCGGTTTTGTTGAGGGAAAGGATCGTTTGTCTCCATGAAAAGCCTGTTTTGGGGGGAGGGAAGGAGTTGAACGTCCCCCCGCGGTGTCGGAGACCCGAGCGTGACAACCTGCATCCGCTGGGCTGCCCCCAGGCCGGGCTGGAGCTGCTGCCCGTGCCCCTGTGCCACCAAGGGGCTGCGGGGCAGGAGGAGCTGGATCCTGCCCCCCTGCCAGGGCAGGTGCTGCTGGATCAGCACAGGAGACCAGGTTCTGACTGTGGCAACGGGAGCATCCCGGTGTCCCCATCCTGGGAAGGGGCCATGGACAGGAGTGGGAACAAACCTGTCGTGGCAGCATGTGGTGCTGAGCAGCTGGGGCAGTGTCCTGCCCTCCCCCACCTCCTTCCCTGGGGAAGGAATCTGGCAGTGAAGCTGCCCCAAGCTCAGCTGAGCTGCTGACAGGGACGGATCCTGCACTTTGCCTCAACACAACTTTTTAAAAAGCCACCTCTTCTGATTTTGTTCTGCATCTCAAGAGACCTGGTGGGGTTTTTTTTTGGAGCTGTAGCTCCTGGAGTCATGGGATGGGGCATCTCAGTCCTTGGTTGAAGCAAATATCTCCTGAAGACAAGAAAGCTGAAGGCCCAGAGACCAGAAGAAAGTCTTGAAGAGCTGTGGTCTGTGTTTATGTGCATAGCTGTGTTTGAAGACAATCCCAGTTGAGCTGTGGCTTGGCTGGAGGTGGTTGGTGTTGGTGTCACCTACAGCAAAACCTCAGCAGTTATTTCTTGCAGAGCTCTGAAACCATCTGCACAGTTTACAGCCCCAAATGAGCACAGGCTGCCAGGTGAAGGGTGGTGGCTCCACCAGGCTCTGAAAATCTTAGGGGACCAGAAGAAAGCAGTTAGGAGCAGTTCACTCTAGGATGGTGTGAGGTCCTGGAGAGACCTGATTTCAGCAGAAAACTCCCTTCTTCCTGGGTCTGGAGGACAACACTTAGAGCAGAAGAAGGTGGAGGGATGCTGAGGCAGCAGCTGGGTGTCCCCAGCAGCAGGCAGGTAGGTCCTGTGCTGCCTGTGTCACCTCATTCCTGGGCAGACTGCACATGAGCTCCCCGAGTCACCGAGCAGGACATAGAACAACTTTAAAGAACAAGTAAAACCGTTGCCACTTCAAAACTAGTCTCAGAATTGATGCCAGGCCTCCAACAGACTGATGCTCCTTTATTCTCCTGTTAATTAATTCCTTTGCCTCCAGTGAATTTCCATCTTTTATTTCTGCTGCAATCAAAGGGCTGGGAGCAGCCAGGCTCGCATTAGGAACAGACCCATCCAACCTTTTTTTAATCTTCCTGTATCGGTTCCTTGTCTTTGCCTCGTGCTGCCACAGTGCATCTGAAGCACAGATGCCAGGAGAGGACACGTGGAAGGAGGGATGGGGCACACAGAGCCCTGCAGCTCGCTCTCAGCAGGTCTCCTTTGCTGGCAGAGGAGTGGAAGAGTCCAGATAAGCTCGCTCAGATACACAAGTGGGGCAGTTCCGTGGTCACCTGAGAAGCGCCTGATGATTTATGGTGTCATTAAAAGGTGACAGAGAGAGTCAAAAAGATTTGTAACATCTGCATCCACAACCCCAGCTCTGACCCTCACACCCCAGATACCAACATATTAAATATCCAAACAGGCCCTCAAGCCTGCGGGTCTCTTTGACAGAGAGCCCTGCACATCTGGTAACGTTTGGCCTGATATTCAAACCCTGGACAGTGTGCAATTAAAGGTAATTCACTCCTTGCCCTGGTGTGGGCTTGAGGAGGCTTTTGCTGCTTGGAAGACTGTCTTTGGAGGAGCCCCATGGAAGAGGAATGTGTAATTAAAGCTGATGTGAAAAGGAAGACGTTGGGGGTGAGAGTGGTGGTGTGGAAAGTAGTCATCTCCAGGTGGCAAAAGAGCCAGGGCTGGAGTTTCAACGTTTGGTAGAAGCTAAACCTGACCCCAACCAACAGCTCTATCTTCTGGCTTCTTGGTAGGGATGATAGCAGCTCCAAAACAGCCTCCTTAGCCTGTAGGTTTCTTCCCATGTCCAACACTAGAGTGACAGCATTGGCTGTCCTTGGACAGACTGTTGGATCTCCTTGTCTTCTTGCCCTCTGAAGACCATAGAGGTCCCAGGTGATGGTGTTGACTCAGGTGGTGGGAGCCTGTGTTGCTAGAGTGATGCAGCAACCCTCTTTAGATTCATTATTTGCAGTTCTGACTTCTTGTCCCCTTGGTCAGGTGTTCTGCTCATTAGAGGCACAAAAGCGTAGGTGGAAGTGAAGGGTGCAAAGAGTGGGTGCTCGGAGGAGATGGTTTGTAGTGGGACACCTTGGCAGGGATGGCCTGAGTGTGTTGTTGCATGTGTTGGTGTGCAGCAGAGCCTGTGTGTGGTAGGGCTGGAGAGCAGCGTGGGGTTGGTTGGTTTCCTTGCTCTGACACGCATGTGCCGTGGTGTTCCCAGAGAGAGACATTCCTAATGGACCCTGGTCCTTCACACCTTCCCAGGTGGAGGAGGTCTCTTCTTCCAGGCCCTGGCAGACCTGAATCAATGCCATTGGCTTTGGTGGAGTGATCCTGCTTTGCAGCCGGGGGGTTCCCAACTCAAATGACATCTCAGTCTGCTGGAGCTGCCTTGTTTTGTGTAAAGACTGATTTTTAGGTACAAGCAGGAGAAACCTCTTGGTGGAAGGGGCTGTGATGGGCACATTCACTTGGTAGAAATCTGCCCCAGGCTGAACTTGCAGCCTCTGCTTTGAGCTGAGAAGGAGCAGCAAGGGGGGGTGCACGTGTTTCCAGAGCACAGGGGAGAGCTGGAGGTGGTGGGATAAAAGCAACATATGTCTGATTGAACGGGCAGGGAAATGCAGGCCAGATGGCTGGGAACACCAACAACTGCTTCAGGATTTCTGAACTCTTTGCTCTCTGGAGCAAGATTACGGGCACTTGCAACCTTTTCCTCTCCAGTCAATTTGCCTCCTGTGTTGGCTGCGTTACTCTTGGCTCTTGAGGTTGTTTGTGACCTTCATAAATCTGTGAAATTATCTGGGGTGTAAACATGGAATGTCTGTCAGGGAGTAGCCAAGGGTCTGTCAGGATGACCCCTCTGTCCCGGGGAGGTGGAAATGCCTTTTTGGCTGTCCCAGTCCTGTACATGTTGCAGGGTCTGAGCAGCCCTGTAGTCACTGGGGTCTGCTCCTCAGAGCAGAGGCAGATCCATGGGACAAGCACATGCTGTCCCAGCCATGAACTTGGGCAGAGTGAGGTCTGGTTTGCCCTGGTTTTCCTCTGGTGCTACCAGCCCGTGTAACTCAGCGGGGAAGCTGAGCTCACGCTGTTTGGGGTGCAGGAGTTGTCCTTCCTGGGAGAGAATTTGGAAACCAGGTCCCTGAGGGTGACACCTGGACCCCGTGTTACACAGGAGGAGGAAGGATGTGTTTGAAGGGATATGGAGATGGAGATAACAGTGCTTGAAATGCTCCTTGGGTCCTCAGGGTAGTTTTCTGGTGATCACCCACTGTTGCATTGTCCTCCCTGAAGTGGGGAAGGACTTGGAGAAGCCAGGAGGACCCTCCCAGGCCATGCTTCCTTCAGGTGTCCTGTTCTTCCCCAACTACTTCTCTGGCCAAATATCTCACCTTTTTCAGGAGCTTTCTTCAAAGCAGGATTTTGTTGTGGTTTGTTTTTTTAAAATTTTTTTAACACAAAGCCTCTTCCCAGAGGCAGCTGGGATGTGTGGGTGTGGGGGCTTCAGACCTGGGGAGGCTTGGAGAAGAAGATGGAGATTTGTGTTTTGGGGGAAAGGCTGATCTGCTTTGCTCCATCAGCAGCTCAGAATCAGCTGTTGAGCTTCTCTGGGGATGGTTGTAAAAACAGAGACTTTCTTGTCTTTGTTCTGCACCAGACAAACGGTGGTCAGGGTGGTGGGGTGGCCTCTGCAGGGAGGGGTCCTGCTGAGCCCTGGGCAGGTACCAGTGATGGGGGACCTGAGTCCTCTTGATCCTTGAAAATAGAGGGTGGGAGCAGAAGTTGCAGTTACGTGAAACTGGAAATCCTAAATAATCCAAAACTACTGCAGGCTGGAGGTTTCTTATTCGTACAATGAAAGGGAGAAGAAGAAAATAATCTGCCTGTAGAGCCTGGTTCCAGGAAACCCAATTGCAAATCAAACAAATTTGAGTTAATTCTTTTCCAAGCACAGCTCCATTCAGCCTTTTAAAAGTCAAGGGATTTAGGGATCTGGAGATAGTGTCAGTGTTTTTTTGGTAACAAGTACAAACTGTAGCAGGTTTTAAGACTTCAGAAGCTGTTTCTGATTAGCATCTTTTCTTTTGACAACTTTTTTTTTCTCTTCTGTAAAGAAAAAAAGGGGGGGGGAAAGGGCTTTTTGTAACACAGTTGGGCTAGAGATGGGGAAAAATCTGTTTGAAATATGCAGGGACCTGAAAGAAAATCTTGAGTGAATAATAAGTTTAACTGACCTTAAAATATCCTGTTGCCATGAGGGATTTGAGAGTAATACTTCAAATGGATTTTTGATGACGCTCTCCAGGCTGTGGGGAATTGAATATTTTACTCAACACGTTTTCTGATCTAAATTTTCACAATAACTAGCAGAAACTATTCCAAAATGCCTACAGAAGTTTTTGGGTTTTTTTCATGGTTTTTATTTTAAAGCTCCTGCCATGCAGGGAGAAATCAATTTGCCAGAAGGTGACTTGTCTGGGCTACTTTTCCCCCCCTCCCCATCCCTCACTGTTATATTTAATCCTTAAGCAGAGTTTATCTGAGCTGCAAGGACTTTCTTTCAGACCCTTGCAGCCCTTGCTGGGGCATAGTGGGACCCCCAGATCCTGGGACAGACCATCCCTGTGGTCGCTTCTCTCTGAAGTGGAAACAACCAATGGTTTCTGGGTGACCTGGCCATCCATCCATCCATCCATCCATCCATCCATCCATCCATCCATCCATCCATCCATCCACCCGCCAGCTTGTCCTCATGGGTGGCTCCAGGCTCCTGGGGGCTGGTTACATGTGCTTTTTCTGCATCTTTTTGACGTTAGTGATAAAACAAGCTTGGTGAACTTGAACTGGAAAAAAAAGGCATCTGTTTTATTGTGATGTCGAGGAGTGGCACAGAGGAACTGAGCAAGTGGCACGAGGCTGGAGAAGGCAGCCTCACTGGCAGCATCCCAGAGATTCCTGTGGAGAATCCAGGTGGGCAGGGAGGGCAGCAGGCAGGTGGGTGCAGGACTTCCCTGCTGGTGGGCACAGCTCTGCCCAGTGTGGTGGCCAGGGGCACCTGCCTCAGGTGGCCCTGCCTGGGGAGCTCCTTATTGAGTCTTTCCAACTTGTGCAAATGAGTTTGAGTTGCAAGGAGCGTGTTTCTCCTTCCTCTGTGACACTGGCCACCCCAAATACCCTGGTGCTGAGCGGGACCTGGGGAGCCTGAAGCCCAGCAAAGCAATGTCCTGGTGGGACTGCTGTGGATGGGATGGGTGGGGTGGATGGACCTGGGATGGGGTGGATGAGGTGGGTGGTTTTGGGCTGTGCTCCAGTTGCCTTGGGTCGTGATTCCAGCTGCCTCTTGGTCTTGGCTTTTAATGAAAATGTGCAAATTTCCTATTTTTGATCCTTGTCCTCCATGGAATCTGGCTGGAATCAGGCAGTGGGATCAGACACGGCCAGGGGAAGACGGGCAGACAGCCGGGCAGGCAGACAGGCCGTGGGATTGCTTAAGCCACATTTCCTTAGGAAACCAGGCTAAAAATAATCAAAATCCCATCCTTTCCCACAAACAGCTCTGGTTGCCACAATCCAATGCTTTTCCAGTGAAGAAATGTTTTGTCAGAGAATTCCCAGTTGTTCCTGCTGGAGGGAAGGAGAGAGGGAACACCAGCTCTGGGGTGAGAGACCCCGACCTGCCGGGCTGGGGATGGAGCCTCCTCATCCCTGCCCGGCCCCCCCAGCCCGCCCAGCACTGGCACTGGGAGCTGGGAGCTGCCAAAGGCTCTGCCTGGAGAATTCCCCGTGCTCCTGGAGCCTTCCCAAAGCCTCCATGGCCCCTTTCTCTAAAGCTGGAGTGACAGCTTTGATATTTTTTTCTTCCCAGCAAAGTGCGTAATCCGCCCACGTCCCCCTCCTCGGGGGGAGGGGGGTTTCCTTCGCCTGGGGACCAGCTGAGCTGCAGAGCCAGGGGAGAGGGGGACAGGGGACCCTGCTGGGGGCCCTACACCACCCCAGCACCCCAAATTCCTGCTGTCTGGGTTTGGCTGCATTTCTGAGGCTTCTCCCCTGTCTGAGGAGGAAACAGTTCTGAGCTCCCGTGGGATGGGCGGCAGAATGGGGGGAGTCCTGCACGTGCAGGGGGGTGGCTGAGCAGGTTGATGGGAAGAGGAAACTTTTGGCAGCTGCTCCAGGGCCACAAGCTGTGTGTCCTCTCCCAGTTCCCTATGCCTGGCTCCTGCTGGCATTCCTGGCAGATCATAGAGTCACAGACTGGTTTGGGTTGGAAGGGACCTTAAAGACCATCCAGTCCCACCCCCTGCCATGGGCAGGGACACCTCCCACCAGCCCAGGCTGCTCCAAGCCCCATCCAACCTGCCCTTCAACACTGCCAGGGATGGGGCAGCCACAGCTTCCCTGGGCAGCCTGGGCCAGGGTCTCACCCCCCTCATAGTGAAGACTTTCTTCCCTATGTTGAACTTAAAACCCCCATGAGATGCTGTTGGGATGTCCCTCCCTGCTTCTGCCGTGGGATGGGATGACATGGAGCTGCTCGGGCTGCAGGATCACTGGTGGCTCCAGGGCAAAGCTGAGCTCTGCTTTTTGCCAGGAAACGGGGCTTTTTCTGATAGTGGAAAAAAAAAAAATAAAAGAGAAAAAAAGAGCTAAATTTGTTTCCCATCCTCCCTCAGGCTGCATTACAAATTTGATGCAGATGGGGAATCTTTTCCATTTCTCTGGAAAACTGGATGCATTTTCCATCCCCACAAGAGCAGCACGACAACATTCGACCCCAGACAAACACCAAACAATCCGTGTTTCTGGTTTTTGTTGCTGCTGGAGGCAGGGAGGGCAGAGGAGCTCCAGCCAGGAGCATCCAGAGCTGTGTCACATGGAGCTCATGCTTTGTGGAGATCCAGGAGCTGGTCTGGGTGGAACTGAAGTGTAAGTTTTCCCTGTTGACCTCCAAAGCCAGGGAGGGAATGTGCAAAGTGCTGCAGAAACTGGGGGGATGGAGAAGCTTGGGCTGGTGGATGCTGCCAGCTCTGCTCTGGGGAAGGGTGAGATGAGGGGATGCTTTTAGAATCACAGAACAGTTTGGGATGGAAGGGACCTTAAAGATCATCCAGTCCAACCCCCCTGCATGGGCAGAGGCCCATCCCACAAGACCAGGTTGCTCCAGGCCCCATCCAACCTGCCCTTCAACACTGCCAGGGATGGGGCAGCCACAGCTTCCCTGGGCAACCTCTTCAACCTGGTTTGCTCTTGCCCGGGGGCTGTTGGACACTGTCTGGGTTCTGTGGGGTGAAATCTCTGTGCTGTTGGGTACAGCCCTGGCTCCTTTGCCCTGCAGGGCTGGAGAAGGTGGTGAGGAGGAGGCTGGACAGCCTGACTCCATCCCTGCTTTCTTGCAGGCAGCTCTCTCGAGAGGCTGGGGGGTAACCACCACCTTTGGGTGGGTTCACCTGGGGGCAGCCCTTTGCTGCCTGCTCCAGGCAGAGGGCAGCCTTGCATCCTGCCCAGGCAGGTGGGCAGCAGCCCAGTGGTTGTCCACACAAGCTGTCAATGGCACCACAGCAGCTCTGGAGAGATGGGAATGGCTGGATCCTGTGGTGGCTCCAGGACATCTGCTCCCAGCAGCCCCGCAGAGATCCCTGTGCTGGCCAAGAGCTGATGCTGCAGATGATGCTGCTGGTCTTGCCAGCTCTGGAACCTGGCCTGGGTACTCCCTGAAGTTTGCTGAAACTCAGGTAATGGCACCAATATGGTGCTTTTCCTCCCTTGGGCTGAGCCCTACAGCTCGTGCTTCACTGGGTGGTTAGTTGGAGCTGCTGTGTGCTCAGGGCAGAGCTGGGCTGGTTCAGCACCATGCAGTGAGGGCAGGATGGGCACTGCTGGCTCCTGTCCCTCCTCCTGTTCCCCTCCTGTCCTTCCTGCTCAGTGCCTGGTGCTGGCAGCAGCTGCTGGTGATGGGTTTGGATGCTGTGGGGCAGGGGCACCCCCGCCTTGCTGGGGCAGGAGGGTGGGGATGGAGAATGGATGGTCCCAGCAGGCTGGGATGGAGCTGGGCGGAGTGTGGCACCAGCTCAGATCTCCAGGAGATCCCATTCCTGGGGGAACTGAGGTCCTCAGTCACCAGTGATTTTGGCCAGCATTAGGTTCTGAAAGACCTTTGTGGATCTGGCCAAGAGAGCTTAAAACTGTCACTGGGAACGGCGCTGATGGATCCCCACGGCTTCGCTGCAGACCTCAGACCTGGCTCTGGTTCATGGGCCAGGACTGATTTATGTTTTCTTAGGTAGAAATGAGACAGTTTTGGACGCGTTTCAGAATGAGCTCGTGGTTAGTCTGAAGCTGAAGCTTTGAGCAGGGCTCGGGGCTTGTGGAGCAGGGCAGAGCCAGGCAGGGAAAGCATTTTTGCAGAAGCCTCCACGAAATGCTGGCTGTGGACTCACCCCGTGCTGAACAGAGAGAGGGTGATGGGAGAGGGGTGACTGCCATGGTGGGGTGGGGCTCTCGCCTTGCTTGGAGCATCTGTGACTTCTAAGTCATCACATCCAACCTGTGCAATTTTAACTGGATGCTGGAGGTGCTGCAGGTGCTGCAGGCAGGAGAATTACATGAAAATTGCTTTTGCCTGGTTTAAAACAGGGACTGTGTGCAAAGCTTTTACTGCTTGATGTACCTGCTGGAGTAGGACCTGGGGTCCTCAGTCAGGGGGATGCAGAGGCAGCCCCAGCAGTGTCGTGGTGAGGGCTGTGCCTGCTCAGTGTGGTCCTGGGTCATCTTCTGCCACAGCCACCCCAGGAGGAGCTGTGGATAGAACCTCAGCTCTCACCCTGGGTTCTGCCATCCTGCACCATGGTGCTGGGGCAGAGGAGCTCAGCATCCCAGGGGCATGACAGGGAGGGAGTTCTTCATCTCTTCTGCTGGAGGCAGCTCTCCCTTCCTTCTGATCCCCCTCATTCATGGAGACCTGATATCTGGTGCAACGTTTGGGACACTGGTTCAGAGGTAACATCATGGGGATTTATGGCCAGTTTGTTTCTCTAAAATGCACTAATTGCTTTCTAATGAGCATCTGACCCTTGGTGATGGCAGCAGGACCTGGTGGCTTCTGATCCCGGCTATGGTCCAGGAACCAGGAAGTGCCAAGTCCTCATTTTTGTCTGTTTCAAAGAGGAGAAAAGGTTAAAAAAAGACTCTGAAATGTTGGAATCAGTTATGTTAAAAGTTGTGAGGCTGGGGGGATCTCTTCTTTTCCCCCAAGGCTGCTGGGGGTCCCTCCCTCACCCCCTGCCAGGTGGGATGGTTGTCCAGGAGGTGTGAATGGAGAATGGATCATGGCAAAGGGCTCTCTCCTCTCTAAAGCACATGCCAGGGGGGACAGCCAGCCCTGCAGTGGTGGCCCTGAAGTGACCATCTGGAGAGCCTGGCACCCCCTGCCCCACAGCTCTGCGAGGGGCCGGGCTGGGCAGGGCAGCCCCATCCTGAGATCAGATCAACACGGATGCGCTGAAACTATTCAAGGCTCTGGGGACTTGTCTCGGCGCCTCGTCAGCATCTGCTGGTCACAGCAAAGCAGCTGCCGATTGGCCCGGCCAGTGGGAAGGTCCCCCTGGGGCTGACATGTGCGGATTCCTCCTCCTCCTCCTCTTCTTCCTCCCTCGTGCCGGTTCCTGCTGCTCCCGTTTCGGGGCTGGGATGGGGGTGTCCGACCTGGGGTTCCTCCCCGCCAGCCCCCCCAGGGGTGGGCAGGGCTGCCCTGGCTTGCTGGGGATGCCCCTCACCTGCATCCTGTGATCCCATCACCACGGAGAGCAGCGCAGGTCCTGCCTAATTAGTCTGAGCTCATTAGCTGAGAGCTGATGGCTTGGGCTGGCACTGCCTGTGGGCTGGGACCACCGGTGGCCACTGGCGCCCAGGATGTGACATCCCATGGATGCACTCAAAACGTTGGAGGATTTTGCTTCAAATATCAGTATCACAGCTCTGCTTGGTGGGCAGCAGCCTGAGGCCCTGCAGGCAACTCCAAAATGATGGATAACTCTTATTTTTATTCTTCTTCTGTCCCCTCCTAAAGCAGCAGACGCTGCTGTGCCATGTGTGGGGTGAGGCTGTGGGAGGGAAGACGCTGCCCATGGGCACAGGGATCCTCAGAAGGATTCACTGGTGCTTTGCAGAGGCTGCACAGGGAAACCCCAGCACTGGGTTCATGGCTTTTCCATCCCTGGAGCATCCAGCCAGGGCCTGGCAGTAGTTTGGCTGCCAGGGATAACGTGGGTGGGGAGGGATGGATGTTGCACCACTCGTGCCACGACCCAAGGGAGCATGATGCCCTTGTGCTGTCTCATTTCTCTCTTAAGAATTGCTTTTGAACTAGGTTGGTTTCCTTCTGCCCACTCAGGCATTGGGAAGTGGAGGAATTCCCATTTCTGCTGCCCGTGTAGCTTTAAACCTGAAAACAAATGAGATTTTTTTTATGGGCTTTTTACGTCCTTCCTGTGCTCTCCTCGGCTGGAGTAGGAAACTGGAAATGATCAGCCCTTTGCTGCAAGAGGATAATTTAATGAAAACCAATATGTGTATTTTTTATTTGTAATTGAAAACAAAGACCTGAGACAAACTTATAGTGATCTTGGGGATTTTTTTTAATTTTTTCCCCAAACACCAATAAATTTTGCATCTGAATGGCCTGGAGCGCCCAGACAGGGGCCGACTGGTCTGTAAAGAATAGCTGGTCATGAGAAGCCTGTAAGGATGCATTAAGTGTGCCCTGCCCATCCTGGGGGGGCTGACCCCCCCTCAGCCCTTCGTGCTGCAGTGATGCGGAGCCCCCAGCCCGGCAGCCTCGTGCAGCTTTAGCAGCAAATTCTCCTTATTTATGGAAGCGCCCAAGGATCCCAGTTATCAGAGGTGTAAAATTTGTCACCGGTGCCTCTGTGCTCTGGCTGCTGAAGAGCATAATTTGTGTTTCCCTGTGCTCAGACAGCAAGTCGGGTCATAAACCAGGAGCTCCCTGGCGAGGGCAGATTGTATTTAAAAGGCTGATTCTGCTGAAAGGTGTAATAATCTGCGGGATTACTTGCTGGGGTAGCTGCAGAAAAATTTACTGCCTTGGAAAGAGATTATCAGCAGGCGCTGCTGCCAGCAGATTTCTTCCTTTTCTTTCCTAAAGAGGAAGGAAGCTTTTCATTGAATTCCTGCTGCTCAGGCCGGCCAGAGATGCTCCCCCCGGCCCCCCATCGGTTCTCACAGTTTAGAAGGGGGAAAAAAAAGAAGCCGGACGATGCCAATTTTTATCTTTATCTCCTTTCCGGGTGTGAGAGGGAAATTCAAGCCTGGGGGTTGAATTATGCTGGTGTGAGGCTACAAGGCACCAGCACCTGCCCTGCTCGGAGCCTGAAGGTGCTGAGCTGCTGGAAAGGGGGGTCGGGTCTTGTTCTGGGGGCAGAAACAGGAGGAGACACAAACCCTCCCTAGCCCAGGGCTCCCGGAGCAGCTCGCTAAGCCCCAGCTGCAGGAACGGGCTTTGCAGGGGGGCACCGGGGCTACCTCTGCCACCAGCAGAGTGGGGACCCCCAGCATCCCCTCCTGCCGGTGGGGACAAAACCCGAGCATCTGCATCCCCCCCACCCAAGGCAGAGCCGAGCTGGTCCCTGGCAGACAAACGGAGCTGGAGCAGCTTCGCAGGCTGGAGCTCAGGGCCACTCATACACTGAGTTTGCAAGTCCTTTGCATTGCCCCCAGCTATATTCTGGAGGGATCCGCCCAGGACTTGGGGCGGGGGTGGGGGAGGGAGGGAGCGAGGTTGGTTTTGTTGGATTTCATTCCCCTGGAAGGGAGGAGGGCCGTGGTGGGCTGGGGCAGCTAACCCCTTTAATTGTGTGCAATGAAGGCTGACAGTGCCGAGGCGCAGCCTTTAAAGGGGGTACTGAACCTTTAATTCCTGAATAAATCATCTCCAGTCTGTTGCTCCTTCATCTGCAAGCTGTTTGAGCGCGGGTACGTATTCACTGCTGGGAAGGGTCATTTGGAGATCAGAGCCCTCGATTGACCCGGGTCACAGGCAAGACACCTGCCACAGGCTGTCCCCGCGCCCCCGGGACTGCTGGGGCTGGGGAATCAAAGGGACACGGGGGAAAGAGCTGCCAGAAGAGCCTTTCTAATTGCTGCTGTGAAGATGCTTCATTCCAGAGGGATGGAGAGGGCTGTGCTTGCCCACTGCATCCTGCCCTCCCCCTGCAGCCCCCAGCCCAGCATCCCACCACAGCCGGGCACACACCAGCCCACGCTGCCCGTGGGGAGTCATGGAGCTCATCTGTTTCTCACCCATTTTAACCCAACGTTCAGCTGCTTTTTCACTAATGGTTGTTCAAAATTAATCTTTGCTTGTTGCAAGTGAGATGTGGTTCCTGGGAATCCCAGAATTCTAGACAGATTTGGGTTGGAAGGGACCTTAAAGATCATCCAGTCCAAACCCCCCTGCATGGGCAGGGACACCTCCCACCAGACCAGGTTGCTCCAAGCCCCATCCAACCTGCCCTTCAACACTGCCAGGATGGGGCAGCCACAGCTTCCCTGGGCAACCTGGGCCAGGCTCTCACCACCTTCACAGGGAAGAATTTCTTCCTTATGTTCAACCTAACTCAGCTGCTCCCTGGTTTTGGGGTGACTCCATGCAGCATAGCTCCACAGTGGAGGAAGGACAGTCTCCAAATCCCCTGGATGCTCCCAAGCAGCTTCGTCCTCCAGTACCTCCTGGTCCCAAGCAGGGAAGGAGCTGTGCCCTTATTAACTCTGATTTCTGCTCTTCATAATCATATGCCATTACATACATTTGTGGGCAGCCCTTTGGCCTCAACGACCCTGCTGGAATAACCATGCATAGAAAAAAACCTTCAGGGCCTTGAGCTGCCCCTAATTGCCATGCCAGCCAGAAACATGAACTCAGTCAGGATGCAAATGCTGAGTGGTGGAGGGGACTGTGTCTGGGTCTGTGTGGGAGCAGGATTTGGGAATAGAACCAGGAGCAGGACTGGGGGAACTGCAGATGTCCCATGTGATGGGGGGAACAGCCTGTTTGTCACCTTCCTGTCAGGGCTCGGGACTTGTGGTGTGCAGAGGTTTGGATGGACAAAGCTGTGGTTTCCCAAATGGCCCCAGGTCTTCTAGGGCTTCATAACTGGGTGCTGGTGATTTGCAAAAACAGTCACTACATTAAAAATGCTCATGAGCTTCCTTTCTTTCCCTGCTCTGAGTTCCCCACATCTTGATGCTAAATAGGTGGGAAAGCCAAACGTAAAACTTCCTGGCCCTTCTTGGAGCCCCCCCACAGTCCCCATTGCTGCCTCCTCCTGCTTTGCAGCCCCTGCCCTTCACAGGATGGAGCAGCCGAGCTCTGCAGCCCACAGAGCTTCTGGGGAAGGGCCTGGGGGAGCTCAGACCCTGTGGGGAGCAGCTCTGCTTGGCAGCACCATCCAGCCCATCGCATCTCCTGTCTCCTCTGAGCCTCTTCTGCAGCCTGGCCTGGCTGAATCCCAGCCCGAGGACCCTGTGCCCCGTGGGCTGGTGGTGACAGAGCTCTGGGGTCCTTTGTGTTGGCTCCTCCAATCGTGGTCCTAGAATATCGCTGCGCAGGGATGCCCCGGGTGGGAGCAGGACCCGGGCAACCTCCGCGGTGTTTCATGTATCAGACCGTAATTAGGAGCAAAGGGCAGGGGGGATGCAAAGGAGCATTAATAAATTATCTTCCTTGTTGTTAATTGCCGTGTCTCGCAGTGGAGCCGCGGGCCCGGCTCCCCTTCCAGGCGCATCGCAGGCTCCTTACTGCCCTCATTAGCATATTCAGGTTTCCCTGCTTAAAGCCAATTAGCTCCTGGCCAGGTCTGATTGGGAAGCTGTGGCTTCATTTGCGCATTTTTGAAGGGGTGAAAGAATCAAAGCGAAGGGAGGCAGCGCTGGGGCTCTGCCTGCTCGGGGGCGCTGCCGGGACCCGCTGCTCCTCCGGAGGGGAGAGCGCAGTCATTAGGGAGGAACAGGAACGTGGCCTGATTTGCTCCCGGGCAACTCGTCGGTGAGTTCATCCTTTCGTGCTTTTGCACTGAGGTTCAAGAGATGGGCGGGTGTTTCCTGCGGGAGGAGGAGAGGATGGGGGGACGGGGACGGGGGGGCCAGCACGGCTGCCCACGCGTGCCCCCCGCCCCGCCGTGGGGAGCTGGGGGTCCGGCGTGGCCTTGGCACTGCCGGGAGCGGGGACACGAGGCTGGATCTGTCCTTCCCGACGTTCCACCCCCCCGGCGCTGTGTTTTGGCTCCCGGCTTCCCAGCCAAGGTGTTGCTGGTTGAGCTGCCGGGAAGGAAGGGCCGGTACCGCACGGTCTCCGTAACCGGTTCCAGTTTAACAACTTGCGAGCTGCCGTGCGGGCACAAAGGCAGCCTTGTCCCGCCGGCTGAGATAAGCCTGTTGGGGCGATTCATATGCAGATCCGGGTGGTACCGGGTGTCTGCTGGGAGAGGATAAATCTGCCCCGAGCCTTGTCCCCTTCTCCCGGTTCCAAACTGTTTTACATTTACACAAAAAAGGTTCTGTCCCCCATTGAGCCGGGTCCCCGGCAGCCTGTCACCCTGCCTGCGAGGGGGGAGGTCCCCGGGGACCCCAGCCGGGTGACACTGGGTGTCCCCGGCCGGGTGGGCGAGCGGAGCTGCCCCGGCTGAGCTGGGCTGTCCCCAGCGCTTCTGTCCCCATCACCCATCTTATCTCCTTGGGAGTCACTTTCTGTGGCCCTGCAGAAAGCCCCCAACCGTGTCCCCTCCGGCAGAAACCCCCTTGCCTTCCACTTGCTTCCGTCGAGGGCTTTTATGTTTTAATTTTATTTTTTTTCTGTCAGTGCTCGTTTTAGTTTGTTTTGTTGGGGTTTTTAAAAATAAAAATAAAGGAGATTCTTTCCCCTCCTGTTTTCATAGAATCAGTGGGTTGGGTTGAAGACCATGTAGTGCCAACCCCCCTTACCATGGGGGCAGGTTTCTTTTCCACTTTTGGTAATCACATAAAACCTGTGAGCCCTGATCCAGCCTGCACCCATCACCCACACCTGCACTTTATCTGGGGTTTTGGAGCCTCCCTTCATGCTCCTGGCACAGCTTGGACGTGTGTCCCTGCTAAAGATACTGCCTGCTGGTTTTGGGTGGGATGGGCTGTGGGCAGGGCCTGTCCCACAGGGATGCTCTGGGGCTGGAGGCTTATTTATCAGTGAGGTTCTCCTCCCGACGGGTTCATCCATTACTCTGTGCTCTCAGGTTGGTGCTGGGAGGAGTTCTCCTTCGTCTGCAGCAAAACCATCCTGGAGTTGAGGAATCCTGAACCAATTAACCCTGGAAAGTTATGTTAGCCCAGTTGTTTGAAGTCTGCTTTGATTACCTGCCTGCTATGGCTGTTAATCTATGTTTAATGCAGCTTTCTGCATTTTTATCAGGGCTGTAAGTTATTGCCCCATGCTACCTCCACACAGGAGGTAATTAATCTAAACGAGGGCCCCTGGGAGCATGGCTGTAATCTGCAATTTCCCATTGACTATAATCGAGAGAATGTCTGGGAGAGGTCCAGGAGCCCTTGGAAATGCACCTTGGCTGAGAGCATCAAGAGGAGGTTGTAGGCTTTGCTCTTGGTGGTTGCTAGTCACAGCCCCAGGTTGTGGTGGGACTGCAGGGATCTGGGGGGGACTTTTTATAGGGGCTTGTAGTCAGAGGTCAAGGGGTGATATCTTTTTAAACTGGTAGAGGGGAGATTTAGGTTAGACATTGGGAAGAAATTCTTCATTATTAGGGTGGTGAGAGCCTGGCCCAGGTTGCCCAGGGAAGCTGTGGCTGCCCCATCCCTGGCAGTGTTGAAGGGCAGGTTGGATGGGGCTTGGAGCAGCCTGGGCTGGTGGGAAGTGTCCCTGCCCATGGCAGGGGGTTTGAACTAGATGATCTTTAAGGTTCCTTACAATCCAGCCCAGTCTGGGATTCTGTGATGATGCTGAGCAACACAGGTACCTTGGCTTGGGGGGGGCAAAAGGAGGGGGGGTGAGAGGAGGATGAGGATGGAGAGGGACACTTGGTGAAACAATGAGCAAAACAGCTCTTGGGAGGCTCTGGAGTAAATGGTGGCATTTTCCATCCCTCTCTGTGATTTTGCTGTTTTCTTTAAGCATTAACATCTTCACATATTGAATATTTCTATGTAGGAAACCCCATTTCTGATGCCTCCAGTGCCAGGTTTTTTACTATTTATTAAATAGTAAAATTTATCATCTTGAGAGTTGATAGAGACTAGAAGAGTTTTTATCCCTCCTCCAGGGCCCACCATCTCCTCTTGAAATGCAGGTTCCCCCCCTGGCTGTGGGGGTGCTCCCCCATTGCAGTGCCATGTCCCTGGAGGTGATGCTTAGCAGTCCCAAGGAGTTTTCTTAAGGTCAATAAGAATTAAGTGTAAATTTAATTAAAGTTTCCAATTCTTGTGCTATACTGGAGCATAACAGAAGCCTGGTCTGGTTTTTGCCAGTTTAAGCCAGATCTGGAGGGAGAGAGGGGTTATCAATAATTAACTGGGGTAATCTAGTGGAGAGTATTAGGGAGTTAATGAAAATGTGAAATAGCTTAATTATCTTGCATGTGGCTGGGAGTGATTGAGGTGCTGAGGAAGAGGAGGTGTTGCACAACTAGCTGCTCAGAGGCTGCTGTTCCCAATGTGCTTCCAGGATGGTGTTGGGACCCAGCTTGTGGCTCTGATGGACCAGCCTTGCTGGGGTTCATGTGGGTTGTCACTGCCCCATTGCTGTCCCCAGTGAGGGGACCAAGAGTGTGGCTGTGCTGCTGGGGGAAGGTCTCTGTAGCCCATGGCACAGCCCATGGGAGCTTCAGGCTGCTGCTCCAGCAGTACCTGTGCAAATGGAGTTTGGGAATCCCTGCCCTAACATGGGCTTTTATTAAAAAGTCTATTTTAATTAAATTTTAATTGAGCCTAGGATGATGTGGTTGGCTTTAATTAAAGCTGACGCTGCTCCTGTGTACTGAGGAGCCCGTGGTCGATGGGATGAGTGCAGGAAGGTGCTGGTACTGCTGGGTGCAGGTCTTCTGGGCTGCCAGTGGTGAGGGGGGTCCCTCTGCCATGCAGACCCCTTAGAAACAGGCTTGGCAGTGTGGGGCTCAGCCTGGCCCTTGCTGTCCCTCTGCAAAATGCAAGGGTGGGGGGGGAATGGTTTGCATTATTTATTTGCTTAAGGTATTTATTTATGTGTTATTTTTTAATTTTAGTGAAATTTTTTTGCTGGGGAATCTGGGCTCCTGGTTTTTCTTGCTGGTGCCTGCCTTGGTGCTGTTGCTGGTGCAGGGGTAGCTCACAGCTTCCCCCCAGGTTGTGTCCCCAGGGAACATCGTGATGGTGACAGCAGCAAAGCCAGATCCTGGTGGTTTAGGAAGGCTGAGCTACGACCAGGAATCCCTGAGCTCAGGTCCAGGCCATGCTGGTTTGGGAAGCACAGGCTGGGAAAAGCTGCATTTTGGTCTAACTTGGGTGCTGGGATCACATTATCCCAAGTGTTTGCTGCTTGATAATAAATATTTGGTTACCCGGTGAGGGGAGGGACTGATGTAGGTCTTGAGCCCATGTTTGCTGAGAGAGGATTTGGGCAAGTGTGAGGAAGGAGCAGAAATCCTCCTGGCAGCCAGGGAGGTGCTTCGGAAATGCCCCAACTAGTCACCCAGAGCTGTGGGAAGCAGCCTGGCAGCCCCCGGGCAGGTTTCTGCACAGAATTAGAGTGAAACAGGCTTTGCTGGCTTAGTTTTAGTGGGGGAAGCCCAAGCAGCAGCTTGGAGATGTGTGGTTGGTTTTTCCTTGGCTCTGGGCTCCATCAGGGAGGGGACAGGACGTGGGGCTGCAAGAGCCTGATCCTGGTTTGGGAGATGCTTCCCAGCAGGAAGCCCCTCTGGTGAACACAGTTATTTAGGGGAGGGGGAAGGTGCTGAGAAGTTTGGAGGAACCACCCACTGCTGCGGCAGGATGTAGGTACCCCCCTGAAGTGCATCCTGCCTGCTGGGTAGTGACACTGGGGACAAGAAGTGGCTCTGAAAACACTGGCACTATCAAAAAATTAAAAAAAAGGAGGTGGGGAGTGAAATCCACAAGTGGCTTTTGCCTCTGGTTTGGGGGAGGGAGCTGTGCGGGGCCCAGCATCGCTCGCAAATGCTTTTAATAAAGTGTTCTTTGCTGCGTCCAGGGGAAAAAAACCCAGAAACCTCAAGTCTTTCCCCATTGCATGAGGAACAGATGCTGCTGGGCAGAGCCCTGCCTGCTGCCTGGCCCGGCCCCTTCTGCGGGGAGACCCAGCTCCCCTGAGCAGCTGGATGGGGAGCCCTGAAACGCCCCATCCTGCCCCAAAATGCTGCTGCCAAGAGCCAGCCCAGCTGCAGCCCCATGGGAAGCTCCCTTCTTGTCCTCTTGCTTTGCCAGCATTTCCACAGGGATGTCCCCAGCAGGATTTTGGAGCTCTCCCTGCCCTTGCCTGGGTCAGCATGGCCCATTGCAGTGTTGGGTTGGACCAGCCATGCCTTCAGCTCTGACCATGTCCCTTTCTGTCCCCAGGAGCCTGATGCCACGGACGCTGGAGGGGCAGATCACCATGGAGAAGACCCCCAGCTACTTTGTCACCAAGGAGGCTCCTCGGCGCATCTACAACATGTCCCGGGACACGAAGCTGATCGTGGTGGTGAGGAACCCGGTCACCCGGGCCATCTCGGACTACACCCAGACTCTCTCCAAGAACCCCTCCATCCCCAGCTTCCAGGCCCTGGCCTTCAAAAACATCAGCACGGGACTGATCGACACGAGCTGGAGCGCGGTGAGGATCGGGATCTATGCCAAGCACCTGGACAACTGGCTGCAGTACTTCCCCCTCTCCAAATTCCTCTTTGTCAGCGGGGAGCGGCTCGTCAGCGACCCAGCCGGGGAGATGGGCCGTGTCCAGGACTTCCTGGGTCTCAAGAGGGTGGTGACAGACAAACATTTCTATTTTAATGAGACCAAGGGCTTTCCCTGCCTGAAGAAGCCGGAGGACGGCAGCAAACCCCGCTGCCTGGGGAAATCCAAGGGGCGGCCGCACCCCAAAATCGACCTGCAGGTGGTGCAGCGCCTGCAGGAGTTCTACAGACCCTTCAACATGAAGTTCTATCAGATGACAGGGCAGGACTTTGGGTGGGACTGAGCCACCCACAGGGCACGTGGCTGCGCGGGGACCTGGTCTGCCCAGCGGTGTGTGGCGCCAGGACTGTGGTCCAGGGATGCTCGTGGCCATTGTGGTCCAGGGATGCTTGTGGCCATCATGGTCCAGGGATACTCATGGCCATCGTGGTCCAGAAATGTTTATGGCCACTGTGGTCCTGGGATGCTCATGGCCACCCCACCAGCAACTTTCTCCCTTTGTTCTAATTTATATTGGACCTTTTCCAGCAAGAAACGGACCCTTCTGGAGTAGAGAGAAATATTTAAGAAATAAAACCACAGATGACCCCTCTCCCTTCCCTGACCAGATTAAATATTCTTCCATATAAATCTCGCTAACCTATATTGGACTGTTCTGGGTGGGTGGGTAGGTGCGTGTGGGTGCGTGGGGATGATGGCTCTGCCATCCACGAGCTTTGGAAACCCCTTGGCCTCAGGGTGTGAGGCTGGTGGGTTTTTGCTGAAGCAAAGTGTGATGCTGAGCACAGGGGGTGGGCAAGCAGCAGCCCCCCCGGGCAGAGTGGGTTTTGCAGCCAGAAAATTCTGCAGGTATTTCCTAATGAAGAAAAACAATTAATGTCGGGAGTTTTGAATAAATGCCAACTGCAGGGTGAGGGAGCTGTGTCTCACCTACCCTCTTATGGGTTTTGAGTAACCCAGGTGACAGAGCAGGGCGTTTCTCACCCTTTGGACAAAATTCCCTCCTTCCCCAAATCCACCCAAGCAGAGCAGACAAAAGCCCCAAACTCTGACCTTTCAGTTCAATAATCTCAATAGTTTTTTCAAATCTGCAGCCACGAAGTGCCATCATGGGAGGCTGCAGAAATCGGTTTAATCTGAATTAACTAGTTTTCCCTTAATTAAAGATGGGGAAAACATTTAATTAGCCTCTAATATCTTATTAGTAACTTGTGTTTGTCTCTTTAATGAGCTAATTATGTGTTTTCAAGGGCCCTCAGGCCCCGCGTTGTTTGCAAATATGCTTTGGCTGTGGTTTCTTCCATCCTGCTGCATCCCAAAGGTGACCATCCCACCAGATGTCCTGCCATTGCCTTCCCCTCCTCACTGCTGCTGCCTGGGGTGATGGAGGTGACAGGTACTGCTTCCCCTGGGATGCACAATGGGAACTGATCCCTTTCATCCCAGCTCCACTGTGGTTTTACACCTACACACGGTGCTTTGCCCTGCACAGCTCTCCTGGCTCCCACGTCCTGGCACCTCCTTTGTGCCCACTGGAGGTGACAAGTATTTTCTCTACTGATGCTTCAGGCTACAGCTGAGGTTGAGCACGTTTGTCCCATTCAGCCCTTGGGGTCCTCTGGTCACTGGTGGGACAAATGGCATGTGCAGGGCTGGGTTTAGCATGATGTTGAAGTTCAATGCAAACAGTTGCCTCTTTCTGGGCAGGGAGCATCGTGGTGCTGGTCTGTGGAACATGGTCGTGTCTGTCTGTAGAACATCATGATATCCATCTGTGGGGCATCACGGTGTCTATCCACGGGGCACTGTGGTATCAGTGGGCATGTGTGAGTGGCTCTGGAGACAGATGCAGATGCCACCACAGTGGTCAGAGCCTGGGGCTTTGTGGCCGGTGTTGAGAAGCCAGGATCCTGTGAGAGAACAGCGAGATGAAACCCGCCCTGCTTTTCTGCCAGTTGGAATCCCAGAGCCCTCTGAGGGATGTGGCCATCGCTAGGATGGGCTCAGCACCCTGTACCCGGCGCGGGGTCCCCTGGCCGTGTGTCCCCCCCCTGCAACCCCCCGGGCCACCGACCCGCTGGGGGCTGGATGTCGAGCGGCTGGAGCCTCTTGTCACCCTCGCTGGCAGCTCCGCATGATGGACTGTGCTCTGCTTGTTTAGGTTTTGTTTCCAGCCACGACATTCGACCAAATTATTCTCGGCGAAGGGCTTTAAAGTTTCCCAAGTGCCTGTGAAAGCCTGGAAGCGCTGATAGTGATCCTATTTCTCAGCTGAGTGACTGCATTCAGCCCCAGCCGTATTGATATGCAAAACGTTAAGGGTCCCGGCTCTAAAGATGGTTTCTGTCTGCCCTGTGAAAGGGGGCCATACTTTTTTAAAGCCCGGGCCTTTCTCAAGCCTCACAATGCCATATAGACTATGCCATTTAAAGCATCTGAAGCGACCCAAAATGTATTGAAAGCTCGCTTTGCAGACTCATTAAGGCTACTCAATAGGTTCTGGCAAATACCGTGCCAGGGCTGACCGCACGGATTAAGACTTTTGAAGTGTTACACAAACCCCCTCCTTAAACTAATTGCTGCCCCGCAGCTCATGAGGTCAAGTATTTGTATTCATTGCCTCCGAGAGGAGCCACTTATGGGTCTGTCCAGGTGAAGTCTGCACTTCATTACACCAAGACAATAAAAAGACAAGACAATAAAAGCGGCTTTGGGTAGGAAGGATGAAACCTCCCGGCTCTTGCTCTGAGCCTCAGCACAGGCTGGTGTCCGCCGTGGCAGCATTTTGGGTCATTTCTGCTGCTTTCAAGAGCCCCAGAAAAAGGATGTGCTTCCACCCCAAGCAGCTCGGTGCAGGGTGGTGTCTTAGCTGGTGGCTCTGCCAGGATCTGTGTGGAGTTGCTTCTTGGTCACCTGCAGCGTGTGGGACACAGTGCCCAATATCCCACTCGTGCTGTGTCCTGTGGTGTGGGTCCCTCCAGTGTCGGGGGGGTTCCTGCTGGAGCAGTGAGCTGGTGTGCAAGGGGAGGGCTGAGGTGTGAGAAGGGTGGGCATGGTTGGAGCAGCCATGGATGGCTTCAAATCATGGTATGTCCTTCACCAGGGTCAGGTGGGTTCCCTGCACTGGCAGGACGGGGATCCCACCAGGTGCCAATGCCAACTGTGTTTCTCATGTCTATCCAGAGGAGAAACCACTTCACTGGGTGCCCAGCACACCTCTTGTGCCACCTCCCGGAGAGCTGGGGGCTGCTGAGGAAAATAAACTTTGCCTCTTTGGTGTAGGTGCTTTGGTGGAGCTTATTCGGGGCTGGCTCTTTCCCTGGTAACAGGCAGCAGTCTCTTAGGGAAATCTAACCTGAAACCCCCTTTGCAGTTGCTTTTGTCACCATCAGTAGCAGCCCCTGGAGCTCAGCTCTGGGGGTCCTGCTGCTGGGCTCAGGCAGAGCTGGGGGGTCTCATCCAGTGGGACCTTGTGATGCTGCTGGGAAGTGGCACCACTGGGGACCACCAGCACCCACCAGCTGGCTGGGGCTCTGCTACTCTGCAGTCCCTGTGCAGGAGGTACCACAGAGTCAGGAACTGTTCAGAGACCCCAGCAAGCTCTGGCAGAGGCTCAGGGAGAGGCCTCACTCCTGCATCTTTCTGCACGAGACCTCTGGGAATAGTTATAAAAAGATGATGCTGAGCTGTGCTGGTGTCTGCCCTGTGCCTGCTATTGTGCACTGCTGGCTGGGCTGGCAGGGAACATCGTCCCACATCACGGCTGTTGTGACTTTTCCCCCTTTCTGGTGTCTCTCTCAGGCTGCTAAAAATCCAGAAACCTGGAAGTTGCTGGGAGAATGTGCTTGAAAAGTTGGGTGAGCAGCCAATGTCTCCCTGCTCCCCAGCATGTTGTGACACCTCCTTGGGGAAATATTTCTCCATGAGCTGCCACGGGTGGCTGTGGTGGCCACGTCTGCTTGCTCAGGGGATGATGGCAAGATGTCCCACACTGCCAGAGCTGCAGAAATGCTGCTGAGGCACCAGGTTATATATGGGAAGTGCCAGAGAGATGGAGCTCCAGCTTTGCTGCCAACTGTGAAATGAGGTTTTAATCCCTGTCTCAGTTAACCAAAGTTTCCATTTCTAACCCCATTTTTGTTTTGAAAATCCAACTATCCAAAGTGGTGTGGTTCCTGTGCCCTGGGCCTCCCCCTCCAGAAGCCAGGAAGAACAGGGTTGCAAGAGCTTTCCAAAATTTGTAGTTACTCCTTTTTCTTTTGTACCAAATGTAGGAGGCAGATGGGAATGAATAAAAATAGTGGGGGGGATGTGTGGGGGGGAAGCCTCTAAAAGGAAGAAGTTACAATTTCCCTGCCTGTGCATAGGTCTGGAGGTGCAGGAGAGCAGCAGGGCTGGCTTGCAGTTACATATTTCATCTTGATGTACCCCAGGTGGGGCTCGTACAGCCGGGGTGTGGGGGCACCTGGGGGCTATAAATGTGGGAGGGTTAAAGGCTCCATCCTTCCTGCAGGATCCTCACCAGCTGTGGAGGGTGCAGAGGGTGTCCTGGCTCAGGGAGCAGGATCAGGCAGGTAAGGGGGGATGCTGGGGAGGTCAGGCATCCTTTGGGGGGGCTGTAGGGGCAGTGAGGTGTTTGGAGATGGAGCAGAGTGGTCACGCAGGGAGTGTGTGGGGGGGCTGGTGCAGCTCAAGCTTTTCAGTGTTGGTGCTTGGTGTCTCCAAGAGGAGCTTGGTCTGTCCTGTGGTGCAGCCCAGTGTTTGAGTGGTTGGCCTGGGGTCCCTAGTGCTTCTTGGGTGGACCATGGGGGTCCAGTGGCTCTGGGGGAGCAGAGCAGCATAGAGTGGAGAGCATTGCCTGCAAACCTCTGCCTTGTCCTCTGCTTGAGGATGTCCAGGGCCCTGATGCTTCTTGCCATAGGGTGTCCTCCCTTCCCTGCTGGCACAGGAGAGAGCTCCAGGGATATGGAGATATCCTCTGTGTCCCTTCGCTGTGTCCTGTTTTTCTGCACAGCCCCTGGCACCACGTGTGGCCCTTGTGCAGCATCCAGGGCTGCCAACTCCACTGCCTTCTGCTCTGGTTTGGATCTTGATGTGATCTCAAGACACAGAATAACCTCATGCCGTGTTCCCCAATAGCCAAGAAAATGCCCATGCCAAGGTTGCACCATGATTGCAACCAGGTGCCTGCCAGTGGCTTCTGAGCCATGTAGAGCATGGGCTGGATCCCAGATGTGGGCACAAATAAGGGCCATCAGGTGTAGGCAGCTCTGGGGTACCTGAATGTGATGAAGACAATGGAGAACACTGTGATTGCATCTAACCCTGGGGTGAGCTGGGCTGAGTCATCTGAGCCCTGATGGTGGGTGAGGTGATTCACTGGTTTAACTGGAGCTGGGGTGAGCACAGCCCGTGTGCTCAGCACCTCTGGAAGCCTGTGGAGCAGGCAGTGAGATGCTTTTAGGGAAATGTTTTGAGCAGGGCCTGGCTGCTGGAGGCACAGCCGGGACAGCGCTGGCAGATGCCAGTGGGAAAGGAAGTGCAAGGGATGGAGGGGAGTGGGGGAGAGGCAGGGGAACTGGGGACTGCTTCTGGTGGGGATGGGAAGGGTAAGACTCAGCCTTTAATTAAGGGTCTTTAAAGTGTTTTCCCAGCTGGGTAACATTGCCTGGCCATCTTGGAGTGGTTTAGAAGCAATGCTCTTCGGGAAGGGGTCCCCTTCCTGTTGGCTCTGTGTGTGGGTGATGGGCCCACACCTCACTGCCCCCACTCTTCTGGAGAATAAACAGGGTCATGATAGCATAGAGAGGATGGGGAGCCCTCTGCACTCACACAGAGAAGGAGCAGGTTTCTCTGACCAGGTTGCAACATTTAAGAATCTTTAACAACAGCTTCTGCAGCACCCAGATGGTTTGTGGGGGAAGAGTGCTGATGGCACCATCAGGTGCCAGGCTGGGGGGCCAGCATGGCCTGGCACCCACCACACAAAAGCTGGATTGGGAGTGCCAGGTCTGGCTCTGCATGGATATTGGGTGCTGGGAACCAGTCCTGGGGCTGTGGCTGCGTGGTGGGGAGGTCTGGGGACTGGTACAGGAGGGCGAAGCTACACCTAACTTTGCTTTGCACGTAAACCTGCACTGAGGTGTTTATGCAGGACTTGTTCTGCCTCTTTAAGCTTCATCCATTCACCCAAATCTTCCCAGAGCTTTTCCATTCTCCACTCCACACACCACAGCCAGAATGGCCTTGTACAAAAGCCCTCTTGGAGGTGAAAGCAGAGATGTCCACTGGCCACGAGGGTGGTACAGGTGTGCTGTGATGAGCTGTCCCCATGTCACTGGGAGAGGTATCAGTGTCCTGAGAGGGAGGAGAGGGCCCCATTAACCAGCAGGACATCGAGGTGCTCTGCAGGGGACAGGGGTGTGGGCAGTGGGTGCTGTGTCACCCTTCCTCACCAAGGCTGGAGCTGCCTGTGAGGTCCTGCAGCAGGTTTGATGATGGAAGGCACTGGAAATGATGGAGGGCACTGCAGCTGGATGCTGCTGAACATAGAGGTTATTGCCCCTGCTCTCCTGTGGGCTGGGCTTTTCCAGCACTTCCAGGCTCAGCAGAAACCTGTGGGTGCCAAAGGGAGCATGCTGCCTGCAGCAGAGCTGCCTGTGTTTGAAAGTTTAGTGTGTGTCTCTGGAAACTCTATCCTGTCTGTAGAAGTGAGTGCACACTGACAGCCAGCCCCTGTCTGGGGCTTTTCTGCTCCTGTCGAGGTGTCAGCCAGAAGCTGGGCTTGCAGAGGAGGATGTGATGCAGAGTAGGTTTCAGGGTGTTTTGCTCAGGAAGGGAAAAATCCCCCTTTTCCAGCCAAACATCCCCAGACTGCTGGAGCTCTGCTGGTCCCTTTGTCAAAGCTGTGGCTGTGATGGGGCAGCTGAGCACCATCCTCCTCCTCGGTGCACCCTGGCCTTGCTGCAGTGTTACCAGCTTGAGGCTCCCCACTCTGTCCCCTCCATCAACATGGCTGGTGTTGGGGGTCCCTCTGCTTCTGTGGAGCTCTTTTATCTCTGGAAAAAAATCACAACAATTGCTGAAAAGCGACTTTAATAGTGTAATACTGGAGAGGGCTGGGGCACAGCCAGGGCTCCCGAGCATGGAATCACAGTTACCATTCAGGGCTGCAGAAGCAGGGGAAAAAAACCCCAAATCAGCAATTTCTGGGCTTGGCCAACGTGTGATGCACTGTGCTCTGGTGAGGGGGGACAGGCTGGCCCCGAGGCTGCCACAGCACCCACTCCTATCGCCTGTAGGACAGATCTTGGGGTTATTTAGACCAGTCTGAGTCAGTTGTGGAGCTGTTCGTGGAGGATGTGATCCTGGTGCAGTCTGCCCGGGAACTGGCACCAGGGAAGGGCACAACCAGGCAGGAAAATGTGGGCACGGGCTGAAGTGCTGCCCGGAGCCAGCGCCGGAGCCGGCAGGAAGCGCTCCAGCCCGGGGAGGCTTCGCAATAATTTCCACTTTCTGTAATTTTTCTCAGGAGGGGAAGAAAGGCAGGCCTGAAATAATTACCCACACAAGCAGTCATTGAAATGTTCTTTACTGCGAGCACTGATCACTTACTGTATTTAACAAGACAATTTTGGCTCTCGGTGCATAAAAGCATGCAATGATTAAAGCTCTTGTTTTCAGGATCCGTGAGCCAAAGCACAAAAGTCTGTCTCCAGATCCAAGTCTGAGCTTGGCAACCAGCTCCTACCCAGGGAGGGAGCCAAGGTGAAGTGGCTGTGCTCTCTATATGTGGGACTTGGGGTGCTGGAGTGGGTGCTGGTCACCCCACCCTGCCAATTATGGGTGTACGGGGGCATCTCCAGCTGTGGGGACTTGCACCCTCAGCCCTGGCAAACCCTCAGCTGGGGTGGTTTGGAGGAGGTGGGAAGATGTTGCAGCTCCTTGGGACTGTGAAAGGTTCCTCGGTGGTGGAAAGGGGCAGGTGCTGAGCTCGAGGGCAGCTGAGGAAATGGGGCCAATGGGTGTCTGCTGCCATCCCCCTCTGTGCCTGTGGAGCAAGGGGATGTTTGGGGGGAGAGCCTGAGGAAGCAAAGGGCCCTGGTGTACATGGGCAGCAAGGGGGCTTGGCTGGAGGCAGAGCTATCTGACAGCTTATCCTGCCTGGAGCTGGGGATCCCATTTGGTCTCTAGTGTCCCAGACTGTGCTCATCCCCTGGTGGGGCAGTGACTGTCTAAATTGGAAGGAGCTGTCCCCTGGTGAGAGGCTCTCAGGGTATCACGCTTGCCCCAGGGTAAAAATTAGCAGAGCAGATGAAAGCCCCTTGTTGTGCTGTGTCCTGCCCTGCTCTGGAATGCTGCCCCAAGATGAACCGGGCCCAGCAGGGCCAGAGCTTGCAGCACTGCTGGGGACACCAGGCAGCAGAGGGGGGGGATGCTGCAAGGTGCAGGGCCCCTGTCTTAGCAGAGGACATGGGGACACTGTGGGTGCCACCAAAGGTGCTGCAGCTGCTGTGTGCAGCATCACCCAGGCAGGCAGCACCTGTGCATCAAATCCACTCCTGACCAGCAGGTTTGCACAGCTCCACTGCTCCCTGGTAACCCACTCTGGTCCCTCATGGGGAACCTTCTCCAAGATGGGCCTCATGGCTGAGGCACCAGTCTGATGCAAGTTTATTTCCTCTGGAGTTTTATTTTTTTTCCAGCAAAGCCAAGAGGAGTTGCCTGTGAATGCCCTTTGGGGCAGTCCCGCACATACCACACGGAGCTGAGGGTCTCTCCTAAGCCCCAGCTGTGTTTAAGGAGCATCCCCTGTGGGGATGGGCAGCTGTGGGAAACTCAGAGCAGCGTCTGCTTCAGCATGTCCCCTTCTGAGGTCCCTATTTTACCCTGAGACTCTTGAGGCTGCCAATGGGATGGGATGCAGGGGTCAGTGGTGGAATGGCTTGGTGTGTGTCCCATGGAGTCTGTGTTGGTATCACATTGTGTGTTGGGTTGCTGGGAAAGCTGGTGTTAGTGGGATGGGCTCATCCCAGCATGGACAGGCAACTCCAGCAATGCTGGTGGCAGTAGGAGCTGGGCATGAATTTGAGCCTATGAGACTGGCTTCTTGCTGGCATAAATCAACTTCACTTGGTTCAGTGTGGCTGCATGATTGAGACCAGGTCAAGATCTGATTCAGATCTTCCTCCTTTGCTTGTTAAGCTCCTGTCCTTGAGGACTGTGTTGGTTCACCTCTGAGCTAAGATAAATGAGTCCCAGTGTAGCAACACTAAATCTGTCCAGCCTAGAGCTTGGCCCTCCTGGGTCTCTCTCCTTGCTGCAGGACAGGGAGGGCTTCCAGGGAAATACTTGGGACAGCTGAGAGAGGCAGTTCTGCATGGACAGCATTATGCAGAGTTCCCTGTTGCCTTTTCCCTGGAAGAAGTGCAAGAATTCAGGCTCTGAATAAATTCCACAGACATTAACTACGCTAATCAAGCAACTGCTTATACACAGGGCTGTTCTGTACTGCTTTCCTCTCCCCCCAAGCACAGTCAAAGCAAACAACAACAACAAAAAAAGAGATCCTTACAGAGAGCTTTTAATTCTAGCAGTGGCCTCCTGGCTCTCCTGGTGCTGAGGGTGCTGTGGGGATCCAGCTCCCTCTGTGGCTGCCTGCCCCTTGGGTGCCTCTGCTCCAGCTTGGATGCAGCCAGGCTGTTGCTTCGTGTCTGTCACTGTCCTGGTGTTAACTGGGAGCATCCCACAGTGGGCACAGGGCTGCATCCTGTGTCCCCAGGGATGTCCCCACAGCACTGGCCATCCTGGCTGGCAGCCCTGTGCCAGCTCAGGGTGCAGCTGCCACTGAGACCCACCTGAGAGCTGCACAGGCTCTCTTGGCTTCGTTTTGGATGAAAAAGAGCATTTTATGTGTGGCTCAGTCAGCTCTGTGCTGCTGGTGCAATCCTGCCAGCCCTGGCAGGGATGAGCACCAGGCCCTGGCAGATGGGCAGCCTTCCTTGTGTCCTCTGCTCGCTTGGATGAGTTGTGTTGTTGGAATTATTTACTGCACTGATCAATAAACGCTACAGGCAGTGGGCTGTATTTCAGGGAGGCAATGCTACACACATGCCTGCTGCTGTATTTCAAGAGCATAAATAACATTGGGGCATCAGCAGAAATTAAAACTGAACAGATATAACTTGGAATGATTTACAGCCAGACTTTTTCAGCATGAGGGGGAAGGAAAGAAACAATGGCTTCAGATGACACTCCAGGCCTGTGCCCTTGCCCTAGTCAAGCCCTTCTCCTGCCTCTCCTGGGATGCTAGGTTGGCTGCCCGTGGCTCTGGCTTTGCTGCAGCCAAGGCGATACTGGCTGGTTCCCACAGGCATGGGTGATCCACCTGCTTTCCCCACGTCCCCTCACATGTGGGGACACAGTCCCAAGTTGGCTGCTGCCACGTGCAATTCAAGAGCCACCCTTGGCACGTCCCACCTGCCATCAGCCAGTCCCAGCACTGGCAACACCGGCCTTCATTTTGCTGGTGAGCACGTAACCTGGCAGGTGTGCTGCAGTGGCTGGGCTGGTTGCTCTCCTTAAAAAATGCAATCTAGACCTAATCAGATGAAAACAAATTATAACAAACTGAGGGGTTATCCAGTGCAAGCCCCCCAGGGCGGGCAGCCAGTGCTGGATCCCCCTTCCCTCTGGCAGCGTCGAAGCGTTTTCCCGCATCGGTGCTGCAGACGCTCCCCATAAATCAGCAGAGGTAGGAGCACATTTGCTCTCCCCTCTTTGAAGAGGCGTCAGATCTCCGAACAGAGGCTTCTTGCTGGGTGATCCTCTGGGGCTGGTTCTCATTTCCTTGTAGGAGGTGGGTCTGCAGCCCATTCCGTGCATTTGGGAAGGCTTGGGGCGGGGGGAAGGGGAAGGAAAACGAGTGACTTTGCTGCTTTGACAAAAAGAAGAAAAGCCTTGACACCACAAGCACTGTGCACCATGAATGTCCTGCTGACAACTATTTGCCAGGAAGATGCACATATTGGTTTTGCAGCAACTGCAGATGGCAGGGCTGGGGCTGTGGGGGTGCTGGAAGGCTCCCTAGGGTGACCCAGGCTCTCTGCTAGCCTTGGGTTGGGCTGCAGTGTGTCCAGAGAAGGAAGGGTCTGGGGCACAAGTCTTCTGAGGGAGCTGAGGGTGTTCAGCCTGAAGAAAAGGAGGTGGAGGGGAGACCTCATCCCACTCTGCAACTGCCTGAGAGGAGGTTGGAGCTGGTGGGGGGGGTCAGTCTCTTCTCCCAGGTAACAAGTGGCAGGATGAGAGGAAACTGCCTCAAGTTGTGTCAGGGAGGTTTAGATTGGATCTTGGGAACAATTTCTTCCCCAAAGGGTTGCTGGGCCCTGGCACAGGCTGACCAGGGTGGTGGTGGAGTTACCATCCCTGGAGGGATTTCAATACCATGTAGGTGTGGTGCTGAGGGACATGGGTTAGTGGTGGCCTTGGCAGGGCTCGGTTAGTGGTTGGACCGGATGATCTTGAAGATCTTTTCCAACCAAAGCAATTGATTCTGATCCTGCCTAGGTGCCTAGCAGGCCTGACCCTGGCTGGGTTAATTTAAGCCCATGTGACTTTAGGTACCACTGGGGCTTTTGCCCCTCTGGTGTCACTGCTGGCTTTGCCATATGCCCAGACCCTATGAGGAGGGTGATGGCACCGAGGGCTGTGCTGGAGGTGGGGGGAAGCAGCTTGTGAGGGATGTGAGAAGTGGTCCCCATCAGCTGCTGGCAGCTCTGAAGTGCTGTGCTCAGCATCTTCACACACCTTTGTGAAAAGTCAGCCCCTCTTACAGATCTTTGCTAGAAGCTGCACATGTGGCTCCTGGGGAGAGGGGATAGTGAAGGACGGAGACAGAGCAGGATGTGTGGGACCCTGGATGGGCAGTTGCTGCTCTCTGCTAGGGGGCTCAGCCAAGGTCCCCACAGTGCCTGGAGGGTCCTCATGGCTGGTGCAGCTGGCACTGGGGCTGGTGAGGGCCCTGTGCCATGTCTGTGCTGTGGCAAGGGGCTGCTTGCTGTGGTCACTGCTGTCAGCCCTTGGGAAGAGCCTCCAGGAGCACCCAGCCTTGGGCTGCACTGACTGCCAGGCAGATGGGGATGAAGGATGGCACTGGGGAAGGGCAGCAGCTGTGGCTGAAGGGGATGGCACCTTCCTTTGTGTGTTTCAGTGGAAGAAAAGCTGCCAAGGTGAGGCACTGAGAACCCCCAGCTTCTGGGGGCAAGCTGCAAGGGAGGTCAACGTGAAGGGAGGTTTCCTGTTCAGCTCTGCCCAGTTTTGACTGTCTTGGAGCAAGGCTGTTGATGCATGACAGCTGATGGTGGTGCAAGGCATCCATCTCAGTACCCAGCCCCTCTTCTACCCCTCCAAAAGCTCTCCTGTGTGGGCATTAACTGGGAAGAGCTACCAGGGATGGGTCTGCACAAGCTTAAGCTCTGTGTTAGGGCCAGGTTGCCTGAAGAGGAGCATAAGAAGCTTTTCCAACTAGTCCATCACCTCTGTGGCAGCCTTGGGATGGGCTAGGCCTCCAAGGAGCTGGGCACTAAGGACAGACACCCTTTGGACATGCCATGGGAGACATCTTCACCTGGGAATGGCTCAGGTGCTGCACCAGGAGAGCATTGCTGGCAGCAGCCAGCACTGCCACAGTCATACAGGCAGCCACAGCAGGAAGAAGAAACTCTCTGAAAAAAAATTTTAAGGAATTTATCTGGCAGTCTTTGAAAGGTAATGGCAACATGAAGGTTGAGCTTGGAACATTTCTGCCTCACTGGGCCATTTCCACCGAGGAGCTGGCAGCAGGCAAGCTGCTGAGTGAGGAGTCAGCATTGCCATATGGAGCTCTGCTCTGGCTGCTTGCTAAAGAAAAAATTGTCCAGGGCCAGGACTTGGCAGCCCTTCCCCACAGAGACCACTTGTGTGAATAAATGCTGCTCAGCGGCGTTACTACAGGCCCTGGCCTGCGTTCATAAAGAGGAACTGCATTCTGGCCTGGGTTCAGCACAGCACTCACACATGTGCTCGTGGAGCACACGAGAGGTCCCAGTGACTCCCTGGGAGAAATTTTCTGCTTAAACACACTCTGTGCTGGGGCTGCGCTTCCGTCTGACATGACTTTTGTGCCTTCAGTCTCCCTTGGCTTTCCCAGCGGAGGCAGCCTCTGTGTCAGTGAAGCTTGGGCTCCTTCTGTGTCTCCATGGAGTCTTCTGGGAAAGAAGCCTTATATTAGGGGAGCTGGGGCTTTGCTGCAGAAGGCTGAAGCAGGCTGGCAGGGAGACCTTCTTGGTGGTGTTCAGGGCAGGGAAGAGGGAGGAAGAAATTCACTACATTGTAAAACTGGGAATTTAAGAGGGATAAAGAAAAAAAACCCCAACCAAAAGCATATGTTGGTGTTATGCAGAAGTAGGCTGTAGGAGTTACTAGCCACAAGGTCCTCCAGAATCTGAGCTCAAAAGGTGAGGTGGGCAAAGCATGAGGAGCAGTTAATGAAGTCATCCCTGTTGCTATTTTGATAGGAGATGCTTAGGAAGGGAATCAAGCCTGAAGACTGCAGATCAGAAATCCATCACTTGCATCCCAGCCTGGTTCTCTGCAACCTCCCTGAAGCCACGGAGTTATCCATGAGACACAAGATCCTGAGTCAGATGGGCTTTCATCTGCACAGCCCTGGCTGCTCCTCTGTTTCTGCCCTCATCTTTAATCTAACCCCACCAACAGCAGCAGAGTTCCATCAGGGACATGTTTGCTCTCCAGTATTTACACCCTGAAGTGTTGGCTCCTCTCACAGACAGGTAGTTCAGTAGGTTAATGAGCCACGTGAGTTGGGACAGGAATCATAGGGGTGAGCTCCAGAAAAGGAAACACTGGTGTAGAGCAAGGCAAGAACAAATCCAAAAGAATAGAAGGGGCTCTTGTTGGATACGAAGCGCCCTGCCAAGCCGGTGAATCTGGATGTAGTTAGAGAGGTGCACAGAACACAGAAGAAGTCTGTAATATTTTATTCCAGGGATATATATTTCCGGGACAAGTTGTTAGGTTGACCTCTAGTGTTCGTTTTCTTCAGGGAAAATTTCTTGATAAAGTCCCGTTTTGCACAGGTCTCCCTGAGCCCTGAACAGGCTTTAGGGGGAGGTTTTGTTTTCCTAATGGATCAAACTTTTAAAGTGTCAGTGTCAGTCTGCAGGAATTTTCTAACGAGCTGGCTGACAGGCAGCCAGGCGTGCCCTGGAAATGTTGACACACGATTACCTAGGAAGGGGCTGGATGAGGTCCTGGCTCTGGGAGGCAATGGAAGGGTTGCTCAGCCAGGAGATCAAAGGTCTATTTTTGCTGGAAAATCTAGTTTGGATGAGTCGCTGGGATTTCACTGGTGCTCTGTTCACTGAATTCTGTGGTGGGGGGAAAAAATGTTATTTATTCTGAGATCCCAGTTTTCTTTGACAGCCACCCCCATCTGTCTGGAAGAATTACATCCTGCATTTTGCTCCCTATGAGCTGTTCATGCAGGGATTGAGTTTTGGGCTGGGTTGGAAGCTGGAGCAATGGAAGGTTGGATGGGTTTCTCCCAGTTTTGTCACTGGTATTTTTCAGTATCATGTGTCTCAAACTGAAATCCAGATATAATTTATTTGGTTTTGGTTTCATTGATTTGAATAGCTGAAAATGTTTGAATGGCAGCCAAGTAATGCTAAATATCCTTCTTTTTTTTCCCCCCCTCCCAAAGCTTTCTTCCCCAGTGTCAGGGAGCTGTCACTACAACTATTTTTAATTGTTGTCTTTTTCAATTCATGATGCTTTATTGAAAAATATTCATAGAACTGTGGAGGGAGGAGGAAATTCTGGTCTTGGAGAAAGTGATGAAAATCCAAGTAATTTCACTGACCTCACCTAAATTATTTTGGAATAATGTGCAGAAGTTACCCTCTATAACCTGACTGCTCTCATGCCACTCATAGTGCTCCAAAAAGAGGCATTTCCCACCTCTCAGTCTCAGACAAGCTAAGAAGCAGGCCATGGGCTTTGAAAACTTTGGGCAATCAAAGCCTAATCTTCATAAATCAAGGCAGAGTATCACTGTGTAGACAAAGAGAAGTGAATAAAAAAGACTTGTGTCAGAGTTTTCAAGCAGTGAATTCCTACATAGACATCATCTCCTGCCTTTCTGCTATTGAAAAGACAGAAAGACAGAAGGAACAGTTCTGGGGTATTTTTATTTGCAAACTATTCACAGAAAATTTGCCAGCTCCTTAGTGAGTATCCAGAAAGTCTTAGATTTCAGTTGTGGTCTTTCCTTTCTGCTAAAATCCAGTGCACAGGCTGGTGCTGACAGCTCCCTCTCCTCTCAGGGCTGGGCCAGCTTGTCTGCCTTGCGTGATGTTTCTGCCCCACCCTTGGGCCCACGTTGCAGAAGGGATTAATTAGCGTTGAAATAGTTAAGAACTGAGCTTGCTGATGAATGAGCACCCAGGACACTGCCTTCCCCCAGCACAGACTGCTGCAGAAATGCTGCGCTTGCTGTGTTTGGGCCCTGCAGATGCTATTCCCCCCCCTGCCCATGGGAAGGGCTGGGTCTGGGTTTAAGCAGTTTCATGTGAATTCATCAGAGAGAACAGGGAGACTTTGTTGTCTTCAGAGCAGCTGCCGTTTCAAAACACCATCCTTCCTGGACAGCTGGGAAGGGCAGAACTTACATGTCCCACATGGCTTTACACCTGAAAGAAGGCTTTTTTTAAATTATTTTTTTAATCCTTTGCCAGGAGCAGGGTTTTCCTGAAGAGAAGGTGCCCTCAGGAAAGAAGAGAGCTGTTGGCAGCCCCACTCGTGCCCTCGGCACATCGCCCTGTTTGCTCACACCCACGTTTGGTGCCCAAGCTGCCTGTGGGCATGCAAGTGCTGCTCCTGCTGGGTGTCTTCCTGGCATCAAAGACATCAGAATTAGTACAGGTTAGGCAGGAACCAACCACAGTTCTTGTTAACTTAAAAACCAAGCTTGGAGTTGCTTTATTTTTCTGTGCTGCAGGAGGTTGTGGTGCTGCTCAGTGAGGAAATCCCACTGAAATAGCACTGGGGTGACTCCCGTGATGGGGACCAGGAGGGAGGATACGGAGCAAAGTGAGAGATGAACAGGGACTCACTGGGGTGATGGGCAGAAATTTAGATGAAATGTCCCTCAGCACCTTGATCACCTGTTGGCTGCATCAGCACCTGCATGACTTCTGCTAGAGATGTCCATCATTACTCCATCAGCACTCCTGAGTCTCAGCCAGTTCAGGTATCAGCCCAAGCCACTGAACACTGGATACCTTCAGTAATTTGCTGCTTTTAATGTATTCAGTCAGGCCAATTACATAAAATTACAGGTCTGCCCTTTTCATTTTACAGATTCTTTTTGTCCTAAGAAGGTATAAATATTCAGTGAGCCTGCTCAGTGAATGCTGTGAGGGACGTCAACCTCGGAGAGCAAATATTTTTATATTGCTCTGTCTTTGAAGGTCTTTTTCAAGTGGATTTCAGAAATGTCCCCTCTCTTGCTGCACAGGAGTAGCTTCCCCTGCGTGCAAACGGTAACAAATCGCCAAGTGAATTACAAACTGGCATTTGCACTCCCTGACCATGCCAATGAGTGTAATTTAAATAAATCCATTCAAGAGGGCCTAATTAGCAAGGACCATGCAATTTGCAGTTTGCTAATCACAGACTGAATCTGGCAGAGTACTAAGTGCTGCTGAAGTGCTGGAGAGTTAAGATCACTCAGAGCTCTCGGGGATTAAGCACTAGATAAGAAAAATGCTGAGTTGATATTGTTGCCCTCCTGCAGGGGCTGGTGCTGGAACTGGAAAGGGAAGCAGGTCCTCGTGTGGTGCACGGCTCTCAGGAAACTGCTGCTGGTCTTTCTCTTGCTTCTGTTTTTCCAGCTGTCAAGGGAGATAACAATGCTGATTTCTTTCAAAGACTGTTTTGAGGTCAATTGAGGAGGAAAGCTGGAGTGAAGCTGAGTAACTTGTTTTTGCAGGCTCTACTCAGTGTTTGTATTAGGAATTCCAAACTTGGAGCATCAGCTGACATTGTAAATGAGCAGGAGACATTCAGGTTAGAGGTTTGTTTGCTGTAAGCACCAATCAAGATGTTATATGTTTACAGGAAGCTCCAGGAGCCTGAAGTGCTGCCTGTCCCCGTTGTGCCATGTGCTGGATGAATGGCAGAAGTCACAGCATCACCGTGAGACTGGTACAGAAATTGAATGGGTTCTCATCTCAGTATCTGCAAGTCAGAAATTCAGCATCTAATCACATCTTCCAGGGAAGTAACTCTGGTCTCACATCTGCTGCCTTTGTGGCCAGGTTGGTGCACCCCTTCATGACAGCCCTGATAACATCTTCCTGGCAGGAGCTATCACAGACAAGTAAAAAGCAGGTTTGTTTTGGTTTTCTTTTTTTTTTTGGTAGGTTTTTTTTTTTTTTTTCAAAATGTAGGTGCATTGAAAATGGGAGTGGAACTAAACCACAAAGCAAAGCCACTCGATCATTAGGCGTCTGCTGAGGCTTTGGGGACGCCAAGGAGAGGGGCACAACAGCATCCTTGTTCTGGTGGCTTTGAAATGAGACAAAGCCTGTGGACCTGGGCTGGGGACAGCGACAGCATCAGGTTTCACCTGCCCTTTGTGCCTGTGGGAGAAAAGCAGCTCAGCCTGGACAAAACCTAAGACGAGTGGTGACCACAATGGGCAGCAGTGCAGGAGCCCAGCTTGGCTCAGCAAGGCTCCATGTCAGCAGGGGCTTACGTCCCTCCAGAACCTTGCTGAGATACTAGACAAGCTCAATGCCTGCAAGCTTGTGGGCTGTGATCCTGCTTTTATCAACCTCTGCAGCCATGCAGACCCTGCAGGTCTCAGTTCAGGTTGTTTTTGGTTTTTTTCCTTGTTTACCTTGCAGTTAATAGTGGTAAGAATGAGACCTCTACCTTCATCAGCATTTTCCAGCTACTGTACAACTCTTCCTTCCCATTTGATTAGGATCCCATTACCATCTTTGTTATCTTCTGGCTTGTTCATTAGCTTGAAATAATTAAAACAACAAAACTAACAAAGAACCCACCTCTGTACTGGACACTTCAAACCTATGGAGCAAAGTTAGATCCATGGATCATACTGTATAAAAGGTGACTTAAAAAAAAAACAACCCATGCAGGCTGTCAGTTCTCTGGCATGTCATTTGTCATCAGCACGGTGTAATTATCATGGACTTTAGTGACACAATAAATATGAGAGCACAGGTGGTATCCATTTTCAGCTGTTTAATTGAAGAAATGAAAGATCCTGTAATACAGAGTCAACACAGAATTTGTCAGGCTGCACTAAAACTTCAATAAAACTTTGACCTTGAGGTCATAAAATTACTCGTCAGGAGTAAAATTTTTTATGATCCAGAAGTGAAGAGTATCGATTTTATAAAAAACGATTTTATAGGCAATATAAATGGACAAAATGGCCCACTCCAGCCTTCTGCAGGGCCTGAAAACCCAGGAGTGCTGTGTCAATCAATACAAATAATATTTTAAACTATAAATTTTAATTCACTTATAAAGAATGCTTTTTTTTTTTTTTTTCCTTGGAGCTGCTGCAAAAAAATGAAAGAACAAAGGAATGGTTCATCTAAAGCTTTCTCAAATTTGCTTTTTCTTGCTGGTGTGTTGTGCATTTATAAGTGTTGCAGAACAAGCCTCACTTTAGACTCCTGGGCTGGTGCTTTGTTGGTTTTGTTAAGTTCAGGGACTTGGGACGTGCTAGAGATCCTGCTGAGTGCATTTTTAAAGGATAAAAATCATCCAGGGCATGCTGTGGGATAGCAGTGCAAGGAAAACGCAGACATTTGTTGCTGGAGCAAGCAAATGATGTGGTAAGGTGGCTCAAATTAACCTCCTACCCGGGAAGCCTGGTGCATGTCGGGGTGGAGCAGGGGCAGGAAAGGTGGGGTAAAGCCCCACAGATCGGCGGAGTCCCAAAACCCAAAACCTGAGCTTCAGTGCCTGTATTGGCCCTGTATTACAGGATCTTTCATTTCTTCTATCACACAGCTGAACACCTGTCATATTTTACACCCCCTCAGCTCTGGACCCGAGGCAGAGCGTGCCGGCTTTCCAAGCAGATGCCGCCGTGCCCTGAGCTGATCCCGCTGGGCTGAGTGCCCTTCCTCGGGTACCCGGGAGCCCCAGAGCTCTGGTTTTCTGGGGTTTCTGTGTGGTGTTGTGGTTGTTCCGCAGCCGTTCTCTGAGCGCCGGGGCTGTGCTGGTGCCCGCGCAGACAGGCCGCGTAGCCGCCTTCCCGCCATTTTGTGTGTCCCTCGATCCCGGGCGCCTCACGCCTCCCTCTCAAGGTGCTGCCTTCCCGTGGGGTCTGTGTCCGCCCTGACCCCTCTCCTCGGTGCGGCTCTGGTGAGTGTTCCTGCTTGCTCAGTCTCTCAGCTGATGCTGTTCCTGCCTGGGTGGGATGGCCGCCACGGGTTGGGCAGAGAAAGGGGATTGCCGTGCAGTGAGAGGACGAGGGGTAATTGGCTTTAAACTGGAAATGGAGAGATTCAGATGAGATATTAGGAAGAAATTCTTCATTATGAGGGTGGTGAGACCCTGGCCCAGGTTGCCCAGGGAAGCTGTGGCTGCCCCATCCCTGGCAGTGTTGAAGGGCAGGTTGGATGGGGCTTGGAGCAGCCTGGGCTGGTGGGAGGTGTCCCTGCCCGTGCAGGGGGTAGGAACTAGATGATCTTTAAGGTCCCTTCCAACCCAAACCAGTCTGGAATCCTATGATTCTATGATGATGGGCCCGTGCAAGAAAAATCTTTGTAATGAAGAGCCTGCCCTGGCTTTGGGAGTGCAAGCTCGTCTGGTGCTTGACCCCAGTTTGGGATGGGAGTGGTGGTGCCAGAGTCTTGGTGCTTTTATTTATTGTGTTTTCCATCTTGTCCTTTCTCTCAGAAGAAGGTTGTATCCTGGGTGGTGCTGAAAGTTCCCTCAGCCGTGCCTGGGAGCGGAGGTGCTGTCTGTGAGGGGGTCAGTGAGGGTGCAGTTGGTGGCTGCAGCTTCCCCTGCAGGGCCTGCTGCCCTGTAAATCCTAAACTGCCTCTGATCTTCCTTGGATGCCTGTGCTTCCAGTGCTGTTTGCTTTCACCTGATTCAGCTGTGGTGAGAGGTATGTCATTTAGTAATATTTAACTTCTTTTGAGGCAACAATATTAGCGTGCCTTGGAGGGATAGCTGAGGTGACTTTCCTAGGTAAGAGAACACAAATTCTTCCATATAATGAGATGGGAAATAGGTTTGATGGCCTCACTGTTCAGCAGCTTTTGTAAAGCAAATTTGGGTTATCTTCCTGTGAGAATTTAGTTCAAAATGCTCTGTTAGAGAGATGACTGTTTGTACTCGGATAACTCCTCACTTTTTTTGATGTGTAGGCTATTTATTTTCTAGTGTGTTCAACAGATCATTACACTAATACCCAGTGAAATGGTTAACAATTCTCACACAAGGTGCCAGGTATAAAGACTGCAAAATCCTTTCAGGACTTTTGTTATAAAGTTTGAACAGGCATCCTCTAAAAACTGTCAGCAGTTCTCTCATATGAAAGTTTATTTGGACAACTTGATGGTCCCTTTTACCAAAAAAAATATTAAAATCTGACAGCTATTTGCTAAATATCAATAATGTATCTGAGGGTACTTCTGGAATAATAAGAGGCATTCAGACAGGCTAACAAAGCACACATGGCCCACCTTTGGCATCAAGAGAAGACCTGAGTGCACAGTAGCTCTCAGGAATGGGCCATAATGCTATGTTGGCAGCCTGAAAAGAACTGATTTTCTTAAGTTGATTGTGTTTTTTTTTTAATAACTTCAAAATTTTTCTACATTTGAGGAAGGAATGAACTTGCATTTTAACATAGTTTAATATGAAGTCCAAAACCTCGATTAAGGTGGTTTGCAACACAACACTCTTCTTTCCTCTCATGTAAATGGCCTTTTATAAATCAACTGCCTCATTAAATTCAGTTGGACTTCCCAGACTGGAGAAGGAGGGTAAATATTTTTCATAGGCTGGTGCTGATGGAGTCATTTAATGCTGAATAAATAAATAAAAATCACAGAACTCAATTGAGAAGCACAGGTAGAGTAGTTAAATTCATAACTTACATTGCCAGCTACAAACAATACAGAATTGTCTACTTCAGATGGCTTGAAATGTTTTGTATTGAAGGTGGATGCTATTTAGGTCACAACATTTGTGTTAAAAGATAACTTGTTATTCTCACTATGAATAGTTTTAAGTGATTTGTTTAGATTTTTAAAAAAACCTAAATTAGTTTTCTCAAGTTACAGATAAAGAATGGCTTATTCTAGTTCAACCCGGGACTTTGTTGCACTTTCAGATCTGCATCCAAATCTTGCTCGTCCTGTAAGTCTCATAGACATAGTACTTTTGTTCTCAAATGAAATTGTATATGACTGTATTATATTACTGCAAAATTATGTAATTGATGTGTATTTAGAAACTAACTTCATTAGTATAATTGTTAGATATAAAGTACCTTCCTTTCTTTGTGTCTAAACCAGCAAAATGAAAATTGATGCTGTTGCTGTCCATGGAAGGTGGATACCACAACTATAGATATTGACTGGACAATTCAATGTCTGAAAGTATCAGAGGCTTCTTTGTGATGTTTTAAATGGAAGCTGAATTAGTAAAGACATGTACAGAGTCAGCATTATGTGGTCACAATCCATCTGTAACTTACAATAGCCTTTCACTGCAAGCTATGAACTGAGGGCCCAATCCTGCAGTCTTGTGTGCTCGGTCCCTCTGAGCTAAATAACATAGCCCTGAATTACTCAAACAAAGCTCTTGTTGAATGGTAGGGTGTTTTACCTGGATAAAAATCTCACAGTTACATGTCAGATAGGATTGTTTCTGTTTCTTTAGAACAAAAGGCAGGTTTTTGTGGTTGTCAGTTTATGAGGAGCAGAGAATTTTGCTTGTGGGAGTACAGGAGATTAGGATGGGCTGAAAAGTAAATGTAACTAACAGCAAAGCTTTGTAGTGGGTAGATTCACACAGATGTTTGAGTATTATTTTTTTTTTATCCTGATATGAATGATTACCACCACTGGAGCAAGAGCTAAACAGGGGACTGTGCTGTAAGACTCAGGATTTTTTTCTGCTGGGTTTTAGATGGTTGAAGGAGAAATAGAAAGTATGGAGGGGCACAGGTTTTTCATTCCTTGCTCCCCATAGGTGTTGTTTTAATATGGGAGGGAGAAGACTGAACTATTCCCTGTGGCAGCATCCCCTGCCCTTCACTGTGTAGCTCACCAGCGATAAAGTGTCTCTGAGTGCTCAGAGCTGCTGGGAGCTGGAGCCAGGAGAACAAACCCGAGGCAGCAGTGCCCGTGCCCGCTCTGCCGGCTGTGGTGCTAGAGCCCTGTCCCTCTGTGGGGCTTAAATCAATTGCACATCTACAGAGCTCCCTGCCCTGTGGAAGTCCTGCTGCTTGTGAAGAGGGTGAAAACAAGGAGTTTTCCTGTTCCCACAGCTTTTTATTTGAGAGGGGTACAATTTAGCCTTTTTTTTTTTTTTTTTTTTCTTTTCATTTATTTTAAACAACTGGAAGAGGAATCAAAGAAAAGGGGTGAACTAAGGTAGCGAGTTTTATATGCCCTCACAGCAGTATTGTGTATTCTTTCCATCTTTTCATAAACTCCTGGTCTCCAGCAAAGCTACTTTAATCTGTCATTCACAGTTACTTCCAAATACAGTGACCCACTAACTCAGTTAAAAGCATTAATTTTACAAATAAAACTAATTTTGAATATTGCAATTGGCAACATCTAGTAAAGAAAGTATTAAAAAAAAAAAGGCACTAGTATGTCATGATAGAATGATCAATGTGTGTTTAGGATTTTAAAAGCTGAGCACACATAATTCAAAGTTTTTTGGTTTGTTTGTTTTTTTTTTTTTTCCTTGGCAGTTTATTTTTGGAAAGAGAAATAGATCAAAGTGTGAGAAACTGGCAATGTGTTGATGCTGTGTTCTCATCATCTGGTTGAGCAGCCTTAAGCAAAAGAAGGCAGCAAAGCCCCCTGCTTTAGTGCAGCCATGACCTGCTCCTCCTCTTCTGGTGAAACTACTTGCTTGTGTAGTTGCACAATAAACTGATCAGGGAAATGATCTTTGGAAGTTTTTCTGCCCTTTTTCTCTCCTCTGCCCCCAATAGTTTCCAGCCAGATCACTTCCTTCTGCCAGCTTCCTGTGCAGGCTTAGAGCAAATGCAAGAGGGGTGAATGTATTTGCATCAGGGACAGGGGAGATACTTTCTTGGACACTGGAGATTTACATTAGCTTAACCCATGTGAAGAGTCATCCCGAATGTCAGTTCTTTTGACTGGTGGTGAGATACAGTGTATGTTGCACTCTGATTGAAAGGAAATGTTTGGGGTGGTTTGGTTTTTGTTGTTTGTTTTTGTTTGTTTGTTTTGTTTGTCTTTTTAAAGAAACAAAGCTAAAAAGAGAATAATACAATACTAATCTAAATCACTACATGTTGTAGACAGGTAGAAAGTATTCTGTTAGAAAGACTGGGAGAGCTAGGACATTACATTGTGGTGCAGATGCATCCTTCCAAGGAGCTCACTGTGTGAGTCACTGCAGGATAAGGCAGTTACCTTGCTCCATCTAGTGATTTGAAGCAAGCTGGGAATATGAGGTCTCATTTTTGAGCACATGTCAATATTGTCACAGTGAAGCCATGTTGAATTGCCTTGTGAAAAGGGGCAACATTCAGCCTGGGGGGTAATTAAATTGTTACACTGCCCATGGCTAGCTGGCTGCTGGGGTTTCCCTGCTGAAACGGGAAAATGAGGCAGCACTGGATGGAAGGAGGTGCAGCCCTGAAGTGAGAGGGGTGTGACATGGTTTGCAGGACCCTCACAGTATTGTGATGTCAGTCTCTCCTTCCAGTCCTTATCCCCATTACAACTGTCATTGCCTACTTCTTAAATCCTAAAGTAGCACTGCCATACTCTCCTGTCGCATGAAAAAAACACCCCACCACACAGCTATATATTATTAATAGCTGTATTTTATGTCAGAATATTTATTTTCAGGTGTATTTGCTCCTAGCAGTTTTGTGTGATGATTCAGATTGGGGTGCTTATGCATAATAAACACAGGTTTAGCAAAGCAGAATAAGATTGATTTTCTTTTGAATTGCTGAAAAAGTTCATTGCCTGAGCTCCCTTTGTAGTTGGTTGAGAGGCAGCAAGAAAGAGGCACCTGTAGAAATTAATGTTGCTCAGATGAGGACAGGAAAAATGTTCCTCCCTGTGGCTGTACACGTGTGTGTACCTCGGTGCTGACAGCAGGGGAAACCTTGGATGCTTAACTGGAAAATAAATCCTGTCCAGACTTTTCATGGTGCATTTAAGGAGATCTGAGACCTGTGCAGAGAGCGTGAAACAACAATATTGCTGCCTACCTGAGGAGAGATTGCTGAAGGACAGCCAAAACTGTGACTGCTCTGGGTGAACTTCTGTCCTCCCATTGTCTCTACAAGCAGAAACAGATGTATTTCTTTTAATATTTTTATTAGTCATTCTTTTCCTTAAAGTAAAATTGCCTGTTTATGTTTTAGTCTTTAGTTCATATGGTACTGTGGAATAAATAGATTAAGGTGATTACCAGTAAGAAATATGTTTATTATCATCAGTAGAGTTACAAGTCCATGAAATCTAATTCATCGTATACATCTGTATTTAATACTTGTATTCTATAATCTCTTTATTTTTTAGAACGTAATCGGTGTGGTTATTGGGAAAACAGATGTCAGAGGCTTTCCAGACAGAAAAAGTACAGTCCCTTTTAACTGTTTTTACTTTGTTTTCTTATATGGTATAATTTGGCATATGTGACTGAAATAAGTACTTAAATGATAAACAGACTTAATGTAAAATGTATAGAATAAAAATGTGCAAAACTCTTGTTTTGGTGCATTTGAGAACCAAGATGAAAGAGCAGCATTAGTTTGGCTAAATCTTATAGATTAGAATTTGTTTAGAAAAACTCTATCATGGAAGTGTTTCAGGGTCTGAAGATGGTACCGATATGAACCCACTATTGTATAATTGCTGCTGGAATTCATCTTGCCCCTTCATGTTCATTCTCTCTTAAAACAGATGTTAAGTGATGTATTGAGGAGTGAAACAAATATTTGCACCAGCTTCATGTTATTGATCCTAAGAAAAATGGGAATTGTACATAGTTACTAGAGCATTAATTGGCAATTGGAACAACATACCCACAGCATGGAAATGGTACGGGTGCTGTGAGGAAGCATCTCCAGCCCTGGGGAGCTGTTCCAGCTCTGTGTGAAGTGGTCTGCTCTTCTGCTGGCATTGTCATCGTGCTGAGCTGCTCTAGTGGTGGATTTCAGGAGGAAGTTGTCATCGTCGCCAGAAACAATTCTACCTAGTCTGAAAACGTGGGGTTCATATTTATGCCTCCATGGACCTGCAGTCAGACTGCGCTGCTCTGTGCGATCACTGCACGGTTCTCATGGAGAAGTTTAGCAGGGCATGGTGCTGTGTGATCTGTGCAAGCTTTGGTAATTGGCTGGAAGAGAAAAGGCAGTGTAGTGTTGCTGGTGCTGATACCCCCTGCAGCATGAGCTCCCCACAGAGCTGGAAACACTTTAATGAGCTGAGCCCCTTGGCTCGGTCTGGACAGTGACTGCCCGTGCTCTGCAGCCCCGCGTGTCACTGCAGTGCTCTCCTGCATGGGCACAGCCATGCTGGGGCTACGGGCACACTGCTTCATGGCATGGCTTTGTGCCACTTTGGGTTTGTCCATGTCTTGAAAGTAGCGTCATGTAGTCATTTTATCCCTCTTGCATTAGGTCTGTAAGTTTATACGGTGCAGCCCAAAGAGAGGGGATGTAAGTGGGTGGGATGGAGCAGGTACCACCTCGGTTGGAGCTGGAGCCATCCGCACCCATGAACACCAACAGGTTTCCTTGCACAGCCTGCTGACCTCTAGTGGAACTCCCCATACTGCGGGTAGTCAATTCATGGCAAAATCTGTGAAAGCCTCGAAATCATAGTTTTTATACATATATTCCAGATTACAGTCAAGCTGTGGTCATGAAGTGACAGTGCTGTTTCTTTTAGCAGACATTGGATCTGAAAGGTACACCTTCAGCTTCACCATCCGTGATTCGCCGACTTATTTTATAAATGTAAATTCTTGGGGCAGAGAAGAGTATATTAGACCACTTTCAGAAAGCTTTAGAGTTGGTGACTGTGGTAAGTTGGAGTTTATTCTTAACATGGTTCTGTTAGATTGTGTATTCTCTCTAGTAAATCAGTGTTATGTGTTTGTGGTTTTGCTATATTTTTCTCTGAGGACTCAGAAAACAGTCTAATTGGAAACAAATTGTTCAGTTATGTTAAGTATAAAAAGGAAAGGAATAAAATTTCAAGGATTTAAATTAAAACCCAGTAAATATGTCAACAAAAAGACTAGATACAAACCCACTGAATGCAGCCACCCAGAACTTACCTATAGTTAATCAACCGAAATTTTTACCTGATATTCAGTTCTTGCCAAGTATGAAAAACAAACTTTCTGAAGTAGTTTGATGTTTGTCTTCATTAGTTACAGATATTACTATTATTGTTCATGAAAACAGAACAAAAATCTTGTCTTTATTTGTGGTATGAGCTCTTATTTTAAGTCATGGTCACTAGACCAGAGTGTGTGGATAAAACTTGTGATTAGGAAGAGTAAACACACAAGAACTTGGTGTCATTTTGTTCCCATTAAATGTCTGCAGGACTCCTGTGGGACGTGGGCTCTAATGTGAGTTGTCTAGACAGACAGGGTTTTCAGTGTGAAAACATTTAGCAGCAGTTACTGCATCTATCTTTTCTTTTCCACATCAACCTTGAAAACAATCATTTTTAAAAGCTGTCTCTCTTTACGCACATCTATATCCTGTTTTCTAACATCACTTATCCATGTTTTATTTTAGTTATAATCGAAAATCCTTTAGTTCAGACAAAGGAAGCAGAAAGGGAAGAAAAATTCAATCCTGTAACTCCGAGGTAAAGTTGAAGCCTAGACTGGTAGTTCTTTCCAGAGAGATCAAAGTTAACACTTGCTTTAGTTGCCAGCTGATTGGTAGAAGTTTTTGGGGTTGGTCATCTTCTGTAGCTGTACCTTCCTCCCTGAGTTCAACCATGTTTGGTCAAATAATCTCAAAAGAGAATCTGTTTATCAGGATATGGTCGTTGGAATTTTGTCATCAAGCAATAAGGCTCTTTGTAACTAAACAGGGTAAATTTCCTTCTTTTTGTAAACTCATAATTTATTTTTAATGATGGATAAGGGCTGAGATGTCTTGTACATTGCTAGCATTTCAGTTCTAAATAAGTGTGATAATGTCTTTTGTAAATTTGAAGCATGTAATTATTTTAAAGTAATTTTAGAACAAATTAATTTGAATAAATCAGCAGTTATTTTATCATGTGGCTTGAATTAACATTTTACACTGTTAAGACATCAAGGAGTGAAATGTTGATCAATGTGATTTGTGTTGTGCAAACCCTCTAGTTGCTACAAATTATTGCTCAGTGAAAATCATTCCGTGGTCAAAAGGTCTTCACGTTATGACATGGACACCAAGCTGCTCTCTCTGTTGCACCTGCCTGTCAAGGACCCTCAGGATTATTATTCCCTGGGGGATATAATTGCAAATGGCCAGAGCCTCGATGGCAGAATCCTCAACCTGCTTGCAGCTGTGATGTCAGTAAGTGAAGTCACTTAATGGACCTGAGTGTGAGTCTGGATTTTGGGACATGTGGTGGCCAGGAATTGCTGGGTTGGGTTGTTTGCTCAGGCTGGCAGGCACTTCAGCTGAGTTACAGTAACCATGCAAGCTTCTTGAGATTTTAATCAGCAACATGGGGGGGGTGGAATTAAGGGCATGGAAATGTCCCACATCAGTTGTCTTTTTGAAACCATGCATGTAGAAGCAGTAGATAACTTGAAAATATGTAAATGCAAATTTTGATAAAATAAAATGTGTCCTTTTGTCTTGAAGTAAAATTACCATTAACCTTGTAGTGGCAGACATGGGTTGGTTTATTTTTTCAGTGTTTTGTTCCCTCCCGCCCCCCTCGTTTTTAACTTTTCTGTCTTCTGTGCTATCATTTTTATTGTTCTAAACTCGCAGCAGCAGCAAAGTGACTGCTTCTTTTTCTTAAAGGTTGGGGAGCCAAAGTATTTTATGACATCAGACAAAAGAAAAGGTCAGAGGTGTGAAGTAAAGCTGTATGATGAAACAGAGATGTCTTTTCCAATAGTATGGTAAAATGTTTTTTAATTCACTAAAATACACAAAGTAAGGCAAGAGTAGGTAAAGAAATGAACTACAACACATACTGTTACAATGCTATCTTTTAATTTAGATGTATTGTTCTTTGGATGGCAACTGTGATGAGGCAGCAATGTATGGGGAGAAAAAAAAAAGGCTTAAAAAAGAGATTCATTAGAGTGACCTCATCTGTATTGTCTAGTTTCATGACTTGCTGACAGACTGCTAGCTCATAATGGGAAAATGAAGCTTAGTTCCAAATAGTTACGTTTTTTAATGTGGAAATTTGAACTAATTCAGGAAATGGCATTTTAAAGCAGTTGCAAAGGCAGTACATTTCATCTACACATTGGGGAGGGGAAGAGGAGTGTTCTTAATTTTAAAAGCCCAGCAGAATCAACAAGTGGAATGGAAATAGGTTGAAATATTTTTAAAATGTTTAAAACATCCCAGAAATATTTTGATACTTTTTTAGCCATATTTTCAAACTGATCCTGTCCACAGATATGACAATGTCTGTACCATTTCTGCATGTAAATAGTGATTGGTTTACACAACAACATTTAAATTTTGCCCACAGTTTGTTCAATAAACTTGTGGCTTATCTAGGTGCAGTGGTATGTGGGGGTTTGTTTGCCCTGGGCTTGCTGTCTGCTAGTTGAAATGACCTTTGCTCCCCAGATAGGAGAGTAGCAAGATAGCATTGCTGGCCGTGTGGGAGTTAGATGGGATTGTCATTCAGTGTTATGTTTAACAGAGTTAGTGGACACACATGAGCCCTAATAAACATCTATAGAGTGAAGTGTTCTAGCCTTGAGCTCCCACCAATGTGAATGAGCAGCAGCACCTCAGATAGTCTGGCTGGTACACGCTGGTACAGAGCTGTACATACCCTTCTGGGTGGTGTGACTGTGGTTACCCTCAGCTGTGCCTTTTGCCCTTTCATAGAGCCATAGGTAGAGGCAAAGATTCAGGAAATCCTTGGGCAACAGCTTTGTAGGGAAGATAGTTCAGAGGCCATCAGTGAGAAGGTGACTGAGCAATGCTAGGTGAGAAATATCTGAAATCTTTTTTCAAGGGTTAAGGAAAAACCCACCAGAGCAAAACTGTGCTTTGACAGTACTCTTGCCATCCAAACTTGGGAGGAGCTGAATGAGATTTATCCAGGGTCCTCACCCTCAAATTACCATTTTTGAGGGATCCTACTGCCCTCATTCTGGTCTCCCCATCCCCAGTTCCAAGGGCTGCAGCGCTGGGAATCCAGCTGAACATCTGGCCTGGTGATGTCAGCACTCAGCCTGTTCCCACAGAAAAGGCTCAGCTGACTGGAACTGGGATTTGGTTTAGTTAGAAATTGATGTTGTCAGAGCTCTAAAAGACACGCAGTATTTTCCCAGGTATATTCTGCATTTAATCATTTAAAGCAATCTAATAGCTCTTTATTTTATCCTGTTTAGCATGGGATATAAAAAGCATCCTGGCTGGCTGCAAGCTGAATGCCTGTGGATGTACATGGCATGTCATTTGCCTGTGCATGTGACAAAGGGGTTGTGTCCCCTTTGACCAATTGAATCATAACTGTTTTATTTAGTAGTTTAGTTTGAGTGCTGTTTCAAAAATGTTTTGCTACATTAACTTTTTTAAATTTAGTTGGGATAATGAATCTATCCAGCTTGCACAGAGTTGGATCCCACGAGAAACAGGTAAAATAGTCTGTTTTTTATGTTTTAACAGTAGTTCTTAATGTGATACTTACCTTACATTAACAAGGTTTTTTTTTGTGCGCAGTAATATTTGCAGCAGATGTGAGAATAAATTTTGACAAGTTTAGGAACTGTATGACTGCAACAGTGATATCAAAAACCATCATTACAACCAATCCAGGTAAGAGCTGTTGAAGTGTTGCTCTGGTGGAGGTCTGGTTTCTTCTGCCTGGTTGTCTGAGAAAGCTCCCTGCTTCTTGTCTGCTACATCCTGACCAATGCTTGTGACTTCCACCCCTTTTCCTTTATTTATTTTTTTTTTTTCAGTTGATCTAAGCAGTCTTCAAGTATTCCATATAGGGCTGACAGTTAAAGGGAGAAAAGCATCTCTTGGCTAATTCCAAGAGACATGTTGCTGCTGACAGACTAAAAAGTTGTAAAATACAATTATGCTGTTATTTTTACATGCTACATATATTAATAACTTTTTAAAATATGTTTTCAAGAAACAGCAGAAGCAAATGTTCTCTTCAGCTTCATAAAAGAGAGCGTACAATCAAGGGCCTTGCAGGATAAAATGGAGGAGCAGTCAAAAGACTCCATTAACTGTAAGCACGGATTCAGACTCTTGGCTTTTATTAAACTACAGAGTGTAGTTTCATGGTGCAGCTGAAGTTGCAAGGTACTGTGTGATCACAGATGCCAAGCTAGGGCAGCCTGGCGTACATTTGGTCCCTCACATTGTCAGTTCTGTAGCTCCAGGGCTGGTGACTATTCCCACCTGCAGCCTGCTTGGCATGTTCTTTCTCTCTCAAGTAAGTACAAAAATGGAAAGTTTTTGTCAAAAACTCATCTGGGGGGGATACAAAGATTAAGTATTCAATATTTTCATGAGTTGACTCTCCTTTTGTTTCATTTTTTGTCCCCAGATGATAAGGCCACTTTAAGAGGAAGCTGTGTTGGGCTTCTCTGGTTCTTTAGATCAAATCCTACCATTTTTATTACTTTAAGGATCCTTTTTTTTTTTTTTTGCTGTTGTTCCTCTGCGTTCTTTCTCAGACACATGTAACGTGTCTTTTAAACTTTTAGTGGAGACTATAGTTGATGTTTATACTGTGGAGCAGCTGAAGGAAAAAGCTTCACAGAGTGATGGGAAACTGGAACCAGTCTATGGCATTATTTATGGCTACATTTCTACCCTGGACATCGATGATAACGCTCATAAAGTTATTCGCAACAGATGGTAAGCAACTGCCTGGTTTAAATTTGTATTTAAAAGTGCTTTCCTCTGACACAAATTAGATAGAACAATGTTTTAGTCAAGTTCCGGACAAGAAATAAAACTCCTCTGGAGGATGTCATGTGAATGTCTGGAGTGTAGACTTCCAGATGTAGCAAGGAGGAGCTGGCTTTAAGAAGGACTTGCTCTTCCTGGTGCTAGAGGAGAAAAGAAGAATGAGACCATTTTGTCTCAGTCAGACTTAAGAGTTTAGAAGACAAAGAATATTTTTAAGGAGGAATAGTCTCTTGGGAAATCTCAGTCTAGAAATCAGTTTCCAGCCAGAAGGAATTGCATCTGTGCATTGTCTTCTTATGTTTCAGTTCAATATGCCGATTTGTAGTGAATGAAATGTCCAACACGTGCACGTTCTGCAGTGACCTCTCTCCAGGTTCAAAGTCAACTTTTGCAAGCTTTGACATACTCATTGACCTGACAGATCACACAGGCACTCTTTATTCTTGCTACCTGTCTGACTGTGTAGCTGAGGAAACATTAGGCTGCACAGTAAGTAGAAATGAATTAGGTTGTTCTTATTTCATCTGCTGTGAAGCCTGCTGAAAATTACAAATATATGTAAATGTTCCTTGTATACGTGTGTGTGTGTACACACTGGCAACAAAGTTGTGTGTACATATGGACATGTACATCCACAGGTGGCTTTTTAACAAGTAAAAAGTTAGAAATCAGGAGCTGCTAATAAGAAGAAACGTGTTAACTGTAGGAGTGAATATCCTATTCAGAATAGTGCTTCATTTTAATTCATTCATGCTTTTCAGACAGCATGGTTGGAATTCCCTTTGATTCTCAAACACCCCGCAATTTATTCTGCTTAATCTGGCTGTCTTGGTACATCTATCACACCAAAAATTATGTTAAAATAGAAAGATACAGCTTAGAAAGGTATAAAAGTGTGATGTGTAAGATGTTCTTTTTCATTATAATTTGTTGTGGAGATGTTACAACTGGATGCTGCAAAAGTGTTCTGTGATGTCCTGTTATTAACAGGTCCATGAGTTCCTCACTCTAACAGAAGACAAGATGACTGCATTGAAATGGCAGCTTCTTTTGGAACGAAGCAAGATTTATTTTAAAGTTAGTATTTAATGCTCATTTAACCAGGGGCTGTTTCCCAGTCAGTAGTGTATCTAAACTGAAAAATCCCATGTCAATTCTGCTGAACTTTTAAAAATTAGGATTATTTTTTCTATGTATTCTGAATATTCCAAGTAAATAGTGTTCGTCAGAATTGCAGCATTAAGGGGTGTCCCTGAAGGATCAGATCTGTGGAGGCCTCTTTTGGGCAAACTATGAGAGACACACACTGCTCTCGGCCAAAACTGATTAAGGAGCTGGTAGTTCAAAAACACATACATGTGATTTACTCAGTCACTGACTTGGCTGTAGGTTTAGAATGAATAAGTTAAGAGCAGCTGTTGGCAAGAATAAGATGCAATCACTATATGTAACAGATTGTGTGGTATATGGGGTTACCAAAGTATATTTCTCTATTACCTGTATTTTTTGAAATAGTCTGATTAGGTAGATCTAAGATCTGCAATTCTCCTTAAAGCAAAAACAGTACTAGATTCACATAGCTGGACCAATTTTTAAAATATCTGCTATTATTTGCAATATCCTTTACTTTAATTGCATGCATGTGGACTGGATTCCTTTTTCATAGAACTGCCTGCTTTAGGACAGCTCTAAACTGACTCCTTTCTTTCAAACTTGCCCTGCTTAGCAAAACTCTTCTTACTTCCCCATCTCCCCTGCTCTCTGCCCCTATTTCCAGGAAAAAACGCAAGTGTTTCACTTCAATAGTGACAGGTATATGGCATAAAACGTGTGTACTCATGCATGAAACAATGTAAAACATTAAACCTGCTGTGTGGTATTTGAAAATTATGTGTTTCAAAGCACCATACAGCAGTGAAAATGAACACCCTTCTTTATTTTTGCAGGTCACTTCATCACCCAGCTGGAGAAATGGACTGAAAGTGAATGTTCTTTCATGTAAACTGGCAGACCCGATAGAGGCGAGCCAGAGCTTGTTGGGGAAAGAGGCAGGAAAGAAGAGATTACACTATTAAGAACTATTAATTAACTATTAATACCAGCTAGGAAAAAGACTTTCTTCACTGTGTTATTAGAGGTAGAACGTTGTTGTATTTTTGCTAATGATGTTCTGATGGTAAAGAAGGAATATGCATCCCTAATCCCTGTAAGTGGGCTTCTGTGTTCATCTTTTTGAGCTGATTGTACTTCTTAAAAAGTGTATTAGGGCCTCAGCTTAAGTCAGTCCTATTGAATTCAACCCCTTACAAGGGGATGGAAGCTTTCTTCACTCAATTTAGAATATATTTTTAAAAAATCAGAAAGAATAAATAGTGCAAGACAGATCTGTTGAGCTTCTGTGTTTTTAACTGCCTTGCTACTTTTGTGTTCAACAAATAAAGACCAACTTTGAAACACTGCCTGGGTTTGTGTTGCATGTTGGTGAGTCCAAACACAGAACTTTTGGCAACTGCAGAGGCTTGGAAACAGCCACGAGGTTTGCAAGGCTGCTTCTCCCCAGGGCAGACTTAAGTCTTACGAGAAGGGAGTCATCGATTACCAGGAACCTCTCACAAACGATCAAGCTAAGACTGTGAGTGGCAGAGAAGAAAGGACTCTTCACCCAAACAGTTGTTCTTGGCTGAACATACAGAATCCAGGTATGTGTATTTTGCCTTTCTCCAGGTATTTTCCCTGTGTTTTTAATCTATTTTTGTCCTTAGCTTCCCCTGCAGCTGCTGTATTTGCTAGATTCATACTCAGAAGCCCTCAGCTTCTGAGCATATCAGGAGTTGGTCAGTTCCAAATGGTGGGGAGACACCATGGCCCCTCTCCTGCAACGTACTTGTCGGGCTGGAATACCCTGAGGAGCCCTGATCACCCCAGTGTCCTACCTACCCCTCACAGCAACGTGGCAGAGAGAAAACCACTACAGAAACAGTGCCCTGACATGCAAACCACCAAGATTGCATCCTCCTCCTCATGTGAGTGGGAACAAGTGAGTGCCCCAAAAAACATTGCCAGTGTTGGGTCACTGCATCTCCCCTGCTGCACCAACAAAAGACTTCATCATTTTCCTGCTCTGGTAGTTAATATTCTGAAGGGTTTCCTCTCCTTTTAACCACAGCTCAGAACCCAGGCACAGTGCTGAGGAGCACACTTCAAACGGGCCATTGCTGCTGTTGCCATAGATGGAAATGTTTGACAGGCACAGAGAAATGGAAACAGTGAATTTAATCCTTCCTCTTTCAGCATGGCTGGCCCTAACTGCCCTGTTGGGCCCAGCTCTGCTGCCCTGACTTCTCTGCTTGGCCCAGTCCAAGGAGTAGCAGCAAATTCAGCACCCGGCTGCCCGCGGACAGGGACAGGCTGAAACCGAGGAGCGGTTCGGCTTGTGTGATGAGCTGGGGGCTGGTTCTGTTCAGATCTCATGGCTGAACGTTTGTTTCAGTTGGCCTCAGCCTCCTCAGCCTTCCTTTAGACGAACTCTGACTTATCTCCACAGCATTTAGGCCTCATCATACCAACAACTTTCATGTGTGCTTTAAGGCTTTGACTTGAATCAAAACACAGTGAAGTGAAATGTCTCTCTGCAGGAGGTGCCCGGGGCAGGTGCTGTGCAGGTGTGCAGAGTGTGCTGTAGATGCACACAGCTGGAGGAGCAAGTTGATAGAAAAACACCTCTCTTTATTCTGCAACATGTTCTGTTTTCGTTTCACCATGTGATTTGCAGGTTCCTGGACCACTCTGCCCTTTCACAGAGGTGCTTGTCTTTGTAATTTTCTCTGCACAACTCTCCAAACACACTAATCAAATGAAGTGGCCAGCAAGATCTGGGTCCAGTAACTGGAAGCATTTAACTTTGTTGCATGCATATATGTGACAAAAGACCCAAAACATCTGTTTTTGTTCGAAATTATTCAGCTCTGTGCAACCTTTGAAAATGGTAAGTTTTGACGTTGGGCGGGAAGGGGTTTTTTAATTATATTTTACAACTTTGTCACTAATTGAATTGAAAAGAGATCTTGCTGTCATGCAAACTGGGAGAGAGTGTTAGATCAGCTGGAGTTGGAAACAGGAAAAGTGACACAGCATGACTTTTTAACAGCTGGAAAGAGTTTAAAACTCCAACTGTTGCTCTGCATTGTTTAAGTGATGGCAATTGCTGCAGTTAGATTTTTATTAAAAATGTATTTAAATCAGTACAAGTAAAGACAAGTTTACTGGTGATTTTTACCAATGAGCTTCTTTATTCTTGATCTCTTGTTTTATTTTACTTTTAGAAGCCTATTTAAAACCGAGTTTGGGAAAAAAATACTAATCTGTCAAGCATCTGGCACACTTCCTGCTGCATCACACCCCTTGGCGTGGGAGGGACAGCAATCCTGGTTTAATTTGTAGATTTGAAAAACGCACAGAGGAATCGTGAAACTAATCGAAAAAGAAAACATCTTTTTATTGTATGATACCCCAAGGAGAGAAATTCTTTCTGAAGCTGTAACTCTTGCCTTAGTGTTACACATTAATCTTTCATTGTACAGAGCATGGGTGAGCTCTAGCTCCTACATCACAATTTTAATGTTTTCATTTTTATTTTAAGGCAAGACACAGACAAAGCTCAAAGAATCAGAAGACCAGAAGGGCACCCAAAGTGACAGCCCAGCTCCCCTCCCCAGCTGTCCAGCACAGTGTCTCCATCAACAGTTCCAAGGTACAGTTTGGATATTAACCATCTGCCCCCAGGTGGGTTGGACTCCAGGTTCACAGCCTCAGAGAAAAGCTAAAGACTCCTTGGAAACAGGGCTGGTTTAGTCAAATGCCTTTTGAGCTCACGGGTTTCATGTCTTTGATGCGTGACAGTCCACTAGACACATGGGCTGTGTCAGTGTTTAATGTACAGCTCGTGTGTCCCTTTCCTCACCAGATGTTCCCAGAAGAGCCTCCTCCTAGGTCCCAGCCCACCTCCCAGTCAGGATCCCCGTGTTTGCTGGGCCACCTTAAACCTCATGGAGAGGATGTCACTTATCCCAGCCTCTATCTCATCATTCACCTGCACAGACCCAACTCCTTCAGGAGTCCCTGTCAGAATCAAGTCCCCTTCTTCCAGGGTGACTATTTCGCTGATGTAGCTGATCAGGTAAGGGATGGAGAAGATCATGGAGGAAGTTTCCCCCTCCTGCCTCAGCTTTCCGTTCACCTTGAGCCAGATCTTCAGCTGGTGAGGGTCTGGGATCTTCTCCTTGGGCACGAAGTCACTGACTGGGCACGACGACCTGAAGGCCTTGGCCAAGGTCCAGGGCAGACCCTTCTTTTTGCACTCCTCCTGCGTGTCCCTGGCCGTCATGTCCAAGCAGAGGGCATAGCCCGCCACGTGCTCCATGGCAGCTCCCTGGGACACGGCCTGGGCCCTCCTCCCGATCACCACCCCCAGCTCCACCTCGTGGTGCAGGCTGCTGCAGTAGTAGGGCCGCAGGATGGGCGAGCCTTCCCGCACGTAGGCCGAGGAAGGCTTGAGGAAGAAGAGGGGCTCCCGGGGCAGGGCGCTCCCCAGCTCCTTGGCGTGCCCCGCGTAGTTCCGCCCCACGCAGACGATGTTCTTGCCCCACTCCCAGAAGCAGGACAGCGGTTTGGAGGAGGCCATGGCTGCGCCGGGCCCTTCTTACCCTTGGGCCGTCCTTGCGGGGCCCTTCCTGCCCGTCCTGCGGCCGCGGGTCGCCCCGCTGGGCCCCGCCTCCTCAGGCGGTGCCGCCAATCGCCGGGAGCGCCGGGCAGGGCGGGAGGGGCCGGGCGGCCGCAGCCCCGCAGCCCCGCAGCCCCGCAGCCCCGCAGCCCCGCAGCCCCGCAGCCCCGCAGCCCCGCAGCCCCGCCCCGCATCGCCCCGCAGCCCCGCCGCCCCGCCGCCCCGCCCCGCCGCACGCCGGGCCCCGCCGCCCCGCCCCGCAGCCCCGCCCCGCAGCCCCGTAGCCCCGCCCCGCAGCCCCGCAGCCCCGCCCCGCAGCCCCGCCCCGCCCCGCCGCACGCCGGGCCCCGCCGCAGGGCGGGGAGCGAAGGTAACCGGGCCGGGCCTGCGCACCGGGCGGGGAGCGCCGCATCATGCTCGGCGGGGGCTGGCGGGGCCTCGGCACCGCCCTGGCCGCCCTGGGAGCCGGGGCCCTGCTCCGAGCCGGTACGTGGGGCGGGCGGGGCCGGGCCGGGAGCAGCCGCGGGGCCGGGTCGGGCCCCCGGGCAGCGCGGGCGGGCCGGGGGGGATGTGACCCCGCAGCGGGGCCGCGCCGCGTCCCCCCCCCCCGCCGCCCCTGGGCTCCGGCCCCCGGCCCCTCGGGAGCCTGACGACGGTTTTTTTTCTCTTCTCGTTTCCCGGCTCAGGGGTGCGTGGAGGTTTTTAAGCTGACTCACGGCCCCAAGTAGGTCAGTATCCGCTCAGCTGGAGCCTGTCTCTGTCGGTGGCTTTTCCTGTCGGTAGCACGTCTGGGAGGCTCTTGCGCAGCTGGGTTTTTTTTTGGGGGGGAGTGGTTGTTGCTCTGGGAGCAGGGCCTGGGGGCTGAGGGCTGGGGTCCCTCCCGGGGATGGATGGCAGGCCGGGGTCCCACCCGGGGATGGATGGCAGCCGGGGTCCCACCCGGGGATGGATGGCAGCCGGGGTCCCACCCGGGGATGGATGGCAGGCCGCCTTGGCAACGTAAACAGAAAACAAACCCCAAAGTGCCGAAGCACTGCACTGAAATTTAGGCCCTACATTCGGAAAGCATCTCTGAACCAGAGCTTGGGCTTCAGCCTCACGGTGTCTCTGGGAAAGAGGCCTTCTCCATCACGCCCAATTTTGAGACCTGGCCTGAACAAGTGAGAATCTATTGGAATTAACTGCCAGGCTTGGAACACCCTGATGCTGCCACGTTGTGTAACTGGCAGCTCCCGAGCTCCCCAGGCCGCGGGGCGGGTGCTGTGCCTCCCGCCCAGGCTTTGCTCCTCCGGGGGGTCTGTGTGTGCCCTGGCTCGACCTGCCTGGGGGCCAACTTGTTTCTCACTGGGCACCCAAAAAAGTCTGTGTGCAGAGTCTCTGAACAGCGAATATTGTGTTTCTTCCTCTGAGGCAGCGCAGGGACGTTTGTTTGTGTGCAGTCATTTCTGAGTGACAGCCGTGTTTGAAATAGGAACTTTCCACTCTTTTCTGTAATGAAAGGAGTAAAGCAAAAGGCTGTGGAGAAGGTGTATGAAGCATCCCTCTGCTGAGGGGACCTGATGTTTAACTGTGCTGCTGCCTGCTTGCCTTCAGCCTCCAGCACACGTGCGTGCCCCGAGCTGGTAGCACTAACCCTTCCCATCTGCAAACCCTTTCCTCTTGGCAACTCATGCTGCTCTGACAAACCATCCCAGAGAGCCCAAGTGTGTGATCCAAAGGCTGCTGGTGTTCTGCTCTTCCCAGTCCCCTCTGCTTTGGGCGTGAAGTCAGGAGGGATTCATTACAAAAATGAAGTCATGGGGCATGAATTTTGGAGCAAACCTGCGTGTGTTCAGCGGTCCTGAAACTATCTGTGTTTGTGCTGGGCCAGGGCAGGGGGTGTGTCTGGCCTGGGGGGCTTCCCTGAGCAGGACAGGGGCTGAGAACATCCTCTGTCAGAGCAGCTCCCTGAGTGGGCAGGCTGGAAAGGTGCAGCTTAGCTGCAGATGGGAATTCAGAAGGAATTCGATACTTTGTGGATGTTTTCTCCTTGTTTAAATTACGTTTTGGAAAACATTTCCTTATGTGGTGCAACTTGTTTGTTTTGCAAGAATTGCGAATTAAACATGCAGGGAGACCTTGGGGTCACAGCCAAGGTTAGAAATGGCTCATAGGAAGAAAGCATTTGAAGGATGTGAATAGTTCCTTTGACTTGAAGTTAAGGTTGTGGGGTGTTTGTGTGTGTGTGTATTTTTTTTTCCAGTTACTGTCTAGTGTGCAAACAAACATGCAGTAACTATAGCTCTTGTGATTCATAGCATGCAAAGTCCTTTGTGTTGGGGAGCAGCTAAAGAGCAATTGATTGAAAGGAATAGTAAGGGGCATGTTTTTCTTGTTGTTCTTTTCTTTGAAAGGACTATTCTGCTCCAGAGGAACACTTGGCAGGTATGGATGTTTTTCTCACTACTCTGTGCCTTCACCACCAGATACCCAGTGCATGCCTACACTGTCCTGCCTTGGGGTTTTCTTTGCACTGCTGTGTTTAATTTAACTACCATCTCCTCTCCTTCCCTGCCTTCCCTCATAAACGAGATGGTCCAGGTAGAAGGGGAAAATGTTCTGGGCAGGACAGTTGTACCTGGGGGCTCACAGCTCCTGCTGGGTTTGCAGCAGATACGTGTCCCAGTCAGAACCTGGGTCTTGGTTTTGCAGCCTTGTTGGCCCGGTTGCTCTCTGGAGCTGCAGGGGGGCTGTTTGTGTTGGTTCAGCTGGTCTGGGGGGCTGCTGGTCCCTAAAGCAGCCTCTTATCAGGGGTGAACAGGGCTGATCTGTGTTGGGAGAGTGGGGCAGGCTGATTAGGAGTGTGGTGACTCCTCCCTTCATCACTGTTGGAGGTGACCAAGCACTGAGCATCGGGAACCTCAAGGAGACTCTGTGGTGCAGAAGGAGCCAGCACAGCTCAGAGCAGGGCAGTCACTCCAGTGGTGTGTGCCAGGGCCTTGGACCTTCAGACATCTAGTTTCTGACTTGGAGGGACTGACTCCTCTTTCATTGAGTGTGTATGGACCCAGGTCTGGAGTGGAAGACCTTGTCCTCTTTGTTTCCCTTCCTGGCTTGTTTTTTTATGGCAGAGCCTTTTGGGGCTTGCTTGTTTCTTTAAGAACTGCGTATCTGTGAGTTGAGCAGTGGAGACCAGGTTATTTGCATCTGGAATTAGATTTGCCTCTTGGATCTGATTAAACATTTAACCAGAAGCAAATAGGCAAGCACTGCTGTTGCATCAAGGTAGCCCATGAGCAAGAAACCTGGTACCTGGCCAGGGAGGAGCCTTCCCTTCCATACAGAGAGCCTGTCTTCTGTCCATGCACTGTGCAGGATGTGATTTCCCCAGTAACAAACCAGTTATTTATGTGGTAGCAATCTGTGTATTTCTGTATTTATTTATTTTTTTTTATCCTTCTTGTTTGTCTCTTTGCTCTGACTTGACCTTTTGTGTTTTTTTTTCATTGCAAAGTCACCATCCCAGGCTGACCTTTGTCCAGCCGTTCCCTCTCCATTCTGCTTTCCTGCCCCTTGAAATCTCCTTTCCAGTTGAGGTGCAGCACTTTGCCCACATGAGCACACCTCTGGGAGCAAAGTGTCTCCTCCCTGCATGGAACAGCTGGAGGGCCCTGAGAGCCTCCAGCCCTGTGGGGCACAAGGTGACCAGCCAGGCACTGGGGCTTTGTCCCATGGTGGCCTCTCTCCTCTTCCTTTGAAGGAGGCAGGTTGGGCTGGGGTCCATACCCTCCTCTGGGGCCACGGGCTGGGGGACCTGCTGTGCTCTGTCCCACTTGTTCCCCTCCCTGGGCTGAGCTGAGGTTTGGTTGTTTTGGGGTCCCCAGGTCCAGCACAGCTGAGATCCATCTTCCTGCACACGGAGCACGAGCAGAGGCAGCCCCAGATGGTCACACAAGCCGACATGAAGGTGGAGTTGCTGCCAGCCCTCACAGACAACTACATGTACCTCCTCATCGATGAGGAAACCAAGGAGGCTGCAATAGTTGATCCTGTGCAGCCCCAGAAGGTAATGCTGTCTGCTGCCCTGGTGAGCGGGGTGCTGACTGCTGCAGGGCTGGGAGATCCTTCTCTTTGGCGGAGGTTGCCACTTCCAGGAGAGATTTAGTCATGCTGACTCAAGCGTGGGGGAAAGGCAGGAAAAACTGGCCATGCATAGGTAAGGACAGGATTCACAGGCAGTCTGCCTCTAGGCTCAGGCAGCTCGTCCCTGACTTCAGGGCTTACTGACCTGATTTTGGTGTTTGTCTTAAGTTTGATATTGTGCAGAGAAACAAGGAGGGATGGAAGGCTTAGTCATGGCTGGCTGGATCAGAGAGCTGGTGTCCTGATCTGTAATCTATGGCTTGGAGAGGGATGAGCTCTCTGCAGGGGTGCTGGTGTGGTGCTCTCAAACCTGGGAGCACTTGTGCCCAGGTTACACCAGGTACCAGGTGTGCTGCTAAGTCATTCCGTGTGGGTGGTGATGCTCTTGCTGTGCCCTGTGCCTGCAGGTTTTGGATGCAGTCAAAAAGCACGGTGTGAAGCTGACCACTGTCCTGACCACACATCATCACTGGTAACTATCTGCTCTAGTAAGATCCCTCTTTTGTCTCCATAAACACAAGCAGTCAATACTTGAACTTTTTGGACTTGGTGTAGAGTTAGGTTAATGGTTGGTGGAGTTAGGTTATGATTGGAATTAATGATCTTAAAGGTCTTTTCCAACCAGAATGATTCTGTGATTCTGTGAAGAACTGTTGCTTTTCTGGATCAAGTTGGTCTTCTCGAAGCAGGAGCTTAGGTGTGAGAAGGATCAGAGCCCATTAAGTGTTCCCCTGGACTTGCTGTGACCAGCTGCATTGTCTAGACTGCAAGCTGTGTGTGTCAGTGCCTTTAACCATTAAAGTGCTGACTTTTCCCAGGTGGCCAGTGAAGTGAACGTGTGTGAGGTAGCTGTGGGGTGTGGGAGGGAGCGAGCTCACACTGAGGTGCTAGGACATGCCTGTAAGGTGTGTTTCTCACAGTCAACACTTGTGGGAGGATTACCTGCATTGTAGATTAACTCTGCCAGGGATGTAAAGGTGAATGTTTTGCTTCAGCAGTTTTGCAGTGCTGAACCTGAGTAACCTCTCCCTTGAGTCATGGTGGAGCCACATCTGTGGCTGGAGAACCAGTCCTGATCTGGCAGGACTGGCACCAAAAGTGAATGCTGAGCTGTTTGGATGTCTGTGTTCCTGCCCCGTGGGGCCTTCTGGGACACTGAGTTACACAAATCCCAGTTATCCCAGTTTCTTGTTGCCCTAGTTACTGGAGGGTTGACACCCCTTGGTGTTTCCCAACTAGATATGAGTTTGTGGGGGGTTGTTCCCTCCTCTCACTGCCCTAGTTACTGGAGAAATTATCTCCACGTGTGGCATATCCTGTGATAAGAGGATGGTGTTAGATACTGAGAGATCAGAGGTTTCCACTGCAATATGGGTTACAACAAATCTACCTTCATCCCTGCCCACATCCATTTTTCTGATCTTCCAGGGACCACGCTGGAGGGAATGAGAAGCTGGTGAAGATGGAGCCAGGGCTGCGTGTGTATGGGGGAGACAGCAGGATCGGGGCACTGACAGACAAAGTGACTCACCTCAGGTTGCTCCAGGTAAAGGGAGTGAGCTGCAGGACTCAGCTGGGCACATCTCCTGTCTGCCACAGCTTTAGAGCTGGACTGGTGTGATGCAACTCCAGCTAATATTGTGGTTGCTTTTCTTTTACCTTTTAACATCTCTGGGGTGTAGCTGACAGTTCAAGTTGGGCTTTTCCTCTTTTCCAGCCCTGTGAACCAGAACCCCTCTGTCTGGTTTTGGCTGGTGATGCTTCACTGAGGAGAGGGCTGGCCTGGCTCAGACCCCAGCCTCACCTGGGGCCTGCTGGGTGTCCCTGTGCTCCTTGGCAGCTGCCTTAACTGGGGTTGTCAGAGCCAAGGTGTGGGAGGACAGAGCTTGTGCCCTGCCTGGAGCTTGGTTAGCTCCCAACACATGCAGGTGGTCCTCTCTGCATGGTGGCTGGAATACAGGGTGAAGAGAAAGAGGGCCAGCTGTGCCAGCTGCCTGCCTTGCTTTTCCAGAGCTAAAGCAGCAAGCCTGGCTGGAGCCAAGCTGTTTGTGTACAGATGAGCTGGCAGGTGACATGAACTGCTGTGAAACGTGCAGGCTGGCATGAATGTCACCAGCAGTCTTGTGGTGCACCTTTCTGGGGTGGCAGCAGCAAAGGAGGCAGCACAGAAATAGATGGGAAGGGGGGCTGTGAGTTAGGGCCATGGGGGAGACATCCCCTTGGCCTCATGAATGGTGTTTAATCCTTCCCTTTTCGGGAGCGTCATCCACTTCTTCCCTTCAGCTTCATTTGTTTTTTTGGAGCTTTTTACATTTGATTAACTTTGCTCAGGATTTTGTGTTGCTCTGGATCTGCCTGCTCTTGCTGCCAACCAGGCTGTTGAGTCACTCTGCACGTAAATGAAAGAATCTGGCAGTTCTCTTTGTCACAACACCTGCTAGGAGGAAACAGCTCCCTTCCAAGTCCCTTCCATGAAACTCTCTTGATGGACTCTCCTAGGAGCAGAGCTGATGTTTACTGGCCCACTGTGTGAGAACTTGCCCATAGGACTGCTAGGCCATTGTAACAGTTGCAATTCTTTTCTGACCATAGGAATGCTAGCAAACAGTAGCTTAAGCTCTAGTCTTCTGCCTTCTTCTCAGGTGGGATCTCTTAATGTGAAATGCCTCAGTACGCCGTGTCACACTTCTGGACACATCTGTTATTATGTGACTAAGCCAAATAGCTCCGAGCCACCTGCTGTTTTTACAGGTGAGGAGTTGGGAGGTTGCATTGCTGGCAGTCTGTGTTGCAAAGAAATAAGCTTCCCCTCTCTGCCTGTGTGCTCCTGACTCTGGATGTGCATCCATCCCTTCCTGCCAGCACAGCTGGTTAACATCCACACCTTGCTACCAAGTACTGGTTGTAGGTGGAACTGGGGAGACCCCTCTGGGTTTATAAACCATTGCTGGACACGCTGCAAGCAACATCAAGAGCAAGCCCTGGATGAGTCCTACATCTACCATTTTCTGCCAGGAAACAAGAGCTGTTGTTTTACTGTCTCAGGCCAAACTGGCTGATTCCAAACCCTGTTGCTTTTCCATGTGTCTGTGCTCATGTCTAACCAAACTGAGAGGAGAGATGTAGGGGAGTGAGAGGGGACTGGTGCTCTGTCTCTGGTAGCCAGGTTCTGGATCCTGTTTTGGAGAATAGGGTTCTCCCTTCCCTGAAACTGCCATGTCATGCCTCTCCTGATGGGCCTTCTCCAGAGCTGGCACCAGCTGCTGCATGGAAGAAGGAACAGCTTAAGCAAGAGCCTGCGTGGGGCAGCAGTGGCTCTGCCTGTGCCTTCTACTGAGCTGCAGCCAGGACAGCAGTGGCAGGGCTGAGCCCTCAGGGCCGTGTGCTCACCTGCTGGTGTGAGGAGCTTTGTCTGGTCCTGATGCCATGTCACCTCTCCCTTGCAGGTGACACAATGTTCGTGGCTGGTTGTGGGAAGTTCTTCGAGGGAACCCCAGAGGAAATGTACAGATCACTGATTGAGATTCTGGGCTGCTTGGACCCCAAAACGGTAGGAACCCCTCCTGTTGGGCTGGTAACTGCTGCAGGCATCAGAGGCACTGTCTGCCTGGTGATACCGTTGTTCAAAGAGAATTTCTCATGTGTTGATGGAATGAGCGCTTACATCAGGAATTGACTTTGATGCTGAGTAGCTGGAGTGCTCTGGGAAGGAGAAACCTACCCCAGATACATTTGTGCTCTGTGGGGAAAGGGCAGGGGCTGCTTATTGAAACAAAAACCAGTGAGCTGGGGTGCCTGGGAGTTCTCATCAGGCTTGTGGTGTTGTGTCCTGGAGGGCTGACTCTCATGTTCCTGCTGCACTGTGACACTGATGGTGGTACCTGGCACTCCCCCTGTGTTCCCTCAGAGTTACCCCGTGTCACTCTTCCTTCCTCTCCCCAGAGAGTTTACTGTGGACATGAATACACCATCAACAATCTCAAGTTTGCTCGACATGTCGAACCCGATAATTCTGCTGTCCAGGAAAAGTTGGCTTGGGCCAAGGTAAGCTGGTTCATCCTTTCCCTGGTCGGTCTTGGTGCTTTCACAGAGACAGAGCCTCTCTGAGGAGGTAGAGGAGAGAAGACAATGTTGGGAACAACGAGAGGCTGAGGGAAGGGAGTTAACAGCCAGGAGCTGCAGGATGTTTTTTGCCCAGGGGAGTGATGTGTTGGGGAACAAGGTTTGAGTGTGGTTTGCTGTCTGGTGGAGATGTGACCCTCCCTGGGAAGGGCATGGCCTGAGGAGCAGCTCAGGCAGTTAGGTGCAGCACCAACCCTGCATGGTTAAGATAGATTTCTTGTTCACCAAAACATTCCTCATTCAGCAGGAATCTCTCCCTTGTCACAGGCAAAGTATGACAGTGGTGAGCCAACCATACCCTCCACCATTGCAGAAGAGTTTACGTACAACCCCTTCATGCGAGTGAGGTATGGAGGAGATGTGGGTGTGGGAAAGGTCCTTGTGTTTGGAGGGGAGTGTGGGAAGGAGGAGGTCTCCAAAGAAAGAGCTGGAACTGGGAATTGCTCTCCTGCCTCTCATATTCCTGCTCTGATGCCCTCAAGACCCTCCCTAAAATGTGCTGGCTCTCTGGCAGAGGCTTGCTGCGAGGAGATTTGCAGGGTTGTGGTGAGCATCTTTGCCAGTCCTCAAGTCCCTGACTGAGGACAGAGCAAGTTCATGGTGTAATTATGTTCCTTCATCAATCAGAGTTTGGCTGAGGGGTGCAGCAGAAGGTGCTGTCCAAGGCATAAGAGCATTTGCAATTTCCTCTTGCCAATGAGCGTTCAGACCAAGGGAGCTGATAAGCCTGTGCCAAAGTCCCAAGTCTTAGATCTTTAAGTGCAACATGTCCCCTTGGTGCAGGCGAAACGTGATAGCAGTGACTTCATAGATGAGATTTTTATCTTGCAGCCTCTGCATTTGCTGTCCCTGGTGTTCCTTCCTGGCAGGGAGAAGACAGTTCAGCAGCACGCGGGGGAGACCGACCCCATCCGAACAATGGGGGCCCTCAGGAAAGAGAAGGATAACTTCCGAGTCCCCAAGGACTGAGCACTCTGCCTGGATCACTTTACTGTCATTTTAAGTGTAATTTAGACTCTGCAGATGTTTTAGGAGCTGAACCTTCTGTTGTGGTTGAGACAGTCGTCTTTAGGTTTTTATTTCGTTTTAATTAAGGAAAAAAAAGAAAAGCACTTTGCCTTTGTTGAGATGTTCTACAGCTATTTATGATGAAGAGTATTTATCCTTCTATTGCTGGCTCTCAGACTGTCACGTGTGTCATATGCAGATCATTTTACAAGCATTGGTACGTGGCTCAGAGTCCAGGGTGGGGAAGGGTCAAGCCTTGAGGACTAGGAAAAACCTCCTGTTATTTTTGTAGGAGCCTGATGTGAATGTAGATGGTGGGACTGGGGCCCGAGGTGTCTTAAATTAAAGTAAGAGACAAAATGCTGTAGCTACGTTGCTAATGAAGATTTAAACTTTCCTTCCATGCTGCTACTTAAACTCTTCTGAGTCTGTGGCTTCTGGCTCCACTAACACCAGTTCTCAGGGACAGACCTGCTCTGCCATCCCCAGTTCAGGGCTCTGTTTGTGGAACACACAGGGTGGCCAGGCTCTGGGAGTGGCACACGAGGACTGTCCAGCTTTTCTCTCCTCTCTGACATTCCTTGTTGTGGACTGCAGGAACTTCTCCAGGCAGCATGCCAGCTTAGAGATTGCTGTGTTGCTTATACCCTTTAACTCTTAACTTAGGCCTGTTTGCATGCACCTGCTTACTGCTCTGAAGTGTGAGCTGTATGTTACCTGTGTTTGTACCACACAAATGAAGAAGGGATTTGTCTGCTGGTTCCAAATCCTGAGAAGAACTTGCCCAGTGAGTAACTGTGTGTCTAAGAGCTGAGCAGCAAAGAGAGTCCAGCAGAAGCTGCCCTGCTGCCACAGGCAGAGCAGCTGCCTTGTACCTTACTGTGAGTAAGGTGGCAAATGAGCATTTATGAGCTGGGAGCTGTTCTGGTGGGCACTGGCAGGTGCTGTGCTGGGCCTGGGGGGCTCCAGCTCCCAGGCTGGCTTAGGCCTGATGCCATGTGCTGCTGAGATCCATCACCCACCCAGCAGCCTCCAGCCTCTCTGCCGGAAAGGCCGCAGAGGGGATGCTGTACATGTGGTTACTGTCCACATACTGCCAGAGGAAACAAGGCTCAGATCTCAAACCTTCTGAGATGCCACCTAAATGTGGCACCTTTCTTTTTCTTAGTTGGTCCATGGGCCTTAAAAGCTGTCTCTGTTCTTGGACCAGTGCTGTATGACCCCAGTCTGCAGCCAGTGTGGAAACTGCAGGGAGGGAACTTCCCCTCGGGCTGTTTGTCTGACAGGGAATAATGGGTGAATGGGATAAACTTTGGGGGAAAATAAATCCCAATTTTCAGTGAGTGGATCACACCCCCCTGCACTTCCCATCCTCCAGCTTGGTGTCTTTAAGCAAGAAACATGAGTGAAGGGTGTTAGGGCCCAGCCTTGGGGCTTGGCATCTTTGTCTTCAGTGCATCTTCCTCCTAACTGTATTTCCTTCCCTGTTTTTGGTCTCAGCTGAATACTGCAGATCTGCTTCCAGCTGCTTTGGTTCCAGGTTCTCCCCCTCTGCTGGGAGTCACTGCTGTAATGCTGCTCTGCTCTTCCACCCCACCCAGTGTTCCAGGGGAATTTGGGGGAGCACCTTTTCTGTATTTGCTTTTCAAAGGTTAATTTTATGGAGTTCAGGAAGAAAAGTGGTACCTAGAGCTTTGCTGCCTCCCTAAGGTGGGCGCTGGGGCGCCAGGGCCTGCCTGTGCTGAGGGTGTCTGACAAACCAGAGAATAAACTGCAGCTTGCAAACCCAGCCTTGGTGGGGCTGTCTGGAAAAAGGGCTTTCTTTAATTCATTATTTTATTCATTTATTATTATTTCTTTTGTACTAGTGATTGAAGTCAACCAACTGGAAGGGTCTCTCTATGAAGTCTGCGAAGGGAGTGGGTGGCATTTTGGGATCCCCTGGGGCTTTGTTCAAGTTACAACTGTGTTTTCTTTTTGAAAGAAGAACAGAAGGGGTTCAGTGCCTGTCTCCAGCCCCCAAGCGCTGTTCCCTCCTTCACAAGTCGCATTTTTGGGACCATGGTCACCCCTGACCGAGGGCTTGGACCTGGCTGGGAAAGGAGCTGGGACACGGTGCTGTTCCCACCACCCCCTTGTGGTGATCCTGGGGCTCCAGTGGTTCAGGGGGCATCCCTGGAGCTATGGCTTGGTCCCTCCTGTGTCCAGGACTCACCTGTGCCCCCTTGTGTCACACATGTCCCCAAGCCCGGGTGGAGCCAGCACCCCCCAACCCTCTCAGGGGTGGGAGAGCCTCATTTCAGCGCGGTGGTGGTGGGAGAAGTGGCTGGTTTTGCAGGCCGGGCTGTGGAGAGGGGCCAGGTTGTGGTTTTGGGGTCTGGGGGGGGGATTAGGCTGTGTCTCCCAGCCTTCGTCCTTGCTGGGCTCCCTTGTGCCTTCAGCCCGGGTGCTGGTGGGACCTGGTGGCTGGTGGGATGACCCGTGGGGCCCCGCAGAAGGCTCACGGGTGTGGGGGTCCCCGGTGAAACACCACGGGGGGGCTTCATCCCTCTGCCTCCCCCTGGAGGAGGGGGTCTCCCTCCGGCCTCTCAGCTGCGGGAGGGTCTGGTCTCCCAGCTCCGAACCCCGCACGGCAGCTGGGGGGGGATGGAAGTGCGGAGGGGACACCCCCCCAGCCCCGCAGCGCTGTCTCAGCCCGCCCCACGCTGCGTGACCCGCCCCGCACCGCCCGCTGCGGGGAGGGGCCGCGCCGGGGCCGCCCGCAGGTATCGGCCGGGGCTCGGCGGGGCTGGGGGGCACCGCGAACCCCACCTGGGGCCTCGCCCCGCCGCTGCCTGGGGCCGGAACCCCCCCCCCCGTCTATGTCCCGCGGCCGGCGCTGGTGAGACACCATGAAGGTGAAGGTGATTTCTGTCCTGGAGGACAACTACATGTACCTGGTCATCGAGGAGAGCACCCGGGACGCCATCGCGGTGGACGCCGCCGTCCCCAAAAGGGTGAGAGGTGCTTCGCCCCCCACCCCAGAGAGGCCGCAGCCCCGTCACGTCCCGGGTGGGCTGCGGGGTCCCGCTCGGGGGATGTGCCCACGGTGGTGGCCCCGTGCGGGGTTGGTGTGCGGGGTCTTGGCGTGCAGCGGGTGCATCCGTGTGTGCCAGGAGCATCCTCCCGGCGGGGGGGAGGTGTGTGTGTGCTAGACCCCACTCCCACCCACCCCGCGGGGGATTTCCCTGTCGCCTTCACCCTTATCTCCCAGCCCTCGCTGTGCCTGAGCTGGGAGCTGTGCAGACCTCAAAGCAAGCGAGAATAACTCCAAGCAGGGCTTTGGAGCGTGTCTCCCGCGGGAAGGCTCGGTTTTGGGGAGCCAGCCTGCGGCTGTGCTGCTGGGATCACCCCCCGGTCCTCCTGCCTCCCCCGGCTGCCGCGCACCCCGCAGAAGCTGTCGCGGTTTTTCGGCGTTTGTTGCCGACTCGGGTGTTTCCTTCCTCTCTTGAGGAACGTAATCAGGAGCAGCCCGGGGGGTTTGTTAAGTAGCGATGAATTTTAATTTGGCATTAAAAGCCGCGGGGCCCCTCTCCGAGGCGGGGAAGCCGGGGTGGGTTGCGGGGCTGCCACCCCCCCCCCCCGCCTCCACCGTGACCCCCAGCCCAGCCCCGGCTCTTGCTCACGCTGCCAAAGCACCGGCCATAAAATGCCCTTTTCCCCTGGGAGCAGCAATTCCCTTCTGCCTGCTCCCCTCTGCCGGAGGGGTTCGGCCGGGGGAGCTGAGCCTTCACCTCAGCTTCATCCTCCGGTCGCTCAGCAGGTGTTTTTGACTGGTTTGGTGTGGGGTTTTTTTCCTGTTTTTTCCCCTGTTTCCTCTGCCGTGGGCCTGTCCCTGCAGGGCAGTGCTGTGCGGGGCGGATCCTGCCCCGGGGTGGGCGCTGCTCACAGCCCTGCGGCTGTCGCAAGGGGTGCGCCTGTGTCACCCCCTCTCCGTGCGCTCACTGCCTCCTGCTTTGGGTCTGTTTCAGTTGCTGGAAATCATCAGGAAGGAGGACGTGGTGCTCAGGGCCATCCTCACCACCCACCACCACTGGTAAGAGCCGCCGGGGCGGGCGCGGGGCGGCCCCGCCCGGGTGGTTCCCGGTGCCCATTCCCTCCTCTGCCGGCGCAGGGACCACGCCAGGGGCAACGAGGAGCTGGCGCGGCTGCTCCCCGGCCTGCGGGTGTTCGGCGCCGACGAGCGGATCGGGGCCCTGACCCACAAGGTGACCCACGAGCAGGAGCTGACGGTGCGTGGCCGCACGAGCAGCCCGAGCTCGGCACCCACCCGTGCACGGACCCTGCCCGTGGGGCGGCTGCAGCGGTGCCGGGCGGGGGGGGGGAGCGGTCCCCGCTGCTGTGGCACCCTGCTGGGAGATGATGGGGTTGGTGCCTGTGCCCTGGGGGAGGCTGCAGATGTGGCACCGTGGGTTTGGGGTGGGAAGGAGGAACCCCGTCCCATCCCCAGCCCTTTTGGGATTGCACTGAGGGACCCAGTGCTCTCCTGGGGGTACGTGCCATCAGAGCGGGTACCTGCAATCCAGGATTTGCCCAAACCGCTGCCAGCCGGCATGTCTGTGCCCCCCTGGACAGGTGACACTGTGGGGCTTGGGGAGGTCTGGGGGGTCTGGCTGCCCATCAGGACCAGGGTGATCCCAACGGGGTCCTGACTCTCTCTCCCCACAGTTTGGGGCCATCCGGGTGAGGTGCCTCTTCACCCCCTGCCACACCTCGGGCCACATGTGCTACTTCATGTGGGAGGACGGCTCCCCAGACGCTCCTGCTCTCTTCTCAGGTATCCCAGCCTGCTGCTCTGCACCCCATGGGGACACGGGGCCTGTGGCCTGTCCCCAGTGTGCTTGGTGCTCACTGAGCCTATCCGGTGCCTGGGGGCTCCCACCACATGCCCCCTCCCCAGGAGCAGGGACAGGGTCCGCTCTGTGCCCAGACCCCTTTCCCTGCAGGTGATACCCTGTTCGTGGGAGGCTGCGGGAAGTTCTTTGAGGGGACAGCGGAGCAGATGTACACCAACCTCACCCAAATCCTGGGGGCTTTGCCCATGGAGACGGTGAGTGCCCGGCATCTCAGCCCCAGCCGGGGGAGGGACCCCAGGACTGGGGAGGGGGGCTCGAGGCTGGCAGTGCTCAGGAGGCAGTGCCCATCCCTGGGACTGCAGTGAGACCAGGATGGGTCGGGCCTGACGGCAGGTGCTACCTTGCAGAAGGTGTTCTGTGGCCACGAGTGCACCGTCCGAAACCTCAAGTTTGCCCTGAAAGTGGAACCGGAGAATGAAATAGTGAAGAACAAACTCGCCTGGGCCAAAGTAAGTGGCTGTGCCCCTGCCGGGGCGGGGGGAGAGGGGTTGTTGGGTGCCAGCAGGGTTTTGGATATCTCTCTGGTTCCTCGGCAGCAGCGGGATGATGAGGACTTGCCCACGGTGCCCTCCACGCTGCGGGAGGAGTTCCTCTACAACCCCTTCCTGCGGGTCACGTAAGCAGCAGCCGTGCCTGGGGGTGCACAGGGCCCCGCTGTGGCCAGCCCCAAACTGAGCCATGGGGGGCAGGTCCCGGCTGACTCATCCTGTCCCCAAATTCTGCTCCTCTTTTCCCTCCATGCCACCCCTTCTCCCAGTGACTTTGCTTGTTGGTGGGAAATTCAAGCCTGAGGGAGGAGGGGTTGCCCAGACATGGGGTCCTGCACTGCCCAGAACAGGGGCACTCACAGACAAGCCCCATGTGCCCCCAGTGGCTACCTGGGATGAGGACATGACTCTCCCATTGTCTGCACCAGCCGTGCTGGGGTCCCAGTAGGGGGAAGAGGTGAGTCCCCATCTCATCCCCTGCGATCACAGCAGAGCCGGTCTCCTTGCAGGGAGGAGCCCGTGCAGAAGTTCACGGGCAAGACGGACCCGGTGGAGGTGCTGAGGACCCTCCGCACTGAGAAGGATAACTTCAAGAAGCCCAAGGAGCGGCCCCATCCCCAGGCTGTGCTCGCGTTCGACTGGGGACTTTTCAGCCCCTTCCTCGAGAAGAAATGAGGGGCTGTGCTGGGGCTCCCGAGGCGCAGCGGCCCCGTCACGGCTCCCCCGGGGCTGCATCTGTCCCGCTCCGAGTTACTCCCTTAAGACTTGGCAGCTGGGAAGTGGTTTCTGTCTCTCACCTGCTCATTTTGAGGCTCTGCTTTGTTCCCTCCAGCCCTGCTCGAGTCCTGTGGGAGAAGGGAGCCTGTGGGTGCCCTGAGATGGCTCAGCCAGCAGTGACCCCCGTGGTCAGGAGATGGTTTGGAGGAGAGGACACCCAATCTGGCAACGTTTGGGAGCTGCTGCTTGTCCTGCAGTCCTTTGTCTGCTGGAGCTATGGGGGGAGTATGGAAAAGGTGGGGACCCTGGTGCTGTGCCCCAGGGACCTGCCCAGCACCCACAGGGCTGTCCTGCCCTTCCAGGGGCTCAGCTGGAGCAGCTCCAGAGCCACCGACCTGCTGCCTGGCAGGGCTGGAGGCAAATCCCTCCTGTCCCTGCTCTCCTCCCGCTGTCCCGGGGCTTGTCCCAGGCAGGGAGCTGCCCAGCTCTGCAGGGGAACACCAGGAAGGGCTCTGATCAGTTCAGCCTCCAGCCCTGGGCTAACACAAACCCTCCTTGCAGAGGCGTTTGTTTAGGCTTTTCCACCCCCTTTTTCTCCCTTCTTTTTATGGTAGCCCTAGACAAACATTGCCTGGGGAGCTGTAACAGTCGCTGAATTAGGGGGGCCCCCAAACCACTCAAACCGTGCAGACCCCCCTTCAGGTGGAGCTCAGCCCTGGAGGAAAGTCTGCTCTGACCCACTGGCTTTGTAAAATACTTTGCAAGGTGTGACAGTTTTTTAAGCAGCAAACAGCAACGTGCTGCTGCAGGTCCCTTGCTGCTGCTTTTTTCTCCCCCAAGATACAAAAACTGGAAAGCATTTGGCTGAAACTTGTATTTCTGCTGCCTGTAGAACAAGAGCTGGGGAGGAGCTGGCTCTCCTCAGCCTCTGCAGCCTTCAGTTTGTGCCAAATCCAGACTGCATTTTTTTTTTTTTAAGTGAGAAACATGTACAGCTTTTATTTGCAGGTGCTGGGGAGGTGCATCCCAAACCATCAAAGTTTTATTTTTGTGGGAAGAAAACCCCAGGGCTCGATGGTATCCCTGGGAATAGCTGTGCCAATCCTTCTGGAAGGCCCAGGCTGGGGCAGGTGTTCCCTGTGGGACAGTGTCTAGGTCCCTCTTCACTTCAGTATGCAGAGTGTGTGTCACTGTCCTGGTGTCACTTTTACACCCAGCCTGTGTAGTTCAAGCCAAGCCAGAGGAGCAGGAGCTGCTCCTGAAATCCTTCACCATGTCCTGACATTTTAAAATGTTGCTTATAAGTTTTGTAGCTCCTAACACTGGAATTGAGTTGACTTCAGGATCTTTCATGTGTGGACTGTGAACTGCCTCTCTTCCCTCTGAATCCTGGCTTGTGGCCACTTCTTCCCTTGCTAGAAACTAGACTAAGGTTTTTTTTCCTTTCATTAAATTAGAGTGTTAAGAGTTTACTCTTTGCCAGAGGAGGGGAAGAATTAACCCTGTTGCACAAACTGCCTGGGTACGATCGCCTCAGAGGTTCCCAGTTTGATGCAGTGGCAGTTGGTGAATGTTAACTGGGGGGGTTCCTCTAGAAGGGAGCAGAGATGTGTGTGTTTGGGGAGGGTTCCTGCTCACACAGACAGCAGCAGCCTGCAGCTCAAAGGCTGGAGGAGTTCAAGCTGTTCTTGGTACCAAGAACAGACACCCCAGGGTGTCTGCAGGACCTGAGGTCTCGGTACGTTCAGTCTTTAATGGCTTCAGCAGCACATATTGGTCTATGTCACCCCCCCCCCCCCCAAGCCTCAATTGTTTAATTTACTGCTAATTTAGCTTTATTTATTTGTGCACTTCTGGCCTGCTGTGCATGTTCTCAACAGAACCAGGATGTTTCTTTTGCACTGATGGGACAGTCCGTGGTCTCAGCACAGCAGCGTGTTGGACCGACTGCTCCAGCAGGGGCTCCTGCTGGGGATGAACATCTTACAGGACAGTGGAACACCCTGGGCTCCATCTGTGCCCGGAAAAAGGCACTTGCTGAAACCACCACTGGCTTATGAAATTAATTGGTGGGGAGGGGGAACCTGCAGGAAATTCTTGCCTTATGAACACTGTGAATTCACTAATTGATCAGCAACACCCGAAAAATGTAAAGCTTTTAATTAAAAACATAAAAACCAAGTCTTTCACACTGATGGCTTGCTTTTAATAATGGTGGCTCTGGGAAGGACACAGGCAAGTCCTGCCAGAGGAGCTGTTACAGGAGGTGGGACAGCCTGAAGCTGGAGGCTGCAGTGCCTGGGGAGGATCTGTGGGGAGGGCCAGGCAGGGGTCAGTGGGGCCCGAGGGAGTATCCAGCTCCATCCGAGTTTACTCTGAGGAACTAAGCAAAGTGGCAGCTTTGTTTTCAGTTCTTGTCCACTTTTTACTCCCTGCACTTCTTCCTCACATAGCAGAAACTGGAAAAAGGAGAATACTGAAGTGATTCAGTGACGATTCTCAAGTTGGTCTTCAGTTGCAGCACAGCACCCCAAGGAGAGTCCACGTCTGCCCGTGTCCCGTCCCCTCAGGGTCAGGCACAGCTGCAAACCTGCCAGCACTGCCTGCCCCTCCCCAGACACACTGCAGAGCCAGAAGTGACTCAGATGAAACAGACCAAACCGGAGTTATCCATTCAGTTGTTCTTCTGTGAATAGTTCTGCAAATCCCCGTGTGCAGGAGCACAGTGAGCACGGCAGGCACGTGTCCTCTCCAAGGCCAAAGCTGTTCCAGCTCCATCTGTCTTCTGGCATCAGGACATGCTGTGTTAAACCAGGGGTGTTTTCACTGCCCTCCTGGCTTCTTCTGGTAAACTCCTTGTTGTAATGATTACATCTCACAGCCACCTGCTGTTAACTTGTGAAAAGGAACACCTCAGAGATAGCAAGGACTTGGTCCTTCACTGGAAGGAAAGCTGGCAAGAAATTCTTACTGTAAAGAATTGTCTTCTCTGAATTGAAGGATTATTACCCATTAGTAACTGGCTGCTGAGGATGGGGTAGATGTGATAATTCTGTGACTCTCTACTGGGTATTTGGGGAGAGAAAAAGAGAGCTGTAATTGCCCACAGTTATAGACTGTTGTAATTAAAAGAAAAAAAAAAATAATCACTCTAACTTTTTCTTCTCCAGCCTTCATGAAAGTCCATTTCAGCAGGCAATAAACCAGCCCTACAGATGACGCTCCTCATGTGGCCCTGGCTGCCCCTCTGACAGAGCAGGGACACTCAGCTGCACCTCAAGGACAGCCTGTCAGGGCCAGGGAAATGGAAAAACAGAACCCAGGGTCCACAAGACTTAGTGCTGTGAAAATACAGCAAGGCCTGGATGAGGAACACTGTGATGTAGCATGAAGGGTCCTGCAGGTCACCTCCTCAGCACCTTCACCACCTGCTCTGGTAGGAACAGGGTTGCAAAGGGAGAGCAGTTTTAGTCCTCACAGCCTGTGCAGAGGCTTGGATGTATCACTGCTGCTTTTGATGTGTGTTTTAAGTCAGCATTTAGTTTTTATTTACAGCACTTCAGTAACTATAAAGCTGCAGGAATTGACAGTGCCTGCCTGTAAGCACCTTCTCATCCCTAACCAGTCCCAAACTGCAGACTCCCCACAATGGCACAGAGCTTGAGCTGCCTCTGGAGAGTCTGAACCACGACTGAGTTACAAAGGCACCGAGTACCTGTGTCAGGGCTTCCCAGCATCAAGTCTTCACCACTTGATGTTAAACCCAGTGCTTGTCTTCTCCACGGCGTGGTACTGGGTGTGCAGAGCCCCTGCAGCCCCCTCCGAGCCTGGGCCCCCCAGCCACTGCTGGTACAGCTCCCTGACAGCCTGGCTGTCCTCTGGAGCTGCAGGCTGCACAGACTCATACAGCCTCTCCACCTGCTGCAGCTGGTCCTTGCTGGCTTCACCCTCTGCTCTGATCTGCCCTCCTCCATTCAAACAGCCTGGGTGCAACAGTGAGAAAAAACACCGGGTTTAGAAAGTCCTTCAGCTTTAACAGGAAAAAAACCAACCCACTACAGCCAATTTGCTCTGCACCTGCAACCAGTTACAGCAAGGCAGGCACCAGTATAACTGTGGTTTACTCCCCAGTTATCTCACCCCAGCAGCCCTGGAGGGGAGATGGCTGTGAGTGGGTTGCTGAGGCAAGCTGGGACCTGCCAGGAGACAGAAGCACAGAGCAGGGAGCTTTGGCTCTTATCTTGTGCCTCCAGAACATCCAGGTGGGAAGAGCCGTGGAGTCTCAGCTGAAGGTAAGATAAACACCCTGGGATGTGTTCTGGGTTTGCTGTTGGGGCACTGTGAGTTGAGCTGTGTGTGTGCTCATGTCCTGGTTCTGAGCAGCCCCCCTGGGGAAGGGAGCAGCTCTCCCCAGGGCCAAGAGCAGCAGCTCAGTGTCCTTCCAGGAGCCTCTGCTCCCTGTGAGCTTGTCCAAAGAGAACCAGGAAGGAGAAAAAGGAGGGCTTGCACAAAGTGGAAGAGAATAAAATAGGTAGAAAGAGACTTTCTTCACCAGCTGTAGCAAACATCCTTTAAAAGCATAATAGTAAATTCTGTGTAACTTTAAAGGAAGGATCTCTTCATGTGCCAAAGAGCTCAGAAAACCAGGAGGTCCTTTGTAGCAATGAGGTCCCTGAGCAGCCTCACCTGAGGGGCAGGCCATGACCTCCACGTAGTGATAGGGTGACTTCCCTCGCTTCAGCTTCTGCACCAGGTTCTGGATGTTCCGGAACCCGTAAGCCAAAGCAAACTGGAGCAGGACTACTCCATCCCTCTCCAGTGTCACCTCCTGGAAGTCCTTGTTTCTGAGGAACAAGAGCAGAGAAAATGTCTTACCCAAATTAACTTCTATTTTAAACTTCAAAGAGCCCTGTGCTAGAACAAACTCTGAAATGTTCAGGAGAGCTGTCCTAGTTCACTCAGACCAAACAGATGAAGGAACCAGTTCACAATCTTTTTCCAATCCTGTTTGAAGACCTGCCACTCAAACCCAGTTTGCTGGAGAACACCTGTGTTGAATAAATCCTTAAAAGCTCAGCAAATGGAGTCTAAACAAAAGCTTCATTGTGACAGAGCTTTCTGAGTTGGCTGAAGCCAACTTGTACATTAGTGAGGCCACTGAGGAGACCTTCACATTGTAGTGGGTCATAAAAACAGGGAGCAAACCATCAGGGAAGGCTTCTAGACCCCTAAAGTTAGTGGAAATACCTGTTCCTGGTAAAACAATAATTTGATTAATATCAAGTGTTTCATACTGAGACTCTGGGGGGTTGTTCTGAGAATCCTAAACAGACATGTTGCTATTTAGGGACAGAATTAATTACAAATAATATCCTAAGTGGGAAGAAGCTCAGCTGAGTGGGCCCCTCTGCCCAAACTCAGTGACTTGCTTTCTGTCTTGCCAGTTAAAACAGGGCCCTCAAGTCCTGAGACAAGATTTTCTGTCCTGTGATAGCCAGATTAGTAACACATCTGCTGCACTGGTCTGGCTGCAGGTGAGGAAGCCCAGCTCCATGTGAGCTCTTTCTTCCAAATTACTCTTAAAAACTGTCTGCAACTTGATACTGGGAAAATCTATCAGGCCAGGACAGTGTGTGGGTGGTGCAGGGGCTGGAGGTCTCCAAGGGAAAGGCTGCCCTGAGCTCTGGCTGATTTATTGCTCAGCAGCTGTGGGAGTGAGAAGCCAATTCCCATGGCTTGAAGTAAAATGTTTAACATTGCAAAGACAGTTTCAGCCCATGAGGAAGATAACAGCAGGGATGGAATTGCAACAGAAATAGTGCTCTCTGTAGGACTTGAGACTTCTTACTTTAAAGGTTTGTACTGAATTGTATCCACGTGAATTCCAAAGAGCTCCTTGGCTGCATGCTTGTAGATGTGTTCCAGGTAGCCCCCAGACCCACCTCCAGAGTGGCTGGTGAGCTGCTCTCCTGCAGCACTGCTAAACCTGAGAGGGGAAAAAAGCAGCAGTTTTAGGGGGATCTTGGGTAAAACACAACAGCCAGCACTAATGCAAAGGTCCAGGGGACTCAAAAGCAACAGAGAAGCCACAAGTTCCTTGGAGCTCCTGGCTTTTCCCTTCCTCCTGGGAGCCAACTATTTGTAGCTGCTGGGCCCATCAGATTTAAGCCTGTGCTGCTCAGTGTCCTCTGGGGCAAGCTCAGTGGCAACACTGGCATGTGTCACTACAAGGCCTGATCTGTGCACTGCCAACTTTGTGAGTCAAAAATACATTTGGGAATGCTTGAATTTCCAGGGTGACAAGCTGATGTGCATGTTTTGTTGGTTTTCTGTTCAACACCTCTGCAAAAACATCCTGGATTCCACCTAGAGATGGGAGGAGGGGAATGAGGCAGTGATGATAGGGGTCTGTGCAACCCTGGAGAATCTTCATTTCTTGGAGAATACAACCTAGCCTAGGTCTTGGCTCTGTCAAGAGACAACCCATCAGTGCTGAAACTTCTCTGCAACATCATCAAAGGCAGAGTTGACTCTTGAAAGCACTAGTTCTGTGTCAGGATGCATATTCTGCAACCAGCTGCTTTAGTTGTGGCTGCTGGGCTGTGAGAAGACTTCTGGGAGGTACCAGAGCTGTGAGCACAAGCACAGGGAGGTGAAATTGCTGATGCTGTGGTTTCACATCCTCAAAGTTCTGTCACCAAGGGGAACCCACTTACTGATGCAAAAATGTTTGCTCCACACAAGTCTGTCCTCCATGGGAGCACAGTTCAAGTTCAAGGCACTTCTGGTGTTGAACACCTAGGTTAACATCAGTTTTGTAACTGTAGCTCTGCACAAGTCATTCTGCCTCACTGACATCCCAAAACACACCAGCTATCCAGAGGTCAAGAGAATGTTTCTTGAGAATAGCTCACCAGATGGAAGCCACAACAATGGCTTTTGTTATGAGGGAAGAACAAGATGAGGGATCTGCTCCTAAGCACCCCCCAGGCAGTGGCACTTGTGTTCCCCTCCTAACAGCTGCAGGGGGAAAACACTTGAATCCAGGCCAACTAGTCCCAAGTCAAACCAAAGATGTTGCCTCTTGCAGATAAAAATCTTGGCTTTGGAAGAGCTGCAGAAGGCAACACTTCAGCCCCCAATCACCCTCAGAAACTATTTTTAATTTGATCTTGTTTACAGGAACTGAGCTTCATTAACAACATGTTTCAGTGTGTCTGGCCTCACGTACTGCTGTTCTCTTCAGCTGAGGCTGCCAGGAAGCTCCAGAGCTGGCCTGGAGCTGAGGGTTGCACCAGCAATGGTCTGGGGATTTCTGGCACTTTATCTCATTCTTGCTGCCAAATATAATAACCTCTTAATGGGCTTTTCCACGTGCTGGAGGATGAAGCAGAACAACAGCCATTGGATTGCTGACAGGAATGCTCCAAGTTGTGAGGGATACGTGCTGTTTGTAACCAGCCCATTCACTGAGTGTTACAGCCAGCAAAAGGTTACAGAGGCACTTTATCACCCCCAGCAGGAGGCCTGGTGCTCAGAATGTCCTCCTAGCAAGTGGGCCAGAGATCTTTATCAACTAATTAGACATTTGGTTCTATGATATAACTGACACTTCCATAAAGTCATTTCCTAAGGGAACCCAAACACTTTGGGATCTCTTTTTTTCTCTTCCATTCTCTGTTAAGAGGTGTAACAACAAAGCAGGTAGAACAGAAGGACTTGTTTGCATGGGCAACTTCTGAAGTTGTATTTCTGGGTTTCAGTCATGCAGACATTTATTATAGCTGAGGATACTTTTCTTTTTAGATGTGAAAGCCACCTGTGCATATGCTGTGCCAGGAAGAAAGATACTTAATCCTGGGAAAAGTGTGCATGAATACACCTGTGCTGGTAAATGTGTGATGTGACACCTCCACCTGCTGATCCCCTGCAGTGTAGCAGAAGGGAGGCTCTGGGCATGCACATCATTTAAAATCTTTTCTTTAAATTCAGGATCTGTTGCATGAAGGGGACTGGGCAGCAGCAGACTCTGCCTCACACTCCCCTTCTTTTCAGAAGCACAGGAGCGACCAGTGTTTGTAACAATTAGAACTAACCTAGGAAACAGGCTGCATGGAAGGACACTTCCCTTCACAGCTCTGCCAACATCCATGTGCTGATCAGAACTCTTGGGCAAAGGCTGCCAATGGCCTTGGCTGGACTAGAAAGACTTGCAGCCTATTTAGAAATAAACTAGATTTCAAAATGAGTGTCACAGTTGACAACTGTGACCAGTAGGAAAAGGGGAAATGGATTACAGCTTGAAGAGGGGAGATTTAGACTAGACATTAGGAGGAAACTCTTCACTGTGAGGGTGGTGAGACCCTGGCCCAGGCTGCCCAGGGAAGCTGTGGCTGCCCCATCCCTGGCAGTGTTGAAGGGCAGGTTGGATGGGGCTTGGAGCAGCCTGGGCTGCTGGGAGGTGTCCCTGCCCATGCAGGGGGGTTGGAACTGGATGATCTTGAAGGTCCCTTCCAACACAAACCATTTGATGATGATAATCAGGTGCTAGAAGCTCGTATTTGAGGCATCCAAATTTCTCCTAAAAACTTAAGGAGCCTGAGCAGTACATTTTTGAACTACAAACTTAACCTTTCTTTTCAACTGGAGAAGGCTTTGGTTCAGTGTGGATCCACCACTGCCTGTCAACGTGGAGGAGTCTAGTGTGATGTTTCTGTAGGCACTTGGATCTCTGTGCAGTTCTCACTTCCCCAGATGTTATTTTTCAACTGAAGCAACTAAAGTCCCATCTGGTTTGCACATGTTTTAAGATCTCATTTTTTTACAAATAAAGACTCCTAGAGATTAGCTCAGTGACCCAAGTATTTCTTATTTGTGCTTTAATTCTGGAATCCTTACAGTAGCTCTGGTAACTAGGAACAGATCCAGGCACACTGAGCTCAGAGCAGAACAGCCTCTATTGTAGCAAACTCTTCTGTCACTGGTTTAGATTCTCTCATTTTTCAAAGTCTGCAGTTAGATCTTTGTGGGATCCCACCAGCCTCCCTGTGAGGGACTGAGGTAAATGACTGCCATGCAATTTGTACTTCTCTGCATGACTGTTTTGCCATTGTGCTCTTTCTGAGCTAATTCCAGCAATCCTGCTGACTTACAGGGAGAGCTGCTAATCCCTGCACTACTGACATCCAGACCTAATAGTTACAGGTTCTCCACAAGTGGAGATTCAGCATATTCTGCAGATTAAGTATTTTAAGCACAATTGTACTGATTCCAAACCAGTGACAGAAGAAAACAAGTGAAATGCCAAGACATGCAGCCCTGAGGAGGAGAGGAAAGGCAAGTTCTGTGGAAGGGCCCTGTAAATACTGGATGAAGAAGAAAATAATGGAAGATGCAAATGGGATTTTGTTCTTACATGGAATCCAAAGGAGCGGGATCTACATCTGACAGGGATACTCCTTCTTGTTCCAACAGCTTTAGCACTTCTCCTAAAATAGAACCAGAGACATAAGAAGGTTCTTATTTTGGAGAGAAAGGAAAACAAACCCACAGACCAGAACAGAAAACTGCATCTGCAATTTTTACCATGATTGGCATGACTGAAGTGTGATTGTACAGCAACACCCACACTCCAGCCTCTACCAGAGACCAAGGGTAATCAAAAGGAGCAAACACCTTGCTGAGGCTGACAGTAATCAGCTGGACTAGCTCTGGCTCTGCTCACCTGTGGTGATCACACAGTCCACCTCCCGGGTCTGGTATTCCTGGTTGAAAAAGTCTGGCCTTGAAGCCTCCAGCTTCTTGTCATAACAGGGCATGACTGTGACGTGGTAAATCTGGTCAGGTGAGAAGTGCTGGAGGGAAAACAAAGCTCTGCAGTTGGATTGGTCACCAGCAAACCTGGCCTGAGGGAGAGATCTCCTGGCTCAAAGTGAGAATGATGGACCTAATGCCCCCATGCCTCTGGAAATGCTCTCCATAGTCACTGAACATTTATTTGTGTATATATAGGATCATAGGATGGTGAAGGTTGGAAGGGATCTTAGAGATTATCAGGATCCAACCTCCTTGCTATGAGCAGGGACACCTCCCACCAGCCCAGGCTGCACAAGCCTCATCCAACCTGCCCTTGAACACCTCCAGGGATGGGGCAGCCACAATCTCCCTGGGCAACCTATTCCAGCACCTTCCTGCCCTCATGGTGAAGAATTTCTTCCTGATGTCTGACCTAAATCTCCTCTCTTTCATTTTAAAACCATTATCCTTTGTCCTATCACTGTCCTCTCTGGTGAGAAGCCCCTTCCCAGCTTTTCTGGAGCCCCTTCAGGTACTGGAAGGTGCTCTAAGGTCTCCCTGGAGCCTTCTCTTCTCCAGGCTGAATATAAATACACACATACACCTTCATTTATACACTATTTCTGTCACAGAACCCAATTTCAGTCTGTAGCAAGTGTCAGCAGCTTGGTCTCTCACAGGTTTTTTCCCCCTCCTTTTGCTCATGCAGATGTCCAGACAAAGTTAGTGAAGTGAATTCTTAATTCTGCAGTTAGAGTGCTTCCTCCACACCACTGAAACCAGTCCTGGCACAAGCAACTAAAAAATCATCTGGGAGACAAAAACCTCATGGCCATCTGAGAAATAAGCACAGGCTGAGGAAACAAGTAATTGGCTCAAGGCCTTTGCTTTGGTGTCTTGTGCCAAATACTCTTAGGAGCAGCCAGTTTCTGTACCAAGTATGCAGATGTCAGCACTGACTTCATGCAAGTGTTAAACCCCTGCTCATTAGTGGACAATAAATCACACAACCAGAAGTGGTGCTTGAGCTTACTGCACAAATCTAGGCTGTTAGTAGAATTCTAGGCTTTAAAAAACAAACTTATGTTTGGAAAGATTCCAAAGGTTAAAGACTGAGACCAGAACTAAGTCAAACTGGAAAGGAACATTAAGTTGGGAACAAGCAAGTAGATTTCAGACCAGACAGGATCTGCACATATGCACCAACTGAAGCTGTCTTAGGATAATTTCAGTTACTAATCAGTGTTAAACAACATGAAAATACCACACACAGACAAGATGGGAGCACAAGGACACTGGAAAATGTTCTTCCAGCCTTCCCAAATAACATGCAGAGGTTTTAAGTAGTCCATGCAGAATGTGCTTAGTGTTACTGTCCTAATTGCTAATGTCTGGTTAGGTAAACCAGAAGTGAGCAAGATGCTGCCTTTGTTGGCTTCTGCCAGGTCATTTTTACCTTTGAAGGCTAAGGTGCAATAGGCAGCAAAACAAGAAAGTATCAGCTTGAAGTGTTCAATTCTAGCAGGTTGCCATGTAATATACTGCAGCCCCTCACCTGCTGCTCTGCAAAATAGCCCTTGACCAAGGAGCCCATGACCTGCTGGGGAGACTTGGTGGTGCTGATGTACGGGATGATGAAACCGCCGTGGGTCTTCTCTGCGTAGCAGATCCAACCTGGTAAGTGTCAGGAGCAAATTAAATTAAAAAGCCAGCAAGCATCCCTTCCCTCTGCTCACCCTCCCCCCAGGCTCAGTACCCTTTAATAACCATTTTCAGTCTCACTTCAGCACAGAAAGCAAAGGAAGTGTAACACAATTTAACACTGAGTTCTCTCTGTCCTGTGAAGGAGTAATCCTCTAAGGAGGTTTTATCCCTCTAGGGAGGTTGTATCCATTTCAACTTTCCTGACCAGCTTTCTGAATTTTTCTTCTGGTGTGCTACTAGTGTGCCATTAGATTATTTCCCTACCTAACCCCATACTGTACCTGGGCAGGCAGAAGCCAGCATTGGCAGAGCCTTTTTGTCCTCAGCTTGCTTCCGAAAGCGCTTTACGAACTCCCGCTGACTCTCCAACAGGCTGAAGTTCCTTGAGAAAGTTGTGTCAAAAACGTAGTGCACACCTGGGCAGGACAGCATCTGTGTTAACACCCACCAGAAAGATACAACAAACTACAACAAAAGCCTCCAGTCAAACTCGATTCAAAAACTATGTAACCCCTATTTCCAGGCAGCAGCCTCTGCAGCTGCGGGTGACCTGCCGGGCAGCGCAGCGCGGTGGGGAGCAGGGGAGGCAGGAGCTCTGGCTGCAAACCTAACATCTCACGCCCCTTCCTTCCCTCACTCCAAGTTTATTAGGTGACTGGAATTGCAGACAGTTTGCATTGTAGCTAATGCCAACCCTGAAACACGAGGAGGTTCAGCTACATCAGACTGGTGAGCTCCTAACGCCCAAGCCAGCCCCGCCAGGGGAGCAGGACACAGCACCACACTTGCCTAAGCTCTTGAAGAACATGGTCAACTTCTTTGCTGTTTCCAGAACACCCATTTTATATCTTGCAGCCAGTGAAGCTCTGGATTGTGGTGAAACAGAAACCACCACCAATTTCTGTTCACTGGGAGAGGCAGCCTGTGAAAACAAACAAACAAACCACTGTTCAGACAACAGGAACATGGCACGGGCAGAACTTCCAACACACGAGAACATCAGGAAATATCTCCCAATCAAACCCTGAAGTCAGTAACGTAAAAAGGTCCTTTCCAATCCTATGATTACTTTTTAAAACTCATGTAAAAACAAAACAGTGCACTGAGACTGTCCTCAGATCCTTCAGAAACTGGAAGAGGGGACAGGTTAGACATCAGGAAGAAATTCCTTCCTGTGAGGGTGGTGAGACCCTGGCCCAGGTTGCCCAGGGCAGCTGTGGCTGCCCCATCCCTGGCAGTGTTGAAGGGCAGGTTGGATGGGGCTTGGAGCAGCCTGGAATGGTGGGAGGTGTGCCTGCCCATGCAGGGGGGTTGGATCTAGATTACCTTTAAGGTCCCTTCCAACCCAAACCAGTCTATGATCTCTCAAGCTAATTTTCATGTCTGCTGTTTCCACACATGCTCCTGCAGATCCATCACCCCAACCTATGAAGATCTCCCAACTCTGCCTGGCCATGACCTGGCACCCACCTTGTTCAAAGCCAGCACTTTGCAGAGCTCTTCGTGGCTCTGCTGAGTGATCAAAACACTCTCAGCTGATGTGATGCAGCCACTACAGGCTAAACAGTCGTTCAGGGTAATTTTTGCCTTCTCCAGCTTTTGTGCTCCTCCATCCTAGAAAGAAAGGGATCAGAGTCAGTTCTGATCACCCTGCAGAATTAGGCAGCAGTTTCCCAACCTTTCCTGTATTTAGTAACAAAGATGTTGCCCTTTTTATGCTCTTGGTTTATAAATTTTAAAAAGCATCTTTTCTTTTTAGTCAGCTGAGAAGCAGGACAAGGATCTTTGGAGGTTGCTGCTTTTCATGGGATTGTTTGGCAGACAGATGCAAACAGGGTGAGGGACTTCAGGAAAGCTTTGGGAAGACTGAGAATGTCACTTTCTTCACATACAGGACAGTTGCTCACACCACAATTATTTGTGCTCTCTGGTGGGCTGATGCTGCTCCAAAACACTGACATGATACTTTCCCAGGATCAGTGTTATATATGGAATATCATGCTGGAGAAAGCATGCCAGCTTTGTCACCCATGTCAGATGCTGCTCATGTTATTGGACAGTACTGGAGCTGCTTCTTCACAGGAACTTGAATTCTATTCTTAAACAGATTGTGTAACCAGACTAACAGCTTGTTAACACTTTTAATTAATGCTGAGTGTTCTGCAATCCTTCTGTGTACAAAACTTCCATGGCCCCTGATGGGAGAACTGGGGAGCAGCAACTCAAAGGCAGCATGTGTCCCTGGATGGAAACACTGCTCATAATAGTTGACCTGGATGAGTCAGTTTCCCCATGGGACTCTGCTCCTAAACTTCACTTCTCACTGAAGCCAGAAAAGACCAAGCAATTAAAAATGATGACATTAAAATGTTAAGAGACCAGACCTCTTTGGAAGTGCTGTATCCCCCTTTTTTAAGTCAAGAAGTCATGATCTGCTTAGAGTTAAGAGTGTTTGGTTAACTAGTGCCAACCTCTTCTCTGTGAACAGGACAAGAATTCTCCAAAACTCAGCACTAATTCTGTAAGCAAGAGGCTGCTTCACAAATCATTTAAAATATCATTTAAAACATCGGGAGCAAAATTTAGATTTGAACCCCTCTGTAAGTGAGCACCCCCCTGCCTGAGAGAAGGCAGCAGGAAAAGCCTTTGTCTCAAATCACCTGGAAATTGCCAGTATCTAAGCACTGATGGCAAAACAGACTTCTCAGCTCACCTGCTCTTGCACTGAAAATCATCACTCAGCAGGGTCAGTGCTTCCAGGGCACAAAAGACTGACAAAATATGGATCACTGCTTATAAAAATGGGCAATTAAAAAGCTGGACTTTGGAAAAAAGATTTGTGAAAGTGCTGGCAGCAGTGGCAACACCTGCCTCACATCTTGGTCCTCCCTCAGGCACCAAGTAGCTGCAGCCTGGTCAAGTGCTTCAGGACACACTCGTGTCCTCTGGATATTTTAGACAATAATGAAGAAAAACCACACGTACCTGGTTGATCTGGAAATAAGTCCCATCTGCTTCAATTCTGATCTTAGCTGCTGCTTTTCCAGGCTTTTTTTCCACTTTTACAGGTTTGATACATTCCTGAAAGAGAAGCCAAGCCCGAAAGTGAGGAGATGAACAACCAAGTGTGGAAGATTTAACAGACACTGGGCAGACTGAAGCCAGACACGAGTTGCAGAGGGAATGCTGCTTGCTGTCCCTTCAGCTGGGCTGGATCTACTTCCAGAGTCTCTAACCACCGAGGGAAAATGTCCAAGCAAAACCTGCTCACCCCTTTTTTACAGAAGGAACATTGTTCCAGCATCACACCAAACAATGTTGCTGTCCTCCCTGAAGGACACCGCTGTGTTTTACGGAGCCTTGGGAGGAAGGGAGGCTTGTCTGCACGCTCCTCCTCTCCCAAAACCTTGGGGATGATCCCACAGTCTTCCCTGCGAACGCAGAGGGCGGGAGGCGTGGTCAGCACAGCCCGCACGGGGCCGGTGCCAGCCAAGCTTCATTTCATGTCCAGAGGGCTCCGACGACCTCAGCGGGACTGCTTCCAGCTTGCTGCATTGTCCTGTGCTGAGGTCTCAGGGCTGCTTTTTGCATTTGCTCCCATTATTTGTTGTTTAGGCACCTTGTGACTCCTTGTCCCGCTTGGTCAGCTCGGATTCTCTTCGCCTCTTACCCCCGTGCCCTGCCCAAGGCTGCAGCCCCGGTCACCCAGCCTCGCTGCGCCCTGCGAGCTTCAGACTCTGCAGGAGTCGCTGCGGTTCCCCAGCGATGCTCACTGACCAAAGCAACGATCTCTGCTCGAAACGGAGCAGCCGGTTGCACCGGTTACATGGAAGGCTTCACCGGGAACCCCTGCAGAGGGAGCCGAGGGGCTTGCTGAGCCCCGTTCCTCTCAGCTCACTTCAGGGCGGCTTTTCTGCCGCTCCTGTGCACCAGGACAGCCAGGACGCCTGTCTTCTGCTTTTGCTGGTGCTTGAAGGCTCGAAGAAGTGACCATCTTGACTCGTCCTTGCTGCTCCATCCCACTTCCCTGCCCCCCCCCGCTGCAGGAGCATCTCTGCAGTGGAGAGGTGTGCGGGGAAACTCGTTTTTTCGTTGTTTTGGGGCGCGGGGAGGATCGAGACCAAGACGCGCGGGGCAGCCGGCAGGGCCTGCCTGCTGGGCCAAGCGCCGCTGCTTGTCAGCTCCTTCCAGGGGCTCGGCCCGACCGCTGCTGCTGCTGCCCCCTCTGGAGGAGACGTGATCTCCGCGGGGTTCACCTTTTAGCACCTGATTTCACCCAAAGCGCGTCTGACAGCCCACCGGCCTCGGCCCCCGCGGCCCGCCCGGCCCAGCGCCCCTCAGCGCCCCCCCCCCCGTCCCCGGGCCGGGCAGGGCCGGGCCGGGCCGTCCCCGCGGCTCCCACCTGAGAGGGCCCGATGTGATCGTCCAGGTCGGTGAGCTGCAGGGCCCCGCTGAACCGGGACGCCATGGCGGCCCCGCCGCAAAGCGCGGCAGCCGGCGGGGGGGGCGGGGCCCGCGCGCTGCCGTAAAAGGCCGCGGAGGCGCGGTTGTCAAGGGCGCTGCCGGAAAGCGCGGCGGGGCCGCTCCCGGCGCTGGGAGGCGGGAGGGGAGGGAGGGAGGGGCGGTCGGGAGCCCTGCCGGGAGCCCTGCCGGGAGCCCTGCCGGGACCCCTGCCGGGACCCCTGCCGGGAGCCCTGCCGGCCCGCCCGGGGCTGCCGAGCCCCGCGCTTGGTGCGGGGCGGGGTTTTTGGGGCTGGGTTCTGAGGAAACCCCGTTATTGACGCGCGGAGCGGCCGAGGCGGCGGTGCGGGAGCTGTGCCGGGCTGGGGGGGCTGTGCCGGGTGCGGGGGAGCTGTGCGGGGGCTGTGCGGGGTGCGGGGGCTGTGCCGGGCTGGGGGGGCTGTGCCGGGCTGGGGGAGCTGTGCGGGGGCTGTGCGGGGTGCGGGGGGGGCTGTCCCGGGCTGGGGGGGCTGTGCGGGGTGCGGGGGGGGCTGTGCGGGGTGCGGGGGGGGCTGTGCCGGGTGCGGGAGCTGTGCCGGGTGCGGGGGGGGGGCTGTGCGGGGTGCGGGGGCTGTGCGGGGCCGCAGGAGGAGGGCCTGGCAGGGGAGCCCGGGGATGCTCCGCTCCCGGTGCCGCGGAGGCTCCGGGCACCGCGTTCCCAGCCCGCAGCCCGGGGGGTGCCGCTCCCCTCGGCGGTGACGAGCTCTGAAGAACGGAGGTGCCCTTGTTGATGGGAGTGCTTTGTAGCTTCCTCTGTGCTGCAGCACCCGAGCGCTCCAGGGCAGGACAGAGAGTTACAAAACCCTGCTCAGTGTCCGGGGGGGGGAACACAGTAAAAAAAATCTGAAACGTGTGGTTTTTTGTGTATGTTTTGTATATGTTTTTGCTCCTCCAGTCACAGGCACCCAGTAAGTTCTGAATCCACAGAGACAATGATCTGTTCAAGGGCTGGCTGGAGGTGCCCCTGAGTGCCCAGTTTCTAAAATCCCTCAGTTCCTCTGGTTTTTTTTTTTCTGAACTGGTCCCACCTGGGCTGTGTTCCAAGTTTTGTGAGTTCCTGGTCAATGTCAGATTTGTTAACTCTGGCTTTTTCTCAGACCATCTTCTCCAGACACCCAGAGACTCTTGCCAAGCAATGTTTTATTCTAGGGATGGAGAAAGGACTTTTCCTTGGCAAGTCCAAGGGCAACGTGTTGCTTGATGTGTCATGTGAGTACACACAGCTAGAGGGTAAACAAGCTCCATGGAAAGATTTACAGTACAGACTGGAGAATCACAGTATTAAGGAAGCTCAGCCAGCAAGAACTGCTCTCCCTTTTTAATTTTGTTTCTTCCCCCCCTCCCAATATCTGTTAAATCTTTCTGGAAACAGCTGTTGCAGACATTGCCCAGTTTCTGTGTCTAGGCTTGAGCCAGCTGTGGCAGTAACATCAGCCTATCCCACTTGGTTCCACAGAGGCTGTTGCTCTGGCATGAAAACGGCCCTGGAGGCTGATTTTTCCTTTTGTTTACCTGACAACTCACCAGCAGATATTCACAGAGAAGGAGAGAACTTGCTGGATCCTACAGGAGGGTCAGGAGCTGAGACACAGGAATGGTGGCCAAGTGGTCCTCTGCCTAGAGGGATGTAGCCATGGGTGCACATTTCTGTCTGTGGGAAAGAGGTGCCATTGAAGATGTGGCTTTGTTCTGGACTGGAATGAAATCAGAAGTGCAAGAATGTATGACTGAAAAAAACAACAACAAAAAAACCAACCAATGACAAATTGCTACTGTTTGTCTTGAATATTTTCCAGTAGAGTTTCCCCAAGAACAGGTACTAGTTTGTGAAATCTTCCATGTGGTTCTTAGCACATTTCTCTGTCTTTCTCCTGCCTTTCCTGTCCTGGGAATTTGGAGCAGAGCCAGGCAAATTGCCTGCCTGGGGCTCCGTGTGCTGCTTTGAGTGTCGTGTTTACCCAGGTTCACTGATTGTCCTGCTTGGTACTTGTTTGAGGGGCAGGACAAGGCTGGACACCCTGAGCTGCAGGAAACCCCTTGCAGGTGCTTGGCAGAGCAAGGTGCTACCTGGGGGTGGGGAGAAGGTGTTAAGGAGAGTGTTTAGGGCTGGCAGACTTTGCCTGGTGGGGGCTTGGGGTGAGTGAGAGGTGGGTTGAGTTGTGCTAGAAATGGAGTTAGGCTTTCCAGTTCATGAGCTGGATCTCTGCCTTTCATCACCTGGGCTCTGCCTTTCCCCCCACCTCTTTCCTGGGGGGTGTGTGATCTGTCAGCCACTACAGGTGGCCGTGAGCATGCACACCTGTAGAGACACAGTTTGTGTAAAGGAGAGGGCAGGTTACCTGCTCTGCTGCATCACCAGGTGTCAGCCTTGCTGTAAGGAGAAGCCACTGAGAACACACTTGGTTTCTTAGCAAGTGGCTGCCTCCCACAGGAGACAGTTTTGGAAGCTGTGGAATACAGAGGCAGAGCTGCTTTGTACTTGAGAATCAGGAGTGCCTGCCAGTGCTGGCTGTGTTTTGCTGCTCCTCAGTGTGTAGCAGAGAAGGCCAAGTGCTCACCACAGAGCCGGGAGGGGCAGGAGCATTGCTGGGTGCCCACAGCACCTCAGCCTTTCTTGCTTGGCCCTCAGGAAGGTGAGTGTGTTCTTTGGAAGGAACTGCTCAGCCAAGGGACAGGGGAGTTGTGAGAGGGTGGCCCAGCAGCTGACACCAGTCACAGTGTTCCTGGAGCACTGGGTGCCAAACACACTGAATGCTGTGAGCACCACGGGAGAGGCAGAAGGGATGGCTGAGGGGACAGTGTCATGGTAGCCTGGCTCTTCCTGAGCAGCCTTTCAAGGCTGGGCTGGGCCTCCTGGAGCACACGTGGGGTCTGAGCCTTCTCCTGCTGAAAACTGGTCTTCCAGTGATGTATGTGACCTCGGAACTGGTCATGCTCCTTACTGCTGGTGTGTCACCAGTGTCTGCAACAGGCACAGCCTCAAGACCCTGCCCTGCTGGGTAGGTAAATGGGCAGGGTTAGGACATTGCTCAGCAGCACTTCTGCTCTCTAGTGCAGCCAGTTGGTCACCAGCAGGAACAGAAGCCTTGCTGAGAGAGGGAAGTCAGGCATCAGAGGGATGACCTTTTTTTTAGCTTGGTTAGGCTTGTAATTCAGGACAAGGTTTGAGTGTTTGAAAGTAGGTGGTTTTTAACTTAGTGCAATGCAAACATTACAGAGATTACACAGGTGAGAAGGAGATAGAGAGCCAGCAAAATCTCTGGCAAGGTGTAATGTGACAGTTGGGTTTTAATCCCAGCTTTATTTGATGCTATCTGGCTTTTTTATCCTGTCTTAATCACCTCTGCTGCCTTTGTGTTAGTCTCTGTGACGCTTTGTTAGCAATGGGCAGAGAAAAGCTTTGGGAGTGTCCTGTGGCCAGAGCAGGGTTTCCTCTGCAGTTACTCCAACAGGGGATGAAATCAGGATTGGGTTTTTGTCCTGAGGTGGTGGATGCTTTGGCTTGTTTGGTGGCAGGCAGGTGTCTGAGACCCTTGGCTTTCCTCTCTCCTCCTTAGCAAAGGGCTGTTGGGAGGCAGGTGAGGATCAATGGTCCTTCCTGAGCTGTAAAACACAAACCTTCACTGTCCAGTTCTGGTTGACCCTGGTGGCATGTGTGGGTGGAGTAAGATCTTGAAACCAATAGTGTTTCTTTTCATGTGGTCCCTGCTTATAACTGAATCCTTAAGCAAACAGAGGTGAGACAAGCTGCTTACTGAACCAAATATTGCCTTGTTCATAAAAATCCAGCTGATGTTTAACAAGCAGGCATGTAACACCAGGCAGTCACAGAGCTGGATGTGACCTGTGTGCTTACACATTCTTCTGCAGATCTGTGGTGAGATAAGAATCAGTCCTGTCAATTTGAAATTTGCGTTGCTAATAAATCTGCGTCTGCAAGTTCTGTTCAGTCACTTTTTGAACCAATGGCCCATTCTAGTATCTGCCCCTCCTTGAGACAGAGCTGGGCATTTCAGTGGCCTGTAAGCAGAGTCAGCTGCTTTTCTGCTATGGACTCTCCCTCTCTCGGACCCTGTGAATCCATGGGTTTGCAGAGGAGGGGGGATATGCAGCTGAAATGGGCCAAAATGTTCTGTGCTGCAAATGCTGTCATGCCAAACATCCCAGCTGCCTGTTGACACTAGTGCTCTGACCTCAGCAGTATATTCAAGAGGAAAACCTTATTTATGGGTGACCTGCAAGATGGGGCTTTAAAAAAAATGTATCTTCTGCCTTAACCCAGAACCTTTCAGGCTGCCAACCTGGAATGTGGCTCCAGGCAAAGTGGTTGTAAGACTGACCCACTGTTAAGCCAGGAGATGTTCCCACGTGTACCTGGAGAGCCCTCCTGGCTTTCTCTCTGGTGATCCTGCAGGTGGATGACCAGGGTTTGGGTCCAGAGCAGCAGGAGTGAGGGCAGGACTGCTGTGCAGGAGAAGGAGTGAGCCACGGGGCCATGCCAGTTGGTTCTTTGCCACTGAAATCACAGCAGTTTTTTAGCAGTGTTTCCTTATTTGCATTTTTGGAGAGGTAAGAAGGGGAGCTTTGTTTTCCCACAGCCTTGTTTCATTGTTGGGGAGGCTTCCTTTGTGTGCCAAGTCCCAGTAAGCCTGAGATGTGTACAGGGAGGGTAAAAGAAAAGCTGATTGCAAGTACTGATTGTCTCATAACACCATCTTTGTTGACTTGGAGCTGTTTATATCACAGATTTTGCACCACTTCTGCCTCTATCCTCTTCTGTGAGCTCTAGACACAACCCCTTGCAGGGGGCTCAGGCAGCTCTCTCTAGCAGCCAGCCTGTCCATTCCTTGCCTCACCAAAGAGAAAAGGTTTGGTTTAGTCTTCAACTTGGCCCTCTTGTCTCCCTCTTTCTGGTTCTGTGTCCAGTCTCTTTTGGAGATCCTCCTAAAAGCTGCTGTTGTGTTTACCCTCTTCTGACCTGTGCTCCAAAGGGGAGTCCAGGCAAAGGGATGGATTCTGCTGCTGTGTCATATTGTGCTCCTCCAGGACTTTTTTGATACAGGGAATTTTGGTGTGATTTTGTTCTGTAACCTCTTCTGTCAGTATCTAAGATTCATTCTTAGGTGTGCTCACGTAACGAAGGGCTTTCGTGTGGTGGACGTGGCTACAAAGAACACATTAAGTCTCTCTCTCAGAGCTGTATGTCTCCAGATCCTCTTTTTGCAGCTGGATCATGTTGTCCTAGCAGGACACTGGTAGATTTCTTCTTCATGAGGCTACTAATGATTCTTTAAGAAACAGGAAAATTATGTCAAGGTTTTTAAAGATGCCTTCTGACTTCCAGTAGCCTCCTTTGCCTTTCTGTTCAGTTGTGACACTTTGGTTTTCTCTGCTAGGTGGTGCGTGTTGGCCTTATATCATCTCCACCTTTGTATCATCATTTAGCCTTTTAACTGCCCCTTTTGGTTTCTCTTCAGCAGCTGAAACAACAACCTCTGTTTTTCCTCTTCTTAAGCCTCTCCTTCCCATTCTGGGCCATGTTTTTAGGGTTAGTGAGAAGGAGGGCACTGGTGAGGCTGGCTGGACCCAGTGAGTGGCATGGCCATGGAGGAGCTGGGCTGTGGCCTGACTGGCAGTAGCAGAAGCCTGAGCCCCAGGCTCAGGGAAGAAAATCTGTGGGAATGCTTCCTGGAGCTGCAGGGAGCCCTGCCTTTTGTGAGAAAGCACAAAGCTCCTTTTGTTCTGGCTGAAAACCCTGGGAAGCACAGTGGCTGTGGGCTGAGCTGGGCGTGTGGCGTGGGGTGCAGATGGGACAGGGAAGGATTTGTGGTTGTTGCCACACCTGGATTAACAGGGCAGCAACACCTGGGCAGTCAATTATACAGCTTGGTGTTAATGAAGAACACTTGAGCCACACTGGATGCTACCCATGCACCATCAGGTCGGGTGAGAAGAGGATTTTTAAGGCACTGACTCATTTTCCCATGGGACCAAGCACATCTCAGGTCTGTCCCACTCATGCCCACCCACCACGGATTCCATTGCCCCCTCCTGCCCCAGCCCCTCGTGTGTCAGGGTTCCTGGTGCAGCACTGGGCTCCCCTTCCCACTGGCTGTCACTGGGAAATTCACTCCTTTGAGAGGAAAGGGAGGTGATGTGAAGGCATTGGATTTTTTTTCAGTTTAGGAAAAGGGAAGCTTGCAGAGAGGGAGGAATGTGAGAGAGGGGGAGGCAGAGAGAGGTCTCTGTGTAGGTGTGTTGAGCTGGAAGTGATTGTTATTGCAGCTGAGCTCCAAAACCCTCCTCGCAGGTCTGTGCAGGGACAGGCTGCCTGTACCTCTGGCAGCCTCAGAAAGATGATTGCACTGGGGTGCAAGGGATGGACTGGGTGGTCTCAGAGACCCCCCCCAGCTCTGTGCTTCTTGGGTGAGAGTAGATCTCCAGTTGCCTCCCCCTGTGAGCAAGTTTTATCAGTATTCCTGTTCCCTGCTCTGTGTTCCCATTTGCCTACAGCTGAGATGCCTGATGCTGCAGAATGAGAGAAGTTCCTCAAGGCTGGGGAGGGCAGTGATTGGGAAGGGGACGTGGGGCAGACGAGACCAGTGACAGGCTCTGCTTCTGGAGGGGTGGTAGCTGAGGGTGTGCTGGGCTGTGTCCCCTGGAGGGCTTGTCTGGCCAGGTGTGGGCTGTAAATATCTCATCCTCATTTAGTCACAGTTGCCACGTGGATGGCTGCAGGCTGCCAAGGGTATTCAGAATAAAGCTCCTAGACCACGTCCCTTCTGGTTAGTGTGAAGGTTGTTGCTGAATTATGGGCATAAAACCTGCTTTTCCAAAGTTGTCACTTCGTGTGAGACTGACATTCACCTCTCTGGCCATCCATCAGGGTGACCTTATCCTGCTCTGAAAACTGGACAGAGGGTTTTTCAGAGTGCTGAGCCTGCCCTAGTGATGTGGCTGTGTCCCTGGGCTGGGCCAGGCTGGCATCTGGGAAGTGCAGGAAAACCTGCATTATGTCCTCATCAGAATGTTTGCTTTGGTATGAAGTCTGCAAAAAGTGATGGTGGCTCACCTCCTGCTGTGCTCGAATCACCACCTTCGAGCTCCTCTGTCCTCTCCTCAGGTGTATGTTCTTTGAACCAAAGACCTTCCTGTTGGTTCCACAGCCAGCCCTCCTGGATCTGTGCCCCTGGATCTGTGCTCGTGGCTGCTGAAGGAGGAGCACAAATGGCAGGTACTGGATGTTTCTGCTCAGCCCCCCTGTGAACAGACCCAAGAAAAATATCAGTTTGTTTACAGATGAAAGTTCCTCCTTGCCTTTGTGAACTCTGGCTTCTCTCCCCATAAGGGGGGTGCTCTGCACACCTCCAGGTATGCACGACTGCCTGGTGACACCAGCAGGAAATCCTGACACTCTGCATTGCCCCCTCCCCTGGTTTCCTCATCCATGGCTGAGGCTGTCTTGTTTTTTGCTGCTTTTCAGAGCTCTCCTGGTCCTGCATTTCACCTCCCAGTACCCCAGGGAAGGTCCTGATGTGCCATACAGTTTCTGTTGCTTTCTTGACTGACGCTTATTGGACCAGAGTTTGTCCAGGAACATGTCCAGGGCTCCCCAGGAGCACCTGCCTGTCTGACCCCCATCCTGTCCAGCCTGCCTACAATGTTGAATTTCCAAAAGGTGCAAGACACTGAAATCTTTGGCATTTGAAACCTGAGTGAAGGATCTCCCATCCTTTTCAGAGAGACCTCATTTGGGGTTCCTGGAGAGGAGGCTTCTTGCTCTGAACTAGGAGTCTGTGAATGTGACTGTTCACAGAAGGATGCGTATCAAGTTTGCATAGATTTGGGGAGCTCAGGGAGGTGTTGAGGAGAGACACTTTCATGTTTTTCTCCTCTGAGTCAGACAAACTACAGTTATCAATCACTGTTGCACTAGTTCCAAAATAGCTGATAAACATGTTAAGTGTGGGGGGAAAACTGGGAGTGGGGGGAAAACTGGGAGTGTGGAGAGATCCAGGGTCTGGGTGCATGGAGAAGCTGTGAGTCAGCCTTGGCTTCTCCTGGTGTTGCCACAAGCACATGAATTCTAGGTGGACATGATGGGGCAAGCCTCAGCCTGGGACACAGCAGGTTTATGGAAAAAACCTTTATTGAAAAGCATCAATCAAGTGACCAAAGACAGATTTTTTTTCAAATCTGTGGATACAAAATTACTCCACAGCATCCAGAGAAACTGAGAGAGTTACTGTGTGCAATTTGTTAGTGACAAATTTTCTCCACTGAAGCAAAATTTCTTACTGACAACCTTTCCTTTAGTCACCAGAGGAAAGTGGTCCTAGAGTAGCTCTGTCCTGGGGTCACAGCTTTATTGTTGGTGCCTCCTACAACTGGCAGACACCTCCTGCTCCCTGCTCTCCCTCCTGCTCTCCTGCTGCTCCCTCCATGCTCATTGTTCCCTACCGTATCCTAGGGATGACAAGCCTTAACAAATAGCACACGTTTATTTGCATTCTCAAGAACCTCTAGGTGTGTCCAGTGCTCCAAATTCATCCTGTAATTTCAGGTGTAGGTTGGAGAAGCCAGAGACACACCCTGGTTGGCTCAGTGAAAAGCAGCCCTCGACGTGGCCCCGCGCAGCGAGTGCCCGGTGCGCGGCGGTGAGCGCGGCTGCCTGTCCCAGGGGCTTGTGCAACCTCTCCTCCTCCTCTGCCAGAGGTGGGGAGCCTGGCTTCGGGGCATTGATAGCAGTGAATCCAGCTTAACTAACTCGGAATCCCCTGCCTGCAACTCCCTGCCTTCCCAGGCATAGCAGACCCTCAATAGTTTTTCACGCGCGCCGGGTTCGGTGAAGAGCCCTGGCGTGTGTCGGCTTCCTTGCAAGGCTGCCACCTCCTCACTCTGCTGCCCTCAGTTTGTTAAGCATTATTGATATCTGATTTTTCTTGGCTGAAATAAGGTGGTTCCTTGCACGTGTGGGTGCTCTGAAGACCTCTGAAGTGATGATGCCCTCACTCCCAGGGCTGGGATTCCTCCTTTTGCTTGGTGAGTATTACTGCGAGGGGAACGGGTACCCGGGATTGTCCTTCCCAGCAGCTGTAGTTGAGATAATTCTCAAAAGAGAGGGTTGTGCTGAAAGAGCATTGAACATGACTTGGGTGGTTGCTCTAGATCCCGAGCCTTTGGTTATGCTTCTTTGTTACTGCATCTGTGAATCAAAATATATTAGTTTTTGTAAAAAACAGGATGGAAAGACAAAACTGCGGCTCATTCTCCTCCTGTCGTTGCAGAACTGTCTGCTCACTGCTCCTTTTGCTGGAGTACCCAGCTGTCTCTGGGAAAGCACTTCATCAGATTCAGCTAAAATTATTTCTTGCCTCTATATTCCCCTACTTTCCCTTGGTCTGGTTTGGCTTTTGTTGGTTTTAAGAGATTCCAGAGCAAGATCTTTGTTTCTTTCAGCACTTTCTTGTTTCCTCCTCATCAGACTTGAGATCATATCTGCAGTGAGTGCTGATGACAATACAACATGAACTTGTAATATTGCAAACAAGCTGATGAGCTGGGGAACAGCTACAGAAAAGGACCATAAACTTATCTTCAGTAGGCTTAGTTATTGGAACTGTAGGAAGGAAAGCAAATAAACAGATAACTTATTTTCTTTATTTCTTTAGTTAAGCAGTTGTTGCTGTTCAAAACTGTCCAATGTGTTATGGACACTGATGAAAATGTGGTTTCCCCATTTTCTGTTAACAACCTGTGCACAGGGGATGTCTCTGTCCAGCAGAAGTTCACAGGGTGCTTGTAAAAGCTAATGACTCTTCATGCAATTGCATTTGAGTCAGGCAGGTCAGTAGTCTTGGTGCTGTGTTCTCACGTTGGTCACTGGCTCAGCCTGCAGCCGTGGGAAATGCATCTCCCCATCTTCTGCAAACGCCCTAGAAGGCTGGAGGTGGAGGAAAGGCAGAGTATCAGAAATGTGCTGAGCTTGTAGAGAATTTCCATCCAACAACTTGCATGCACTGCCCTTTTGGGGATGGATCAAAGAGAGAAGAAAAGGCAAGTTAGTCCCTAAACAGTTTCTGAAAGGGAGGGGCAGGAGATCTGAGGGAAGTGGTGCCACTCTCAGCAGGAATGGCCTTGTTGGAAAGAAGCAGTGGGAGACAGGCAGTGTTTAGCAACCTCATGGCACACAAGTGCCTTCATGGAGGAGGATGGGCTGTGACCAGCACAGCCTATGTGGGTGAAGGAGACAGTGCCTTCCAGTGTGGAAAGCTTCACCACAGCCTGGCCTGCCTGAGCACTCCCAAGGCATGGGAGGGAAAGCAATGTTTGGGAAGTGTTGCTCCCAGGGTGCTGCACACCTAGCTTGGGTGGTTCATGACATCAGCTGAATCCGAGGCCTTTGTTGGGATGTTGTGAGATGAAGGATTTCTTGTCATGCAGTGAGGATTTCAAACCCTTCCATGATTTTTGGGATAGTGAGTCAGGGTCCTCTCCGATCTTGCAGAGTGGGAAGCTGGGTGTTGCTGAACACTGCTCTTTGAGTCAGTGGGGCAATCTGCATGCTGAAGTTGAACGTGTAAGAACTTTCCAAAGGTGGGGGCAAAGGGCTTGGCTGAATGTTTCCAAGGTCCAGTGCTGAGGGGAGCAGGATGTGATTGTCAAGGGTGGAAACAGTCCAGCTTTGTCTGCAAGCAGGGAAGCTTGGCCTGGGGGCAGCCCCTGGCACTGAGCTCTTGGCTGGGATCTCGGTCACTCTTTCACAACCTTCTCTAGCAAAGCTGGTGTGTCAGAGCTAGAGGAAAGCACTGCCTGTGCTCAGCTACGGGTGTGTGTCCTTCGCCTGTTCCTTGGGGACAGTTTGCCATTAATCAAATGGCTAACAGGTTGTAGTAACCTCAGAAGCCTCTGCTGTTGCCTTGTCCCTCTTGCTGCCTCTCGTTCCATGTAGCATTTGTTCTGTCCTGTCAGAAGGTTTTTTCTGTACAAAGGGGATGCTGAGCTTGCCAGGCTCCTAATCTGAAGCACATAACACTGATGCCAGTGAGAGCTGATTCCCTGTGTGTTGTTACTGGTTTCCTCAGGTTGCCTTTCACCACCTCTCCAGCTTTGTGGCGTTGGCAGGGGAGGTGTAAGTCACTGTCAGGAACAATGTAAAAATTGGGAAACAAGGAATAGAGAAGTGGAGGGCTTGTGCAGACCTGCCAAAAGCCAGCAGTGACAGGAGGATTTATTTCAGTAAATCCCTGCCAGGCTCTGGGGCAGGACTGGTGTGAGGGCTGCCCTGCACTGGTGTTACCCGCAGGTTACCCCGTGCAGTTCTGCAGCATAAAGTGGTTCCAATCCAGCTGAGGCCTTGGCAGGAAGAATGTGTGAAATGCAGCACAGGTTTGGCTACGGTTCACATGCTGATGGGAGCACTGCTAGAAACAAGTAGAAGTTGATAAACTAAAAACAACACGGAAGTACAAGGTTGGGGAGCTTGGCCTCCCAGGCTGATCAGTCACTATGATGCAGAAGGGATACTGGGCAAGGCAGGCTTGGAGAGAAGGACTGTCCCCAGAGTGGTGTTTCTGCCCCTTTCTCTGCCTTCTCCTCTCTGGGGACAGAGGTGCATGCAATCCCTCATGTCACCTGGGACATGTCATTGCTGCCCTCGGCCAGGTGGAGCTGGGGTGGATGGGGGTGCACCCTCCTGCCCCTGGCAGCTCTCACCAGGTCAGGGGGAAAACAGCAGCAAGGTCTGACAGAAACAATCCTGTGAAATCCTGTGTCAAGAATGAGGAACAAAATAGCGCAGTGAGATGAGGGATGTTCAGGGTCTGTCAAACCAGACAGGGGCTGGACTGTGGGAACGAGCTTTGTCCTGAATCTGCTGCTGAAATCATTCCACATTGTCTTCCAGGTTGGCAGGCGGCTGCTGCATCTTCTCCTGGGACGTATCTGGTGAGGAGAACTGGCATGTTTAAAATCTGTGTCATCCATGTCTTTGCCTGCAAAGTGTGTGGGGGCTGGTGGCCAGTGTGGGCCCCTCCTGGGAGCGGTGAATTGGTGGGGATTCCTTGATACCAGCCAGATCCCTTGCATTGAGCATGGAGGTGGATGGAAAATGCCCTTCCCCTTCCTATCTCCCAGGCAGTGGGTGGGGTGGGAATGGCTTTTCCAGGGCTTTGCATGGCTTCAGTGCAAGCACATCAGCAGGCAGCTCAGAGCCTGCTCCACCAGAACAGTCCATCCCACTGGCCCTTGTGCCTGGGCGGTGGGAGGACTCACATAGCTCTGAACTGTTTGAAGTCCAGAGCGAAGACTGTCAGGAATTTTGCAGGTGGCCAGAGGGGAGCTGTGGATCTGGGCACCTGTGAGTTTTCAGGCCAGATCTGAGTCCAAGTGGTGGCATCTAACACACCTGTGTGCACGCAGTGACCACAGGTAATGTGCTACCACTGCCACCCTGTGCTAAGATCGTCTCTTCTCTCTCCCCATGCAGTGCTCCAGCTCCCCTGTCAATGGTGAGTCTCTTACCAAGTCATGTCCATCAGGAAGGTCAGACATGATTCTGTATATTCCTATCACATTTTATTTTTCTTTCTCTCTCTCCTGTGTTGTTTGTTTTTTTTTTGGGAATCAGAATCTGCTGTGTGTGCTTCAGTGCAAAGGTATGTGAACCATCAGCAAATTATCTTGGCAGTGTTTTCCCTGGGAGTGGTACTGGGGTTTTTTTGGGATGTCAGTTTGGGATGTCTGAAAGGAGGTGGAACATCTTTCTCCCCACAAAGTCCCAGGGTTGCCTGCGGGCAGGGAGGGCTCTAATTGCAATGATTGGAGCAGTGAAGGGAAAATGCCTTCCTGAGGTTCTGTGTCTGTGCAGGACACAGAAAGGCAGGGAAGTCCCTGGTGTGTCAGCCAACCTGACGGGGGAGGATTTACTGCTCCAAGAACCTGGTGTTGGTGCTGAGCTTAGCTTGGCTGGTGGTGGGTGCCTAAGACTCCAACAGGTTTGCTTCAAGCCTTCATGGAACTTGATTTCTACCTGAGGGCCAACAATGTACAAGTGCCCTCTCTGTGCTCCCAAATGATGCCAGCAAATAATTCTCATCCTCTGTGTCAATTGTTTATTCCTCTGTGTTTGCTCTGTGGATTTTCCTCCTTGGTACATCTGCCTGCCACTGCTCCTGCTCCTTGATGGGTGGGCTGGTCCCTTCACACCGGAGCAGCTAAGGGGTGTCCCTGCTGCTGGGGAACAGAGTGTCCATGAGCAAAACCCTGTGGCCAGGGGCATTCAGACACCTGACACTGGCTGCCTGATCCTGCCCAGTTCTGCCCCAGGTCCAGGGCAGTTGGCATGAAGGTGATGTCCTGTCTTTTTGTCCCCACCAGTGTCAGCCAAGAGGAGCTCCTCGAGGTAGCCCATGGCCAAGCCTCTCCCTGCAGCCTCACTTTTGGTCAATACGCCTGTGCGCAGGTAATGGCAGATCCCTTCTTCTCATATGTTTTGTTTTCCTTGACAAAAAGTGCCACTTCTGTCCTAAAAGCAGTCCCACCATTGGCTGTGGGTGGCCAAAGCCTTCTGCAGGGTGGTCAGGCTTTCCCTCATGAAGCTGAGAGAAGGGATGGGATCAAACACACGGGGACCATCCAGAGCACTGAGCTGTGGCAGTGTCACCTTCCCAGGCAACACATGTTCTGTGGCATGAGGCTCAGGGTGGCTGCAGCCTTCCTGGGGCTGTCTGTGGAAGTGGGGGGTGCTGTCTTTTCCAAACCTCCCAACTGAGAAGGTGAGACAAAGGAGATTTCCAAAACAATTTGACTCCTCGGAGCTGGCATCAGAGCCTTGAAACAAACCTCTGCAGGAGAGCAATCCTGGTCCGTTGGGGTGAACCACCATAAAAAGTGGTAAAAGCAGAATTCAAAGTGTTTCACTGTGGAAAATGTACTCTGGAATATTTCAGGTTTACTTCCTTTCCTGCTGTTGCTGTGCTGCCAGTCATTGCAACTGAATTGACAACCATTTGTGTTTTCCCACAAATGTTTCTAACAAAAAGATGCCACTTCTCCAAATACTTGTTTGTTTCCTTTTTTTTTTTTTTCCACTGAAAACTCTTCCTGAAGTGACAAAGCTCCCTGTGGAAGTTTCTGCTTTGATCAAATGCCCTTTTTTTAAATTTAAATTATTTTTTGGTGGGCAACCATTTTAATGACGTTTTTTAAAGGCACCCTTTGCTTGGGGGAAGCACAGGTCAGGTTACAGGAGGATCCAGCATTTGGAACTGTGGAAGTTTAGATTAGTTTTAATCCCTGTAAGTTGGACTTTCTTCTGACTTCTGTCAACAGGGTTGTCACCTCAGAGTGGTGACTGCTGGAGCTGGAGGAGCAGATCTGAAGGTGACCCACCTGTTAGTAACTCCCTATGGATTTCCTTCTTCTTTTTCAGAGTGCTTGGCTCCAGGACCTTCCAGATGATTTCCTTATATCCTTATATTATTGCATTGCCCCTCAACCTGCCAGTGCTATGGATCCAGAATATTCCCTTCTCTTCTTTTCCAAGTTTGATACTAAGAAGCTTCTAGCTGCTCTGACTGTGTTCAGCCAGCGGGTGGGTATCACATCTCCAGCTCTTTGCTCACCTGCAACAAATGCCAGTGGAAGGCTTTCACTAACATTTTTAGCAGTATCTTATTAGAAGAAGGACACCATTTCAATCAGCAGATCCCCACCAACACAGAAGGGTTCAGTGTTGTTAAAAATAGCTGGGCAGACAGGAACAACAGGCCTGAGTGAATGCAGGTTCGCTGCTCATTGCAGTGGCAGCCCAGACCTGGAGCTTGTGATTTGCTGTTTGAAGGGCACAAATATTGCTGGGCTGGAAGAGCTGCTGCCCAGAGAGGGGATTATTGCTGGGGCTGGGTCTGTTCATGATGTTCAGGTTCACATGAATTTATGCTAATGTTTGTTTAGAAGTCCACACTCACTTGAGTTCATGTCTTTCTTCTCATCTCTTGCCTTCAGTTTTCTGATGTGCCTCTTTCTCTGGAGTGGAGCATGATCTTCATGAATGGCCTGTGGGAGAAGATGTTGCGAGTTCCTGATATTGAGAGCCCACCTGTTTTGTCTCAGTGGGTCCATGGGGGGCTTCAGCCATTCCTGGTCAACCCCAAGGTCCTTGCTTGCCTCCATGCCAAGAACGTCTCGTGTGAGACGTTCCGGAAGGTGTAAGTGCTGCACACAAACATTGCTTCAGTCCCATGTTGCTGAGGTAGGAAAGGGGCCCTTCCTCCAGCCTCCAAAACAAGGTGCTAAACCCTGTAAGCCCTCTGAACTGCTGGAGGCCCAGGAGGGGTTTCTGAGAAGCCCTCTCCAAGGGTCCATAACACACCTGCTGACCCTGTTCCCTGCTCCTCTGCCCCAGGCCGTGTGTGGGCACTGACCTGCTGGCACTCTGCTCCAGGGCAGGACCCAGGACTGGCAGTGCAGCCCCAGCTGCTGGTGGGGCTGGGGTGGGGGGCAGTCACTTTGATAGCCTTGAAAAGGGATGGGATTGATAATGCCAGTCTTCAAGTAACAGCCCTTTTTGTGAGGATCCTGCCCTGCCAGGTTGGACTTCATCTGTGCATGAGATGTCTGCCTTTCTTGCCCATCTTCAGAGTGGCTGCCCTGAATGGCATATATTCTGACCTGCCAGAGGAGGACCAGAGGAAGCTTTACACTGGGATCAAGTACTATCTCACCCAGGATGGTAAATTACTTGATTTTCTTTAAGAAACAACAGAATGCTTTAAGCCACTGGTGTCTGCTACAACAGTAGCTGTGACCTGTGACAGGACTGAGGCTCACAGGTACCTTCTTTTGGTGAGAATTTATATTGTCTCTTCATTGGAAATAGCCTGGGAATATGACAAGGGTAAGAGGTATCAGGAATAATTTCCCTGCCTGAAGGCTTCATTAACCCAGGGTTTTATAAATCAGCACAGGCAGCCCTATGCTGACTTACACCCCATGCAAATGGCATTTACTGCTTTTGCTGTGAAGAGCAGAGCAGAGTTTGGTTCTGAGAGCTAAGAATTGAGTTCAGAAGTTAGCTCAGAAAGGGGAACCAGGTAAGACATTTCTCTGTCTCCAGGCAGTAGCTTGCATGCAAAAAATGCCATGTCCTGCAGAAAGTTTGGGCAGGTTTGAAGGAGGAAGGGACTGGTGATGAAATATTTGGAGGGCTGAGCAAGGAGGAGGCACCTCTCCTGTCCCGTGTGCATTTGTAAAGTGGGTGCATAAACACATGGGCTTGAGCATAACGTGTGGTCAGAGAAACTTGGGGACTTCTCTGCTGGCTGAGTTCTCTGGCAGACTGAAGCCTGTTTGGCGTTTGGGATTTTCCAGTCTCCACTGATTTCCTGGTACAGTGCAAGTCTCTAGTTTGAGGATGTCTCCCTGTTGTGCAGAATCAAAGCAGAAGTGCTACACTGGAGCTGCCCCAGGTCTGAAATCCACTGCTTGGTTTGAAAACTACCTTGGATCCTTTTTGGAACATGCTACTGTTGGAGACCTGCAGCTTTTTGGTGATGAACCAACAGTAAGTGCAGACCTTATTGTCTGAAGTGAGCTTTGTTCCTACTGTTCCAAGTAAGTGTCAGGATGGAATTATCCATCTAAATATTTGTTGTGTGTGTGTTTTCCTGCATGTCAACACCCTCAGCTTCAGAAGTTTGCCAGGGATCCAGTGAATCTGCAGATGGTCAGCAACCTCTCCTTGCTGCAGGAGACAGCTGTGTACTACACCTCACTGCTGACCTCTGGACCTGGGTTTCCCTTATCAAGGTACAAGACCTGACCTGGTTTCCTGCCTGCCTGCTGATGTGCCATGGCACTGTGGCTGGGCAAGGGTTTGCTGAGTGGTGGTTCTGATGGCTGCTTCCATGAAACCTTGAGGCATTTTTCTGGTTCTCAAATAGTTGCATTGCACTTGACCTTGGGAAGAGCCAGACCACAAGTTGCAAACTGTGGGAAATGACTGCCAGGCAGTGCCAGCCACCTGCTCATGGCCAACACAACTAATGGCCAACAGGACAACTTGCATGGTTATGCTTGGCACAGCAGTGCTCTCTGTAAACAGGAGCTTCAGCATCCTTAGAGCTGAAATGAATCAGGGAAAGGTGGAAAAGATCATCCTTTGGGAAAAGAGGAAAGATCTGATGGAGCCACCATCCACCATGCTGGCAGCCTCTCCCCCTTGTCTCCCACCTGCAGGCTTCCAGACAGGTTTCTTTGCTACCTGAGCCCCTCTGCAGTGAGCAACCTGAGCAGAGATGATGCTTTGAGCTTGGCCCAGAGGATCAGTAAGAGCTGCCCACGGAACCTGACACGCAGAGGGACAACCAGGGAGACATCTCCCTTCTACCTGACAACAGATGAACTGCAGGTAATTGTCCAAGCCCAGGACTCAGTTGTTCATTTACCTGGACAGGATTTGTGAGGGTTGAGGACCAGCTCTTGTGCCTCCTGCTGTCTACACTCCTGCAGGCCATCTTGTGGTTTTGATTGTGGCATCTGGCTGGTGCTGCATGATCTGCAAGATCTCAGTGGGGAGAGGCAGTCCATCAGGAGGCTTCATCACACAAGTTTGAGGCAGAAGGTCCAGGGATTTAAGACATCCTAAGGCCACGGGTTCCAATAGTCTCACCTCACTGATGCTCTGGCTTTCTTTTCTGCCCACGTGGGACCTTTCCAGGTTGCATCCTCTCTGGTGGGGAAGTTTGAGCACCTGAGTCCCGCGGTGCTGCGCGCCCTGGGGCAGGTGGTGGTGGGACTGTCCATACCTGACATCCAGAGCAGCATCAGTGACACAGACCTTGAAGCGTCTCTTCCTGCCCTGGCTGAAGTTCACGGCTGGAATGCTGAGCAGTCCAGTGCTATTATCAACAAACTGCTGAGCTCTGGCTATCAGGTACAGAGGATGAGGCCCAGAGATGCCCCCAGGTGCTGTTTGACCCCTCATGCACTCATTGCCTGCCTGCATCACCTTTCAGATCCGGGATGGACAGAGCCTGGCAGAGCTGGGGAGCTTGGTGGCTGGTCTGAACAGCAGCACGCTGAGAAGTCTGCCTTCAGGAGTCATCTTGGAAGCCATTCAGTTGCCTGAGTTTGTTCAGCAGGTGGTGACCCTGCCCCCTGCTCTGAAAATGACATTGGTGGAAAAGGTGAAGTTGCGGGGTTTGGTTTTGTTTTTCTCTTCAGGTGTCATCAGAGTCCCAGCTAAGAACACTGGTTCCCTGGGGCCAGGCTCTGACCCCAGCACACCCAGACAGCATTCCCTTGGGGGTGTTTGTCATTGCTAAGCAGAAGGCAGCAGGACAAACACCTCAAGTCCCTGTCACTGTGCCTGGGTAGATGTCCTTGGCTGCCAGCCGAGCCTCTTGGGGGCAAGAGCAGAAGGGGCAGTTGGTTTATGGGCTGATTCTAGAAACCACTCCCCACTGACTTGAAAAAAACACTCTCAGAGAAAGGATATTATCATGGTTTGGAGTGGGAGCATGTGAGAAGTGAAGGCAGCTTAGAAAGTCCCCTTTAGACTGCTCCTTCAGAAATGCACCGTTCCACCCTTCCCTGTGATGCTGTAGGATTTGGACACCTCTTTGCCTCTTTTCTTGCCATGACTTTATCCTCAGTGGCACGTGCAGCATCCGAGCCTGTTGTTCTTCAGCCTCCCTCTGGCAGGAAAGACTCTGCCCCGGGTCTGTCCTGGGGTGATGGGGCTGCCAGGGCTCTGTGTTAGGGAAAGAACCTCTCCTTCACCAGAGGATTGTTCTGCAATGTGCCTGCAGCAAGTTGATAATGTTTTTTTGTGTTGGCAGAGAGGAAAGACTTGTCCCTCCTTTCTGGCTGGTTAAACATTTTTAGGGCACAAAGCCAGGAGGCAGAAAACTGGTAAGAGACCAAATTGTTCCCTTTCATCGGGACCCCAGGTATCAGCTCCAGGCAGCATTCCTGGTCTGATGATTGTGTCAAACAGAAAATATTTCATAGGGTTAGGTCTCCAAGAAGTGCCCAGGTGACCAGCAGGGGAATTTGCCTGGCTTCTTTCCAGTTGTTCTCCAGCAATTGTCTGTTTTAGCCACAGTGTTTGAATGACACGTCTGTGGGTTTTCTTGCAGATTTCCTCCAGTGTAAACCACCCTGGTGACCTGGTTAAACTTATCCCTGATGCCCTGGCCAGTTACATTCCAAAATCATTGCTTGTTTTTGGGGAAGAGAAGCCCAACATTCAGGATCTCAACAGGAAAATTTGGACCCGAGAGCAGGTAATACAGCAGCTTTTTGTGTCCTCCTCACCCTGCAGTGTCAGGCCTGGCCTGCACAAGAGCTGTGAGTCTGCTCTGCAAATCTGCCTGAAATGCAGGGGATGCTGCAGAAAAGCACAATGAACCCATGACACTCTGGCTTTGCTCCACAGGCTGCTGTGTTTTTTGGTGATGTGATAAGGACAGAGCCTGACTTCAGCAGGTAGGGTTGTGTCCTCCCCTTCCATTCTCCATCTCTGTGTTTGCTTTCAGGGCAGTTTCCATGTTTCCCTTGCTACATGTGGCAGCCCCACCATACTCAATGCACAGCAGCAGATGGGAAATATCATGCACACCCAAACACAGCATTGAGACTTGCCAGAGTGTCAGCTGCAAAACATAACCCACAAGCCTCACTTTCTAAAGGCAGCTTTCTAAAATGATGCTGCTGGCTCAGACTGCACCTGGGACCTTGCTTCTGACTGCCTCTGTGGAAGGTGCTTCTCACTGGAGAATGTCAGCCTTCCAAATGCAATTCCAAGGATTAAATTTAGCTGACCTAGATCTCTTGTCAGCTCTTGTATCTGAGGTGAAAAAGTATGAAAACCATGATACAAGTCTGGAAGAACAATGGAGTTGACATCAGTGTCCTGCTGATTTCACCACAGAAGCTTTTTCTATCAAAACCAACACAAGTTTCAAGGACTCCAAGCTGTGCTCAGTGATGAGGATCTGCACATCTCCATTCCACCTTCACCCTGTACTGAAAGCACAGGCTGGTCTTGTAAATCAGGACACAGCAATGCCACTTGGGGTGGAGGTCCCTGCATTTCTACTGCCAGCACCAGGTTATGTTTATTTCACCAGTGAAGCTTCCTGAGCCCCCACATGGGTCAAAATCAGCAGTTTTAAGGGGATGGAGCTGTGAGAGGGTTAAGCTTAGAGAATGGGGGAGGTTTGTGTTGCTGTGTTGGTCATTAGACACGTGGGAGGTCAGCACTGGCTTTTCTCCTGAAGTCCTTGTCCTTCTGACTTGCCTTCTGTCCATGTCCAGGCTTTCCCAGTCAGTCCTCCAAGGCTTCACATGTGCAGCTGCTGATGAGGTGGGAGAAGAAAGATTTCAGGAGCTGGCCAAAGTGATGAAGAAGAAGAATGTCAAGCTGGGAGAAGACCAGGTCAGTTTCTGTACTTCAAAATGCCCTGTTTGATCTTGTCATGAAGATAGAAACGAGGATTGCTCAGCAGGAGCAAAACCACTGGAACAAATGTCCTGGGTCTCCATCCCACAGTTCTGAATTTTTCCTAAAAGATAAGTCAAACCCCCATGGGCTGTGGGTGTCTCAGGAACCAAAACCTCCCATTTCTGTCTTTTTTTCTTCCTCTTATTTTGGAGCAGAGTGAAATCTTTAATATTAATTTAATTTTTTTCTGATGTTTGCATGCTGCTTTCTTTCTTTGATGTGTCCTTTCAGCTGAGCTGCTTAGTGAAGATGGTGACACTGCATGGGATTCCCAAGGATTTAGACAGCTATCCTAAAGACCTGCTGCTGTTTTTAAGGTAACTGTGCTATGGTGTCCATGTCGTTGCCTTAGTACCTAGTGGGAAGAAGAGCCTTTGTTTCCATCCTAGCTGGCAGTGACTGGTTCATTCATGTTTGATGTGTATTTCAAACTTGTTCAGGCCTCCTTACAGGGACAAGAAAATCAGATTGCAGAAAGCTTTCAAAAGAGATTTAAGGTTTTTTCAGGTTCAACCATCCATCATATTCATATAAACACTCTTTTTTAAGGTATCTGTTTAGATGTGAAACCAGTGTGTGGTTTTAGTACTTCCAGCCCTCTGGGAAGGTGCTTTTCCCTCACAACATCAAAGGAAACAGTAGAGTGGGTTTCTTTGTTCCAGTGGGAACATGTGGGCTGGGATCTTTGGGGGCAAGAGCTGCATGGAGCTCAGTCTGTGGATGTGGCAGGTTACAGTGGCCAGGGTGTCTGTCCAGCAGCCTTGAGCCTGCCCAGCTGTTTGGTGCCATTCCCTGGGACTCATGGAGTGTTTGTCTTTCTAGCCCTTCAGACTATGCAGGCACAGGGAGCTGTGTGCAGTACTTTGCTAATGTTGGGAAAGCAAATCTTGATGTTCTGCAAAGAGACTCATCCCAGAGGAAACAGCTGCTCTTGGAGGCCTTGGCATGTTTGGTAGGTGATGAGGGGACAGCTCTGCACAAGGCTGGGGACAACTTGAGGTTGTCAGCAGGAGCAAGAATGCTCTTCTACAGTGTCACCCAACACCTCTGTCTTGTATTACTCCAGAAGATTCCTGGCACACAAATAAATGAGGAAAATGCAGAGATTCTGGGACGTCTGGTTTGTGACCTGGGTGGTGAATACATTAGAAGTACTGGAGGGAGTTTGCTGAAGCATTTAAGCCAGTGTGGGTCTTTCCTGCCTGACCAAGAAGAGGCTATTAGGAGTGTCATCAGCAGTGGTAACACTACATTTGGGTATGATATTTTTTTTTCTTCTGGGCATCAGCAAAACAGTTTCCTTAAACAAAACCATTGTCCTGTTCAGACCTGAGTGAGCTCCAGCCAACCACCTTGACCAGGAACTTGAATAATTTGTTGCTTTTGCATTTCCCACTGGCCCTTTTACATTAATTTGCTTGAATTTATTTCAGCTGAAAAGTTTAGCTGGAATTCCTCTGAAAAAACACTCTGTCATGTCTATGTCTCACCTGCTCTAGTCATAAAAGCCTTTCCTTTCTTTCTCTTGTTTTTCCTTTACCAAACTTCTCTCAGACTGAGATGACCTAATGACCACCAGGTGGGCTCCAGCTCTTTGCCAGCCACTGACTTGCAGAAGAACATGGTGCTCCTCCATGCTTGATGAATTCCTGGCTGTGTCTAACTGGAGCATTGTCCAGGGAGGCAAAGTATTTTCCTTTGCTGTGTCAAATGCCCTGAGATCTTGGCACTGAATGGGGTGACAGGAGGAGCAGATACTCCTTGGGGTTTGTGCTTAGGAAAAGAATGTATTTATTAAATGCTATTTTCCCATCCATGCCCTTATTCACATTACTAACAATTGTTCTGGCTCTGCTGGAATCAGGTTTTGCATGACAGGAAGTGATGGAGAAGTTTTAGGATTTAAATCTTGTCTTCTCTGAACTTCAAATGTTACAAGGCCGTAACCCTGGCACCTTCTACAGGGTCTGGGGTTTTGTTGTTGTTGTTGTTCTTCATCTTCCTCGAAAGCTGATCCCTGCTGATTTTTGTACACAGGCCTCCTGTCACCTGGTCAGCTTTTACCTTGGACGAGCTCAGTGGGTTGATTCCTGTGTTTGATCACAGCATCTTGCAGAAGGTCCCCAAGGTGGGTTGCTCATAATGGTGAGGGCTGTTTGGGAAGCACCCCAAGGTGCTGCAGTGTGGATGAAGCATGATGGGGGTTCAGCCCCTGTGTTTTCAGCAGTGTCTTCACTCAGAAGTGAGGTGCCAAAGAGCATGGCTGGTCTAGGAGCAGTGAGGGCTGCTTGAGCTGCAGCTCCATGTCTGGGTCACTGTCATCTTCTTCCTGGAACTGTTGGAAGAACACCAGAGATGGGAAGCAGTAGTACCTGTGCACAGTGCTGTGTGAGAAGGCAAAATAGCTTATGGGCCATGAGATACAATAGAGCTGAAGCTCTATTTGGAAATTTGCCTTTGGCTCAGCAAGGAAAGGTCTCCAGGCTTGTAGCAGCAGGTTCTGCTGCCCAGAGTATTTGAATGATGCCATTTCTTGGCTGGGTGAGTAGCAGCTTGTTATGCTGGTGGTACACCCCAGATGGTAATGTTCACCTGATGAAAACATTTTCTTTGCAGGATGCTTTAACTGTTTGGCTGAAAAACTTTGCCCATGACTCACCTCTGAGCAGGGAGGAGTTGGCCACCATCGTTGAAGAGCTCCTGCCCACTCGGCACAAGCGTGCTGATGGTATGGGAGCTCCCTCTGCCCCACCCTGGCAGCATCCCCCTGGGATCAGGGTTGACCCTAGTGCTTGAGGGCCCCCCTAAGTGTGTGTGAGTTGAGCTATGAAAGCCTGGGGGCAGGTGACCCAGGAGGAGGGTGGTGCCGGGCTCGTGTACCTGCCCAGCTCCAGCAAGGGAGCATCAGAGCTTGCAGCAAAAGGATTTAACACTGAGCAGTTTGGTAATTGCCTCAACAGGTTGTCCAGCTGGCAAGGAGATAACAGAGACTGTTCTTGGTGATTCCTTGATGCCAGTGTACTACACACCTGAGGAGCTACAGGCTTGCCTGCAGAACGTCTCCCTGGACAATTACCTCTCTCAGATACTCACCTACTCCTTCAGTGTTCAGCAATTAGCTGTGCTGAAGAGGCATCTGGATCAGGTAAGGCCAAGCTGAAGAGTGAATAGTGAAGATCTATTGATGAGACTGCTCAGGGGCTTGTCCAGTTGAGCTAAAGTATCTCCAAAGACTGAGACTCTCTGGCTTCTCTTCCAATGCTTGACCACCCTTACTGTGAAAAGATCTTATATTTGATATCTAATCAGAATTTTCATTTCCTCCTGGCCCTCCTCCTTTCACTCTGTACCTCTGAGAGGAGTGCAGCTCCATCCTCCCTATGACCACCCTGGCTTTGGTTTCTTATTCCTTGCAAACCTTTTGGGCTTTTCCACGTTAATTTTGCAAAGAGCAGAAGTTGATGAGCACAGGCACAATAACCAGTGTTCCCAGCAGTAATGATGGTCTTTCCACAGACTTACCCTGATGGGTATCCTGACAGTCTGCTCCCCAAACTGGGCCCTCTCATTGACTTGTTGACCCCTGAGGACTTTTCTAAATTGAAGATAACTTCAGCTGACACCTTGGCTGCCCTGCTAGGAAATGAACTCTCGAATGACCAGGTGGGAATTTGGGTTGGCTTTCCTGCCCTTGTTTGCTTCCTGGTTTTAGGAGCTGCTGGGTTAGGACTAGCTCAGGGGCTTCAGAGATGATTGGCCCATCCCTGAGGTCCAAACAAAGAGATTTGAAATGATTCAATTTTATTTTTATAATGATTGCATTTGTTGTTTGTTGGTTTTGTTTTTTTTTCCTTTGGGGAATGAAAAATTCTGGTTCAAGTTAACTTTGTGTTTCCAGGCTTCTGTAATAATCAAACTTTATGTTGACTTGGGAAATGCCTTGAATGCCACTGCCCTGAGGGCAATTGGGACCAGATACTTGTGCCTTCTAAATGCAACTGAGCTGAATAGGATTGACCCCAACAACCTGAAGTGAGTCCAATACTGTGGTGATGCTCTTGGCTTCTTGCAAAAGCACTTTCCCATCAGCAACTGCAGTTTCCTTTTCTGTCCGCTCAGGGCAAGTAGGTCTAGAAAGAAACTTAGTACCTGCTGTGTGTCCAGTTTTACAAGCCTGCAGCTCTCCATCCTGCCAGGAAGGGCTCAGGTTTGCAATCCAGCTCCCTCTGTGGCACCTCAGCTGACAACAGATGTGGTCTGCATGCATGCTTTGATCTAGAAGCAAGAGAGAGTTAATTCAATTCAATTTGAATTATTTTGAAAGACTGCTAAATGAAATCATTAAATAACTGTATCTTTGCAAGCACATAAACTCCTCATGCACCAGCAGAGCCATCATAACTGAGAAGATGTATCGTTTTGAGCAGGAGACTGAGCTGGAATTTTTTTTTCCCCTCAGCTTCTCTCCAGACCTCTTCTGTGTATTAGGGGGAGGGGTTAACCTGTCCTGTGTAGAGAATCCCAGATAGACTAGTCCAAAATTTGTTCATGCTGAAGGAAATAACAACTTCTCTCTCCTTCAATCTTCATTTTTCTGCAGACTGGCATCTCTGAATCCTTCAGCCTGTTCACAGCTTACAAAAGACATCTTATATGCTAAAGCAAAACGTGCTTTCTCAGACCGGCTCAACTCATCTGCCTATTATCAGCTCATTCTGCCTTACTTGGGTATGCAAAGGAACAGGCTGCTGTGGGGAAAGAGGGCTCAGCCAAAAGCTGCAGAGCTGTCAGACACCATCTAAGATGTGGGCGTTTTCAGAGGGAAGTTGTTACAAGTTTTAGAGAGTTTGGGTCTTTACCAACTTGTAGATGGAATAAATTATTCTTGAAAGATTCTCTACCTGACTTGATGTTGCCCAGATCAGCTGTGAGGCTGTCACAGGGAAAATCCACCTCATGACTTCTGGGATGGGTAAGATCTGCTAGATCCATGAGAAGTCAAGCTGCTATTGCTTAACTTTTGTCTCGCAGCCCTTCTCCATGGTGCCAGACATAGACTTTATTTTTTTCCTCTGTCAAGCCAATAATTGTTTCACAGCCTGATTAACTCTTCTTACCCCTCTGTCAGGCATCTGGCACTGTCCCAGGTGGGTTTGCTGGCTGACATAATAACACCTCCCAGCAAAAATGAAGCAGCATCCATAGATTTTGCAGTTGGAACTCATTCAGTTAGAAGTCCCAACCTAATACATTTTGGAGACATCATTCTAGCTCCAGCTTATCCAGATACTCAGCATTGCTCACCTGGGGGCTCTCCATGCATGGATTAACTTTCTCTCTTTGCTCCCAGGGGGTGCTCCTGTTGGGGATCTCAGAGCTCTAAGCAAGCACCACGTGAACATGAATGTTGATACTTTGGTGAAGTTAAGAAGAGACTCTCTGATGGTGAGCAGAATCTTGCAGTCCTTTGACTCCTTGCCTTCCTTTCATGCTGAGTAGTTGGTTTTGGTCACATTGGTGCAAGCCAGAAATCACTCCATCAAATTCAGAATGGTGCTAGACCAGGGGGGAGCGGAGAATTGTCCTGAAACTCCTTCAAAATGCTAAGCCAGTCTTGCTGGGAGATTTCTTTAGAGTAGGCTCTCACAGCAGGAGTGGCAGGAGCAGGGGCCAAGTGTCCACTAGACAACAGTCCACAGCAACGTGACAAATCTTCTAACAATAACACCATCAGTTTGGAAGAAAGCCCCGTGATTTGGGCAGGGACTTTGGGCTTGGGTGTAGCAGACTTGTCATCAGAGGACAACAGAAATAGGCTTGGTGGAACCATTGTGTTCTCTCCTCTAATCTAAGGCAAGAGTTTCCCGTCTGAAACCACTCACCAGGAATTTGTCTTCCTGGTTCTTCACACTTTTGCTAACAGAAACCACAGCAGTTCCTTGATCAGAGGGTATTGTTTCCATTCCTGCTTTTACATCTGTAATTCTTGCTCTTTGTTTTCTCTTAGAGCCTGACACCTTCTGAGGTTAAGGGCTTGCTGGGGATAAATCTTGGTGATCTGGTGAGCTGGCAGGACAAGTCTCCCATCTGGGAGTGGATCCACATGCAGAAACAATCAGAATTGGATAAGCTGGACATTGGGCTCACTGGGGGAATACCAGAAGGCTACATCAACATTGTCACACCCAAATTTGTGTGTATGTATCAAGCTAGGACCTCTGATTTATATTTTGGGGGGGTTACAGCAAGGAGAAAAACTGCCTTGTGAAAGCAATGCTGGCAAAGGGCTGAGGTCCTGCCTCAGCAGGGCTTGTGCCAAGGCCCTGGGGAGTCCTGCCTGCTGCTCTTGTGCCCAGAGTGCAGAAGCTGTTGACCTGGGCTGCTGCAGACCCCTTGCAGTGGCACTTGTCACTGCCCATCCACCCAGCCCATGACAGCACACTGGGCAGTGCTCAGCTCCTCCCTGGTCACCACAGGTAGAAAGCCCTCAGGAGAAAGCCAAGGATCTCCCCTGGATGTGACATCAAGAGATGTTCTCCTCCATGAGGCAATGGTTCAGTCGTTGATTTCTTTGCACTGATGCCCCCTTTTTTTCCTCTAGCACCATCCTCAGCCTCCCTGGGTCCTGTGGCCATGGAATTCCACCTCCTGCCTGCTCTGCTCCTCAGTTTCCTGATGATGTCTGTCTTGTCTTGAAAATCTTCCCTCAGGAGAAAGCAAGATGAGGGGGACCAGCCTGTGACCTGCTCTGATGTCTGTCAGGGACAGCCAGGGCTGGGGGGCCAGGGGGTGCTCAGTGCTGGCAGCCAGATGCTGCACAGCCCAGAGTTCACTTCTAGGTACTTTCCTCTTTCAAATCACTCAAAACAAATCAGTGTTCTGGCTGAAGGGAAGATTTCAGGCTCTCCAGAGCAGGATCTTTGCTTGCCTTTCGTACAGAGCAAGCCCAGGTAAGGCCCAGGCATGTTCCTGCAACACAAACTGTCAATATTTTACTGCACAACCCTGGTGGGCTTGAGGGTGAGCAAATTGACTGTTCTGGGTGTTAATGATTGCATTTCTCCAAGAGCCTGATTTCTTGACACTGCCAAGACCCCTGAGCAGGAGTGAAGCTTTCCAGCTGCTTGTAAATAAATCATGGAACTAAGTAAAAAAGTGCCAGAAGCAAATTGATGAGTTGCTCTTGTCTTCTCTTCATTCAGAGTAGTTCTGCAGGTGTTGGTCCAAATTCAATGGTCAGGAAGCTCAGACATCCCTGTTTTTTTGGTGTTGACTTACAGAGCTGAGCCTGTTCTCAGCTTCTTCATGGGGAGGATATAAAAACTTGGTGTATGATTCCTAATGCTTTTTATTTTATTTGTTTCCACTCACTGGGAATTTCTGTCCAAAAAAGCCTCAATATCACCTGTGTCCAGCATTAACAGGTTGATCCCCAGCACAAATCTTGATTTGTTTCTTTGACCTTGACTCTCAACAACTGAGAAGCAGGAATCTCCCCAGCCTGCAGGGAAGGAAATTACTGAGTGGAAGGTCTGCAAGTTGGAGAGAGAAACACTCTCTTGTAGTAGAGCTGTTGGAGGAGGAGACATCTGATAATGAGGAGAGTCAGAGCAAAAGAAGTAGAAAATGTTTAGATTTAACCTAGCTAGATAAAACTGCACTATGAAGCATGAGGACACATCAAAGGACACATTTGAGTAGGAAAAAAGGAGTTGATTGTTTTATTCTATAGCTTTGTACAGTAATAAAGATAAATTATCTCCAATTGATCATCCCTCTAGCAAGGTTTGTGTACACATCTTGATCAAAAATCTCCTAAGTTCATGAAACAAGTTAAATATGATTGTGTGGATCTCTGAGCTTCCAGACTGTGGTGCTGGGCCCTGTTCTGCTGCTTCTGCAGTGGCAAGTAACACAGATCCCTGAGTTGTCCCACTGGTCCAGCAGGTCCCAGTGGGACTGCTTAGAAGTAAAATAACTCCCAGTGCAAGTAGGGCTGGCAGGACTGACCCCTCTGCCAGCAGTGATGCCTGCTCAGAGCAGGCACTGGTGCTGGTAACTGTGTTACACAGAGCAACTAGGTAGTAAGTACCTGGTGGGTGCTTTGGGCTGGAAAAACACCTGTCCTCCTTTCACTGCCCAGCCTCAGGAGTAATAAGGAAATCCTGTGCTGGTATCAAGTGGGCAAACTCTCTTCCTTTGCTGGGTTTCTGCTTTCCAGCAGGGAATTGACCAGCACAGATGTTTTGCAGGATGGTGGAAATGAAAGGCAGGATCCCGTGGGTGAGGAGCTGGAGGTGGTGGCCATGTCAGAGGAGCCCCCAGAGAAGGGAGCTTCCCAAGGCTGCCACCAGGATGGGCACGAGGCAGGAGGAGGGTCTGGATCCTGATCCTAGGTGGAGAAGAGAAATGAGATAGCACTGGATTCTCCAAACACATGTGAGCTGTCAGGGCAGCAGAGCTGCTTTGGGACTCGGGTACCTGGAGGATCCACCTGTCAGGACAACCCCTAGATGTCACCTGGCCATGAATAGCGAGCAGGACTGAGTCTGTCCTTGCTTTCCCCAGTGTAAAGCAGGAATCAATCTGTTTGAATCATCCAAGCCACGGGTGTAGCTCTGTCGGGTTAAACAGCTCCTGGTCCTAGGGCTGCTGCAGCAGCGCCTGCTGGGGGACGCTGGGCAGGCCAGATCCCTGCCTTGTGACCAGCAGGCACTGCCTTAACAGAATTGTTCCAGCTTCCTGCAGGGTGGTTGAGGGGTTCTGTGTGTGATGAGACATCTCGAGGTGCAGCTGCAGGGGGGCTGCAGGCAGTGTGCTGCAGACCCAGGGGCTGTAACACCCTGGAGAGACCCTTTGTCTAGCCAGGAGCTACTTGGGGTTTCTTGTGGACAACAGCACACCAGTACTGAGTCTGCCCAGGAACAAGGTGGATCAGCTGCTCCTTGGGGGTCAAGACTTCTGCCCCACCATCAGTTCCTAAGCCTTTCCGGACTCTGAGCATTTGTGTCTTACCAGCTTCAGGCACCACGTGGATGTATCCATCAGGTGTTGGTCTCGGGGTCTCTGGCACGGCTGTGGGTGTCTTTTCAGTGGTCTCACTGCTGGTGGTGGTGGAAGAAGGGCTGGGAGGTGCTGGAGGGGCACTGGTCGTGCAAGGCAATGTTGTAGTCTCGGCCACTGAGGAGACAACACTCTTCTGGGTGGAGATGGTGGAGCTGGGAATCAAGGTGGGCTTGTGAGGAGAGAGGTTAATTTCTGTGGCTGTGGAGGTGGCGGGTGGAGAGGTGGAGTTAGGGGCAGGGGTGCTGGGAGGGTTGTGGGTGCTCAGGGTGATGGTGCTATGGGTGGCAGGAGTGGGGTGGGTGGTACCCCCAGGTGCTGGAGGGCTCATGGACACCAAGGGTGTGCTGGTGTTGTGGAAGGTAACAGCTGGGTTAGTACCAACACTGGGGGTGGTGGTCCCATGAGCAGCGGGTGGGACGGAGCTGGGAGAGGTGGTGTTGGACTTGACAGCAGTGAGGAGGGTGGTGAGGAGGGTGGCACCAGGAGGGGTGGCCTTACTTGAGCTGGCAGACTGGTGTGTGGAGCATGGGATGACAGAGCCTGTAGTGAGAGCAGGTTGGATGGAGGTGGGAGCAGGTTGGGTGGCAGAGAAGGGAGCAGGTTGGGTGGTGGAGGTGGGAGCAGGTTGGGTGGCAGAGAAGGGAGCAGGTTGGGTGGTGGAGGTGGGAGCAGGTTGGGTGGCAGAGAAGGGAGCAGGTTGGGTGGCAGAGAAGGGAGCAGGTTGGGTGGCAGAGAAGGGAGCAGGTTGGGTGGAGGTGGGAGCAGGTTGGGTGGCAGAGAAGGGAGCAGGTTGGGTGGAGGTGGGAGCAGGTTGGGTGGTGGAGGTGGGAGCAGGTTGAGTGGAGGTGGGAGCAGGTTGGGTGGAGGTGGGAGCAGGTTGGGTGGTGGAGGTGGGAGCAGGCTGAGTGGCAGAGAAGGGAGCAGGCTGAGTGGAGGTGGGAGCAGGTTGGGTGGTGGAGGTGGGAGCAGGTTGGGTGGAGGTGGGAGCAGGTTGGGTGGAGGTGGGAGCAGGACCCCCAGCAGCACTGGGGGAAGCACTGGAAATGCTGTCTGGGGGGGTTGGGCTGAGCGTGCTTGGGGTGGGGGCCTCAGAGGGGCTGGTGCTTGAATTAGAGGTAGGGTGACTGCTCATGCCAACAGGGATGGGGGCAGTGGTGAGGGTGGTGGGCATGGGGACAAGGTCTGTGGTGCTGGCTGAGGCAGTGGGGTGAGGAGGGGTGTGAGTCCCTGTGGGGTTGGGCTCCACCATCCCCCCTTGCAGGCCAATTCCCAGGATACAGTCCAGCTCCTGCTGGGACTGTCTCTTCACCCAGTCCACCACCACCGTCTCGTTTTCAGCTGCCTTCAGGTAATGGAGGTTTTTCCCAAGCAAATTTTTCACATCCATGATGCTGAGTTTCTGCAACACAAACACATCATCTTTGCTCATCCTCAGCACCACCACCAAGTGCTTTTCTAATGGGACTGCAGAGCAAGTCCTAACTTCCAAAAGAAAGTTTAAAAGGGTAAAGAAACAGGGCCTTGGTGATGTGATGGGGCTGTGGCCTCTCCCCACAGTCAGCCCTGCAGATTCCCAGGGAGGTACCTGCAGTTCCTTGGGATTTAGGTTAAGGAAGGTGCCCATGTCCATGTTTATGGCAGTGCCTCTCTTAGCCAAGCTTTTCAGGTCATCTGCTGGAGCTCCACCTTGAAGAAAGTATAGGGGACACCTAGACACGTGCAAACACTGCCAGCACTTTTGGAGGGGCTCTGGAGACTGCCAGGTGTGTCTCTAGGGTGGCTGAACCCCCCCGGCAGAAGAAGGGGTGTCCCACCTCCATTGCTGTGGGAAGGAAGGTGAAGGCTGAAGCACCTACCCAGGTATGGCCAAATGTGGCAGTAATAGACACTGGTGGACTCAGCCTTGTCACCAAAGACCTCATGGGCTTTTCTGTAGAGCTGGTCCTTCTTCGTTTGAGAGCAGGAAGAAATGTTTAACTGCCCAGCAGTCCTGGGAAGAGAGAAGGTCACAGGTTAGTGCTGGGGGCACCACCCCAACCACAGGTAAAGCCCTTTTGTTGGTGGGAGGAGACAAGTGGACTGTCCCTGCCTGCAATGCTGGGGGCTCAGGAGTTGGGAGCAGGACAGGGATCCCATTTTGCTGCCTGCAAGTGGGCACAGCCAAAACAGAGGTGGGAGCCTGCATCCCACCATCCACTTCCCCTGTGGCCCCAAGGGCCTCATAGGATGGAAAACATCCCTAAAAAGTTTCTTACCTGATGGATTCTAGAGGTATTTTATCGATCTGCTCCTCCTGCAGATTACACAGGTTTCTCCCCCCAATTGTCTGGAGCAAGGGCCCCGTCAAGGTGGAGCCCATCAAGGTGCCCCCCAGGGCCCTGTACCTTTTCAGCAGCTGGTTGACCTGGGAAACACAGTTCAGGTGGTTGCAGGCAGGGAAGGCAGATGCTCCCAGGAGAAATGCCTGTGCTGCAAGGCTGCCGTGCTGCCCTCGGGCAACACCTGAGCTGGGCTCTGGCACCCAGTGGTCCCAGTTTGGGGTCACCAGCGCCTGAACCCCTCTGCTGCCATGGGTTTACCTGGGCAGGGTTCCACTGGCCATCTGAGGGGTCAAGCAGGGCCAGGAGTGTGTCACTGGAGGTCACCATCCACTGGCTGATCTCCTTCGGCGTGTACAGGCGGGACAGTGTCCCGAGCTCCTTCAGCTGCTTCTCCGGGATCCCCGAGGGGTAAATCTGTAGGGCCAGGCCGGAGGGGTGGAGAAGAGGGTCAGGGGAGGGAAACGAAGGCAGAAGTGGGCACAAAGGACCTGCTCAGGTGCCTTCATCCCCATGGCTGGTGATGCCCATTCCCGCAGCTGGTCTCGCCCATCCCGGAGCGTGCCCGTGCCAGCAGGGGGGCTGTGCCAGGGCTCCTGCCCTGTGTCACCCCTCACCTGTGACAGCTTTCTTTTCAGGACCCTGAGGTACGTCGTGGGGAGGGGCTGCTCAGACAGCAGCTCCAGGTTTGCTTTTAAAACCTCATCGCTCAGGCACAGGTTGAACTCCTCGATGCTGTATGTGAGGACTAACAAGGTGGAGATGGTGCTGGCTGTGATGGGGCTGGATGAGCAGCCTGTGGGCAGGAAGGACATGTCAGGTGTTTCTTCCCTTCCCACCTTGGCCCTGATCCTGCCCCGTGGCCCCAGAAAAGCTCCAGTGGAGGCACATGGAATCAGGGACTGTGAATCATCCTCCCAGCCCCTGGCTCCCCAGCCTGTGAAGGAACCTTATTTGCTTTCATTCCTTAAAGTTACTCCTGAGGAGCCTGCTGATGTTTCTGCAGACCTTGTGGGCTTTGTGCTGTTCAAGGCAACAAGAAATGCTTGGGCAAGGTGAACCCACATGAGTATCCTCTGGTCTTGCAGCATCCTCCCCTGCTCAACTCCAGGAGTTTTCTCCTCTGCTCCAGCTCATTCCTGGCTGCTCCTGCCGTATTTCTGCTCCCAGGTAAGAGCAAACACCCCAACAGGCTGTAGGGGTGTTTCCCCCCAACTGCCCAGTGGCTTTATAGGAATCCCACAGTTTTCTGCCCAGTCCTGTCCATCTTTCTGGGGGCACACAAATGCCAATCATTCCAGGAACATTTTGCCCCCCAAGAGCTCTGAACTGCTCTAGGATGGCCACGGTGAAGGGAGACACTCACCTTCTGTGGTCCTCTTCAGCCTGGGTCGAGACAAAGCCACTGCTGCTGGGAAGGCCCTGAGGAGGGTCAGGGACTTTTCCCACTGGGAATGTCCCTGGCTGCTGTAAGTGGCTGCGATTGTCCTGCCAAAAGCCTCCCGTGTTGCCTGTAGGGGGGCAGAGGGTGCTGGGTCCTGCAGCCTTAGGGGGCTGAAGGGCAGCTCCCCTCGAGCTCTCGAGGAGGGCACTTACCTTGGCCACCAAGCTCAGTGTGGTCTGGTTCAAAGCCAGCACGAGCGGCCCCAAACTTTGTAGAGTCTGTAAATCCCAGCTGGAAGGGTCCCTGTGGAGGTCAGGAGAAGGTTGGGTGTTGGTCCAGCTGGTGGGTCCACCACCCTGCCCACGCACCGCCTGCCCCATAAGGGCAGGTGGAGGCTCCTTACCCATACACTGTGCCACCCCCAAGGAGCACAGCATTGAGGGCGTCCTGCTGGGCCCCTGTCAGCTCTGGGCAGAGCTTCAGGTTCTCCAGGACACTGGGGTCTGAGGCTGTGATGGTCTCAGGCTCCATGTCACACACCAGTGCCCCAAGGCTGCTGAGCTGCTCAGGATGCAAGTGGCTGCTCCTCACCCCCTGGGAGAGACAATCCAGCCCTCGTACAAGCACACGGTGAGGGGTGCAGGGGACCCTGGCCACCCCCCAGCTCTTCTCCCCCTCACCAGGCAGGTCAGTGCCCGTTGCAGCAGCTCCCGCCGCTGGACTGAGCCCTTGGGCAGCAGGTCCAGGTTCCCATGGGAAGCACGGGTGTAAAAGGCTCCACAGGTCCCACTGTCCACCTCGGCCAAACTGTGGGGAGCAAGAGCCAGCATGGAGAGGAGGAACGGGGTGAAGGGCCCCTCATCTCCACCAGAAGGTCTGTAATGTTGCTTTTGGGGATATATAGGGAGAGTCCTTTTAAGTGATCACTCCTTTCTGAGCAATGAGCTGCTGAGCTGCTCAGGGCTGGGGAGTCTCCTCTCACCAGGAGAGGACATCTTGGACATAGGATGGGAGCCACCCAACTCCATGCATCCCACGCCATGCCCAGCAAGGCCCTATCCTTGGAGAGAAGCGGGGTGAGGAGAGAACCAGGGGGTCTGCAGGGCTGGAAATGTCCCGTGTGGGTCTGAGGGTGCCCGCAGACACAGGTGATTTTTGTAACACTCTCCTCCTCAGAGAGCTCCACGTGCCCTGGGGTGTGCCAGGGCCCCTGGATGAAGTGATTCAGCCCCAAAACCACAGCCGTGTGCTGCCCTTGACTCAAAGAAGAGCAGCAGGTCGGGCGGGTACCTGCCGAAATCAGCCGTCAGGTTCCTGGCAGAGAGCAGGCGGGCCAGGCAGGAGAGCTGGGCAGAGAGAGGCAGGGCTTGCCAATGCCGAGGTGCCGAGAGCCCCTTTGCCACCTCCCCGCCGGGCTCTGCGGGGTGTGCAGCCCCTCCCCTGCCCACCTGGACACGGCTCAGCTCCGCTGGGTTGTTTTGCAGCCCCCGGGCCAAGGCCAGGCGGGCAGCGGCGGGCAGGGGGCGGGCCGGGAGGCACGGGAACCCCCGCAGGACCCCGGCCCAGAGGCTGCGGGGAGGAGACAGGGCTGCAGCTCATCGTCAGCTTTAGCTCCCCAGCACCCCGTGGAGGTCAAGCCTGCTCATTCCCTTGGGAACTTCCCCCTTCATCCCAACCACGACTGCGTGAGGTAAGCGGGAATACCACGGGGATGTCATGAAGCTGTCCCCTGATGCCAGCGGTGGGGACAAAGGGCATGTCCTGTCAGCCGGGAGGGTGCCCGTCCCCGTGGCCAGGGTGGTGGCAGAGGTGCCCACCATCCCCTGGGAGCTGGGTGAGGGAGGAGCCACTGGAGCCTGGATTTCGGCTCGGGGGAGGCTCTGGTTACACCCGAGTCAGCCCCGCGAAAGGGAAGGAAGCGCTCGGTGTGTTTGTGCTGCGGCAGCCCCGGCAGCTGCGGCCCCAGCTCCAGAACCGGCTGCTCAAGACTCTAAATCCTCTCCGGCCCAAGTCACCTGTCACAGCGGCCGTGACACGGATGCGGAGAGAAACGCAACATCCACCCACGCCTGCCCGGCCCCCCGGGCCCCCCCAGGGACCCCCCGCTTGTCTGGCACCCTTGTCCTGGGGGTGGCACTTACTCAGGGTGTTGCTCGGCGGCAGACAGGACAGCTCCGATGATCAGGGTGGCCTGAGGAGGAGGATGGGGGGACGCTCAGCCCCGCCAGGAGCACAGGGATTTAAACCCCCAGGGATGGAGCGGGGAACGGGATCCGAGCCGGCCGGTGCTCCCGGTGGCTGCTGGCGGCTGAGAGCTGCCGCAGCCCCGAGCCTGCCCTGGCTCACGGGCAGGGACAAAAGCCACCACAGCTACTCTCAGGAGTGGGGACCCTTCAACAGGGGGTCTGTCCCAGCTCCCCCACAGCTGGGGGGACCTGGGGTGCCCATCAGGTCTAGGGTCCCAGCCCTTGGCTTGCGAGCAGGGCAGGGACACTGCCCGACAGCGGGTGAGCGAGGGAGGGGACGGGAGGGGACAGGGTCTGCTGAGGGGAGCAGAGGACTGGGGACCCACAGCAGCTCTGCCGTGTTCCAGCAAAGCCCTGGTGTACTGGGAGGCACTGGAGCAGCCGGGGGGGACTCACCACTGCCACTTTCGCCAGGTCTGTGGAGAAACCTGCAAGGAAGCGGGAGGGGGTTGTGAAACATCCATGCTAGGGAATGTATGGAATGTCTGTGCTATGAACATCCATGCTATGAACATCCGTGCTATGGGGTGTCCGTGCTATGGGGTGTCCATGCTATGGGGTGTCCATGCTATGGAACGTCTGTGCTATCCATGACTGTATGTACAGGCAACTGGGGGCTGTTCTAAAGCAGGTTCATGTTTAAATTCTGGGAAGGGCCTTTTCTTAGTTTTAAAATTGAAATTAATTTATTTATCAATTTATTAAATGTAAATTAATGTAAATTAATTGATTACTTTTTACTTTTTAATTCAACATGATTACATATTATTTAAATAACTATAATATAGCTCATAATATAATTAACTATTTAAAAGCTAAATATAATTATCATTGTGTTGATAAATATTTATTCTACAATATTATTTAATTAAATTATTTTAATATTTTAAATTTAATACCATTTTTCTTAATTGAATAATATTTGGTAAATGCTGGTGACCACCCTGCATCCCCCTGTGCTGCCCTGCAGCCTCTGCCAGCCCTGACAACCCGGGGTGCCTCGGGATGGGTTTGCAGGACAAAAAAAGTGAGGAATCTGCCCCTGGAAAAGTGTTTTCATGCAGATTTCTAACACGGTGCTGGCAGCAGCTGGGCAAGCTCCCTGTGGATGCTGGTGGGAGCAGGAGGCAGTGCCCAGGCAGTGCCAAAGCCAAGAGGGTTGGGAATGAAAAGCAGGGTGGGCTGGAGCATCCCCAGTGCTGGGGGGTCCTGGGCAGGATCAGCTTGAGGGGGACAAGGGGTAACTCACGGAGGCAGAGAGAAGTGGCTGGGGCTGCCCACACCATGGTGGCTGTTCCAGGGCTTCTTCCTCAGAGCCAGGGAGTGTGTCTCACCCCCGGGATGGTGCTGGCAGTTGGCTGGGCTGGGAATAGTCCTGGAGCTGATTCCTTTGTCCGATGCTGGGGCTGGAGCTGTGGAGCACTGCAGGCCAGCGTGCCCACCCGTCCTCTCTGAGTGCCCACACAAGCCCCTGCACCCAAGGGAGAGGGTTTTAAATCCTAAATAAGAGAAAACAGACCTTCATTCTCCATCTGTTATTAAAAGAAACTCCACCATAAACTGTTCTTTCTGACACCCAGAGCCCAGCTCCTGCCTGTGCCCTGCAGGGACAGAGTCCCCCTCCATCCCCTGGCTCTGCATGGACCACACCAACACAGGCTGGGAGAAATCCAGTGCAACCCAGTGGAGGAGCACCAGCAGGCATCACCCTCCCCTGTCCCCAACCCCAAACCCCTCAGCTAGAAACCCTGTCAGGAAATTAATCCCTGCTCCAGGAATGGGTTGCCCAGAGCAATTACCTTATTGCCCTGGAATTTTCCCGCTAAGTCTTGTTATGGTCCCTGAATCCCACTGGTGCCCTGGTTATGTTGCTCACCTTCCAGGAGGGATCTGGCTCTGGGATGAAGCTTCTGCTCCAGAGAAGGTGCTCACCCACCTGCTGTCCTGGGGATGGGCCGGGATGGGGCTGGGGACAACTCGGCACTTATCTGCTGCGGGGTGGGGATGTTGCTCTGAAACTGGGGTGTGACGGGGCAGTTTCTCAACAGTGTTTTGTAAAGCTGCTTTCTCTTCTGGGCTTGGTTTTGTTGTTGGGTGTGGGGTTTTTTTTTGGTGTGTGTTTGTTGGGTTTTGTGGGTTGTTTTTTTTTCTTTTGTAAAACGTCACTTTGAACTTCGGGGCAAATGGCTTGAATGGCCTGGTTTGGTGATTTCTGGGCTCCTGATGGAGGAACTTCCTCCTGATTAGTGAAAGACCTTTGAGCTATTCAGGGGGCTATTTGATAGGGCAACCAGGGTGCAGAACAACCAAGTCCTGGGTGATGGGCTCAGCACTCCTCTGGGACGTGCTCCCCATCCAAACTTGTCCTTTTGGCCTTGACCATGGACAATCCTGTTCCCTTTTTTTACAGCTTTCTCCACTTCTGAACCTGCTTGGAAATGCCACCCAGCACGTGCCATAAAGAAGGAGACCAGAAAGTAAGGAGGCAAAGCCTTTCTGAGGCTGGATGAGGAAAACCTGGAGGAGCCTGACCCTGTGCAGCACCAGACATGTTACCTGAGACTTTATCCTGGGAAAAAAGGAAGGGTAAGAGCTGTTGGCAGTGGGTGGCTGGGCTGGCAGCCTGGCTGCGCCACCTGCTCAGCTGGGTTTGGGGACACCAGCCTTCACAAAGGGTCCTTGGACCTGCTGGCACAGTGATGAGCAGAGTGTGCCATCCCCCAGTGCTCCCAGCCATGGTGTCCCCATCCCCACCCTCCACAGAGCAACCAGTCCTGCAGCACCAGGGCTTGCTCAACACCCGCAGGTGATTCTGGTTTCTATTTTGGAAGGATTTCCTGTAAAAATAGCTCTCATTAGAGTGGTAAAATTACAGAAAATTGTTTGCTATGAGGCTGCTGGTGGGGGACAGCCCCTGCTGCAGGCTGGATGGTCAGAGGTGGCTGGAGCACGAGGGCAGGAGCACATGGGGGCCCTTCGCAGGTCACTGTGTCTTGCTGTGTCCCCATGGAGCTTAAAACCAACCCTGAAACAACCCCAGGAGGAGCAGGCACAGGAAAATCCACCCCAAACCTGTACTTGCTGGGAAGCATCTGCCTAATCCCTTCCCCAGGCTGGCCAGATGGGCTGGAAATGCTCCCTCCTCTTAACCAGCTGCTTCTCCACCCTTGCCAGGGTTTTAACCCTAAAAACCTCACAGCCTGAAGACTGCAAATAATTCCTTTGGGTCTTTGCTCACTTTTCCAGCTTTTCCAACCCAAGGAATGTGCAAGAGTTATATGGAAAACTTGCATGGCAGCAGCTTTCCCTGTGCACCTCCTAAACCCCAGGAGCTCTGGGGCTGCTTCCCCATTTCCCTGCCAGGAAGAGCTGCTATGTTTTGAAATTAGGAATTTTTCTTCTGCTTCTGCTCGTTGGTTGGGGTCAATCCCAGCTGCTGGGATTGGGCAGAGGGCAGGGTGGGCAGGGGAAGGGCCAGGACAGCGGCATCTGCCCCAGCCACCTCGGGCATCCTTGGTCATCTGTGTCAGAGTTACTAAATCCAGGAAGGCTTTCAGGTAGGTGGTTTCGGCCAGGGAGGGGGATCTCAGCTGGGCGAGGACCCACAACAGGTTGGCCGGGTTGAAGCCCTGGGGCTGGTCCTGCTGGACTGGTCTGGGCTCATTCCTGGAAGCCCCCAGCACCGCACCGGCCACACTGTGGAAGACGCCAGCCCAGGCAGCACGGGGTGGATTGAGAGACCAGAGGGTGAACTGCAGGGTACGCAGGGAATGGTTTATTACAGCAACGTGCAACGAGGAACAAGGGTTACAGCAAGCTGGGCAGGATGTCACGAGCCACACACCTGATCACGACCCCCCGTTCCCAACACACCGGTGGATTCGTGGACGGTGCAGAGAACGGCCCCGCGGCAGCGACGAGGGAGCAGGGCTGGAAAGCGGAAAACGTCCCTCTGCAGGGCAAGGAAAGCAGATTTATCTCTGGTTGCTGCAATGTCAGGTAAAGGTGCAATGCAGGAGGTTGTTGGGTGGTGCGGGGGCTCCTCAGGGTGCCAGCCCCTGGCAGTGACAGTCCATCACTTCCCCCTGTGTGTGGGCACCACGTGTCCCCTCGCGTCACCCCTAGTGACCACCAGCCCTGCAGCTGAGGGAAGAATCATCCCTGTCACACAGTGGGGACAGTCCCTCCACAGGCTGTGGGAAGGGATGGCTATGTCCTGCCTCTGCTGCTGCAGATCTCACCCGTAACTCCTCTGGGCCTCCTGAGAATGTCACCTCGTTCTTCAACAAACAGGTTCCTGGTCTTAACTTACAGCTCTGAGACCTGCCTGTGGCTGCCCCTCCCCTTACCAGCTACTCCTGGGAGATGGGATGGGCAGGGATGAGGCCTGGGAGGAAGGAGACAGGTCTCCTGCTCCTCCAACCCCTCCGTGACAACATTTCAGGAGCCCACAGTCCCCAGTCAGTGCCTGCGGAGCCCTGCACCTTGTGCCTGTCCCCAACCCACAGTCACAGCAGCACTTGGTGCCAAGACACGGAACAAAGGTGACAGCCCCCTCATCTCCAGCCACATGCCACCACATGGTGAGCTGGCAGCTGCCAGCACCCAGGGACACAAGGGACAGGAAATGCAACACCCCGTGGGGTTTCAGTGACCCGCACAGTGCGCTCACACCAAGGAGAGGGCGGAGCTGCTTTATTCCCCTTCGGGGCAGGAATATTAGTTGCGTGAAACTGCTGTCAGGGGCACGTTAAACAGGACAGGAATGCAGGGTGACAATAACTCTGGGCACCTGCTGATTTGGCAGCTTGGTGCTGAAGGACCAGTGCTCTGGATGTGACGGGCTCCAGCCTTCCCTGTCCCTCCAGCCCATGCCTGCTGCCTTGCTCTTGCTCTCTTTGTTCTCCAAACATCCTCCTTGGGCTGGAAATGGTGGGAAGGAGAGAGCGAAGCGGCACGGGCAACTCCAGAGAAACTCTTCTTGCAGAGAGCCAAGCTCCTTCCTGCCCCTCGTATCAGGCCTCGGCTGTTCTCTCAGCTCCAACCCTTTCCTTGGTTGCTCTTGCTGCTCCAGAGCCCTCCCAGACTGCCCACCCAAAGGACCTGCCCCCAGCACTGGCACCCCACAGCAACCAGCCAGTGAGGAGCTACAGGACCAAGATATGATACTTATTGCTCCTCATTTGGGTAGAGCAGAAAGGAGCTTGTGCCTTCTGACCTGTCTCAGCAAGGGTTACATCCCCAGCCAGGATAAAAGCGGGTGCTAGGAAAAGGCAATGCCAGTAGAAGGAATGATGAGATCTATTAAAAAAGCTTTGGGCTGCTGGCTCTCTGACCACACAAGCACTAAAAATATACGTGTCTCCGAGACCACCCGTACTTCAGAACCACTAAATGATGAGGTTTTTCTCTTAGAAATTCGAAAAAAAATAGTTTAAAATCCATGTGTATCGACTTGCTCACCTTCAACACTCCTTTAAAAAGACACACGTGGGTGGAAGCAGGAAGGAAAATGTGTGGGCAGGGATGGGCAGGCAGCTTGTCCTTGGAGGCAGGCCGGGATGGGCAGGCAGCAGGTTCTCAGTGGCAGGCAGGGCCTGCCTGGGCCCATCAAACAGATGGGGCCACCCTGGGACCAGAGGGGGATTTGTTGGTGCCCCCCAGGCTGCCCCTCAGCCTCCTGATCTCCCACCTCCCACACAACATGTGTTCCAGCAGGCTGGAATGAAGGGAATTGGGGGCAGGGGCACAGAAGCTGCACCCGGCATGTTCTCCCCTCCCTTTGCTGGGCTGCATTTTAGCATCCTAAGATGCAGGGAGGGTTTGCAGATATATCCATCGTGCCCATGGCAAAGGCAGTGGCCCTGCTGCTCCGGCTGTGCTTGGGCCCCCAGGGCAGGGACATAAAGCATTGGGGTCACTCTAAGCTGGTATGTGACACACTGACTCTGCTGCTGAGGCTCAGAATCAGGAAAGGGGCATCCAGTGGCCAGAGGGATGATGTGTACGTTAAAAACCAAACTCACCCTAATCACTGCTAAAATCTCTCTAATCCCAGCCCCAGAAGTGAGGGAAGCCACAGACTACGGGGAGTGCAGATGTGGAGTCAGCGCTGGGCTCTGCTGGGACCCACCGGGACAACAATGGGAGCCTTGGGCTGGAAATGCAGAGATGTGGTGGGAACTCACTCCAAAGCCCACTCAGCCAACCACTGCTCACACCGGGATCGCTGCTCCTCCGTCTCCGGGCTCCTGGCTTTGCTCCGTGCCTCCTCTTCTTCTCTGCCACCAAGCACGGCTTCCTGGCTTTGCTCCTCTTCCACCTTCTGCACCACTTTGTCCTTCAGCTCCTGGATGACCTCATCCAGCTGGTGAGTGACGTGGTGGGGCACCCAGTTGCTGTCCATGGTGGTGATGAAGGGGTCGGGCGCACAGACCTCGATGAGCTCCTTGCCGGTGGGGATGCGCAGGTAGTAGGCGTGGAGCATCATCCTGTAGGGACTGCTGTCCTTCCTGTGGCTGTAGGTGAAGTCCCCCACGATGGGGTGGCCGATGGCACTGCAGTGAACCCGGAGCTGATGAGTCCGCCCTAGGGAGAGAGCGGGAGTGGAGGAATCACACAGCATTGTCTGGGTTGGAAAAGACCTTTCTGATCGTGGAGCCCAGCCCAGCACAGCCAAATTCACCACTAACCCATGTCCCTCAGCACCACATCTACAAGGCTTTTAAAGCCCTTCAGGGGTGGTGACTCCACCACTGCCCTGGGCAGCCTGTGCCAGGGCCTGACAACCCTCTTGGTGAATGAATTTTTCCTGTTATTCAATCTAAACCTCCCCGGGCATAGCTTGAGGCTGTTTCCTCTTGTTCTTTCACTTGTTCCTTGGGAGAAGAGACCAACCACCCCTCAGCCTCCTTTTCTCCAGACTAAACAACCCCACTTCCCTCAGCCTCTCCATCAGCTCCGTCATGAGGTTATCCTTGAAACCCTCCCGGAGGGCAGGGTGCTGGGAGGTGACAACGCACAAAATGGCTCAGCCCTTTCCAGGTTTCACTTTGCAGGATGTGCCCACACTGCCACCGAGGCCCAGGGCTGAAGGTGCAGGTTCCACCTCTGTCACCTCTGCCTCAGCACCTTGTGCTGCTGGGGACAGGCACTGCTCTGTACCCATGGCCCCATGGACCATGTCAGAGCCACAGGGCTGCAGCCCCCAGCCCCCACCTGTCAGCGGCTGCAGCAGCACTTTGGTTACGGGGTCTCCGCTGTAGGACCCGTGCTCAAGCACGACCAGCTCCGACTGGCAAGGTTTGGGATTGTCACAGCCTGCAACGAGATCCAGAGCGGGGGGGGGTCAGCTCCTCACAGCACAGCCCGGGCGGTGGGGGCAGCGCAGAGGGTGTGGGACCGCTCACCCTGCGTCCCCTCGATGCACATCATGTGGGTCATGCCCTCGGTGGTGTTCTTCCCGATGGCGTAGCGGATTGTCAGGCGGCTCTGGCTGACGTGGCCCCTGACCTGCAGGACACAAGGCCCGTTGGCAAACCCGGGCTCAGCACGACGGGACAAGCAGCAAGTTAGCAAGCTCAGCAGACACATCCAGGAGCAGGAGCCGGCAGGGCGAGCTTACCAGGGCGAGATAGGCTTTGGTCACCAGCCGGTCCTTAAAACACTTGTAGGCGCTTCCTGCCGCGGCCTTGTTGAGCGCCACGCAGAGGGCCCCGCTGGTGGAGAAGTCCAGCTGGTGGCAGAACCTGGGGAGGGGACGGGAGGCAGAGGAGTAACCCTGGCACGTGGGAAGCATCCCTGGCCAACTCAGAGGCAGGGACTGGTCGCCAGCCCAACCTGAAGCCGTAGTAGGTGTCGGGGTCGGCCAGCTCGGGGAAGCGGTGCTTGAGCTGGCTCTGCAGGGTCAGGGTCTCGTACCACATCTTGCTGTCGATGCGGATGTCCCAGTGCTTGTTCACCACGATGAAGTCAGGGCTCTGGTACAGGATGGACAGGTTGTCGATGGTGCCCGGCTCCATGGCCAGCGCCCTGCGGGGAGCGTGAAGGGGAGTGGGGGCTGAGCCTCCGGCCTGTGCACCCCCGGGGTGGGCACAGCGCCCCTGGGAGCAAAGGGACCCAGTGAGACTGGGCAGGGGGCAGGGCTGGGGAACACAGCAGGGCTGGAAATGTACCGGTGCGCGGGTCCCAGAGCGATCCCCGTGTCACGCCGCCTGTGTCACCCCCGTCACTCGGTGCAGGTCGCACACGGGTACTGGTGCTGTCACGGTGCGACAGCCAGAGCCGTCCCGGTGCCACCACGCCGTACGGCTCCTGCAGCCTCCCGGTGTCAGCCCGGCCACCTCTGCCGCCGTCCCGGTGTCACGCCTGGAGGCCCCGCAGCCGCACGGGGCCGGCCCGATCCAGCCCCGTCCCTGCTCCCACCGCTCCCAGCCCCGCGCCCCGCTCGCTGCCAGCCGGGGCCGGGCCGCCACCGCGGCGCCCCCGCCCGCTGGGGACACGCACGGCGGAGGGGACACGGCGGTGGGGACCCGGGAAATGGCGCTGGGGACCCAGGACACGGCCGAGGGACATGCCCGGCGGAAAGGACGGCGCCGACCGGACCCCAACCCGCGTCCTGCCCGCGCCCCGACCTGCAGCGCCGTCCCCGGGCCGGGCGGAGCGCCCAGCGCCTACATCGCTGCGGCGGCGCCGCGCTGCGCGTCGCGTCCAATCAGCGCCGCCTCCGCTTCCGGCCGGCCGGGCGGCGTCCAATCAGCGCTGCCCCCGCCTCCAGCTCCCCGCGCTCTGTCCAATCAGCGGCGGCCCCGCTGAGCGCGGCGGGCGGAAGTGCGAGGCGGGAGGGCGCGGGGCCGGCGCGGCTCATGGCGGGCCCCGAGGAGGGCGCCGAGGAGGGCTTCTACCAGCGGTTCGCGGACGAGCTGGAGGTGCTGGCGGAGCTGGGAGGTGAGCGCTGCTGCGGCGTTGTGTCCCGGTACCGGAGGCGGCGGCGGTGGAGGGAGGGAGGAAGCGGGCGCGGAGCCGCCTGTGCCCGCCCGAACGCGGGTCCCCCCCGGTGACCGGTCCCATTGTGCGACGTCTCTTGCAGATGTCCCATCTCCACCCGCCGGCCCCAAAATCTCCCAGTTCCGGAGCAGGAGGCAGCTGCCGGAGGAACCCGAACCCCCCGCGGACCCCGTCGGGGGCAGCAGCCCGGGTGGCACCAACCCCAGGAAGAGGGATCGGGACCGGGATCGCATCCCACCCGCTTCCCCGGCACTGCCCGGAGCCCGCAGTAGGTTTCTCCCAAGCCGGGTCTGCGGCCCCAGGAGGCCCCCAAGCGCCGCTGGCCCCTTTCCCCCCTGCGCGGTGGAGGGTGCCGGGCACCGCCCTTTGGTCAGGGATGTTTCTCCTGTCCCGGTGTCTGTCACAGCCCCGAAGCCGAAGCGGCAGCGCCTGGAAGCTGTTAAGAAGCTCAACTTTGGTGCAGACGATGAGTGGGCTCCTGATGATTTCCAAGATGCTTGCCAAGAGGCATCTTCTGCTCCTCAGACTGCCAGGTTGGCCACCTTGAACCCCAGTTTCAGCCGGGGTGAGGGAGAGAGCCTCTCACCTCTGCTAAAGGAACGTGGTGTTCTCCAGCTTGGGCCACCTGGAGCTGAGTGGCATGGTGCCCCTGCAGACCACACCACCCTCTGAGAAGAAGCGGGTCCTCAAGCGGCCACCCATCCTGGAGGACTACGTCCATGTGACATCCACCGAGGGCACCAGGGTCTTCATGGTGGTGAAGGACGATCCTTCCAGGACAGGAGTGGAAGTAAGGAGGGATCTGAAGGCCTGGCTTTCCTCTTTGGCACCTCCAACCAGTTCAGGAGGGGATCTGTGATGGCTCATGAAGTGTTTGTGCTTTGGTGTCAACATGGGGCTGTGTCCTCTGCTCCTCACAGCTCCCTGACTCCCTGGGCTGGAATGCACGCAGGCCACTCCACTTGCTGGGGGTGCCTTTCTCCTACCTGAAGGAACAAGTGGATGAGGAGGTATCAGATACCACCCTGCCCATCTTCCCCTGCCACCCCTGGGCAGCCACAGCCTTGACTCCCGAATCCCCTCTCCCCCTGGCCATGGGTTAGCAGGCAACCTCTCACCCCCCTCTCACCCTCTTTGTGCCCCAGCGTCGAAGGCACGTTCTGAAGGCATCAGAGCAGCTCACGGAGATAATAAGCAGGTGAGATGTTGGGGTGAACTCCCACTTCTGTCCCTGCCATGCTGCTGGACACAGCTCCCGAGATGCTCCGGTGGGGTCCAAGTTTTGGGACCTGCCAGCAGAGAAGCATCAGCATCTTCAGCTTGGGAATTCAGGGTGTGATTCCCAGGCTTGCCCCAACTCCCCGGCTGGTTTGGGGCAATTTATTTCTTTCTTGCAGTTGCCTGGAGAGCGAGACCAGCACCGAGGGCCCGGAGCCCAGCGGGGAGGTGGCACCAGCAGAGGAGGAGGAGCTGGGGCTGCATTGCCTCTGGGTGGACAAGTTCACCCCCCGGCGCTACATGGAGCTGCTCAGTGATGATGTGAGGTGCTAGGATCAGTGAGGGCTTGGGTTTTAGGTGGGCTTCACACTTTTATTTACTCTTTCTTAATGCTGGGGAGTCATGGTTTTACTTATGGAGCTTTCTGGCTGGGATTCTGGCACTGTTGAACCTGCCTGGGGACAGTGCTGCTGCCAAGAGCTTGGGACAGGGGGTTTTCAGCAGTAGGCTGTGGAGCTTCTGACAAAAACTGTGGAAGATGACAAGAACGATTGGGTGGCCATTAACCAGGACTTCTTGACTATTTTGATTAATTTTGGGATATTAGAATAGCTGGAAGCCTGGGCAGCCTCTCCCTCCCATGGCGGGGGTGACGTGCTGCATACTCAAATTCTGTCTGGGCAGACACGCTCTGGGTTGCCCCCTGGGCTTGGTTCCTTCCTCTGCAGCTCACCCTCGTTCTTAAGCCCTGATGGAGGGACCTTACTTTGTCCTTGGCCAGATCCTTCTGAGTTTTGATGGGGTTTGTTTGCTTTCTTGCCTGACATGCAGTACACAAACCGCTGCCTTCTGAAGTGGCTGAAGCTCTGGGACACGGTGGTGTTTGGGAAGGAGAAGGCTGTGAAGAAAGCCAAGGCTGATGCTCATCCTCCATTCAACAAGCCCAAGGAGCAGCAGAATAAGTGGAAAACAAAGGTTCAGCTCATGGAGGAGATTTTGGAAGCTGAGCTGGACCAGTACAAGAGACCTAAATACAAGGTGAGCAGGACAGGACACCACCGTGGTGGGTTTCGTCTCCTATCCCACTCATGCCACCACCAAGGTGAGGAGCAGGCTCTTCCCTTTCGCCTTTTCCAGTACATATCCAGGAAAAATAGGGTTCCTTGTTACTTATTAGCAAATATGGGTTTTTCTCTTTTCTTCTTCTTCTGTTTTGGCTTAGGTAGTGTGATAACATGGGGAGGGAACAGACTTGCTCCAGCCAAATAAACAGGCCAGGTGAGGAGAGATGTACTTCTTTTAGCAGATGTTGGTCTTGGCTTTATTTGTTTGGGGCAGACGTGCCCTGCCTTGGAGCAGGAGTTTCTGCATCTGGAAAAGAGCAGTGATGCTCAGATGCTACAGGGAGCAACGATAACAGGCCCAGGCCAGCTTACCAGCTTCAGCCAGTCCAGTGATCCAGAGATACTAACAGTGTAGCTTCTCAGGAGTGTAATTCTGGAGGGGATTTTGTTCAGCTTTTTCAACTCAACGTTTTCAACTTTCAACTGTGAACTTTAACATATTCACGAGAGATGCTGCCAGGATGACTGTGTCACCTCTGGGAGTTTGTTATATTCTCCTCCCTCCGGTGACTTTCCATTTTCAAACTATGTCTACAAACCCATGCAGCAGCTCCCAAGGGTTGGAGCAAAAGGCTTTGCAGGTTGCAGAGCCTCCTTCCCCTGCGTGGAAGCCTCAGTGGGTGCTGGAGGAAGCTCAGCCTTGCTGCCTGCTGGACTGACAGCACCTCTCTGCCCCAGGTAGCCCTGCTCTGTGGCCCTCCTGGCTTGGGGAAGACCACACTAGCCCACGTCATCGCGAAGCACGCGGGGTACAACGCTGTTGAGATGAACGCCAGGTGAGTCTGCACCCCCTGCCCTGCCCCTGGAGCTGGCAGAGGTGATGCTGGTGCTGGGGGTGATGCTGTGCCACAGCAGCCCAGCTCTGTCTTGTCTTGCAGTGACGACCGCAGCCCCGAGGTTTTCAAGACTCGCATCGAAGCTGCCACCCAGATGAGGTCTGTGCTGGGCGCCAACGAGAAGCCCAACTGCCTGATCATCGATGAGATCGACGGCGCGCCCGCGGTAAGCCCAGCCTGGAGCTGGACACTTCCTGCAGTAACCACCTAAGCCACAAAGTCATAGAATGCCAGGGTGGAAGGGACCTCAAGGATCATCCAACCTTTCTAGGTAGGAACACAGTTCAGATGAGATGGCCCAGCACCTTGTCAAGATGAGTGTTAAAAGTGTCCTGTGTTTGGGAATCCTTGTATAAAAAAGGGAGTCTCCAGCTTCTTGGCAGCCACTCTTTACTGGAACATGGCAGTAAGGTCTCCCCTAAGCCTTCTTGTCTCTAGACTGAACAAACCCAGTTCTCTCAGCCTTTCCAGCACTTTGATGATCTTTGTGGCCCTTGTCTGGACCCTCTCCAGCCTGTCTGTGCCTTTTTTGTTTAGCAGGGACCAGAACTGAACACAGTGTCAAGTGTGGCTTGACAAGTTCTGAGCAGGGTGGGCTGATGACTTCTTTATCTTTGCTGGTGTTGCCCTTGTTGATGCAGCCCTGCATCCTTGGCTTGCTTGTTGCCCACCAGGACCTGCAGGTCCCTTTCCACAGAGCTGCTCCTCAGCCAGGTGGATCAGGGTCTGTGCTGCACTCCTGGGTTAGTTATTGCCATCTTAGCAGCTCATCCACTTGGAGAGAGGTTTCTTGCTTCTGAACAGCAAAAACTCATCCTGCTAGGGATTGTCTGCCCTTGATTATTTGTTCTTTTTTCTTCCCCAGGCATCTATCAATGTGCTGCTAAACATCATCCACCGTAAGGACGGGGAGGGCGAGGCAGGGGCTGGCCCGGGGCGGCGGAGGCGGCGCGAGGGTGGCCTGCTGCTCAGGCCCATCATCTGCATCTGCAACGACCAGTTAGTGTCACCTGCATGTCCAGGAGGGACGGGGAGCTGAGACCCTGCCCCACTGGGCACCCAGCCAGAGTTTTGTGGTGCCAAGTTATCTGCTGTCAGGCCTGCGGCTTGGAAGTTGCTTATAAAAAGTAAAGCTACAATGTGCTCAGCTTTCCGGAAACCCCCCCAGGTTCTGCATCCACTGGGGTCACTTGTAGCTGGGTGTGAGTGGACGGTTGTGTTTGAGTGTCCCCAAGGGTGCAGGGGTGTACAGGCAGCTGCTAAATAACCCACCTCTTTTTGAGCAGTGTTAAACGTTCAGTCTGGAGAAGAGAAGGCTCTGGGAAGACTTCAGAGCAACTTCCAGTGCCTGAAAGGGCTTCAGGAAGCTGGGAGGGACTTTTTACAAGGGCAAAGAGTGATGGGACGAGGGGAAATGGCCTTAAACTGGAAGAGGGGAGATTTAGTTGAGATATTAGGAAGAAATCCTTTGCTGTGAGGGTGGTGAGACCCTGGCCCAGGTTGCCCAGGGAAGCTGTGGCTGCCCCATCCCTGGCAGTGTTGAAGGGCAGGTTGGATGGGGCTTGGAGCAGCCTGGGCTGGGATTAATGGCTGGGTGCTTCCCTTTGCCAGGTACGTCCCTGCCCTGCGGCCGCTGCGGCAACAGTCCTTCCTGCTCACTTTCCCCCGCACGGCACCGTCCCGGCTGGCCCAGCGGCTCTGTGAGGTGTGGTGTGGCCCGGGGCTCCCCTGCCCCCCTCCCCAGCCAGGGCTGGGGGTCCCTCCCCACTGACCCCCCTCTCCTGCAGATCGCCCTGCAGCAGGGCATGCGGGCGGACACGGGAGCGCTGCTGGCGCTGTGTGAGAAGACTGACAACGACATCCGCTCCTGCATCAACACCCTGCAGGTACCACGGGGGGCTGGGGGGGCACAGACCTGCTCTTGCCTTGATCTGGGCTCGGATGGGAAGGCAAAAAACAACTATGTCCCAGGCAGATCCTTAAAACACCCACACCTGTCCCCTTTGTTATTTTTAACCCTGATTCCCCTACAAAGCAAGGACGGGTGCCTCTGTCTCCAGCTCTCCCAGCACCAGCTGCCTGGTGTGGGACCCCCCAGCCCTCTCTCTTGTGTTGCAGTTCCTGCATGGCCGAGGTCAGAAGGAGCTGAACGTGCAGATGGTGCAGACAATGAGGATTGGCTTGAAGGACCAAAACAAAGGGCTCTTCTCCATCTGGCAAGAAATCTTCCAGCTCCCAAAGGTCCAAAGGTAGCAAGGAATTTATTATCTCTGCTGTCTGCTTGGGGCATGCTGCTTCTAGTAGATCAAGACCTGTGGTGGAGAAACCTGAAAGGTTCTGGAGAGCTGGTCTGTCTTGCACCAAGCCAATCTTGATCAGCAGATTTGTATGTCCAGATGCTCTTTGGCCACTCCTCTTTAGCACCCAATAATTCAGCATTGGTATTGCCTTGAGTCTGATTTGGAAGGTCCCAGTTATTCCTTGCTGGTCTGTTCAGTGCTGGTGCTCCCTGAGCTCTTCCCTTTGGACTCCCCCCAGACACAGGATAGGAATGGACCCTACTTTGACAACCCAGCTCCTGGTGGGTGATGAGGACCTGTTGCATCCTGGGGGGACAGCTGGCTTCAACCAATCCTCTCACCGCTTCCACCATGTCCTGCACCTCGCTGTCTCCTCAGGGGAGCAGGAGAAGCTGGCCCAGGTAGAGTGGCCGTGGTGGGGGGGAAGAGCTGGGCCCCTTCCTCTGCTCTGCTCTGGTGACTGGAGCAAGGGCAGCTCCTGATCCTGGTCGTTGTGGCTGGTAGGCGCTTTGGGAAATCCCTCCCTGCAGTAGGATTGTGTTAGTTTTGGCTGGAGTTGTTGGGGTGTTGTGCTGGAGCTGGGCCCAGTGGGATGCTCTGACAGGATCATTCTCCTGGCCTCGAGCTGCCTCTAATCCTGGGTCTGCTTCCAGGGTCTGTACGAGAATTTCCTGAACATGAAGGTGCGGGACTCCAGTTTGAGCTCGGTGTGCTTGGCCCTGGAGTGGCTGGGCTTCTCTGACCTGCTCAGCCAGGCTGTTCTGCACGGGCAGAGCTTCCAGCTGATGCGGTACCTGCCCTTCCTGCCCGTGGCTTTCCACCTGCTCTTCGCAGCCACCCACGTTCCCCGCCTCGCTTATCCCAGCAGCCACCACGATGCAAGTACTGGGGAGGGCACGGTGGCAGTTCTGTCACCTGTGGGGACGTGGGCAGTTGCAGCCACGGCTGAGTTGTCCCTGTCCTCTCCACCCAGGCCCTGGCCAAGCTGCAGCACATGCAGAACCTGGTGGTGTCCATGGTGTCGGGGATAGCGCCCAGTGCCCGCAGCCGCGCGGGGCAGCAGTCCCTTGTCCTGGAGGTGCTGTGCCTGCTGCTGGACATCATCGCCCCCAAGCTCCGGCCGGTGAGTGCCCACCAGCCCCCTCCCACTGCTCTGGTGGGGGTCCTGCCCAGGTGACATGTCCCTGTCCCCTCCGCAATGCCCCCGCTCCCCCATGAGGGCTGGAACACATCCCGTGCGCTGCATCGTCCAGGCTGAGCTATCCCAGACCTGTCCCAAATTCAGGGTGGGTTTGACATTGCAGCTGGTGCAGAGGCTGGAGGGAAGCTGGGGATGCAGCACCAAGATTCCTGACTGCTGGGTGTGTGGGAAGGGGGTGTCCTGCACCTCCTGGACCCCTGCACCTGGGGGTGGGCTTGGTCTCAGCAGAGGTCTGGGGGGCTTGGCCTCAGCAGGGGCTTGGGGGGCTGTTGCAGTCTCCTTCCTGCAGCTGGTTCACGGTTGTGTTGGGTGCATTGACCTTTTGGGCCATCAGGGGGATGTTCTGAGGAGTGTCTCTAAGAGGAAGCTAAATTTGGCCTGAACCTTGTGGGTATTAATTATCCCTTCACATATAGAAAAAACCTTCATGCTTCAGGTTATTTTTGTGTTTAGGAGTAATTGCTGGTTAATGATGCTCTCCCGGTGCTGGGCTCTGCTCTCCCCCCAGGTGAACACCCAGCTCTACAGCCTGAAGGAGAAGCAGCAGCTGGCAGACCTCATCAGCACCATGCTGGCCTACAACCTCACCTACCACCAGGAGCGCCTGCCCGAGGGCCAGTACGTCTACAGGCTTGACCCGTGAGTCCTGAGGGTGGGGAGAAGGTGTAAGGGTCCAAAACATCAGCAGAGTTCAGGAGGGTGTTGTGCTATTGAGTTGGTTTCTTGCAGCAGGGTTGCTGTGAGCTGCCCAGTGCTGGAACTTCCTTTGAGAGTGTCTCTGCAGGGATTATCTGCTCTTTTGCCTTGTTTCTTCAGAGGAGGAGCCTGAAATGGGGCTGGTTTTGCTTTAATGGGATTAAAGGAAAGGAAGCAGCTGCCTCGTGCCTGTTACCAGAGATGGCAAAGGAGGGACCAGAGCTGCCAGGGGCTAGTAGCAGTGATGGGGACAGCAGGTTCAGCCAGGCATGCTGCATGCAGGAAGTGACCACAGGAGTGCTCCTAGTCATGGCTGGAGCCTGTTTTTCCAGGCAGACTTGTGCCTCACAGGGGAAAAAGCAGGAGGAAGAGGAAGGACAAACCTCCCCTGCAAAGCAAGACAGGCTCCAAGGGCTTGTGCTGGGAGCTTTCCATAGCACAGGGCGTGTCGAGGGGGTGTCCACACCCTAGGGCTGTTGCAGTAGGTGACAGGGCAGTCAGGGCTGGTGGTACCAGGGGTTCTGTGGGTTCACACCTCAGCACTGGGTTGTGCAGCATCTCCCCTCGTGTGCTGCTGCTCAGCAGGCCAGGGCAGAGTGTGGGGGTCATGGCCAGCACAGGCCAAGGCAGGAGCTGCAGCCGGTGCCTCCTGCTGCAGTGAGGTAGAGCTGCACCCCTACACCCCCAGAGACTTTTTGTTGTCAAAAAGCTTGGTTTTAATTGCTGAGCTCATATAGGCAGCTGTTGCTAGACTGGAGTCTCCCTGGGCTTGAAGTCTGTATGGAGCCTCAAACACTCTCAGGGCTTTGCTGAAGTAGTACAGACCTGACCACAGTTCAGAGCAATGCTGATGTCTTGCTGGTGCAAAGTTAATTACAAAAGTTAGCCTCTGTTAAATCAAGCAGCTGTATCTAATTACAGTGAAGCACCTTATTATTTCTTTTTCCCATGGAAAGGCCAGTGGGAGCTGCAGGGGCTGCAGGGAACCAGCCTCCTCCCCTACCCTCCCTGTGCTGGGCTGTGCCACCAAAATGTGGCTGTGGGAAAACCACGGGGCCTTGGGAGCCATGTGGCACAAGCAGGTGCCTTGCTTTGCTCCACTTCACCTTTTTTGGTAAGGTCTGAACCCATTTCCAGGCCAGGCACAGGGGTGACAGGGACCACGGGGATGTCATGTCACTGGGGCACCTGTGAGTGGTGTCCTGGCATCTCTCTGGCAAGCAGAGTTGTTCTTTGCAGAAAAAGCTGTGCTTTCTCTTTAAAACCTTTTAATTAATGAATGTAACAGCTCATTTCTGAATGACTGTAAAGCCATCTGACACAGGACTTTGCTCCCTTTATTTTAAGAGGAATAATATTGAATGTGGATCAAGTGGGAAGCACTTAGAGCTGGCAGGGGAGCAGGCCCAGCTGGGTGCTGGGGCTGTCCCTGGGCTTCCGCTGTGCTCAAACAGGCCAAACTCCAGGGTTGCTGCACCAGCCTCCTTAGGAAGAAAACTGCTCTGATTAGCCACAATTACTGTTCATGGCCATATCTCAATTAAAGGGCTCCCTGCAGACAGCTCGGGGGTCATGCAGAGGGTTGTGGTGCCGCTTGTGCTCAAGCTGTGATGTGACCGTGGCTTTTTCAGGGCAGGCTGTTGGGCACAGACCTGCCTGCAGTTTCCTGCACTTGCATTACAGGCAAGATTAAAAAGCACATAATCCCTCCCGGGTTCCCATTCAGCTGGGCTGCCCTGCAGGAGCCTGGCTGGGCAGGGCTGGCACCGCTCCCTGGGCTCCTCTAGCGCTGCCAAGCACACGCACAGACCCGGGGAGGGGGAAACTGAGGCGTGGGGGCCAGGATCACACCCAGAGGCTGCAGAGGATGGGGCTGGGTCTCCCTGGGCCCGTGTCAGGCTGCAGTTTGCATAACACTGTTTTATTTTTTTGGTGTTGATTTCTTTTCTCTGCTTGTTGCGTTGCGCGGGGCAGGAACGTGGAGGACGTGTGCCGGTTCCCGGACCTGCCGGCTCGCAGGCAGCTCAGCTACCAGGCCAAGCAGCTCATTGCCAGGGAGATTGAGCTGGAGAAGATGAGGAGGACAGAGGCTTTGCTGCAGGCAAAAAACCTGGGCGAGGTAGGGAGAGGTCCTTGAGCCTTTTTTTTTGGGGGGAGCGGGTCTGTTGATGGGGATAAAGCCCTTAGGCCTGGTGTGGGGACCTGCTCGTTCCAGAGCAGCCAGTGGCTTTCACTCTGCAAGCAGAAATCCAGGATTAACCCCTGCCCAGTTGCAACCTTCTGCCTGCACATCTGCCCCTGGGCAGCACGTCAGTGCTGGAGGGATGTGCCCCCAGGGCTTGTCTTTTTGCAGGAATTCTGGAAAGAAACTCTCACTGCGAGTTAAAGCTTTAAACCTTTCACCTCTGCAACCAGGGTTGGGAGGAGATGGGAATTTTTGTTTGTTTGGCTGCGATTTGTTCATGTCCATGGGGGAGCTGAGCTGCTCTGTTCTGCCTGGACCTTCCCTTGCTGCTTCACTTTGATCCTCCCAAAGATCCCAAAGCCCCCAGGAGGAGCAGTTAGTCTGCCCACTTTCCCTTCATGAAGCAGGAGGCAGGAGAAGGTGAAAACAGGTCGAAAAGGCTGAGAGATAGTTGGTGCCTGCCCTGCCCCAGTGCCGTGGGGATAATTAATCCCTGAGAAGCCCTTCTTGCAGCAGAAGGACTTTCTCAGGGGAGGCATGGGGCAAAGAGATGCTGTGAAAACATCTCTGAAGGCTCCTTGTTTATGTGGTGCTGACTGTGAAGTCCCAGAGCAAGGGACCAAACACAGGGGTGCCTGAAGTGCTGCTGAGAGACAGAAAATGTGAAAAAAAAAATAATCCTTGCCAAGTTATTTGTGTACTGACATTGAACCCAGGAAGGGCAAAGAGAAGGGGTGCGCAGGATGGGTGACAAGTCCTGCCCTCAGTCTGTGCATCACTGGTGGGGGTTGCCCAAACCTTGAGCTGGGCTGGCCCTGAGGGGATCCTCTCTCAGGTCTTTCCTTCCTGCAGGAGCCCAGGAGCAGCCTCAGTGAGAGGGAGAAGCAGGGGAACACAGGGCCAGCCATGCCCCCCAACCACCAGCAGCGCCTGGAGCACATTGTCCAGAGGGCGACGGTGGAGGACAAGGTGAGGGGGCTGAAATTTCTACCTTGTGTCCTGCCAGCTCTGTGAGAGACTGGCTGTCTCCGTTGCTATTTATTTATTTTTAGTAGTGTCTTTTAATAGAATAGTCCAGCACCGTAAGTGCATCGCTGGGGCTGGAGCGTGGGGGTGGATTAGATCTGGGGGAACATTATGGATGTGCCCTGAGAAGCTTTCAGGGGTGGGGAAGGAAAGAGGTGGGGGTATTTGGGCCACAGCAGCTGAATTTTGGCTCTGGAAGCTGCAGGGTTGGGGGGGAAAGAGCCGCTTGTGGCAGGGGGAGGAATGTAGATGGGTAGGGGGGGCTGCTGGTTCCACCCTGGGAGTCCTAATGGTGGCCAAGAGGAGCAAGAGGTGGCTTCTGCCCTCCTCCTCTCCACGGGCTCAGCATTGAGACCTTGGCCATCCATAAAGCTTTGCTTTAGCACTGGGAGCCTTAAAGTTTGTCTCTTTTCCCTCAGTTTTGAATGCACTTTGCATTCCCCCCCCTTTCCGTGGGATTTGCATCCTGCTCTTGCTCAGCCGCTTCCTCCTGCACTGGGTGCTGGGAAGGGGCTGGTGCAGCCCCTGGGGGGAAGTTGGGGGGGTAGACAGGGTTTGCTTTTGGGTGGGGGGGGTGACAAGGTTTGCTTTGGGTGTCTCCAGCTGTGAGGTGGGGCTGTGGGCACCGACAGAGCCGCCCTCACCACCCGCTCTTTGCTTTTCACAGCCTGAGACCGACTTCTTCGGGCGCCCCGTTCGGCGCCAGCGGGTGGCCCTGGCCCCAGGTGGGTGGCAGGGGGACACCTGGGTGGGTGACAGAGGGACAGGGTGACCACAGGTGCTGCTGGGGATGTCCCTGCATTCACCTGGACCCCCTCCCACAGCTGCCTGCACAGGGTTTCTGTCCTTGTTCCTGGGGGGAGGTAAGCGCAGTGAGGGGGGATATTGAGCGGGGGTGTCTGCAGGCAGGTTGGGGGATTCTGGGGACACTGAGCTGGCGGGGGGGGGGGGACACAATTGTGGGTACCTCAAGTGTTTGCAGGGTCCAGGACATGGGAGCATCAGCTCTGCCTCTGTGACCCCCCCTCATGCTGTGTGAACCCCCCACCGCCATGCCCAGCAGCAATTCCCTGGCCCCTGCCCAGCCTGGGCACAGGTTGTAAGGTCACAGGTTTAAAATTTCTGCAAGTTTTTGACCTCCATCTCCACCCCCCCCACCCCCTCCCAGTCCCTCAGGCCTCAGAGGAAGGGTCGATCGAGAGCCAGATGGGAAAGGCCGTGGGGAAGAGCGACGTCTGGTTCCGCTTCAACGAGGGGGTTTCCAACGCTGTCAGGAGGAACATCTACATCAAGGACCTGCTCTAGCAGGTGCAGATGACACCCAGGAAAATTAGAAAGCTGGAACCGAAGAGAGAAGCTGGCTTTGGCTTTCTGACCTAGGGCTGGGACATGTGTGCGTGATCCCTGTGTGTTGTTCTTTTTTTTTAAGTACCTGCTTGTTTAAAAAAAAATAATAAAAAATATGTATAAAAAAATTCATCATGAAGTATTGTTCTGTTTATTTCATTTACAAACCCGTGGTTGTCATACTTCTGCCTGCGTTGCTGCAAAATTGTATCCTACAGTATACAAAAGAATATTGAAAATGGCTGAAAAATGTTTTGTGGGGTTTTTTTTTTTATAAAAGTTTTGTTCCTTTACCAGTTGAAAAAGCTGCCTGGGTGGTGGTGGCAGAGGGGAGGGACTGGAAGCTGGAGCCTGACCTTGGAGAAACCTGTGCTGCTCCTCTCCCCCAACCCTGCCCACCCCCCGGGGCTTTCCCAGCAACCCCTATTAAAAAAGAAACACATCTACTACTAAAAAGAAGAAGACGAGGGTAGGGTTTTTGTTCAGGTAGTCATATTAGGAAGGTAGCTAATAAAAAAGTGCACATTCAGTGTTGGGGGGCAGCGAGGGGTGGTGGGGCTGGCCTGGGCAGGGGGCTGTGTGTCCTCCCCCCACTCAGAGGATGGTGCATTTGCCTTTTTCCACCCAGGGGTTGTTTTTCATCAGCTCGGGGTTGAGGAAGGGATCTTCTGGAATGCCATCCTCGATCCACTTGACAAACCTGCGGAGAGGGGAGCAGAGGGGTGGGCAGTGGGCTGGGGAAGGGGCGGCCAGGGACCCTGGGCGGGGGGGGTTGGGGGGCTGAATAGGGGGAGGGGTGGGAGCTGCAGAGTCACTCACTCAGGTATTGTCTTGGAGGACATCTCCCGCTTGTAGGCCAGCTGGTACTTCAGGCTTTCCACCTCCTTCTTCCACTGTGGAAGGTCCCACTCATCCATGGCAGTGGCCGGGGACTCCGCAGGGCTGAAAAATAAGGATGTTAGTGCCCTAGTTCATGGTTACATCCTGCCCTGGGCCCCCTGCAGCTCAGCATTCCCCAAAATAGGGTGTCCACCCCAGACTGGGGCCAGTGTACCACCACGCTCCAGGGGAACTGTCAGGGTTGTTTTTCATGAGGCAGAGGCTGCACTTACCTTGGGATGTGAGGTCAGCCTGGCAGGGGCTGGTGCCCAGCACTGGCTTCTTGTTCCCAGGCCGTGCCCACAGGCATATGCAAAACCCCAGAATCAGCCAGATTTGACTGTGATTTGGGTGCTTGGGGTGGAGAACAGCAAACAGCAACCAGGGGCTATTTGGGGGATTTTGGGGGCGGGGGGGTATTTGCCTTACTGCCGTAGCCCTGAGGGGGCCCAGGAGGGATTTTTGGGTGTCTGCACGGGCATCCACCCTGCCCCAACCCCCTGCTGCAGTGGCCCTGGGTGCCACCTAAGGGTGGGGAAACTGAGGCATAGCAGCTGATGACCACAGTTACACAAGGCCTTTGGGAGCACCTGGCTCCCTGTGCCACCCCAAGAACCAGTAGCACAAGGGGACCTTCCCATGCTTGTGGTCTTTCATGCCCCCCCCCCCGCCCTGACTCTCTAAAGCTGCTTTGCACCCCAGGGATGCCCCTGCACCCCATCACACACCCAGCCCAGGCTGCAAACCCCCAGCATGGGGCAAGGTGGGGAGTGGGGGGGCTGCAGGCAGGGATGGGGGGGTGTGCGGGGGGGTGGGGGGGTGCAGGTAGGGGCTGCAGGCAGGGGCTGGGGGTACTACAGACAGGGGCACAGCAGCCACAGGCTCCAGCACAGCTCGGCAGCTGCACAGGCTGCCCCAGCCCGGCCTCTCTGCAGAGCATCCCCCGACCAAACACCCAGGAAGGCGAGTGCCCAGAGCCCAGCATCCCCCCCCCCCCAGCACCCCCAAACCGGCCTTGCCGGAGCTCGCGGGAGGCAGATGGAGACCAGCATCCTCAGACCCACTCCAGCCATCCCAGCCCCGTGGCCAAACCCTCCACCTACCTGGGCTGGAAAAGGCTTTGGGAGAGGGGGTTGTGTCCGTCCCCGCCGCGCTGCCCTGGCCTCGCCTCCTGCCAGCGCTCCCCTGGCTGCTGCTGAGCCCAAATCCTCTGTGTAATCTATTAATGTACGGCTGGTCCAGCTGCCTCCGACACGGCAGGAGCCGGATAATGGGAACGTCCTCCCCCTGCTGCTCCCGGGGGATTTGGCTCCGCTGAATGGGAACGCCCGGGCTGGATGGAGGCAGCGTCCTGGTACCCGGCGGCTGAGCTGCCGAAATGGGGTTACCTCCCCCTGGCCCTGAGGGCCCCAAGGAGAGGGGGCAACGTGGTGGGATACAATGGCACCCCAGGGAGGCCCTTGCTCCTGCCCTGCATCCCTGCATCCCTGCCCTGCATCCCTGCCCTGCATCCCTGCCACCGCTTTCCCGCAGCTGCTCCTGCTGTGCTGCCCCTGGGTTCTGTGCTTCCTCTCACTTCCCTGGTGCTGGTGGAACTGGGGATGGACTGAAAAAACAGGGGGGAGAAAACAAATCCCAGAAAGTTTGTTGCAGTTGGAACAGACCAACCACGGGGTGGGTGAAGGGGCAGCAGAACCAAGTGCAGTGTTATGAAAAGATCCCGAGTGACCTCCCGGGAGGGGCAGGGGCAGGGATCCCACTTGCAGCTGTTACCTGATTAAAGGCAGTGCAACGGCTGCAAAAGCAAGAACACCAGCAGTGAAGCACAAGCATCCCCCACAGACCCTTCATGAAAACAACCAATTAAAAAAAAAAAAGCCCAAATCTTAAGGTAATTTCAGTGACTGCAGCTTTGTAGCTAAAAAAAACAGAGAAAATAGAAGTTTCTACAAAGAAAAAAACCTACCTGAATCCTGCCCCAGGAGCCCCTCCTTGCCACCTGTGTCCGTGGGGGCCAGTGCCTGTAGGGATGGCTGTTTGTCCTCTGCAAAACACACCTGGGCTGGATTCAACCAATTATACAAATAGATGTCACACACAAATGAGTGTGTGGGGTGTGGTTGTTTTTTATTTTATATATGTGTGTGTATATATATATATATATATACACACACACACAAACACTTTTTCACATACTTACACATATATATCCCCCATCTATTGAGGGAAGATATATTAATATTATGTGTGTATTTATAATTTATATTATGTTTAGATGTATTATATACTGTCTATTACATAACATACATAAATATAATACATATATATAAATATATGGGTTTTTATACACACACTCACACATACACGTGCATACAGGTTGTCTCTCCAGGTTGGCAGAAGCCTGCATAGCACTAACCCACTGAGCAGGAGGAATGTGGGTGAAGGGGACCCACAGCAGCCTCAGCACCAAGGGCAGGATGGTGCTGAGCCTGGGGCTGATCTGGGCTCCCCCCACACCCCACGGCCTCCCTCAGCCATCGATCTCAGTAAGAGCTTCCTTGGAGCCTCCAGCCCTCCTGCCTGCTCTGGGAGAGGATGCTGGAGCCTGGGGCTTGGCCAGGGATCGATGGGGCTGTTTGGGGCCAAACCCTGTGCCCCCTGCAGCCCCAGGGGGTTTGTCACCCAAAGGAAATTGCAAATTTATATATATTTGTAATATATTTCTATGTGTGTGTATATATATATATATATATATATATATATTTGTAAGCCCAGCACTGGTGGGCTTCCTTGGCTGCTCCTCTGGGAGCTCCCGTGCTCCCACCACCACCAGCGCCCATGAACAGGGTCAGTGATACTGAGCTCTGACCTGCAGATTATCCAGCTGTTGACATCAACCATAATCTGCCTTCCCTGCCTCCAAACAGTTATGGGAAAGGCTTGGGTTTAACGATAACTGACACTGGGGATGGGTTACTGGATTTCTGTGGATTTTCTGCCATGGGAAGGCAGGGAGCAGGGCCAGTGGGGGCAGGGCAGCACCCAGCGTGTTTCAGAGCCACCATCAACACTGGCCCTAGGCCCAGGGGTCCATGAAGCTCATCTCTCCTGTCAGCAGCCCTTGCCCAGCACACAGCTTCTCTGAAGCCACTGGGAGCCTTGTCTTGGCCAGGCAGCAGGACCAAGGCCACATCCACCTGACCGTTGGGGGGCCTGGGGGGGCCTGCCCATGGTGGCAGCCCCCGTGGAGCAGATTGCCAGGCCTGCATTAGCTCCCCCCCCCCCCAGCTTTGTAGATTAAAGAATTATGAACTCCTGAAGTTTTGCAATATTAATGATTGTAGCCATCTGTTAATCTGGCAGCCAGCAACGATCTGGGCTGTTTTTTTGGTTTTTTTTAACTTTGCTCAGGCCAGTTATTAAAACTGAGTATTTTTGGCTCCTCGTGTCCCAAGGTACCATGCACTGACTTGTGTCCTGTTCTTTCTTGCTGCCCCTGTGCCATTTAGGTGCAGCAGGTCCAAGAGTAGGGGGAAAGGAGCTCTGTGGAGGGAAGGAGATGCTGGGAGCGAGGAACCTCACCAGCCCCCAGCACTGTGCAAAGCTGTCCCTGGGAAGCACAGGGTCTGTCCTTCACACCAGCTAATTCTGGCTCTTTGGGATGGTATTTTACGGAACTCGGTTCTCTGGTGCACACTCCAAAGGGATAAACTCATTTAGGAGGTTAATTAGTGTCCTTGCCAGGAACGGTCTCAGCACTCTCCCACTCAGCAGCCAGGGGTGGGAGCATCACACAGCAGAGGCAGTGTGGCTGGGGCTGGCCCTGCACAGCCCCCTCAGCTCCCCTGGGGCTGTCGACTCGCCCCCCACTCCCAACACTTTTTTGGTACAAATCCATCCTTGCCCACTTCCCACCCTCTAGATCCAGAAAGACCTCAAACTCATCATCCAAGCTTTCCCAGTTGGGATGGGCAGCACCATTCCCAAGTGGAGCAGAGCTGGAAGAGCCAGGCAGGTTTCCTGGCAGCACTAGAGAGGGGGGGGGGTTGGTTATTTGCTCTTATATATTACACTGAAAATTGCCCCCTCCAGCCTGTAAACAATCACTCTATCCACAATGTATTGCAGAAACCCTATCCCTAATCAATGAGAAGGGCTCTGCCAACTGCTGACCACAACCAAGCAGGTACATCAGGCTCCTGGCTCCTATTCCAGCCTTCAAGAACATAAGACAATTTCACTATTTTGAGAGATAATTTTATATTTGATACAGACTCTTACTTGCAAATGTTCTATTTATTCTTTGGCAGTACCAGCTGAACAAACACTTGCTAAAACAGCAGAGTTCTGTTTGCTAAAATGCAGTGTTTGGATGAGAGCTCCAGGTGCCCATTTTCCTCTCCAAACTGCACATTTCAATTTTTAATGAGCTCTCTTCATCTCAATTATACCTGGAGCAAAGCAGAAGAGACCAGCCTTCGATTTACCTTTGGGGTTGGACTAGTCAGTCTCAGGGCAGCAGGAAGATGTTTTCTACTGTAGTGTGTCATGACTACACCTGTCTACCCCAATCCATGCCCCAAGTCAAGTGCAGATCTTCAGACAAAGTCTGTTTCTCACATATAAAAGACTCTGTCATTATCTATAGCATAACCCTCACTATAAGGGCTTGCGATAAGTCATTAAAATTCAAAGTAGATAAATAATGAATAGATATGTCATTTACTTACAGTAAATAAGCAGCTTTGCCTTGTGATGGTAAATCCAGGCTTGAAGAGGTATCAGAACACCTGCCTTCACCCTCCTGTGCCTAGTCCTGCCTGGGGCACCAGACAGCGACATGAAGTTACACCCAGTCCAAGTTCAGTCCCACATTAGGGCTTACTTGGGTTTGCTGGTGTCTCTTTACATCCACAGCAAAGTGACAAGCACAAAGTAACACCCTAGTGTTAGTCCATGGGCACGGACCAACAGAATTTGGAGAGCTGAGGAGCTCTCAGGGCTGCCCAGACCCTGCATCACTGGGAGAGCACCCAGAGAGCATCCCGGGCCCCACAGCAGTGGAGAAAGGAAATCTCTTACAGCAGGGCAAAGCAGAGAACACAGGTACAGACCTACACTACCTCCTTCCTCTTCTTCAACCCCTCAGCCACAACAGGAAAAAGACCCTTCTCCTACTCAGGCAAAGGAGGTGAGAAAGGTCCTGCCAGGAACATGCAAGAAACACCTCACTTGGAAACTGGGATGAAAGACCACAGTGCATTTTGGGGAGCAGAACAAGACACAGCCTGGCCAGCCCTGCTGAGAGCAGATCCTAAGGATCTGGGGACTTCACCCACCTCTGACTGAACTTGGACAGCACGAGATAAAGGCACAGCAACTATTTAAAACAACAAAAAGCCCAAAACAGAACTGACAACATAACGACAGAATTTCTACAGAGTTTTACTTAACATTGTGTGGATTTGGAGGCATGTACACATTTGTAGAAAACTTGAAAAACAACGGAACTTACTGAGATAACAAAAGCTGCAAAAGCCACTGAAAGCCTTAAATGTGCAAAATACAGTTCAAGACATCTTAAGATTCTTCTCCCCAGCTGCCAAACCAAGGCAGACAGGTATAGCAGGGCCAAGAGTATAAATACAAGAGCGTAAAGAGTAGAAATACTTCTCTATTCACTATAATAAGGATTTGAGAAACCCAGAGAGCCATCAGCACCAGTCCAGCATCTATATAGAACATAAAAACAAGGCCACATAACTGGAAAGCCCTGAAAACCAGACTCTTATTTACAAACAAAACAAGCTATTTACTGCATTGGGCCTTCCTGAATCTGGTTCCTTGAAGCAAGTCAGAAAGCTTCAGTTAATGTCCTTCAGCTTCAAGAGTGGTTTAATTTTCATAATGACACAGTAAAGACAAGAGGGTGTGCAGACAGCACTCACACACTGCTGGACACCTGTGGAGAGGCACTTTTCCTTTGTGATACTTCAGCTCCCTCAGCAGCTGTTGTGCTGCAGACACCTCCCCCACAGCACACCTGGGCAACACAGGTACAGACCTGTGGTGCTTTTTGCTGCCTCTGTGTTTCTCTCCCCTCATTCCCTGTGATCAGCATCTCTCTGTAGAATGGCTTCTTAAAAAAAAGAAACAAAACAAAAACCTAAACATTCTTCCTCTTTAAACAACTGCTTAATCTGTGGGCCTGCAAGACAGGAAATTTCCAAAACCTGTCACTGAAATGCAGCTACTCTTCACCACCTTAGCCAAGGATTTTATTTCTTAGATCTGTCTGAAGTCAGATCTTAGCTGAACGTTTCTGGAGATAACAACCAAAACCGAACACAAGGGACTCCAGGAAGAGATTTCTCCAATGAAGACCAATTGGAAAACATTCCTAGAGGTTTCTGCTAAATTATAGTTCTTCAAAAATGTTTATGAACTTGGAGACTTCATTATGAGCTGCAGTGCCAAGGGGCAGGTGCCTTAAGCCCTGGGCAGAGAAAGAAAAACTAGTTAGGGTACACCAGCATGATGAAATAATAATGAATTTATAATAATGTTGTAATAAATGACATTGACACACGTTGGATGCATGATCTATCAAACAATGCATTTAAATATCTAATTGAGAAGCAATATATTTGTCATTGATAGGCTTTGTTGTTCAATTCTAGGACACAGAGATACTCACTACGTTGTGAAAGAAGTTGCAAAGATGCTTTGCCCATGGACACCTGAAAAACAGACAGAGATTCTCACTCCAGTTCCTCAGAGGGCCAGACCTGCCCCTGCCTCAGCCCCTCCCAGTTTTGCATTACTCAAAGCCTCCCGAGAGGCTCATCCAACCATTCACTGCAACTTCCAAACAGAGATGATTTCAGCATCAGCTGTGCAGTAAAATAATGAAGACAAAGATCAGCCATAAACAAGATTTCATCAGCCTCCCTTGGCTCAGGGCTGGAGCACACACTGAAACTCACAGCCCAGAAAAGGTGATTATTGGAACTGTACATTTGTTAAATGCAGCTTAGCTCATCCACAACAGAGTGCAACTAGACATTTTATTTTCCCAGCTTGGCACTGCAAAAGGTGGAGAGAAGAGACAGACAGCATTTCACAAAGGTCAACTTACATGTCTGTGACTTCCACTTAAGGCAGTTACTAAGAGGTGAATTCTCACATCAGCTCCATGTGATTTAAAAGTGCCAGAGCAAGCAATTACTCTGCCTTCTGGTGTACAACCAGAGTCAATTAATTTAGAAACTATTATGTCAGTACATGAAAGTCTCTCACTCTAAAGCCTATAATGCTTCACTGCGTAACACAGGAGAGCAAGGATTATACTTCTCAACAGCCAGTGGTTTCAGGAGTGACACAGTTTGTTATCATTTGTCATCTAAGTAAAGAACTTTTTCAGCACTCTTTTCCCCACCCACTGAAGCTCTGTGCTGCTGCAGAGCAAATGGCCTCTCTTCTTTTTAAAAGAGGGTAAGAATGAGAGGCCCCAACCTAATGCTGTCCTCAGCCTGCATTACAGTGCACAGATGTTCCTGAATCTGGAGATTTTTGGTGGGGATCTACTCCCTCACCACCCCATGAAATGTTTCTTACCAGTTTAAAAGAAACATTGACATCTGCACACCCACTGTAGACACATAATTTCTGAGCTACTTTCAACTATTTTCTCCAAATCTATCTTTATGCAGTACTATGCCTCCTTAGAGTCCAGCAGCTGCTTTGCTCTAAGTCTTAATTAAGGTTTTTCAGTTGATGACAATGATATTGAGGTAATGGAACCAGACTGTGCTACAAGTCATCCTGATGACAGGTCAGGGTTGCCAGGAGCAGACAACATGTTTTCGTAACAGTGGCATTAGGAAGTGAGAAGGCCATTTGGCTGCAACAGGTAACACAGAACAATTTCTAATCTACCCAAAACATCTTGCTCAGTATCTTTACCACTGCTGGTAACAGGAAAGAATGAAAAACAAGAATGAACTGGGGATTGAGGCTGTTAATTCACAGAGAACTACCAGTGGTGCAACACAATGACTTTCTGTTTGGCTGTCACAAAGATTCACACTTACACATGCAGGTTCTCTGTAATGATGTTCAGAGCAAAGAGGCCAATGGATTGCATCTTCCTGTGTCTGCAGGTCAGGAACAGGCACAGGAATTCTCCCACATATTGGGGACCCAGGTTTTGCCACCTAAACAATGTAAAACCAGAAGACAGAACACAGCAGGTCAGAGACAACTTTCCTGTTGATTCCTAGTAACTCACTTGCATTCTTGAGTTACTCAGAGCACTGGGCTGGCTGGTTCCAAAGAGCTAAGGGTTATCTCTCTGCCAAACCCCACTACTGTGGGACTGTTCCTCTGGTTTCCACCAACAGACAGACCCTCAGGGAGCCAGGAAGTGTTTACTCACAGTTTGAACATTGTTGCTTTCTGACGATTTAGATCTCTCAAGATCAGGTTGACAGTGCCCTGGAGAATATGTTCTTCATAGGAAAGATGCTCCAATAACAATCTCAGAGCCCAAAAGTTATTCTAGGAAGTGACAAAATAAGACCAATGATTTAACCTAATTGCCAATCATTTCTTAAAAACAAAATCAATTCAAGGTCAGCAAAGCTAAAGGGGAACAAAACCAAGTTAAATAGGCCTAAAATCTCCAAGTTGGTGTTAGGCAGGTTTTAAATATAATTGGTTTTAACTTCTTAGAACAGAAATCAGTATCTAGGACTCACCCCAAAAGCCAGGGTTATCTCTAAGAAGGAATTCAAGTATGGAAGATCACAAAAAAGCATCTGCTGTACTGCTTGTACTGCAAGGATAAGACAGGCCTCATGGTGCAACTACAGGAAGAGACATCAACAAGAAGGGATATATATTTAAAAGCCCATTTTTCCAACTACTTGTATATTGTATCCAGTCAAATGAGCACTAAATCACTGTCGTTCCAGAAGGACAGGTTGGATGTCAGACATGAACAGATACTTTTGTTACACAGCTTGTTTTACCTGGGGCTCTCTAAGTCCTCACAGAAACACAGTCTCACATCACCAGAGAAACAGAATTAAAGGGAAAAGAAACTTCTGGCCCAGGAGTCACATATTTGGAAAGTAAGCTACATGTAACTTCCTGAAAAGAAGCAAAAAAGAATAAGATAGCTCCTGAGATGTGTTGTCTGTATTTAATATGGGATACATTTCCAGCCATCTTCAAATGTGTTCCACTAGACTTGAAGCCATCACTAAACAAGTTTAGAAATTCTGGGCTGTTCCAAGTTTTGAGACAAACACATTGTCAAGCCTCAAAGGAAAGTCTTCATTTTGAACCAAACAATACAAGGATACCTCAGAAGAAGTTCAGACAGATTCAATTAGCACTTTATAAATGCACAAATCTGGAGAATGATGAAGATTTGTCCTAGGTTGAAGATGGTGTCAGACCAGAACAGACCCTGATAATTTTCTTACCCTCAGATACCTGCTCTAGCCTGTGCCAAGAACAGTCTTATGCTGATTCCCAAAAACAACTTCAAGCCCCCTCTTAAAAGTTGTTTGTAAATAATTCAGCTGTTTTCAACTCTGCAGCATCTTCAAGCACAATACAACAAATGGTAAATTTCCTTGTTGCCACATGCACACTTACATGAGGAGTGAAAATAGCAGATGGCAAAGAAACATTAATTCTTGCCTTCAGGTCCTCCAGGAGGCCCCCACCGACAGCGAGCACCCCCTGCGACGGAAATAATGAGTCACAAGTGAAGGGGTGTCCAGACACTCTGCAAACATCAGACCATGCCCAAGACAGTTCTTCCACGTGCTTTTAGTTATTTATTCAGCATTTTTACAGACAAGGTTGACCACTCAACACCCTCCTCGAGGAAGGTGAAGGCTCTACAGCACTAACCAAATGACAGGCAGCTGCTTGTTCTTGGGAAGAAAATACCCAGATACTCAACCTTTAGGACCATCTGAACGCATTATTATTAACCTTCCTATCCATTTTGCTATCTGATACATCTCAAGATTAAAAGGTGCAGACTCAGTAGAAGGCACTGAGATGCAAGCAGGGTTCATCTGTTCACTGCTGCATTTAACACTCCTGAATCACAGCATTTTGCAAAGTGTTACACCTGGCACAAACCACAGGAGTATTTGATGTAAAGTTAACCTCAGTATTTAGAATGAGCCAGTGCTCACATCAAATGAAGTCTTGTATAAAAACAAACCAACAGATACTCCCATTTCACAGTATTGTTTCAGTTACCTTTTGGAAGTCAAGTGGTGGCTCTTTCAGGGTCAGAGGATGTAGGTGCCCACTTCTTTCCAGTAAACTGCTACTCCCCAAGATCATGATGAGGGAACTCCAGCATTTAGGCTGAAATGCAGCAGAACATTTGTTTTACAGAGTCAAATCCATTCAGAGGTGTAAACTATTCAGAGGGAAAAGGGTCTGATAGCAAATCCTTGCATTAGAGAAGTAACTGGACAGTGCAGGTATCTCAGAAACATTGCATGGGCCACAGAAACACAGTTAGTACAGACTCACATTCCTGTAGAGGGAGATGTTGCTATAAAGGAGCCTGAGGGCCTGCTTGATTAGAACACCATTTTTCAAGGGAGACCCTGCAAGAAGAAAAAAATCAAAACTTATCATACATTCCCTAAACAGAGAATAGACACAAACCAGATATTAGCTTAGTTACTGATATGTTTCTACAGAAACCTAATGAAAAGAAACAAATGAGTGATTACAGATATTTTACAGTATTTTGTAGGTTCAGAACAGACAAGCATCGTCAACTGTAAAACACTGTTCTGGAAAGCTGGAAAGAATTGAAATGATTTGGGTTGGAAGGGACCTTCAAGATCATCTAGCATGGGCAGGGACACCTCCCACCAGCCCGGGCTGCTCCAAGCCCTATCCAACTTGGCCTTCAACACTGCCAGGGATGGGGCAGCCACAGCTTCTCTGGGCAACCTGGGCCAGGGTCTCACCATCCTCACAGCAAAGAATTTTTTCCTAACGTCCAACCTAAATCTCCCCTCTTCCAGTTTTGATCCAGACTGAACTGAATACAATTTAGACTAAGACATCACAGAACAAAGTCCTCATGATGTACATCACAGCACAGTGCAATACACACAGTCAGCATCTTATCTAAGAATTCTCCTAGTAGCTGGACATTTCCAAAATAAACCTTTCCTCTCAGAACATACCTTGACAAGTAGCACACACCAAGACAGATGGTCACAGGTATCAGTGTCTCAGTTAATGCCAGAACATAACACAAGGATTGTGAAACCCTTCCCACCAGGAAGCTTTTATTCTCAAGGTCAAGGCTGGGACACAGCAGAGTGCCAAGTCACACCCACTGCCCTTGGTGATGCCATGAGGTAACAGAGCTTTGTGTTTCCTCTTAACAGGTTGCTTTCAGCAAAACAGCCTCACAGCTGACAAAACCAGCCTTCTGTAGGAAATGTACTAAACAAATTCACTCTCAGATATAAAGACACTCTTCCTGCCTAGTGTTATGTACCATGCTTCAGTCCAGTTACCTCCAGCAACGTTCTGAGGGGCTCAGAGTCAGATGGATCCAGAATCCCTCAGAACGCTGCGAGATTTAACCAACAAGTAAAAGCTGTGACTAAGTCCGGGTCTAAACACAGGTAAGCAAGAAGTGACACTTGCCCACTGTAAGCCAGGGCCCAGAGTCCAGCATATTCTTTCCAACGGGGACACTGCCTGTTCGGAACATCTTGAGGTAGACCTCAAACTGGCAGGGGGTGAGCCTGCAGGCCGTGCAGCAGGCCAGGCTGCCAACCGGGAACAGCAGCGAGTGCGTCGCGTCCAGGAAGTCTCCGCTCTTACACAAGTAGAAGGGGATTTTATCTCTGAGATCCCTCAACCTGGAAAGGAGGAATAGATGAATATTTACTTTTCATCAGCATGAACGATTTACAATAGGTATGTATAGATCTGGTTATGCTTGACCACTAATAAGTTGTGTCAATAAGGTAGTTGCAAGGCAGAGCTGCTTTCACTTTGCAAACAGTGGCCACAGTCCCACTGCTTTTCCTTCTGCCACTTCATTACTGGGGGGCTGGAGCATCTCTCTTATGAGGAAAGGCTGGGAGAGCTGGGACTCTTTAGCCTGGAGAAGAGAAGGCTGAGGGGAGACCTTATTAATGTCTATAAGTATCTAAAGGGTGGGTGCAGGGAGGATGGAGCCAGACTCTTTTCGGTAGCTCCCAGTAACAGAACAAGGGGCAATGGGCACAAACTGGAACATGGGAAGTTCCACTGAAATATCAGGAAAAAATTCTTTACTATGAGGGTGACAGAGCCCTGGGACGGGCTGCCCAGGGGGGTTGTGGGGTCCCCTTCTCTGAAGATACTGAAGACCAGCCTGGGTGCAGCCCTGTGGGATGTGCTCCAGGGGATGCTGCTTTAGCAGGGGGTTGGACTAGATGATCTCCAGAGGTCCCTTCCAACTCTGACAATTCTGTGATTCCATGAAGAAAGGCAGTCTGGGATACAATCTTAAGGCAAAGAAAAAACTAGAATTAAAAAAAAGGGGTAAAAGCCACTTACCCAATGGTATCATTGCATTTCACAGCTCTCAGGTAACGAACAACTTCTTTGTAGCTGGAGAGAACAACAACAACAACAACCACCACCACACAAAAAAAGAGTATTAGGAAGAGGAGGGAGGTGCAAACTACATAATTTTTTGTATTTACAAATACTTACTGCAATGAATGAAGCAAAACAGCAGATCTTTCCACACAAGACATTGCACAATAGGATAGAAATACAACTGGCAGAAAGAGACAGCTGGAAATGAGTTCCAAGAAGCTGTCCACAGATTCTTTCTGTACTCCAGCAACATAGGACAGGAGACTGCCTTTCAGTTTTTCTCTTTACATGGACTATATTCTTTTGAATACAGAATTCTGAAGACCCAGAGACCAGAACACTTTTTTTTCCCCCCACTGTCTTCCACCTAGTCAGCCCTTGATGAACAGTTTGTTTTAAATATCAACAACTCAAAGTTACTGGGTTTATGGAAACAAATAAATTCTCCACTTCCACATTCTCTTCTGGCCCTGAAGTGTCCAAAGGGCTTGATTCTGCTCTGAAAAACTTCCAAAAGCTACTGGCCTTGCTGATAAGAAGCAATGGGCATGAAGAGGTTCAAATGTGTCTTTGTTTGGTACGTTTCCTCATCACACAGACCTGCTGCAGCTGTCAGGAAAGCTCTGCAGGCAGCGCCCCACAAAGAGGAAAAGGAGAGCTAATAAAATGAAACAATCCAAACCAAGACCAAACCAATCTTACTTCATGTTGTCTTCCAATTTCTCCACTCGAGCCTCTATAACAGGGAGTGCTTCCCACAGAAAAACTTTCCTTCCTTTCTGTGTTCTGTGACCAGTGATGTTCTGGCCTTTTAAAACCGTGGTCAGTAACCCGTGGTCCCATGGCACAACATTCAAGCTGGAAGTACAATAATAAAGTCATTTTTAACCATACCTTGTTTGTGCACCACAATTTATTCCCCTTAAGTATCATGAAGATTTACCTATAGAATATTGGGGTTTACAGCTCAATTCTGAGGGAGGGTTGGAAAAAGAAAGAAGCTATATGGACAACAACTTAGCCACAGCATCAAACAGCAACTTCTCCTGTCAGGACAGGACAAATGCACAGCAGCTAATACTGAAATCCTCCTATCAAATGCTCACACTTAACACCAGCAGTGAAAACCAGTTTATGGAGCTGTTTTCAAACCAGGCAACTGTATAAAAAACATATTCTGTAAACAAAACCCAAATAACATACCTATTTGAGAAGCCAAAACAGTGACACGGAAGTGAGATGGACTGAAAAAAGCTAATAAACTTCTCATATAGACTCTTTGGAAAATCACACAACACCAGCATCCTCTGAAGTTGTGTTGTGATCCTATGGTTTGAAAAGAAATAAAAATATCTTAAAATTGGATGAATTACTATTAAGTTGTTGCAGTTTTTTTAATCCTATGGGAAACAAACTTTTTTTTTTAATTAAATGTGAGATAGTTTGGATCTATATTTAAATTTGGGGTTAAGATTTTTAGTCAATAACAGTATTAAGCTTTTGTTATTCCTTTTAAACACCAGCAAAACCAAGCTTCTGTGGTCTTAAGTTTTAAAACAAAGACGCCCAGTAAGCAGAAGTGAGAAAAGCTGCAGAAACAAAGGATGAGCCTGATAAGCAACCTGATCAACCTGACCTCCTGGCAGCTCCAAAACTAGTGGAACAATCTTAAACTGAAAACTGGAGAGAACAAGGCTGACACTAAGAAGAGTTCACTATGTTAAAACTGAGGAAGGTAGTAAAAAAAAATTAATAATTTTCCTGTTCTTTTAAAGTGAGAAATTAAAAAGTTCAAGAATAGTAATTTCAAATGAAAACTGATCTAGGATTTAGGTTATACCTGTCAGAGTTTCAAAGAAGAGGTGAGGATATATAATTGTTTCTGAAAAAAGTCTTAATTCATTAACCTTCTGTTTCAAGTGAATTTTGGGTTAAAGGTGAAATGAGAAATGAGCTAAGCCAAGTGAGCTAGGTGTCCTCATTCATCAGCCTCTGGGGAAACTTTATCTGTTACATCCCTGGCCACCCCACCTCAGCTGAGCACTGTCAGGTTGCTCTGCTAATCTTCAACAGACACTATTTACTCATTGGTTTAATAACCACAAGTAGGTGCCCGACACCACCTTCTGGTCTGACCTCAGAGAGCACTCCTAGACCACAGTCCAAAACCAACCCATTCTCTTTGGCTTGGAGCTATTCTCCTTGGAGGCAACAAAGAAGAGTCTGAGTGTTTGTGTAGCTCTCGATAGGCAGGTATTGCCCTTGGACTTCACAGAAAGGAAATGATACTGAACAGAACTTCTGAAGATCTTGGTTTGTGGTGCAGAGCTGTGGAGCCTGGTAGCCCCCTGAGGCCCCTGCTCCTCAGGCTGACAGTCCTGCTGCCTGTCCTGGCTCAGACACAGCAGGTTATTCTTGCTCTGCTCAAACACTGCCTGTGCCAGCACAGTGGGCTCATGCTCCCGGATAAGGAGCTCCTGATGCTACAGAAACACCAGCTGACTCATCTGGGCAAGTTTACTTTTGGCTTTTAAGAGATAAAGCATCACTTTGTTGTTTTTTTTTCCTTTATGCCTTTGGATGGCAGTCACTTAAAATGCATTTTAAACACCAGCAGAAGTTTTGCAGCCAGCACCCACCCCACCCCACTGCCATCCCACCATCACATGTAAGAGAAATCTTACCTTTGCAACAGACAAGGGACAGCTACCTTCAAGGAAGCAGTATGGCCAAGGTTCTGCCAGCTTCTAAGAGAGGAGGAATAAAATACTAATTAATCTTTGGCTGGTTTCTCTGCCTTTTCCCCTGCCCAAACCACATCCCACTTAACTACAGAATTCCCACTTAACTACAGGGAATGCTGTGGGAGTCAGTAAGTGTACAAAGAGAAACCTACCCAAACAATGTAGCCAGCCTGCTCCTTGCAAGCCTTGAGAGTTCCTCAGAAAAAAATGCAGAGGAACCAACCTCAATTGCCTGTTGAACCAACCCAGACCACGTTTACTTCTCCTTTATAAAAAGCCTTGGAATATAAGTCTCAAAGTATTTAGGTTTTGCAGAGCAAAGCTCTGAGATCTTGCTCAAGCTGGGCAGTAATCAAGCATGAAACAGCCATGATATAAACAAGAAAACAAACAGCACAAGCAGTAAAGACTGAAGTATTTAAGGTGTTTTTAAATTTATTTATCATGCAGTCCTCCCAGCTGCCAGGTCAGCTTCCAGACTTGTGGGAGGCATCTAAACTTACTACCCAAGGGACATCACATCCTCCCTTCTTTCCAGTTCAGAAGCAGATGTTTCTTCACACAAGGCAGCTGGTACATTCTCCTCTCAGGAAAGTTCTCCTGCCCCTCCACCTCCTCCTGGGGAATGAACCCCACCTGCCATCATCTGCTCTCTGTCACTCTCCTTCCTCTCAGCTTCCATCTCAAATTCCTTCCCCTCCTCCTGACTCACATCCCACTTCACTTGTTTTCTCACATCCAATCTTTAACCCTCTCTTTCCCCCAGGTCCCTCCCCATAGCCAATCTCATGTCCCCTCAGCTGCACTCACTGTCCTCCCTGTGCTGCAGCCAGGGCTGTGATCTCCATCCTGTCCTCACCCTCCATAAATGGAAAACCAGAACTCCCTCACTTAGTCCCCTCCCTTTGAGAAGCAAACCAAGATACCACACTGGATGTGGAACTGGGTACTTACAAAGCAGGGTCTTTATGAAGTGCTATCTCTTTGGCTGCTCCCAGAAGCATGACAGCAGCAGCTTTAGGACTCTCTGTTTCTGCCTGATTTAAAAATCTTGTCACCAGTGCAAAAACTCCAGAATACCTGAGAAAGTTAAGCAGTCTATAAGAGAAAGTGTCTGCAATGATGCATCTTGGGAACAAATGACAATTATGACCAGTCTGTAAGCAAACTGACTTGCCTATGAGATAGTGACATGGTTATTTGAACAAGTGTTACTTCCAGCATTTTAAAGGCACATTTGGAGTAAAAACCCAAATCCTAAGGCACACACCACCCTAAAATAAATAAATCAGTAAAACCAAGGGCTTTACTTTCATGCTTCCTCAGGTTATAAAAATGAGGAATATTATCAAGTGTCTCAGTATAGCACAAGAGATTTATAGTGACTTTCCAATACCTGGAAGGGGCCTATGAGAAGGCTGGGGAAGAGCTGTTCACAGGGCATGTAATGACAGGACAAGGGGTAATGATTTTAAGCTATAAAAGGGTAGATTTAGGTTGGACATTAGGAAAAAGTTTACTAATTAATGGGGTAGAGTAGGGTTAATGGTTGGACTCTATGACCTCAAAGATCTTTTTCAACCTAAGTGATTCTGTGACTCTCAGGGTGGTGGGTCACTGGAACAGGTTGCCCAGAGAGGTGGTGGGGGCCCCATCCCTGAAGACATTCAAAGTCAGGCTTGATGGGGCTCTGGGCAATCTGGTCTGTTGTGTTTACGAAGTGTTTAAAGATGTATTTAAGGGGGTGTTTAAACTAGATCCAAGTGCAATTAAATTGCTCACTGGCCAAACAAGCTCCCTCAGTGATGTTCCTGCTGTATCAGGTGCCACAATTCTGATGATCACTCAGCTACAGGAAAGCCAGGCTGCACAGAGCAGCAGCTGGGTTCTGCTGTCACTTACCTGTACACAACCTCCGTGTTGCGTGACCTGCAGACATTGCATTGCCCAGGGGGCAGTTTTGGGAGGCAAAAGCATTCCTCTTGTATGGAAGGCATTCTTTCTCCAATCAGATACTTATTATATTCCACAGAAAGCTCCTGGATAAATTTTAGTAGAAGATCTCCTAATAGAGCAGACAGAAGTGACACTGTTAGTGCAGCATTTTTTCAAAACTACAAGAAACAGGAAGACAATCATTGGTAAGCCATGGAAAATATTCAGCCTAAAAATATTTTATTTAATCTTGTTGAAAGTTTTCATAGAACCACAGAATTGTTAAGGTTGGAAGGGATCTTAGAGATCATCAGGATCCAACCTCCCTGCTACGAGCAGAGACACCTCCCACCAGCCCAGGCTGCACAAGCCTCATCCAACCTGCCCTTGAACACCTCCAGGGATGGAGCAGCCACAACCTCCCTGGGCAACCTATTCCAGCACCTTCCTGCCCACATGGTGAAGAATTTCTTCCTGATGTCTAACCTAAATCTTCCCTCTTTCAGTTTAAAACCATCACCCCTTGTCCTCTCACTGCCCTCTCTGGTGAAAAGCCCCTCCCCAGCTTTAGAAGAAAAAAGCAGCTTTACTGCTTCTTTCAGAGGAAGGACAGCAAGAAAGCACAGACTGGACCTGCAGCCCTGTGTCTGCTCCGAGTGTGGCCCAGAATCAGCCAAGCACCAGTAAGCTGCTATCTTAAAAACATGCACCCAGCCTTCAGAAGGAGGGTTGTGGCCCAGCCCCAGGCCTCCCAGGGGTCTCACCGCCGCGCCGAAGCTCCGCGTCGATGTCCGTGAGCTCAAACCCAAACATGACCAGGACACCAGCCAGGGCAAAGTCACGTTGGTCCTTCCAGAACTTGCTTTTGTTGTGTGCATTGCAGTGACAGAGGGAAGGGGTTGTCCAATTCTGGCACTATTTCAGAACATGTGAAAAACAGGGAAAGGTTTTGGGTTTTTTTTTCAGCTGAGCAAATGGAAAGTCAGTCCCTCTCCTCCCGGGTCTGCACTTCACCTCCTCCTTCTCACACCTCCATGAAGCTACAGAGAAGTATTTTGACAGGCAGGGCAAGAGGCCAATACCATGGTAGCTCAATATCATGGCTTCAACTAGAAAAAGAAGGCCCATAGCAATTTACCATCACTCTTAAACCCCTTCCAGAGACACTGGGGCTGGCACCCTCCCCACTGCCAATGAATAACCCAGACACTGTCTTTGCACATTCACCCCAACTTTGCTCACAGATCAGAGTTTACTGGATTCTTAAAAAAAACCCCAAAAACCCAAACAAACAAAACCTGAACAAACTCACTCCTACACCCAGTTCTGCCAACTCCCTGACAATTGGTCAGGGCAGTCTAAACATCTGTGGTTTGTCCCGTGCAGCGACCAGCAGCCTGACCGAGTGATCTGATCCCATCAAATACACTGGGCACCTAAAGCAAACAGGAGATGTTCTCTTAAACCAAGAGGATGTCTGTGCCAGCATCTGGCTGGACTACCAGAAATAAAACCAGACAGGGACCATGTTTTAGCAGGATTGTGAAGCAGACAGACAGGAGAGGAGCTGTTAAAATAATCAAGTGTCACGTGTCATTCTTTTCGTGTGCTGAAGGGTGGTTTCTTTTAATAAGAGCAATTTAGTTGACTCAGAGTTGTGCATTTCTGGCTCACAGCTCTGCTTACCTCAGAGGCCAGTTTATCACAGATGTAGCAGTAGCACTGATCACAAATGTCAGCATTTTTCCCCAGGGGTGAGCACCTATCACATTCTGTTCTCCTACAAAGTTGAAAACCAGAAGGTTATTTATGAAACAAGTTACACAAGCCCCTCCAAGTCTGCTCCTGCTTCCAACTGTTAAGAAGCCAACAAGGTTCTTTGACAAGACAGACTAAATGTGGAAGATGGAACCTCCACATCACTGAACGTACTCAAAGGGGTGTATTGTGCAGTCATGTCTTGCATGAGGCATCACATTTGCTTGTTTACAGAAAGTAACCATTAGTTCACATTCCTCATCCACAACTTCTTCAGATTTCTCCTCTTCCAGGGCAGGTTTACCTGCAGAAAAGAGAATACATGGTATAAATCAATATAAAAGGTAACTACAGCTTCAATAAAATTTGATCAGCTATTGACATGTTTTAAAAACACTTGAAGGCACAATATGGTTTCATATAGTGCCAACAAGAATGGTCAATGGTCTGGGTCAAAACACTTCCACACTTGATCAAAACAGAAGCAATGTAATAAAAAAGGATCCAACCAACCTTGAAAAGGCCCAGTCTGAGCTAAGCATGTAAGATTTAGAAACTAACAGCACTATCCTTTAGGGTAATTAGTGCTGTCAAAGAAACCCCAACAGTTGTGAAATAATGTCAGTTCCTAGTAGTTCTCTTTGTTTTTTAAGCACTTTGTTTTCCTAACAGCAGAAAGACACATTTCAAGCACATCACATCAGATTTTTCATCAGTTTCCTCCCAACAAGAGCACAGTACTTACTCAGTGGATCTACGAGCAGAACTGAGTTCCCAAGCGTGGTCTCAGATTCATCATCACTGATCAGGATTATGCTCTGCTCCTCCTCCTCCTCCTGTTCTTTTTTTGGTGGCCCCATGGTTATTGAACTCCAAAGGAATGGAACTACTTGGTGACAAACAACAGGACACAAAGATAGCTCCTTTCCTCAAGAAGACAGCTTCTCCAAGACCTGAACTCTTCATTTATGTTGAGTCATTTACACTAGGGGTAGAAGCCTTCAACCCTTGCTGTAGCCAGCAGCTCAAAACCCATGTCAGTTTCCACACGGAGCTGACAGAACCCTAAACAAACAGGATGCAGAACTAAGAAGAAAAGACAAACAAAAAGGGAAGAACAGAAGGAGAGGGCTGGGGCTCCTTCGGTGGGACCAGCCTTGCTGGAACGATCACAGCAGTTGCTCACCGCTCCTGACGGGCTGGGCGCTCAAACACTGACTGACCCGCTCACACCCCCAGCCCCAATCAATCGCCCCCCCCAGCTCACCCCGCCCCACAACCCCCTCCTCCTCCTCCTCCTCCTCCACCCCCCTCAACCGCCCCCAACCACCCGGGCTCCCCCTCCCCAGCCTCACGGACCCCTCACCCCGCCGCCCAACCGCCCCCCTCCCTTCCCCCCCACACACCCCAGCCCTAACCCCCTCCCCACACACCCACCCACCCACCCACCCCCTCCCGCCCCCCGGCCCCGCCGCTCCTCACCCGCGCCCCCCCGCCCGGGCGGGCCGCTCCGCTCCCAGCGCCCCGCTCAACCCGCCACTCTTTGAACACACAACCACTTCCGGAGGCGGCGGCGCCGGAAGGGAGGCTGCGTGCTGACGCCGGCCGCCCTACTTCCGCCCGGGCAGCGGGCGGGTAGCGCTGCCTTTCGGCCGCCATGTTTAGTGAGGGCAGGAGCGGGCGCAGTGCCCCGGGGCGGGCCGGCCGGCCTCCCGCCCGGCGTTATTTCATGTTTAAATGCGCTTTTTACACCCTTCCTCCTCCACGGGCGGTGGAGTGAGAGGGAAGCCGGCGACGCTGCAGGGGGCTGTGTTGCCGGAGGCGCTGCAGGAGGAGGTGGGGACGCCCCGCGGCCTTCCTGGGGCCTGTGGGGCCTCGCGGGGCCCAGGCCGCAGCGGTGACAACGGGCGCGCTCCTGCCCCGGGACCTGCCCCGGGACCTGCCCCGGGAGCTGCCCCGCCAGCTGCATCCCCTCCGGTCACACCGGGACGTGCTCATCCGGAGCCGCCGCGGCCAGGACAGCAGCTGCTGGCAGAGGAGATACTTTCCCTGCACGTGGCCATCCCTGACGGCCGCGTCCTGTCACGACAGGCTCTTCCTATCGCGAATCCAGCGGGAGGTCGGTGAGGAAAAGGCCGCATTCCAGCAGCTGGGGGTTCCCCCAGTAGCGCTAGATGGCACCAGAGCTCCACACAGGCTCAGGCGGGACCGAGTCAGCCAGAAAGTTCCTCAAAAAAAAAAAAGGCACTTCTGAAACACGGGAAGCTGGAGATGCAAAGCTGCGATGCAGTAACAGAGTCTTGGCAAAGGAATCGCTTCTCTATGGGAAAAAGCGAACAGGGGAGTTGGGAATGAAATGAGGACGTTTTTCCCGGTGTTCAGGGCAACAAGTCTTAACAGCATTTGTTCTTACAGACTGTGAGCAGAGTGCAGGTATTGCAGCACTTGAGAGGGACACGTTTGAAGGCTTGATTCTCAGGGAATTTTTCATTCCTACTAATTAGTCAATAGTTCAGGACAATCTGGGAAGTATTTTAACTTCAGCCGAAGCTGCCGTTACATCACCCAGACCTGCTACATCCCTGGTATCCTTAATGTGACCCTCAGGATGCAATCACCTCTTCTGTCAGCGGCGGCACACGTTGCAGGGAGCTGCCTGCAGCGTGCATCTGCTGAAATAGTAACAGCAGCAAAAGCCTCACTGCAAACGAGTGTGTATTCCATGAATAATCCGTAACGTCTTCGCAGCTTTCAGCACATTCAGGGCAAAATGTTTCAGGGCTTCGACTGAAAACATCTAAACCTGACACCCAGAGAGGTGGCCTGACTGGAGCTGCAGGGAGCTCTTCCCGTGGAGATGTTTCCCTCAGGCAGCTGCCCCTGCAGCACGACAGCAGCTTTAGCAGCCTCCAGCAACCCCGGTGGGCAGCCGTTTAGGTGATGAAACGGGGAGGAAGAAGAGGAGAGAGGCAGGGCGGGCTGGCACTCGGCCAGAAGAAATGCTCTGAACCTCCAGGCTGGTGCAGAAACCCGACGAGCTGATCTCACGGCCGGGGCGGGAGCGCGGCGCCGCAGCCCGGCACGGCGGCGCGGGGCTTTCCTCCCCTTCCAGAGGAAGGGCTGGCGTCGGTGCCCTGTTTTTTTAGTGGTGTGGGTGTAAAATATGTTGGTTTGATTTCACATCGCCTGAGCTCAGCCTGCTCTGCCATGTTGGGTTTCCTGCCCAGACCTAGAAAAGCTCCAGGTCTGCGGGTGACATCATCAGGCTCCTGCTTTGGGGTCTGGGTGTTGTAGGGCAGTGTCTTTTGCATTTGGGGGGAAGAAACAGCTCTTCATCGAATCAGAAAATGGTTTGGGTAGGAAGGGACCTTAAAGATCATCCAGTCCCACCCCCCTGCATGGGCAGGGACACCTCCCACCAGCCCAGGCTGCTCCAAGCCCCATCCAACCTGCCCTTCAACACTGCCAGGGATGGGGCAGCCACAGCTTCTCTGGGCAACCTGGGCCAGGGTCTCACCACCCTCACACTAAAGAATTTCTTCTTAATGTCTAATCTAAAATGCCTAAATCTCCCCTTTTCCAGTTTTAATCCATTACCCTCTGTCCCATCACTCCCTGCCCTTGTCCCAAGCCCCTCCCCAGCTTTCCTGGAGCCCCTTCAGGCACTGGAAGGTGCTCTAAGGTCTCCCTGGAGCCTCTTCAGGCACTGGAAGGTGCTCTAAGGTCTCCCTGGAGCCTTCTCTTCTCCAGGCTGAACAACCCCAACTCTCCCAGCCTGTTTCCAGAGCAGAGCTGCTCTAGCCCTCAGAGCATCTCTGTGGCCTCCTCTGGACTTGCTCCAGGAGCTCCATGTCCTTCTTGTGTTGGGGGCTCCAAAATTGGATGCAGTTCTCCAGGTGGGGTCTTATGAGACTTGAGCTTGGCAGCTGCCTGGAATGGGAGTAGAGATTTGGGAATAAAGATGAGGGTCCATTTCCCTCAGTCTCTCCTTGCAGGCCTTGTTCTCCAGCCCCTTCCCCAGCTTGGTTGCCCTTCTCTGAACTCGCTCCAGCCCCTCAATATCTTTCTTGCAGTGGGGGGCCCAGAACTGAACACAGAACCTGAAATGCAGTCTCACCAGTGCCTTGAATGAACGTTCTGAGGGCTGGAGGAATGGGTTTCTCTCCAGCAGCTCCTGAAGTAGAAGGGGAATTTCTCTCTGACCGCAGCAGCAGAGCTGCAGAGAGAACAGACCATTAAAATGTCCTTTCAAAAAGATTTTCACGTCCCATTTATATTTTACTGCTGCTTCATTCTGCCCAAACTCAAAGGCCCATTTGTACCCGATGAAAGGCTTGGGGATAGATCAATTGACTGGAAAAGGCTCTGAGGATTGAAACCTACAATTCCACGTGGACAAGTGCTAATCCATCAGCCTGCTGAGCCCAACCAAGGTGCTGCAGGTCTTGCCAGGCACTCAGAGCTGACTCATGTCACGGCTCTGGTGCACGTTTGGCCCAGAAAAGTATGTTCAGTGCTAGAACTGTAACCATGATGATTATAACTGAGCTTCTGGGAAAAGAGTTGTGGTCTTTTCTAGCTACCTCCGTTGTCTCTGTAGGTTCACAGAATCACCAAGACTGGAAAAGACCTTAAAGATCATCAGGTCCAGCAGTGAGTCCATTAACAGACAGACTTTCCACTTGAAGGGGGGTCCCCCCTCTTTAATCTTTGAAGTTCCTCCTGGCATGTTACAATGGGCTGTCAAAGTGTCTTCTGCTGTGTGGAGTCAGCTCTGCTCAGGTTTCACAAGGAAACAAGACTCACGTTGATCATAATGTGCACGTGAGTGAATGACAGGCCCTGTTTGTGTCCCAGTGTTGCTGAGATGGGAGGGAACCATCCTTGTTCTCCAAAAACCAGGATCCAAGAGGAGGAGTTGAGAAAAAAAAACAACAAACATGCCCCACTCTGCAAGAGGAGAAAAATGGTAGCAGAGCAAGGAAAATGGGTTAGCTCAGGGCTTGCCTGAGCAGCTTTCTACCTTCATCTAAGTAAGAAACTAACTTTTACTTGGACTCTGGTTTTGTCAGGGAGTAAGATTTCTATGGTGACAGCCTGTGTATGAGGGCATATTTCCCCCACAGCCCCAGGCTCCAGTAATTACTGAATTCTGGTACCCTTTTCAACCAAATGGACAGCAGGTAGAGATCCCAAACGTAACAAGTTCCTGGAAGTGTTGTGATGAGAGACGTGTGCATGCTCGAGAGAAAAACGCTCCATTTATGCCTTCTCTGAGTTCAAACACCATCAGGAAACTACAAATCCAGGATGAGACTGGACAAAATTTCCCCAGTCATGGAAAAACCTTAGTAGCATTCATGCCTATGAGACACCAGAGAGTCCACACAGTAGAAGATGCCTAAGAAGGGGAACTTGGGGTGGCTGATCAGGTATTCATCATGGGTTTTTCCCACATGGCTTTTCTGGTGTCTAAGAAGGGATGAAAGCTGCAGTCCCAGTACAGTTCAGTTTAGAAGTCCATCAACCACAAGGCACAAACCCACTGCAAACCAGGCTTTGTTCCTCCCAGTGCTCACAGGACAACCTGGTGTCATCCAGCTTCAAAGAAAATGGCTCATTTAGCTCTTTCCCCCTCATCGTTTCTCTCCTTCCCTGAGACCAAATAAAGTAGAAATGAGATGCTGTGAGAAATACCATTCCCAGGGTATTTCAGGCCCTGAAAAATGGTCTGGTTTGTAGGCTTTTCAGGGGGATAACAGCTGGGCCAGGGCAGGAGTATCCCAAGGACCTAGCAGTGCTAATTCCCCTTGTGAGCCAGGCTGTGTCCCGGGACAGGGGAGCAGTGGAGATGCTCCCCAGCTCAGCACAGCAGCAGCCAAGAGCCCTCAATGGAAGAAACAGATGAACATGAACCTCATTGGAATGTCTTCAAAAAATCTGCTAGCACTCTCCTCCCTGCTGAAAGCCCAATAAATCCCCTCCTTATTTCAGACTCCTAGCGAGACCCTGAAACATTATCAGTGCTCTCTGACACTCTACCTGCCCCTCATCCCACCTGGCTTTCCACAAAACACATTTCCTCTGCTTTCAGGGAGGAAAAAAAATAAAAGCAGCCTGGTTCATTCAAACCCTGACACTTCTCTAGCACGAGGGTGATCAAGTCTCCTCCATTTTATATTTGGTATTTTAATAGGGTTTCCTTTTAGACCTTTAATGAGTTTTTATTCCCCTTTGTATATCAGACGCTTCAGTCCGACCGACAGTTTTACTCACCCCATGTGGAGTAATATGAACAGTCAGGACAACCTTTTATTCGTGTGGCAAGGTTTGCTCTGCCAACATTTTTCTTTTGCTCTCAGTTGGGGGGATGTGTTTTGACCCTTTCCTCACCAGCATTTCACCCATCTTCCAGCCCTTGAGCAAGGACATTCCCTCCAGTGCAGAGGCAGGAACAAACCCAGCCCTGCTGTCCACGCTCTCAAATACTTGCAGCTCTGCATTGAGGAAAGAGAGAGGAAAAAAAAAAAATCAAAACCAAAGCAAATGTGGGTTTTGGCACATCTGAATAGCTGAGTTTTGTTACTTCAGTCTGAGCCCAGACTTGCCAAACATTTTATTATGGTTTCAGCAAGTGGGTCAGGCCGGGGGAATGTCCTGGTGCCTTCTGGGGAGCTCAGGGGCTGGGGGGTGGTGGCTGTGTTGGGGTGTTCTGTCATTTGCACAACACACACACCATCCAGCCATCAGCTGGGGAACAGGCCCACAGAGAGAGAACAAATCTCATCCCACAAGGCATGAGGTGCCTGGTCTCATGGTCATGCTGCACAGGCAAGGGGTAAAGACACATGCCCAAGGGAGGGATCAAGTCCAGAGGTGCCCAGATCCCGTTTTCCTGATCCAGGGGCGGCAAGCAGTCACTGGTGCCACACAGGAGGGTTGTTGCAGGACACCTGGCTGGAGTTACAAAGGCTTACAGATGCCAGGCTGGGTGTTGCACAAATAAATAGGTGTCAGTCCTGGCCCCCTGGCCTGGCTGGACCAACAGTGACATGATGGGAGACCTGGGTGGGAGGAGAGTGTGGGGGGAAGGCAGAGCCACTGTGAGACCCCAGATGGGTCTGCACTGAGTCACCTCTCCAAGTGGTCTCGGGGCATCAGTGTTCTCCAGCCACAGGGATTCACAGCAACATTTTTAAAAGGCAAATTTTGGGGGTTGAGAAGACTGACCTGCAAATCTGTGAACACTTTTTTTGATGTTTTGTTCTGCATTTGAGGGCAGGGGACCCTCTAGGTGCCTTCTGCTGTCTGTGAGGCAGGCAGAGTGCTTTCAGGCATTTCTCATGCTTAATTACACAAGTCCAATGGAGTCCTACAATTTAAAAACACATGCCATTAAAGGTTACATATTAAGGAGAGTATTGGGTTTTTGATGTTGCAGAAGGTTCATACTCATCTGCTGAGAATTAGGAGGTTATTATTCTGCGGAAGCTAATCCAAATTGCCTGTTATCCATAGGCAGAAAATTAAAGGAATATTTAAACCCATTCCACAGATTACAAACTTGGTGGCATAGCTCTGCAACCAGTAGTATTAGTATCTTGCATTTGATAGTTGCCAATAATTTAAGTCAACTGTTTAACATCTGGCATTACTATATAATGTCTGGCTTAAGCTGTAACCTTTCTTTCCCCCTGCTTTTAGAAAAGCTTTTCCTGCTTTGAGAGAATTTTGATTACTAAAACCCTTCCTAGGACAGATTTATCCCATGATTTAACATTTTGTGATGGAGTCTCATTTTGAATCAGTTGAATAATTGGCAGTGACTCTGGAATTAAACTGATTCATGATGTACATCCAGGCCCTTAAATAATTTAACATTATTGTCTTTATAATCGAAGCCTCTTTTTGCCCATTAAAAAGTATTGGAAACAGTCTAGTGATCTGCTTTGATTAAAAATAAAGTGCAGGGGATTGGTAATGATTAGGGATGGTCAGCCTTTCCCTCAGGGTCAGCCTTGGCTCTGCACAGCACCACACATGGACTGATGGTTCTGGTGGTTCCTGGTCAGGGCCCAAATTCACTTACCAGCAATAACTGAGGCTGCACGGCCCATGTGCAGGGATGTGAATGGTCTCCATCCAAGTGATGAACAGGAAAATACTCCTACCACCCCACCAAGCACTGGCCATACCTTTTTGCTGACCAAGCAGCACAGTCCTGGTGTGGGCAGGTCCTGGAGCATAACCCAGGACAGGGTGCAGCAGAGCTGTGGGGAGCTGTGCCCCTCGGCAAGCCCATCAAGCCATCACAACATCCTGCCCGTCATGGTGTCCAGCAGCTCGTGCCTCCCTGCAGGGTTTCCACTCAGTCTTGGAAGAAAACACACTACAGAAAATAGCTTTGTTCTCTTCTTCTTTTTGGAAAGCTCTTAACTGCCACCAGGAAATCTGGGGAAGAAGCAGAGACTGCATGAGAGGAGATGTACAGCTCTCGTCACCTCTGAGTAACTAACACAGGGTGAACAAGCTGCTTTGGGTAAAAAGTAAACAGGCCAAATCCCATCTCTTTTGAAATTAACACTGCAGCTGCCAGAGCTGGGCTGTCACCTGGCGAGCTGATTCCTGGTGGGATCCCACTGGATGGAGGAGGCCGAGGAGCCTGGCTGGGCGCTGCCGAGCCCCGCGCCACATGGAAAGCTGTCCATTTCACACCCCACTCTTCCCCAGCCTTTGGCAGGGGCTATGATATAACAGGTTTTGCATAGCTGCTAGACATCTTCCTAATAGTATCCCCTGTGAATTCTAAATTTCAGTCACAGCCTCTAAATTTTCATTAAGAGCAGTCACACAGAGAGAATGATGGATTAGATTTTATTGTTGGAAAATCTCCAGATAAAATTAAAGTGCTTCTTTCTTTTCTGAAACCTTTACCTTTCCCCTGTGGTGCCCTATAAATAAGGTATCAAATAATGTTTATCCTTTTGAATTCTGCAATCTTACATGTTTCATGCCTACTCCTGACCACTTTCCTGCCCCTTCAGAGATGTCACTCTTCAGTTACAGCCCAGGAACAGACACGCTGCCTGACAGACTTTGCTCTACTATAAAGCAGCCTGACTTTGTGTCCCAGCAGCACGTAGGGGGCTTTATTTAAGTCCAGATACATATTTGTAAATAGTGTTGTCTCCTTCCCTTTCCTGGAGGTCTTTAATTTCCTTCCTCTTTCCTACCCAATTCTCTCTGCCTTTTCTTTTTCCCCCTCTCTCTCCATCCTCTCTGCCTACATCTAATCAGTCCAGCTTGCAGACAGATGAGACACAGCTTTGGTACACACCACAACCACAGGGCTGAGGGTCCTTCTGCTGGGAACCAGCCTCTGGCTCCAGCAGCCAAACCCTGATCAGGACTATCCACTCCCACTGCCCCTGGCCAGCAGATTGTTATAGCAGATGTTGTTTCTTCCTACAGTGAAAAGGAAAAAAAAAAAAAGAAGTATTCTTTTAGGACAGAGGTCTTTAACAGTTTTAGGTACTTTTAGTCTTCACTTCAGCTAAAGAAAGCAAGAGCCCTGCAGGCAGTTGGTAGGAAGTGCTCAAGAGCTGGTAATGCTGGCATGATTCATCCTGGTGTCAGCTCGTTTAAATTAAATTCCATGGGGATTTATCCAGCAAAGGCTCCGAACAAGTTTTAGACAGCATCCCCCACCCCCACACCTCTCACTTCACAGCATCTTAAATTAATACAGTGCAGAAAGGGCAGGACTGTACCAAGACAAAGGGTTGGCTGAGAGAGATTTCTGGGCTCCCAGATGGAGGGAAGGGTCCCTGCATCCCACCACGAGCACAGGGAATCTACAGCCACACCCAGGGGAGAGAGGAAAGCAGTTTTTCTGCTGAAGAAACATAAGTAATCATTGTCCATGAGGGTCCCCGTGGCTTGAGTTGGAACTGGGGTCTCAGGTGGGGACTCAGCCCTGGGGGTTATGTGACTGACCCTGGCAGAGCTCAAAGGGTGTCCCTGGTCCCCAGCAGGGCTGCAGCAGGTTCCCCATCCCACAGGCTGGGCTGGTCCCACCAGCACAGCACAAGTGGGTCACTCTGGGGGTTGTTGCAAGCCAGCAGGATATTGCATTTCCAGGCTGGCCAGAGCCCCAGAGCAGGGTCAGGGCTCCCCTGCTGGCCTCCCAGGGCCTCTCCTGGTGCTATTTCCATGGGACACTCCCACCCAGTACATTTTCCTCCTGATTTACCCTACTTAGATAGGAAGATAATCCAAATTAATTAATTACCAAAGAGCCAAGCCAGTTCCTTGTCTCAAAGGTCCCATGTGCATCAGCCAGGGCTAAGCTTCCTTGATGTTCTTCCTCTATGCACAGAGAGAGCAGGAGGATTTCCAAGAGGAACAACTTCCCCTTCCTCTCCTTATCAAGCCTCTCACCAGGAGCCTGCAGGGTGCCATCAGCACAGGTGATCTGTGGGTATCAAGCTCATTGAAATAACAAGAATGCGAACAATTTACACCAGCTGGGCACCAGAGCCTTGGTCTTCACTCCAGTTTTAATTAGCTGCCACTGACCTAAGGGCTGGTTAACAGAGCAGGGACCCCAGGCTGAGCTCTCCAGCACTCGTGGCTCTTGCCTTTATTTTCCTTTGTAAAAAATTTACTCCGAACTCTTCTCGCACCAGTGGAAAAATCATCCACGGCCGGGAAACAAACAGAAAAGGATCCATGTCTCATCCTCTCTGCTGCATTTTAATGTCATCCCAAAGGAAGCAGTGCTGCCTTGGCCACTCGCAGCCAAGGAAAGAAAACTCGCCGAGTTTATTGGCTACTTTTATTGGCTTGTCTGTGCCACGTTTCGCAGGCTGCTGTGCCAAGAAAACACCGCAGCTTTCCAGAGACAGGGCCTCGGAGAGGCAGAGGTAAGCCCAGGAGAAGAGTGAAAAGCTGGAGAGAGGAACCTTGTAAATTTGGTACCAGCAAGGATGGAGGGGTGCCAAGGCTGCCCGAAATCTGCCATGAAACGAAGCTGATCGCAGCCTTCGCTTCCCTTCCCTGCGCAGGAGTCACGACGCCCACAGCTGGGAGAGCAGCCAGTGTTATTTTTGGGCAAGATTTATGCAAGTTCCAAGCAGAGTCTCAGCGAAAAGGAAGTGAGGGGGAGAGGTGGAGGTTTCTTTTTAATGGAGATGTTGGGAGGACACAGGAGTCATGAGCAAAGAGAGAGAGAGCACCTACTTGGGCGTTGAATACCTCTGAGGTGGACAGGCCAGGAACACTGCAGACCAAACCCAGGTGTCCCCCAGTAGCTCCTGAGCTGCAGTGACAAATCTGAGGAACAGCTAAATCAGGCTCCCCACCAGACGTGTCCTCAGGTCCTGCTGCTGCCCCAGGTCCCACTGCATGTGCTGGGTGCAGGACTGCAAAGCCATGGTCCTGACTTCCAAATACCATTTGTCTGAACAGAAGAAAAGGCAGGATTGCTATGACCACTTCCTAAAATGCCAGTCTCCATGGCCCCGCTGTGGGATGGGGAGAGCTAAGGGCATGGGGAAGCTCAGGACCTTTAACTCCATTTCCATTTGGGAGGGAGGTGTTGAGGTTTTAAATGCCATGAATGATAGATAATTGGCAGCGTCTTGGATTCATGAAGTCATGGAAAAGCAGAAAGAAAACAAAACCAAAACAAAAAAACCCCAACAAACCAAACAAAAAAAAATACCCTTTTTTGGTGCCTGTAGTAAGAACCCAGTATTGGGTCATAAGTGCCTGCAGTGAGGAGGGCAGAGTGTGGGGCACGTGGGGAGCTGGGAAGGGTGCCCAAGGGCCAGCGCTCGGCAGGAGCTGTGCAAGGGTCAGCTGGTCACCACCCTTCCCTCGTGCTGCTGGCGAAGTCAGCATGGCTTGGTGCCCCCCTCCTCATCCCACTCCCCAGGGGACAGGGCAGAGCAGCTGGAGCTTCGTGCGTCAGGCAGAAAATCAGCCTCTTCTTGCCTCTCTGGGGCCCCGACACCACAGGCACGTGGGGGAGAGGTTTGCTCTGCCCGGGCTGAGCTCCTCACCTCCTGCCTTCTGCCAAGTGCACACAGGGTCGAGCAGAGGAGCTGAGTCAAGAGCAGTTCCTTGTTGGAGGATTTTGCTCATAGATGAATGTGTCCAAGCAGGTCCTTCTGGCTTCTGATCATCCTGTGTAGAAAAGCCAGAGGGACTGCAGCTCCAGGGCACTGAGAAGGTAGGATGCCTTAAGATAAGAAGGAAGCACATTCTCTTTATTACCTGGTTATTTCTAGTGATTTGCATCTGTTAGGCCCATCACCTCTTAACAAGAGGAGCGGGCCAGCTGCTGCTCCCTGGAAATCATTGCTGGAGCCTGTGTGGGTATGCACACCCTGGCACTCACATGGCTTTGCACATCAAAACCACTTGTGCAGAGGGTCAGTTACTCTGAAATCATCCTGTGCTTCTGGAAGGAGATCCAAAGCTGACAATTTCAGAGGCTTTGTCCACCGATCCTATCACCTGGACCATAAAGAAGGCAGCCCAGCAGGCTGTAGGTTCACCAACATCAATAAACCTTGCCTGCTGTTGACCCTGTGGCAGCAGCACTGGACACAAAGACCCCATGTACCCCATGTACCCCACCCATCATCGGCTTGGACCTGCTGCCTGCCTGCACAGCACCATGGCTAGAATACTCCAAAGACATGCCATCCCCACACAGGAAGGTGCTGGGAGCCTAGTGGTCCCTTCTGGGAGCAGGACATGCAGGGTCACAGCAGAAGTCCCATGAAATTCAAGCCCTGTGGATTATGGAGGGGTCTGTCTGCTGTTTTGCCAATATACCCTATTTTTCTCTTTCTCTAGCTAATTCTAATCTCAGGCACACTCAGATAAGCCCCAAGACGTTACACTGAAAGAAACAGCCAGCTCAAAGGACACGTGTGGCCTTATCTTCTCCATGCATTCATTTGAATAAATCTGTTGCAAAGCTATTTTACATAAACATGTTGAAGGACAAACATTAGTTCACCTCTAGGGAGTTTGTTTTATCAGTATAGTCTACAGGAGGCTTTTAACTGACTCACAAGGGCACCAGTGTTGCCCTTAGGAAAAGGACCTGGAAGTCGAAATCCCAGGATGCTGTTCCACTCTACCAAACCATCCCTCCCCCTGTGCTGAGTTTTCCTATTCATAAAACTCAAGCAATTAATACTGAGTAACCACTGAGGGATTTTACAAGCCTCGGTGAAAGATCTGTTATTTACTGAGATGGGGAAGTTTAACTTGGAGAGCATCACGTGAAAGCTGCTGGGAGTGCAAAGGTTTAAGAACATTTTTATCGAATTGAAACAAAGTGGTTTGTGGAAATAAGGAAGTTACCTTCAGGAAAACCCTCCAAATTGAAGTTATTCCTAGGTTATTAGCTGGAGCAGATACATTGTTGTTTTAGCATTGAGGTGTGGATGAACAAAGACCAAAACTCAACCACGTAACCGTAGATCAGTGTGAATCTTTGCTAAAGGACTTAAAAATGGAATTTTGGAAAGAAAACCATTTTGAGGAAAACCATCCCAAAAATGTACTTAGAACGCTTTGGGGTTTTCGTTCTTCATTCAAAAGAAGGTTCCGATTTTAACCAACAACAACAATGTTAAAAAAGATCTGGATTAACTCGAGAGCTATTTCACTTCCACTCCATTTCTTTTGCCCCCCCACAGGGAAATCCTCGGTGCACAGTTCCCAAATGTTAATGAACAACAGTCCTTTCTCTGTACCTTTTAGGGCCTGATTCACCGTGATCATCCATAAATATTGCTTTAAAAACTTTCCTGAGGAGCTCCCGGGGGCCGTGAGAGCAGCCCATGTCAGGAAATGTCAGATATTTCTCCCTCTCCTCCTTGAGATGCTGGTAGCACAGTTGGAAAAGAACAGATGCGTTAAATGCTGGGAGATTTACAGCATCTCCCCCCCCCCCCACGGGAACCATAAACCGACAATTTGTTCAATTTCAAAAGCAGACCTCTGCCCGTTGCAGGACCTTTCATCACTGTTCATAAAGCTGGGCTTAAAAAGCCCGGGATCTTTTATGATAAAATGGACACAAAGTTCATTTTTCAACTGTTGCAATGCCTAAAAAGTGGAGATGTGTGCAGCTGGAGGGGGAAGGAGGCAGCCCCTTGCTGGCCAGATCCTGCCCTGGGCTTGTTCCTGTCTCTTTTTGGGGTTGGAACCCCTGGTTTAGCAGATGGAGTGCCATACAGGGTCTGCTCCCAGGTTCTTGGAGTCAACCTCAGGTGACCACCGATGGACCTTGTACCTGTGCCTGACCTCCAGTAGGCACTGGGAGGATAAAAATCCACTCACGACCAAGACGTGGTTTGGGGTCACAACATGACAACCTCAGACCAGTCTGTGCAAACCTGGCCTTGACAAAGGTGTTGGCACAAACACTTGCAGACCAAACCCACCATCTTCCCTCTTGCTCTTGACCTAATTCCCCCATCACCTCCGCATCTGAGGTCAGCCTTCGGGAAGCCAGGGGGCAACATCTCTCTCCAGAGCCCAAACATCCCCAGCCACAAAGTAAACGAGTTTTTGGCATTTGACTCAGATGGTTTCTTCACCTCCACAGAGCCCACAAGTGTTTAGTTTTGGCCTCAGACTCAAGGTGGCCCCAGACCAAAGCTCTGGATCGCCCCACCGCCCTACCACAGACCTGTCATCTCCACAGTGTTGATTTGGCTCCAGATGCTGGGCTGGGTCCTCCTCTGGTGTCCCAGCCCTGGAAACCAAGCAAGGAGTGAAGCAACATTACCCATGTAATGGATTAATGCGAACAGAGTTCTGCATTTATTGCTTAAGTAGTTTGAAGTGATTGTAATGCAGCCAGATTTATTTCTTATATACAGTGGTGGGCTTATTAAACTTCCAGGGAGCTCTTTAAGCTGTCATTTGGGGTTTAATTGCTGAAGGTAACTACCTGCTTCTAAAAGGCTGCTGTGGAGCAGCCCTCCTTCCACCCACCGTCTTCTTCTTCTCCAAAGGAGAAGATCCCCCAAAGCACAAAGGGTTAAAGCTTTGGTCTGCCTCTTCCAGTCCAACCCCTCCTCCCTCCACTTTGCAAATAGTAGAAAGGAAAGGATTAGAGGGGAGAGATTTATGGACTAGCCCATCACGGAGCCTCAGTTCGCACTTTGATGATGGGAGAACAGCCCCGCTCTACCAGAGGGGCTGTAAAGCATGCCCACCACTCAGCTATCTACTGGGGGGAGCCAAATCCCTCCTTGGATTATTAAGGGCTCCACGAGTCCTTGGAAGGAAAGGCTGCACCTTTTTTATTGCCGCGTTATTAATAAAGAGCTGGTGAAATACTTACTGCTGGTCCGTAAATCTGCCGAGGGCAGGAGAAGGTTGCACAGACATTTGGGCTGGAAGGAAATGGAGGGGCCATGGGGCTTGACCTACATCCCCCATCCCGACCGTGGCGAGTGTCTCTGGATGTGGCAGGAGCCCAGCTCTGCTCCCAGCACACTGTGGTGCACACATACCTGTGGGGAGAGGAGGTCCATGCCCTGAAGTCCCTGAGATGTTCTCTGGCTGCTCCATCCCCAGGGTGCTTCAGCAGAAGCTGTGCAGGGAGAGGTCTCCAGCCTCAAGTCACAGCTGGGCTGGGTGGGATAGCCCCATATCACTGTTCCCACCAGCCCAGGGGTCTTTGAATCTGTCCCAAGGGCTGGGAAGCAACCAGGGCTGTGGGGAAGGATCCTGGAGGTGCAAAGCTGCCTTGCCAAGGCCCCACACGAAAACGATGCTGTAATTCATATCAATTTATATAATATCAGGCCAGGCTGGATGGGGCTTGGAGCCACCTGGTCTGGTGGGAGGTGTCCCTGCCCGTGCAGGGGGTTGGATCTAGATGATCTTTAAGGTCCCTTCCAACTCAAACCCTTCTTTGCCTCTAGGATATGATATGAACTGTGTCCCATGCAATAAAATGCATTTGCTTTCCCACACACGTCCTGTTCTGGAACAGCCATGAAACCCCAGCTTGCTCAAAGGCACCTTAACAGAGGGAGAACATCCCTGTCCCCTTGCTCCATCCAGGGCTCAGCTTCCCCCACATTAGCACCTGTTTGGAACAAGCATCCCCAAAAAAGCCTGGAGTGCCGAGACCTGGGGGAATTGGCTGCGCTTTAGAAAAAGCAAAACCAAACAAACTGTCATGACTACCAACAAAATCCAACCCCCAACAACAACAAAAAACCCAACACATTCTCCTTCCTAATTTCAGCTTCTGGTCATAAAATTTTACTTTCATGTAACAGCATGAAATCTGCAGAACCAGAGCAGGGGTTTATAATAAAAGGCAGAGTTGATGTAATATCCAAGTCAAGGTGTTTTTATAAGCCAGAAGAAGAGAGACAGAAACACAGAAGAAAAATAATTTTCTTGAATTCCTTCCAGAAAGGAATTTTATTTAGATTTCTTTTAACCATGCTGAAATTCTCTTTCCTCTTCTTGCATGGGTTTTCCCTAAAAGCTGTCCCACTCACCCTGTGCATTAATACCAGCAAATCCAAGCCACTCCTTTCTGCATCTCAGCTCTGGTACATTTAAAATTACACTTACACACCAAAGATATGAACAATTTTCACCATGCACTGGGCTCCACCTTGCCCCAAAGCCCAAACCACCGTGGACCTCTGCCTCACAGGAAGGTGCCAAGTGTCTTGCACCCAGGATAATGCTCCTCTTCCAACACCTGTGAGGATGGAGGGAAAACACTTCCCCGTGTCCCAAACGCTGAGGTTTGAGAGGCGAATCATGTCTGCTAAAGGGCCAGAAACAGCTCTTGGCTCCATGAAAAATGACTTCCAAATGCCCCCTGCTCTGGGGATTTTATAAAGGAAGATGGATCTTTCTATCTGTTTTGCTTTCTTCTTCGTTTTTCAACTCTTGACCTACACTGTGAACAGAAACCTCCCGGGTGTGAGCCTTTGGCAGAGGAAATGCTTCCTCCAGTTCATTTGTCTTCAGCGGTCTGCGCAGCTGAAGAGGTGCATGTGGCTGAAGAGATGCTGTTCCCACCCCTGCCCACCCTGCCCCCTCTGCCCTGGGTGCTGTAGGGTTGGATTTGCAGCTCCATTAGCAGGGAGGGTACCAGCCATCCCTCACCTGCCCTGAACAAGCAGGGAAACAAGAGTCAGAGCAGCCTTGGTTCCACTTTTGGGCAAACACGCAGCCCAAGATGAAGAGAGGCTGAACTGTTAAAAAAATATATGAGGTTTTGGTATTTACTTGGGCATGAAGGACCAGATAGTAGAGCTGGGAAGGGTCTTGTTGGGCACTGCCTCCCAGGCACCATGCGTCCCAGAAGAGCTGCTCTGGAAACTCACCCAGCCACCTCAGTGTGGCACTTGGGACAGCAGCTCTTGTCCCTCCTCAACTGGAAGACATGCAGAAATGTCCTTGCAAGGTTTTCTCCTTTATGGCAGTTACGGAGGGGTTGTACAAGGTGGGGCTTTGCTAAGCCCACAAAAGGGGGTCTCCACAGCCAGGAAAAAGAAGCTTCAGATGCAGGTTTAGGGAAGGAGAGAGGCAGAATCTGAAGAGCCTGGTAGGTTTCAGTGCCACAGCTTCTATCTTGGACTTTGCTGTCCATTTAAGAAGTGGGAGATTTTTATCCCAAGTTTACAAGTTGAGCCTGTCTCCTTAGAAAAATCAAATTTCAAGAGAAGAATCTTTATAGAACAATTTGCTGCTCTCCATGAAGGCTTGAGAAAGACAAACTGCCCAGCCTGCAGCTCTGGTGTGGAAATGGATACGGGCAGTGTCCTGCCTGCCCTCTCCCTCTTCCAGCACGACGTTTCCCTTCAGTTTACAGCAGCTCATGCTCCAGGAGAAAGAACAACAACTGCTGCTGTTATTCTTTATGAAGGCAGCAAGAGGGCTGAATAAAAGAGGCTGCATCCAAAGCACAATATGAGATGAAAAAGACATCCAGGCTCCGTGGCGCTAGATAAAACAAAGCACACACCAAAAAAAGAATCAAATGCTGAAATATGTATTTCTTGTGGGTATGAATAGAACTGTCTGTGTTTGCCTTGGAGACAGGGGGAAGGAGGCCAAAGGGTTTCATCTCAGCAGGTATTGCTTTTCAGTACAGAGCCATCGAGCAATGTAAAGCCCTCCTGCCAGGCGCCTGCAGCAGCCGCGCTCCCTCCGAGCTGGCCCGTGGAAAGGTCACCTCTGCTCTGCAGCCCATGGACAGGTAGATGCTCCCACCCCTCTTGCCCTGCCACAGATGTCAGTGATAAGAAAAGCCCATTAAGTTCAAGGTTGCAAATTAGCCCCCTCCATGAGCTTTATCCAGCCTCTCTCCAGCTCTCCACAGCCTGGCCTCCACCACTGGACCATCTGGAGTATCCTCACTTCTCTGAACTTGGAGACTTTGGACTGGAGGGTAGGCAAGTGGGATTTGTTCTGGTGGGCTGTAAAACACTGGAGCTGAAGAGCAAACAGCCATTACCCTTGGAGCACACTGAGAGCTTCAAGAGTCCCTTAAGGACATGGAGGAACCGAGATCCACAGATTTATGTCTTCATAAAGCCACGAAACAAAGACAAAAAGGAGATGGCTTTTCACTCGTGATAAAAGTTGTTGTGGACATGATAAAGAAGATAAGTGCTTCTATTAAAAACTAAACTAAACTAAAAACATTCAAAGCTGTTTCCAGGCTTGGCAATCCAATGGTGCTGCCATCCTTCTTTCTGCCTCCAAAAGACCTCACCCCGTGCCATCCAGGGACTGGCCACGAGCACGTTTCCCTTCATGCCTCTGCTCTTGCCCCCAAATGGTGGCCCCCCACCACCCCATGGCATGAAGGTGGCCATCAACAAGACCCAAGACCAATGGTCACCACTGAGTGCAACCCACCCTCCAGGGAAACAAGGGCTGGATCTACAGGTTACCTGAGCAGCTGGAGTCCTGCAGGGCACCTAGACAGCACCAGGCACCCAAAATGTGTCTAAGGTCTTGACATGGGACCTAGGTCTTGGTCATGGGATCAGCTGTTAATACCACACAAGGCTCAGCCTGCAAGGGATCTACCTGTGCATCCTCAGCCATCAGCAGTCCTGTGCTCAGAGGCGTTTGGGAGGGTCAGTGCTGCTGTCATCCCTCTTCTGCAGCCAAGGAACTGGAGTGTGCAGAGATGAAGTCACCTGGTCATGTTCCTGGGGGCCTGGACTGTCAGAGAGCACTACACCAACAGTGTCTGCACCTTGGGCATGTCTTCTCTCCATTCCCAAGACCACAGGACAGTCCTGCTTTCTTGGCAGCAGCAAGAGCCATAGTGGAGATGCTGGTTGTCAGCGATGACACCTGCTCCCCCAGTAGCAGCAGAAATCACTCCAGGCTGCCTAAAAAGAAATGTCATGTCAAAATGACCACAAAAAAAGGGCATTTTTTACGGCCTTCCCTTGATTTTTGTCACAGATCCCCATCCTGGAGTCACACTGGCCTCTGACAGACACACGACATGTATCATGACAAAGTGGGTATTTTAAGGGCGTCTTGTTCTCCAGCTCTGATAATTTGGGAAGCTCATTTGTAGCCTTGAAAGTTGTTAACCAGCAATTCTCTGAACCTGCATGGAGCCTGGAGCCTGCTGGGCTCCCCCTCCCCTCCCAGCACCCCTCACCCTCCTGCCTCAACGCTGGGATAACAAGTGAGATCCTGTGCTGGTGCAAAGCAAGTGTCCCCAACTGTGCATCAGCCACTTCCTCAGCAGATTAACTGGTTGGGATGACATTTATTCCTGGTCTCACGGTGGATGATTTCATATTTGGAGCATGTGTTGGGTTCAGGGCAAGGGTTGCCAGGAAGAGTAACCCCCATCCCGCTGCCCAACCCTTCCCATTCCCACTGTTCTTTTCATCTCCTCCTTGCACTCAGCAGCAATGAGACTTTCTGGCCAGAAAAGTTAAAAAAGAATAATTTAAAATCACAGAGAAGACATATATACCTGTTCCAGTTTTGGAGCACAGGGCCTGTTTGCTATCTGTACAGACACTTGAAGGGAAAAACCCATTCCCAGATCCAAGGCTCTGGCTCTTCCCAGCCTGTTTCTTTGTCTCTGGCGTGCAGAGGAGTGACGGGAAAAGCAGCTGGCCAGAAGAGGGGTCTTCACAGAGGGACTTGGTTGATATCAAGGCAACGAGAGGGGTTTTCACCTGATGCTGGAAACAATGCCATCCATAGAAGCCCACATTGTTACCTTGACATTTGGAAGCAATTACCTGCATGTTATGTAAAAGTTTTATTAAACGACTGGAGAAATTTGGTAATGTGTTAATCATTGGTTGAATGACATCTGCTTAATACCAGAGATTTTTGAACTGCAGGAGAAGGGTTCAGCAGTTCAGAATGATTACCAAAACATATTGCTCCTTTTTTCGTTCTCCTACGTGTTAATTTTTCAGATTTATTATCTTAGGCTCCTGCGTCTAGTATTTTCACTACATGTCAACATCTGTTATATCTCTGCCTTTAGCAGCTCTTTAGTCTTTGCCCCATGAAACCTTGGGCTCTCGGAGGGGAGACCCAGCCAGCTCAAACCCAGGGCTTATGCAATTTTCCAAACTAATCCAAAGAACAATTATCAGGGAAATCTGGCTTGTGGAGGCATTTCTGGCATCAAAAAAGGGAATCAATAGACGGGTTGAAACCTAAAGGAAGCAGGCAGGTCTAGAGACAAACTTGGCTCTCAGGATGAGACTTGGAAGGTTTGGGATGCTGCAAGTCTGCTGCATCTTGAGTAACATGTGGTGGATGGAAATGTGTCATGGAAAGATGCTGGGTTCATTCCTGCCCTTTCTATTCACTCATGCAGACCTGGAGTCACTTGGTTCATGTGACAAGCTGTAAAGTCTTCTGGGGACACTCACCCTTTCAAACTGCAGAGCGAGGGAAGATGTTCTGCACGAGTCACTGTGGCCCAGGGGCTCTGGTAGGGCAAGAAAGGTGGGGAGGGACTTTCTACAAGGAGTGATAGGATGAGGGGAGAATGACTTTAAACTGAAAGAGAAGAGATTTAAATTAGACATGAGGAAGAAATTATTTCCTGAGAGGGTGGTGAGACCCTGGCCCAGGTTGCCCAGGGAAGCTGTGGCTGCCCCATCCCTGGCAGTGTTGAAGGGCAGGTTGGATGGGGCTTGGAGCAGCCTGGTCTGCTGGGAGGTGTCCCTGCCCATGGCAGGGGTTGGGGACTGGATGATCTTTAAGGCCCCTTCAACCAAGCCATTCTATGATCCTGTGTCCATGGAGATCTGGGACCTGGCTGGCACTTTGGGCTCCAGGCTGGGCACAAGTACCAGCACCAATCAATCAGGCCATCATAGAGAGAGTTCACCTTAACATGACTTAACAGAAAATCTCTTTGCAGGTCATTTCCATGCACTGCTCTGGATTGTGTTCCAGAAGAAACTCACATCATGAGCTAAACACTTTCTACTCCCAACTGTCCTGCCACGTTTTGGATTTATGCTTATTTTATTTTGTTCCCTCATCTGTGATCTGCTCCCCACCCAACAAAAATTACAGCTTCCATTGATCATTTTTTTCTCAGAGTTGCCATAAATTCAGCTGTGCCCTGTCTCTCCTGCTCAGTGTAATGCAAACTTTCCACCCTGTTTCTGCAGCCTTACCCATCTCCTTTCTGCATCTCTTTTGAGAGGGGGGAAAGAAATAAAGAAAAAAATAACCCCCAAATCTTTCAGGGTCATCTCCAGAACTGGCTGGTGTTACACACAAATAAAACTTATGGTTTTTAATGGGGGAACTTCTTGCTTCTTCTTCTTTTTTTTTTTTCTTAATATATAAAATGCTTTCAGTAATTAGCAACAGCTTGGCAAGGCAGCAGTGACACTTGGTGCCCCTTGAGCACAGGGGTCACCTCAGGGGGGACTCCTGCCCGTGTTGCAGCTTTAATTTGCAGGGGGTTTGCACCGGGAGAAATGAACGTCCAGTGCTCTGCTTCCCATCACTGCAGTGCCATGAGCCTGAAAACACTTCTTCCTTCTAAACTCCCACCTGGAGTAATGAAAAGAAACCATAAAAATGTGGGAATGGCTGTGTTTTCCCCCAGGCTTGAGGTCCAGTGTCTGACTCTTCAGAGGGAAGTGGAGATGATCCCCTGCCTGGGGCCATTCTGGGATGAGCTTCTCCACAGGGATCTTCTGCCTCCCTTTGAGCTGAGCCTGGCTGGAGTTTATGCTGAGAGTTGGCCAGGAACCATTCCCACTCTCTGAAAACTGCTGATGGAAACAAAAGATTTTCCTGCTTGTGGAGATTTGTTGCATTTTGTAAAAAAAAAAAATAATAATAAAAATCCTCCTTTTTCTTCAGCTCGGAGCACAACTTTCCGAAAGTTTTTCCATGGACATGAGAAAAAAGGTTAAATATAGAGCAGCTGCAATCCAGCACGAGAGCTCTCAGGCCTGGTTTTGAGGAGGAAAAAAAGGAATTGTTGCTGAAGGTCTTGGCAAGCTTTTTCTGAGCCTGAGCACAAGGAGGGAAGAACATTAACACCGAACATGAAAATGTAACCAATGGGCGAGAATTTTTTGGGTGATTCCACTTAAGTCTTTCTTTTAAATCCAGCACCTAAAGATGCTGCTCTTTACTGAAGCATGAATTGCAAGCGCTAAGCTCTGGCAGTAGTTCTCCTGCTGCACAAATATGTGACCTTGGATGACACCGATCTGCCAAAAAAGAAGGGAAAAAAAAGGTGTTGCTGATAATTTATTTATTTTATGCTCCAATTCCTCATTCATCATCAGGTAAATTTGCTCTTGGCAGCACCGGCAACTTCCTTAAACGCAGCCAAGGTGACCACTAAAATTAGCATCAAATCCCAAGAAGACTTTACATCATGTACACGTTATTTTTCACTGGACATAAATTGTGAGGTGGTTGGTTTTTGTTTCGAATCCCCAGGGGATCAGGTCATTGCTCCAGGCATTGGCCGGGGACAGAACCGGCCAGTGCAACCCACTCCAAGTGTGGAAGTGAAATTTTTTTGTTTCGCTGGAGAAATTTTCTCAGTCCTTGCCAAGATGAATTACTAAAACGTCTGAAGAAACAGCACTGACCGAGACCTCAGACAGTAAAACACAATTTTCATCCTCTCTCGTAAATTTTTTGCTTAATGAAAAGTCCTCAAGGAACACATTTCTCTGTCAGAGCCAAGGAAAATAAACGTGTGCCTGGTTGAACCGCGCCGATAGCCCTGAACGCTGACGACCCTGCCCGTGTCCTGGTGTGGTTAAACATCTGCATCTACATCCCTGCTGGAGACCTCCCTGCCTCTGCCATCCCAGGTAGGGGAGCAGAGGGATGCTCTGGCAAAGGCAGATTTTGCATCCCACTCGTGCCACTCCGGGAGTGTCAGGCCCCACTCCCAGACTCCTTTACCAGAGAGCTGGGCAGAAAACAGACTTTTCCTCAGTGGAATGTCATGTTGTCTGCCTGAAAGCCCCACGGTGAGCAGGACAGTGCAGGCTGGGGTGGCACTGGGTACCTGGTGGTCCCGGATGGGTGGCCACCTCCCTTCTCATCCCCAAGCAGGATCTAGAGCTTGGGAAGTGAAGGAAGGCAGGTAGTAACAGAGGGAGGTAGAATTCATTAAAAGCTTGTGAAGGCAGAGCATCATCCAGGGATGCTGAGAGCTCACCAGGACAGTGTCCTCATACCTGTGAGTTTGGAGAAGGTAAGGGCAGAGCTGTGTGTCTTCCTCTGGATTCCTCCTTTACAGGTGGGACTTCATGTGGGATTTTGCAGCTGAGTGATGAGCAGCAGCCCTGGGGGGGGAGGAGACTGTGGAAAAGCAACAGATCACAGGCAAAAAAAATCACTTGTTGAAGAAACTAAATGAGCAACAAAGCAAGGCCTCATTCCCTGGGGCAGGGCTGCTCCGTGAGCGCTGTGGTGTGGTGGGAGCAGCTCTGGTTTGCAGGGATGAAGCTGCAGAGGATGCAGAGAGACACACATTCCCAGCTGGAGCAGGGCCAGGAGCCCAGGGCTCGTGCTCCCGGCTCCGGCTGCAAGTGCCACAGGATTCCTAACCACGAGGTGGTCAGGATTTGGGTTTTACATCCTACCTATTTGTAGAGGAAAAAGATTAAAGGCCTTGTGGACTCTATGAAATCCTCAGTAGCAGCGGCTCTGGTGACTGGAGTCAAATCAATTCCAGACTGAGACCTTCCATTAGGGGAGACCATTGAGGGGAAAAAAGGGAGAACATTTCATTTGTCTCCCTGAAATGGCAGTTCCTGAGTTCCCAGCAGTGTCAGTGAGGGCTGGAGAGGGAACTGCAGGTAAGACATGTTCCTGAGCCACCTCACTCATGCCTTTCACATCTATCCACACCTATCCATAAAGGCCAAAGGGACAGAAAACATCCTGGTTTTCATCATGCAGACATCCTGTCTCACCTGAGCTGCACCTCTGGAGTGTGGGGCCACTGGGAAGACCTTCAGCTCCAGCTGGTCTGAATGCAAAATCTCCCTGGAGAACTGGGTGAGGACCTGCTCCCACATCAACCCAGTGGTGGAACATCCACTGGGACACCACTGCTGTCCAGAGACTGCTCACAACCAAAACCAACCCCAAACTTCCCAGCATTTGTCCTCATTAAGTGACCTGGCAGGAAATAAACTTCTCAACTACCTTGAGATGCCTTCAGAAGAGACTTTTTTCAAGGGGTGGTGGGTAATTTTAGCAGGAAGGGCTGGGCAGCATAGGCAGAAGAAGATGGGAGGTCTCTTTGGAAGCCCCACACTCCTGTCGCTGGTTTGAGACACAAGAAAATCAGGAGAATCAGCTTTTAGGGGACGGGAACACCAAAGCCATTAACTCCTCCTGCCCCTGGCAGCCTGGGGCACCTCTCCATCCCCAACAAGCAGATATTATCTACTAGAGATTTATTTCCAGTCTTCTTTTCAAGACATGATGTCAGGACGATAATAGAGCTGACTAAGGCAAACCCTGGATGGAATTACTATTGTGTTTATCAGTTTCCTTTTTCTTTTCTATTCTTGTCTCACTTAATCATGGAACAGCGCGATGGAAAAGTCCTGTTAGACCAACCTGCCTCCCAGCCAAGGCAGGACTGATCCCTACATCCACTGTCTTCTCTTCCATCTGGTCTATTTTTTTAAAAAAAAATCCCTAGTGACAAGACTTCTTGAATCACAGGAGCAAGAAATGGAAAAGACCTGTTAGATCATGCAGTCTGTCTCCTGGCCAGTGCAGCCTGTTCCCTGCAGCTCAGTTTTTAGTGGTTTAGCTTCCACCTTTCTTTCCCTCGGGAGATTATCCTGCTGGCCAAGAGATCTCACACTCAGGTTTGCTCCATGTCATGCTGGAGAGCAAAATCTCCAGCACTGGCCTCGGTGCTTTAAGTCTGGTCTGGGACCAGGGCAAGCGACCAGGTACTTGGGACCCCCGTCCCTTCTTGGGGACAGGGGGACAGAATCTGGGCATTACTCCTCTTGGCTGGGAAGTCCTGCTCCAAACCCCTGTGCTGACACCATGCTGGCTCTGGGACTCACAAACGAGATGGACAGACCAACCTCAGACAGACTAATTACTTCTGCAGCATCACCGTTAATGGGTTTTCAGGCAGGAATGGCACACATCTGCCTGCAAATATCCCCAGATTGCTGTGATTCCCCCAGCACAACCCCTTGGCACTGGGGAGGGGGCTTTCCTGGCTGCTGGTGGCTCCGGTGGGTGCTGGGGGCCATGACCTGGCAGGGAGCAGCACAGCTGTTGTACCCGAGGTGCCCTCTCGCCCCTCTCACGTGGTTTTCTGCTCTACCCCTGCCCTTATCTGCCACGAGTAATCAAAAATAATTGGTTGCTCCCCAGTGGACTGACCTAATAGCAATACGAATGAAGTTATTTTGAACAGTTGTTCATGAGTTCATCTCCTGGAAAGCCTCAGCCCCAGCTGTTGCCGTGCTTTTGATTTACCCAAAAAAAAAAAATTAAAAAAATAAATTAAATAAATAAATTAAACTCAAACTGGGGATTATCAGGGCTAAGCACGTCTCAGCCCTCCCTCCTCCCCGTGTCAGGTGCCGGGCTGGGCTATAAACGGCTCTTTGTGAGCAGCTCCCTCACCCCTTTCTCTCCCAGTTGGCACCAGCCCCGCTGGGATCTGGCAGCTCCTGGCGGCGCGGCAGGAGCGGGTGCCCGGGGCCCAGCAGAACCTGCAAATGGTCACTGGGGCCTCCAGCCAAGCCTGTGTGCTAATGGTCGAGGTATGGGGAGCCCTTTGGGGAGAAGGAAATGGGATCTCTGCTGGAGAAAGGTTGAGAGAGTTTTGGGCATTCAGCCTGGAGAAGACAAGGCTCCAGGGAGACCCTAGAGCACCTTCCAGGGACTGAAGGGGCTGCAGGAAAGCTGGGGAGGGGCTTGGGACAAGGGCAGGGAGGGATGGGATGAGGGGAAATGGCTTTAAACTGGAGGAGGGGAGATTTAGGTAAGACATTAGGAGGAAATTCTTCACTATGAGGGTGGTGAGACCCTGGCCCAGGTTGCCCAGAGAAGCTGTGGCTGCCCCATCCCTGGCAGTGTTGAAGGGCAGGTTGGATGGGGCTTGGAGCAACCTGGGCTGGTGGGAGGTGTCCCTGCCCATGGCAGGAGGTGGAACTGGATAATCTTTAAGGTCCCTTCCAACCCAAACCAGTCTGTGATTCTATGAATTAGGCCCGTGTGGGAAAAGGAAGAGTGGGAGTGGGGATGGGGAGAAACTTCTGGTTCTCTGACCACCCTCCAGTGCAGTGAAGTGCAGAGGCTGGGACAGCAATGAGGGTGCTTGGGGACATCAGGATGGCAGGGGGACCCCCAGCAAACATGAGCACAAACCTGGGGTGATGGCGGGCTGTCCTCTCCAGCACAGCTGAGCCCCTGATGCTGCACCTGTCCCTCTGGCCACGGGCAGCACGTGGAGGAGCTGGGCAGTGGGACCTTCCCTGCAGCACCGACCCACAGCCCCTAACCCTGACACCCTTCCCACATCAGCCTGGACTTTGCTTGGCTCAAGCTGGCTGAAAAACCCCATGTGGAGACCCCTCTGGAAGGGATGGATTAGCAGCTTGGACATTTGGAGAAATCCTTGCTGAGGCAGAACTATGGACTGGACATTCAGAGATGTTCTTGCTGAGACGGGATGATTAGAGAGAGGATACGGACAATAAAGAAGAGTTTCACACTTAACTTTCCTTGTCCAATCAATTAGGGAATAACAGAGTTATTCCATACATCCACCTAAGGAGGTCCCTCATCCTTCTGAATAAAGCTGATTTTAAAAGCAGACCAATGAACTCGCACCAGTAACTGCCCCAAGGTTGGGAAAACTTGGGAGCAACACAGTGAAAAAGAGAGAATTGGATCAAAACGCAGAAAAAAAAAAGCTTGCTAGTACCCAACTCTGAACAGCTTGAGGCTGAACATGCATATTGACTAAAAGCTAAACTGCAGGGCTGCCCCTGAGACGTGCAGATGGACCAATAGCCATGGCTAGAACTACAGAATTAAGAGATTAATTCACAATGTCTGATTCTCCTCTTATTATCTTCCCTGCTTCAAAAAGAAAGACACTGGACCCACAGCAGTGCAGGTTTCTAGAAGCAAATCTCACACAGCATCCCCACTCTCCTGGCTTTCTTGCCATGGCTCTTTTCCTTTTCAGCATCAGCATCTAAACATCTGGGTCGTGGTGGAGCTTAGAGCTGGAAGCGACACAATATAGTGAGAAAGGATGTTTTTGTGCTATTTCCAACCTTCCCAGAACAGAGAACTTCAGAAACCCCTTTACAAAGGCTGCTTTCTTCCTCCACGCTACTTTGAAAAGATGAGTGAAATCCTCAGTTGTCTGCCTGTGCTGGGGCTGTACAAGACAGAGACCATCAAAAAGGAGGGGGAAGGGGATGATGAAAAACATGGCCAAGTGTTTTTGTGGGTTTTTTGTTTGTTTGTTTTAGCTTCTTTTGGTTAAAACTGCAGTTTTGGAGCATCTCCAGCCTCCTCTGTACCTGGGGAGGATGGAGGATCTGAAGGATTTACATTTTAATTCTGTTTTTTTCCCCCATACTAAAACTTCAGTTTCTGGCTGAAATGTTGAATCAGAGCAAATCTGGGGGGCTTTTAAAGAAGCTTCACTCTCACCACACCCCAGGCTCAGCTGGCCAGCAATGCTGGTTGGAGAAACCAGTTGCCCCGAGCATCCCTCCCCACCAGCCAGAATCCTGGGGTGGGCTCAGCTCAGCAAAGAGCAAGGGCAAGGAGTTGTCTCCATCATCCAGAAGGCTTGTGAAAGGGATTAAGGGCCACGACTAGGGTCTCCTTGATCTCTGCACCCCAGGGTGAGGGTGATGCTCAGCTCAGTCCCCTTTCTCCCACTCACTCGGGTGTTCCCAAGGGTGCTGCACCTGCAGAAGAGCCCTGAGGCCAACACCAAAAATGCTGTGGGTCCTGCTCTCCTCCTCTTGTCTCCTCCTGGGACCAGAGGTTCTTCTGGCTCCATATGAGCTCAGTTTTGAGCCTGTTCAGGAGGGGCTGCCAGATGGAGCTGGGCTGCCAAGCTCGATGCAATGTGGTTGTTTCGGGAGGTGGAGTCTGTCTGCAGAGCCCTGGCCTGCAAGATGCTTTGGCTGGGGCTCAACTATGTCCCTGTGATCTTGACCGAAGGAAGCCCGACGTTTTACCTCCTTCCACAGATCCCCACAGCTAATCCCCAGTTGCCTGGGGGGCAAACCTCCATTTTTCCAGTCAGCCTCCAATTTAGGAGCTGGATTCCCCCAGTCCTCTAGCACACACTTGTGCAAAGCAGCTTGTCCTGAAGGGAAAGCCCCTGGCCTGCTCTCTGCTCCCCATTTTTGCTCCTGCCTTGCACACACTTTGCTGATCAGCAAAGTCCTGCTCTGCCTTCCTCCTCCCAGCACTCATCCATCCTCACAGAGGTCTAGCTCTCTCCCTCAGTCCCTGGAGGCTCCCCAGCTGCGACCCCTTTGCTCCTTTTCCCACCTTGCTCTCTTTTTTTCAGGTATAATCATGTCGGGAACGCTTGGCAACACAACACAACAAAGCTGCATCCCCCAGCTGCCTAAATCATCACCCACACAGTGCTAAGGAGAAACAGACAACACAGACACAACCACCCTGGCTGAGCTTCTTACTGTTGGGAGCATCCTCTCAGTGGTACCCACACGGGTAGAACCAGCTGTGCATTCCCACTGCACCCTAGTCCCTGCCAGAGCCATGGGACAGTCCCTAGGGACCCCTGGCACATCCCTGGAGCAGCAGTGAACCTCAGGAGGGTGGTCTTGACCCCATTTTGCAGCAGCCAGTGTGGCAGCTGGCACACACCTCCCTGTCCAGGGCAGAGCAGCCACTGGTCTCTGCTCGCAGCAGCACCAGCTACAAACTGGGCAGGGATGTGGAGAAGGGGATCAAGCCCTCAGGACAGAGCTGCCCATTCCCAGGTTCTGGAAAATCCAGCGATGTCGCTTTTGCAGCACATCCCTTTTTGCAGTCAGAAAAACATATTTTATCATATACATAATCTTGAAGGAAAAAAAAAAACAACAACCCACAAAATACAACAAAACCCAACACAAAAAACCCCTGCTCTTCTAGATTCCCAGACAGTACGCTCAGCATCCTCATGCTACTGATGTAATCCTGGAGCAAGGTCCCCTGGGCCCAGCCTCGTGAAGCCAAAGCTGTTCTGAGCCCTGGGCCTCAGGCACACACCACCCCCACAGCCCCTCGGCCCTGGGATACCCCAGGCACGTTTTATGGACCCGTTTATGCACTTGTTGAGTGTCTAAGTTCACTCTGCACCCACGGGGAACATTAAGAGCTCAGCAAAGCTCTTTGCTAATACTATTCTTGCAGTCCTTTACGTTCAGCTGCAGAAAAAACTAGCCAGGAATAAAGCAGACGTCATTAGAAGCAGGAATAAAACCAACCCAGCAGATTCCCTGGGTAACTCCCTGTGAGCAGGTACCCACCTTCAACCCCAAAGATTTTGCTGTTGGCTAAAAGCAACTGCCAGGCAAACCCTGAGCTGAGGTACAACAAGTGAAGCCCAAGAGAAGTGGGTGGCGTGATGCCAGGCTGCATATTTGACCCAAATTGCTGAAACTACAGCTGGTGGAGTGATTCACTGTGTCCTGCTCCATCAATGGGCCTGGCCTGGCTCTCTGTTTGTGACTTGTCTCCGGAGAGACGGAGGGTTTCTTTGTTTTGTTTGTATGAACGCCTTGGTTATTCAGGGAACTGTGACAGGCTGTGGGAAGATTGGCTGGCTGCTCCTGGAGAAGATGCACATGGTGGATCCATATTTGGACCTGGCTGCTCAGCTCCCCTGAGGCCCTTCCTGCTCTTTCTTGACCTCAGGAGCGTCACACATATCTTCCTGTGACCCATAACTCTGTCCTGCTCCCCAGCTCACCTGGTACAAGGAGGCTGATGGCCCAGAAAGGTCTATGTGATGCACAGGGTGTGTAGGTGGAGGAGAATGTAAGGACTTGGCTGAATCCTAAGCACTCCTGTAGCCCAGTGTCTGCTCTTTGATGCTAATGCTGGAGCACCAGGAGGGAACAGACATGGTCAGAGACACCATGACTGTGGACATCAGGATTAAGTCCCAATATGTGGAAACGGAGGGGAAACCCAAGATGTTCACCCCATCCAAGCATGGGCACAGCAAGTTTTCAGGACTCAGGAGTGGGGCTTGTGGCTGTGGGTTGAGCAGAGAAGCTGATGGGGAGGTGGGCATGGCAGTGAGCACAAACCTGACTCCAGCTCCATCTGATTTCTTTTTTGAGGGACACAGACACAAGCCCTCCCCCATTTCAGGGGCTCAGCCTTGCCTGCCCACTGCTGGGGCAGCAGATGGCAAATACACATGAAAAAATGCTGAAAATGAAAAATGCAACAAAATGCTACACAGTTGCCTGTCCCTTTTGATTCAGTTTCTGGTCAACTAAATTGTTGTTGAATAAGGCAAGCTGTGTCAAAAATGTACTTTAATGAAGTGCAGCAGGGGCTCTGGCTTTATTTCCCAAGCTCCATGAAGGTTTTAATCCCCCAACTCTGGAAGCCACTGCACATATGCTTTAAAGAGGGTATTTTTTGCTCCCTGGTATTTCATGCATGTTATATTTTAAAGGCTGCTGCCAGTTTAGTTCAGGCCCAAAACGTTGGTGTTGCTCTGGGGGATGGAGGAGGAGGGAGGTACTTCACTAAAGTGATTCAAAATAATCCCAGAGTAACCTGGGAGGAGGGTGACCTGTCATACAGGCTGAGTCCCCTCCTGTCCCCACCAGCAAGCGTGGAGGTGTCCAAAACAATTTGGGAAGGGTCTGAAAATGTCAGGGGGTGATGAGCATCCTCCACATCCAGCCTCACCCTCCAGCCCAGCACTGTTCCTTCCACCAAGGATAATCCCAGGGGATTCCCCAGGCACCAAGAAGGGGCTTTGCTAATTAGTCCTGGCTTATCTCAAGCAAACTTTCTGCTCTGTTTGGTTAAGAGCAGCCTGGAGTGACTAATATCTGCAGCAGGGAGGAAAAGCCCTCCTGGCATCTCTCTTCTTGCCTGGGAGAGCCTTGCTCAGGGACATATTAAAGGTTTTTGTTTCCAGGAGCTGTCAAATCCCTCACCTTTCACAAGCACTAAAACGGCCAAGGGAAAAAATATATGCGAGTGGAATAATAATTTTTAACTCATAAATTTGAGCTCATAAATCAAGGATTGACGGAGCAGTCGTTGTAATGTCTCGTGAGTTAACATTTGAGGTTTTCTTTCACCTGAGGAAAAGGAAAAAAATACCCAAGTCTCTGCCCTTCCACTCCAGAGATTGTTATAAATCACCTTAATGTTACACTCTTGCTCTTAAATAGACCAAAAGCACAAGCGTGGGGAACAGAGACTGAAACGGGGTAATTTAAAAAGTACAGTACTGGGAAGAAAGCTTTTTTCATCCCCCCAAAGTTAAAAAAAAGCAAGCACCCAAGAGAGCCAAACCAACTCCTCTATGCTTTCAAAAGCAGAGGAAAAATCCTGCATTCCAGGAAACACAGCCCTGAGACCGAGGCATGAAGAGGGGGGTGTCACGTACGTGTGTCGGAGAGGGATGGAATGGAGAATCCAGCCACCTGATGTTCCCATCTGTCCTCCACTGAGCTGGGGACATCACAACACATGCCAGGACAGCAGACAGAGCCACCTCAGTGTGTCACAGCCACCCACCATGAGCCACACTCCACTGTCGCTGCAAAAAGGAAAACAGCATGTACCCAAACTGGGGGTACCTTCCCAAACTGGGGGACCCAACACACCCCAACTGGGGATGCAGTGGCCACATGGAGATGGAAGGAAACAGAAGAGGAGCCCACACCGGCCACCCCACAGAGGGGACACCTGCAGAGCTGGGTCTGTCACCCAAATAACCAAGTCACACGATCCCAGCTCCTCTCCTGGGAGGGCTCCAGTGGGAAGCAGGGAACATGATGACAAAAGATGGAGTGAGAAAAAAAAAAAAGGGCACTGGGCTGTGTCCACATCTTCAGAGCAGAACTGGCTTTCCCAGAGTTGAAAACAGCCTGGCCACTGGCCCCCAGCTCACAGGGCTCCAACCCCCAGGTCCCAAAGGGTCACTGCCACCCCCAGGGCTGTCCCCAAACCAGCAACAAGGAGCAGGGAGATGGCACAGAAGATGCTGAACAGGTGAGTGGGGTCCAGGAGGCTGCAGCCACCTGGCCAGCAGAGTGCTGGGAGGAGGAAGAGGAGGAGGAAGGCATTGGCATGCAGAGCACAAGTGGCCCTTTCCTCTGCCTAATCCAGAAGGTTCAAAGCAGCCGGGTGGTGCTGGGCACAGCTGCAGTCTGAGCTCCAACAGGTGAGGGCTCAGCTGTCCCTGTCCCCACGGGGTTGCTCACGCTGGAGGGGGCTGGCATGGGGGCCAGTGGGTCCCCAGTGCTTCAGCTGGCCCCATCCTGCCCTCGGAAAACTGCTGGTACCTCCTCAGTAGGACAGCAGATCCCAGTGGGATCCAGCATGGCTGCTGAGAGGCATTAGTTGGGCAAAATCCTCCTAAAAAGTGCTCTGACCAGCTGGGAAGGTCAGGACTGACCTGTTCCACGTGCTGCTGGTGGTGTGGAGCCGGCACTGAGACCCTGCAAGCAGCATGTGGGTTGTTTGCCCTATAACCAGCACCTGGTTCCCTGCCAGCACCCAGTCCACTACAGTACCCTGTCCCCTGCCAGCACATTGTCCCCTCTGGCACAAGGTTCCCTGCCAATGCATCCAGGGACAGGGTGGAGGGGCCAGGGGAACAGCCTGGAGACACAGATTTAGGGCATCTCTTTCCACCCCCAGCCCTGGGCAAATTCTCCTGGTAAGGGCTACATTGCAGGAGGCATCAATCAGTCCTTCGGCGGGAAGTATTTTATCCCACTGCTTTTGAAAACCTGTTTGCTAACAGCACCCTGCAGTGCCACTGCCCCCAGTCCCAGAGCATCCAGCAGCAGGACCAGAAGAGGTCTTTTGGACAAATCCAGCATCTGCTGAAGCTGGAGGGATTTTTCTGTCTGCTCCCAACTGTCTGATTCCTCTCCAGAGGCTGCACCAGCAGAACAGACCATCTGCCACCAGCCAGGTCAAAAGGCTGGGTGGGGGTTTCTGGCCAGGGCATCCCAGCCAAAATCTGGAGTGATCCATGGTCAGTGCTGGGCTTGGGGCTGGGGCTGGGACTGGGGCAGGCAGAGAGGGTCCATATCTATACTTGGCTTCACAAGAGCTGCAGCATCCCACAGTGATCCCATTCCCACCATGAAGGGATGCCCAAATTTCCCTCGTTTGTATATGAAAATAACAAAGCCTGGCCCAAAATATTCCCCCACTAGCTGCAGCCTGGCACCACCAGTGGGATAAACAGCTCCCTCACCTCTCACGCCCAAGAAATATCAATTAAAATATTAAAAAGTACCCGGAGCCATGGATTGGGTGGCCATGTGGGTGCAGGTCCCTGCAGCCCCCCAGCCCCACAGAGCCACCAGCATCGCCACCGACCCACTCAAGTCCTCATTAAGTCCCTCGAGCCGCCTCTGTCTGAGCAGCACCATTATTCCCACAAGCTCCAGACCCCATTCCCCACCGTTAATTTCTACTTATCTGCATATTTTATTGAAAATTAAAATCCTTTTGCATTTTTCCCAGGGCTCGGTCGGCAACGAGCTTTTCTTGCAGCCCTACTTGACTCCAATTAGTTGGGATAACAAAGCTGCCGCTCTCGGAGGATTATTGACAAGGAAAAAAAAACAACATAAAAAAATGGCAGGAGAATAGTCTGTGAAAATCACAGCTTTGTGAGCTGGGAAACAAAACCACCTGGCCATCCACAGTGCTGGGGAGGCATGGAAAATACACATTTTTAGGGTTTTTTTGATTTAATTTCAATTGATCAGGCTGTGTCTTGCTTCTCACGAAGTGCCAGCTCACCAGAAGCATCCCTCACCACAGCATCCACCCCACCCTGGGGACATCAGGGACATCAGCACCAGCCACAGCTCCATGACAGGAGCCTGGGCAAGTGGGGGCATGGATGTACACCCCTCAACGGAGAGGCAGCCCCTGTCCTGCCCACCCGTGGGGACTCTGCCTGTTTCCCAGGCCTTGTGCTTGCTGATACAGTTCCCATGGGCACCCGTCGGTGCTGGGCTCCTGCCCCCAAAAACCTGCTCGATGCAGCTGCAACGATGGCACAAAAGGACTGAGGAGCATTGAGAGCAGCACAACTCATTCACTGATAACTCCTTCATGGCATTTCATATTTTTTCCTTGCCCTTTTTTTTTTTAAATAAAAGAATTGGGGGGGGGGAGTGTGGTATAAAAATGAAGGATACTTGATAAAGGGCAGTAAGTGTTATCCCTTAAAAAAAAAAAAAAAGAAGATAAATAAAAACCTCATAGAGCTTTTTTTCTTTCCTAGGTGGCTCGGACAGCTGGCTCTTTAAATATTAATCAGGGGCTCATTGATATGCAAATATGGTAAGAGGGAATAATGGTCCTGCAGCTGCGCAGCCCCAGCAGAGTGTTGGCCTCCTCTCCACCATGAATGGGAATATCTGAGGACACAGGTGCAGGAGCCCGGCGGCGAGCAAGATCCTGCTTAATAAGGTAATTTGTGAGCGATGCTCTATAGAGACCAACCGGAGCAATCTTTTACCACTCGACAGTATCTGACCACTAAACAAGGTGTTAATCTTATAACTGTGGTGTTGACTGTTCCCCAGCACAGCGTTCCTGGCCTTTTGCCCTGACACTTAGCCAGTTAAAATCAACCGAACTGACAGGTCGGCCGCGCGCCAACCGATCGGCGATAAATTATTTATTGTTCTGTTTCCAGAATAACAAGTAAACAGGAAAAGAGGGAGCATCCCACAGAGAGAAAACCAGTTTGGATGCACATCGTTGGAATGAGTTGTGTTGCTCTGTGTGGGCCACCCTGTCTCCTGTCCCCCATGCTCCCCAGCTCTCACCTCTTTCTGCCGGGAAGGTGACTGCATCCCATCCTGCAGGAGCAAAGCTGTCTCCATCGATGGGTCTGGTGGTGGCACACGTGTCCAGGGACCTGCAGGTGGGGTTTTGGGGTGGTCACCCCCTGTTCCTCATACAGCTCCAGATACCCACTGTCTTCTTGGGTGAACTGGAGGCTAGGAAGAGAGACCAGAGGCAATGTCAGAACCTGCCATGGACATCACTGTTGGGTGTCTGCTGGCTCCCTCTGCTAGACTGAGTGATGAACGGGGAGGTAGACCAGATCAGGGTGGCAAATGTGAGATCTCCATCCTGGGGACCTCAGCCTATCACTATGTCCTCACTCCAAGGCCATCCATGATGCTGTGATGCCCATGGTGGGGACCTTCCACTGTTGCAGGAGAGACAACTGGGAAAGTGGGTCAGAACCTTCAGCAGCATTTCATGTTACCAGAGCCTGGGGAGTTGGATCTCCATATATACATATAGATGTGGTGCTGAGGGACATGGTCTAGTGGTGAACTTGACAGTGCTGGGTTTACACTTGGACTTGATGACCTTAAAGGTCTTTTCCAACCAAAACTATAAGATTATAAACATACCCGTAGGCCTCCACTCACACATTTTTCCTTCTCCTGTCATTTGCTGTTAGCATAGATGGGTCTACAGACAGGGAGAGATGGTAAGGAAGGGCTGGTGAAGCCACCAAGAAAGGCACCTTTCATCACCACCCAACACATTCCCTTGCTGATTTAAAAACCCATCCCTCCCTTGCCATGTTTCTTGGGAAGAGATGCCCTCACCATCTCTCACTCCCACCTCCCAGGGCCGAGCTGGACCTGGGGCATGGCTCCTTCCTCCCACCTGCCGGGCAGCACCAGCTCCACGGAGGCACGTTGGGGCTGCTCCATCCCACAAACGTGTCATCCTGCCCTTCTGTACCAGCCGGAGGAAACACGCTCTGAGGCTGCGGATACGACACCCGCCGTGGCAGAGTATTTTCAGGATTTGCCTCCTGTGGTGGCTGTCCTCCCTTTCCCCTGCCAAGCCCCCTCTCTGGGCTCCCAGTGATGAATGACCTCGGCCGGGTACAGCGGTACCAGGCGCACGCAGCTGCGAGGCTTTCTTTGCCGGGCGGGCGCCGCAGATGGCAGCTCCGCCGCCGAGCCCACAGCTGCGCGCTCCCCGCTCGCCCCTCCGTGCCACAAAGGGACAGAAAATGCCATTAATGAAGAGAAAAGGAGCGGGAAGGGATGCTGGGATGGCTCAAAGAGTCGACCCAGCCACCCGCCGTTTGCCCTGAGGCCACCGCTGCCAGCTCCAGAGCAGCGGAGGGGTCTGGGGGCAAGGGTTGTCCACACTGTGTGGTCATTCCCAACAGAGCTGAAAGCTTACCTGGAGACAAGGAGAAGCCAAATTTCTCATCCTTGTCTTCTGACTCAACTTCAGACTTTTCCAGGGTCAGTTCTTGGCCTCTGGGTCCTGCTCCAGGGGTGAGGCTTAGCTCCTGCTGCTCAGGCAGGGCTGGATGTGGCCACTCCAACCCTCACGTGTACGTGGAGGCTACAACCTTTATAGGTCCAGGCAACATCTCCTGTTTGGGGACAGACAAGATCATCTCAGAGACTGAAGTAATAAATTCAGTCACCTCTGAATCTGTTTGAAGTTTTGCAAAACCTTCTTAGCCTGTAGAAAAGTCACTTTACTCCAGTAAAGACAAGAACAATTGGTAAGAACAATTCAGCCCAGCCTTACTGATTGCCCTTGTGTTTCCCAAATAGATTTATCTGCCTTAGTATCTCAGGACTTGCATTGTTATCATCAATTATTAATGACATTTATCATCACTCGTTAATATTTAATTATTATAATTACAATTATTAAAATTACTACTTAAAATTGCTGCTATTTTACATACAAGGGATTTGCCTCTTTCAAGACTGAGGAGCACAACTGGATCTATAACCTGAAGTGTGAAGACCCCACTTTCCATCACTTTGGGGCAGCAGTTGGCTCCTGATTTTGGCCCAGGAGACAAGGACTAACTTGCCAGTGAAATGCAGCAGCCCTGGGGCAGCACCCGGGGTTGCTCCGGCTGCACTGCTGGGGTTAACACCCCCAGTGAAGACCCTGTGGCCTGACACCACCCGCCAGAGCTCACCCCGCAGACACAACTCCCATTTGTTGCTGCTTTCCTAAAAGCATCAAGCCTGTATCTGCGCCGATGCCGTGGGCCTCAGCTGGATAATCCTGCAAGGCTGAGCCCCACCAGCCCAGAGGATGGAGCTTGCCCGTGCCAAGGAGCGGCGGGGCTGGAGGCTCTGGCCGTGCCGTGCTGCAGACAGCTGCTGCAGAGGTATCTTTTTACCCTCGACCTTGTTAATGAACAAAAGCTTTGGAGAGTGTGGGCGGCTGGGCTAGACAGAGAGTAAACAGGGGATTAGCAGCCTGCAGCCCCCGAGCCAGGATCGGGCTCTTTTTTCCCCGGCAATTGAAACCCAACTCCCGGCTGGTCCCGCACCAGGTGCTGCAGCCGTCCCTCGTTAGCCAGGCAAAATTAGTTTCTGCAAGGCTTTTTTTATCCTGGCTAGGCAGCTAGCCCTTGGGCTTCTATTTTATTGTTCTCTTTTGTGGGGGGTACGGAAAACCAGAGGCCAGGCAATGCCTCAGCAGTGGTGCATCCCTGCTGCAGCCTCCATCACCTCCTGCTCCTGCAGCTTTGCTCCCACCAGCACTTCATACACCTTCCCATGAATTAGCAGAACATCACCTTGCTCAGCCCAGTTCCCCACCCTGAGCTGCCAGCCCCAGCTGGAGCTGGCTTGCAGATGTGTGTTCCTGGAAAATTGGAATCCACATGATAAATACTGGAAAAAAACCCCTCTAATATATACATCTCTCAGTGGTTTTTTTAGCTGATCAGATTTCACTTGGTTAATCGAAGTTGATGTGGTAAGCAGCAGAGCTCCAGGGCTCCAAAACACCCTGGTGCTGATGGTCAGTCCCATCCCTCACATCTCCCCCAAGAGCACCCCTCTTCCCCCCACCAGCACAGGTAAGGGTGCTGTGGGCTGAGGCTGCACCAAATCACCAACCAAGCTCCTGTGGCCAATTTTGCAGAGACAAAATGATGCTCTTCAAAGTAAGGATCAAAAAAAAGCACCCATTCAGCCCTAAAGAGCAGCGTGCCTCCCCGTTCGTCAGCTGAGGGTGAGGCTTTCCTCCTCTACAAAGTTGGAAAAGTATCCAGTCCAGCTAGCTCCATGCTCTGTAATGAGCAATTATTTCTTTTGAAAGTAAAATGAAATCAGAACCATTCCCATAATCACCTACTGGATTTTATCAGCATGTTTGGGTTACGCTTCTGCCCCTTTGGCTAATACCTAATTGATTCTTTAATCTCTACAACTTTTTTATTGCCTGATACAAGAGCTCTTTAGCCCATCAGTGGCAGGAAAGCAGCCTGCAAACCCTCCGAGACCCACGACATGGTGCTAGGATGACCTCATCTGAAACCAGTGCTTTATTTGATAATCTATCACTTATTTATTATTCTAACTAACTGCTTGCAGGTGGTGTGATGGTAGCACCATTAGCCCAGCAGCAGACATGCCCAGGGAAAAGCTCAGCAACGTGCAATCTCATCTGGAGCTGCTGCTGTGAAGGAAGCCTGTGGAAAGGGAGGGAAATGCAGTGTTTCAGAGGCATGAAGACAGGAATTGAAGGCAGGGGCTTACCCTGCCTGCTGGGGGAAGGAGGAGGCAGAGCAGGATGGAAAACCCTGATGCTACTGGGGAGGATCCACCTGGTGCCCAGCATCATGGCTGGGGCACAACTTGCACCGGGTGCATTGAGCTGCTTCCTCCCCACCTGCCTGTGTGCAAAACCTGAACAAATGGAGGATTTTGGTCAGTGTCAAGGTACCAGAACATGGGTGTCCCCACAGAGCCTTGCACTGGACTGGCAGGGTCCTGGTCCCACAGCGGGTTAAGCACTGGGATCGCCTACTGGAGGAACATGGATGGCACATGGACTCCAGAAGGTTCAGGCTAGCACATCCCATGTAAAATCCTGTATTAAAAAAAAAAAGAGCAGGGGCTTGGGTTTTATTTCTGGACATTTCTACATTGCATTTTTTCTTACCATAGCCCTGGGGGGTGTTGGCCCTTTGCCCACTCGCAGCAGTGGGGTGAGGTGGGATGGATGCCCCAAGGAAACCTGAGGCCACACCAGTCCCCAGAGCTGCCCAAAGGGCAGCCCCGACAGGGACAATCCTGACACCACAAAGAGGGGGGGTTTCCTGCCTTCCTGGTCCTGGGGTGGCTGCTCCTGCTGGGCACCCTCTGCCAGGCTGCTCCCCAGACTGGAAGCTGAGAAGTGGTGGCAGATAGAGACCAGCCCGTGCACTGACAGCACAGCTCTGAGCCATCCAGCAACGGGCTTTTAAGATCAATTAGTCCTGCATTAGTCTCTGAGACTTGTAAGCTGGAAATCCCCCCAGGACTCAAACCACTTAAAGTGTTTTCCCAGTGAGGGAAAGGTTCAGGGAGGAGGAGGTGGGTACTGGGAAGCATCCTGGGAGCAGAGGAGGTGCCTTTCCCCACTACCTGCTCCCTTCTTGTCTGCCCAGGCTCCTTCAAGCAGCCAACAGCCTCAGCAAAACACAAAACTGGTGTTTTGAGTGGCAAGACCCCATCATAGCTTCAGTTTTAACTCTGGCTGGGGAAAAAAAACCAACACAACAAGAACACAGGAGGTTGTGGGAACAACTTTTTCATTAAAATAAAAATCAATCCATAATGAAAATTGACTTCTAATGGGAAAAGTTTAGTGCAAATGGAAGCTTTTAAAGATTCTTTTGACTGACAATAACCTGAAGACCCTCCAGGAACTCCAGCCCAGAATAATCAGATTAAATGAAAACTAATATATGATCCTGAAATTCATCCCATGCTGGTCTAAACGTGTAGCAGCTGGGTAATTTAGCCTACAGGTTTCTGCCTCATGCCCAGCAGTTCACACTGAATTGTTTAGCCAGACTTAATCTACTGGGAAGGAAAAAAAGCTCTTTCCTTTAATATGTGTTAAAGTAAAGCCAGCTTCTAGAGACAGCTGGGAGCAGGGAAGGTATCTGAGCACAAGTATTTTCTACGGGAACTCCCAGACTGAAGGTTGGCTACTTTAAAACAAATAACTATGATTTATAAATGATCCAGGAATAAGGAAATCTCTGGGTTGAGGCATTATAGCTGCTGCTATGGATCCTACCAGGACAGGTAAACACAGGCAGAAGCTGATGTTCCCCAGCAGCTCCTCACCACTGACCCCACTGCAGGGACCACGTTCCCAAACCATGAATCAAATCCACACTTTTTAGCCAGAGGAAGGTTTAAGAATGTGACCTGCCTGGATGTCAGAAAATCAAATGAAAGGAATGACTTTTCCCCCAAAATCTTCAGGTTTTTACACTAACCTTAGGTGGTTTTTTAAAGGCAGGCTGTCAGTTCAAGGGGGTGTGGGGAGGGGTGGATGTCCTCCCAGGGGTAACCAGCAGGATGATGATGAAGTTGGGAACTTCTCTGTGTTCCTGCAGCAGAAGTAATCCCCAGTGGGAAAATGTAACTTCCAAACACAAACACATCACTGCAGAATTTTCAGAGGAATCTTAAATTCCTATGAGAGAGTAAACACGTTGCACATTAACACACAGCCCAGGTTTTCATCTTACCACCAGAAGACGGCTCTCCAGGAGGGCTTGGAATCAGGTAGATGATCTATAAAGCCTCAAAAGCCTTTGTGACTTACGTTTGATAAAGTTTGAGCCAAAGTCTCATGTGGTGGGCAGGGAGATAAAGTCACCCAGGAACCCAGCCCCTCAGACCCTGGATGGTCTGATCCAGCCTCCCACCCCACCTTCTGCTTGCCATGGGCATTGTCCCTCCCATCTTGCTCCCAAAGCTGCACTGCTGGGTCTTATGGAACCTGCAATGATATCAGGAAAATAAAATCAAATCAAATCTAAGCAAGGGAACTTGTAGAGGAATGCGAAACAGAGCTGCAGGGGACAGCCTGCCCCTGAGGACCATCCCTGGGAACTCACAGTAACTCCTGGGTGTGTTGGGACCTGGGGTTTGGATGCAAACTGAACCCCTGAGTTGGGTCATCCATGAAGGGACATTCAGCTGCCAGCAGGGCAGGACACAGGGTGCAAGGGGCAGCACTGGGAGGTCCAGCGTGGTCCAGTCTGTCCCCACCACATGCAGGACCAGGAACTCAACTTCCAGAGCCAGTTAAACATAAGCATCCTTGAGCCCATTGTTCCCCTCCCCAGGAGAATCCAAAGTGGCCACTCCAGCCTTTCCTGCCCCCCAGCGTGGCAGCAGGGACCCTTCTAAACCCACAGAGGAAGCTCAGGGAAGCACAGCTTGGAGAAGATGCCTTTGTAATACCCCAAGGGTCAATAACTTCCATCTAGAAAAAGAAAATTATTCTTTTTCTGCTTATTTTTGATCTGCCAACATCCCCCGTGATGCCCCTGCTGCAGTGGGAGCCTGGGCTGCCATGGCTGATGTCCATCCCTTCCCAGCACTTGTGACTCGGGGACATCACAGAGAAGCAGTAGGAGGGAGAGGGATTGTATCAGGCTCAGGATCAGGGGATGAGCTGGGAAAACAGAGCCAAGGTAAGAGACTTGTCCCAGAGGGGTTCAGCTGATCATTGTTTTGACTGATGGACACAAACCTCACTCCTGGGAGCTGGTGGGGTTTATATCAGGACACTGATCCTCTCTGCCAGGTGCTTGATGGGTGTCCCTGTCCCCTCCTCAAAGCCATTGGAGGAAAATGAGCTTGGCAGGAGCAGACGTCAGATGGAGATATCTTTCAAGTGGATTTACAACACACTGACTTGGGAACACCACAATGTTTTACTTCCAGTGCATAGCTACGGGGGGGAAAAAATCTCTCCAAGAAACTTCTAGTCAACAGATAACACAATGTGGTTCCGATTTCCTCACCCCCTCTAGATAATTGTTTCTTTTCTTTTCTAAAGTTTTGTCCCAGGGAAACGTTTCTAATTTAATCCCCTGCGTGCACCTTCCTCACTGCCTTTGAATGGGTATTATCTTCCAGGCAGTGCTCCAGAGCAGAGCGAGAATTCTTGATTTAAAAAAAGAAAAGAAAAAAAGAAAAAAGGAAAAAAAGCTTAACAAGCACAACACACAGCAAACAGGAATGGAAATGCTGGTCTGGGTTCCATTATCCCTGACCCAGAGGTTGGAAACCAAAAGAAATTAATTAAATTGGGGAGGGGAAGGAGGCCAGCACCATTCCTGCCAGTGAGCAACTGGGGAGGGATGCCCGGAGGGTGCCTGTCACCCATCACCTGTCACCCATGCAGGGGGCACATCTGGCACCCATGGAGAGGATTGGGGCTGCCAGTTCATGCCAACTTACTTACATTAGAGTTGAAAGACAGACAGGGACAGGGAGCAGCCAGCATGGCTGGGGGACAGGGTCACTTTTCACAGTGACTGAGAAGCCCCTGGCTTTGCCTGGAGCATCCTGAGGCAGGGACCCCCAGCACAGGGACCTCCTGGCACAGGGATGAGTGCAGCCACAGAGGGGAGAGCCTTTTGTTGTGGCAAGCCCCAGCCTGGGAGAGGGACCAGCCCTGAGTAGGCAGGGATGGTGCTGGTGGCAGGGGACAGTGGGACATGGGCTCTGCAATGTGACTGTGGCTGTCCTGGGCACTGGGAAAAATACCTTCTCCTGGGAGGTTCCATAATCCCGTCAGACCAGGGAGCACAGGGACAGCGTGTGATGCTCTCAGCCAACTCACCTGCTGAAAGGAACCCTTCCTGAGGTGAGACGAGGCTGTGGGACATGGCCCAGCCTTGCTCTGCACATCCAGCTCCAGGGCTCACTTTCAGCCATGGGAGAAGAAAAGGAAAAGCCAAATAAAATGTTTCAGCTAACGCCTGGCAATGAGGCAAGCGCAGGCAGTGCCCCAGCTCACATCGCTGGAGATGCTTGGTGTGAAGCTCCCACATATCCATGAACCATGCTGCATCAGGAGGGCCCAGCCTGGCCCCCAGCTCTCCCCATCCTGTGGCACGTTGGCTGAGCCAGCAAGGACGATGACGTGAGCGGGACCCGGGATGGCAGCGCCCGCCCTCGTCCCTCCGCCGTAATCGGAACAAAACGTTCTGCCATTGTTCAGCAGAGCATCGGTTTCCAACTATGGCAAATATTTAGGAAAACACAATAGAGTCATAATCATATTTACAATTTGGAGCGCTCTATATGTTGCTCCAAGCCCTGCAATTAAACTATTTGTCTTGGTTTGAACACGTCCGGGAGACACACGGGACTTCCCCGCTCCCTGGCCAGGAGCCATAATGTTGAGCAGAAGCTCGGCGGCTTCGAGCTCGGGATCTCTGCCACCCTCATGGCTCTCCCGGGTCCTGATGGGCCAGCCATAGCTCCCTGCCTGCTGGCTCTTCCTTGGAAAAGCTGGGCACTTCCTGGGACCCCGCAGAGCCTGCAGCATCGGTCCTATGGGACCTCAGACAGGAGGTCACTGGAGAGTTCTCCTGCTCCCTCCAGCCATCCCGAGCTGGACGGCCAGGGATGAAGCAGCTGGGCAGGAAAAGCAACCACAACCAAGTGTGAGTCCTGTGCAAACATGCTGGAGAAGGGGTGGGAGACCCATGCTCTGACAGTCCAGGATGGTGACCAGATGCTCAGACACAACACCCAGGTGCTCCCTCAAACACAAAGAAGTGCCACAACACCCAGGACTCACCTTCTTTACTGCTGTCACCTCGACCTTGTGGCAGTCACAGCAGGGCAGGCACCAGGGGACAGTACCCAGGCTGGGCTGCCCTCCTGGGGCTCTGCTCTTTTCCCTTTTTAATGCTTTTAATAAAAAAAATAAAATAAAAAAAGGAGTGAAGAACTGTTTGCTTTAATCTCTTTCCAGATACACACCCTTGGTGGTGCCCGTTCAGTCAAAAAGGGGAAGAAACACGTGAAATGACATTTCTCTGCCTGCATCATGGCCCGTGCTGCCCTGCACCGGTGCCAGCTTTACCTGCTGGTTTGCTTTTGCCAGTTTAGATCCAGTTTTCCTTCACAACCACCTCCAGCTGCTTGTGGCACAACTCATGTGGGAAGGGATGGACTCAGCTGGGCAGGGCCAGAGCCATTGGTCCCCATCATGTTGGTGGCCCCAGGGAGGATGGCTCTGCCCTGAGCACGAGCCATGTCAGAGCCCGGCACGTAACAATGCTTGTCCTGTCACTTGTGGCTTGGGCTGAATTTGCCCTGGCAGGATGACAGCCTCAGTGTAGCTTTCTTGCCTCTGGAATTCCCCCCTTGGGGAGGCAAGGCCAATGCTGCTCCAAAAATCCAGGGGGAAAAGCCTGGTTCTCCTGCCCTCTCCTGCTCCGGGTGCATGGACCGTGCCTGTGGGATTCTCGGCTCCTCCTGAACATCAGCTGATCAGACCCCTCCAGCACCAACCACCCCAGATGGGTGGATTTCAGCCCCAGGGCTGCTGACAAAAAGCACCAGTTATAACCCAGGGCAGCAGGCAGCTGCCAGGCCTCTTCAAACAAGGGCCACTTCAAGGTGCTGGGGCTGGCGGCAGACTTGGTGTCTCCATCACCTTCCCAGCCCCTCCACCCATGAGCATTGGTAGCCATGGGGCAGGGGACAGGGCAAGGGGATGGAACAGCCACACAGGGCCAAGCTTGTCCTCAGGGCTGAGTCCTGGAGCCCACAGGCAGCTCCAGTGAGGAGCTATTTCAGGTTTCTCAGCAAACCTGTGGCTTTCAGCAGGCAGGCCCCACACACCAGGGGTTTTATGCATCACACAGGTCACGTTGGGCAGTTTTTTTTCCCCTGCCAGAAGAACTATGTGCAGCTGAGTGTGCTAGCAAGCACATCCATCACTAACAAGCCATCAGTTATAATCAACTGCCCTGGCTTCTTCAGACACTGTCCACTTCCCTCCCATCACTGTGATTCAGGCTCATCAAGCAAAACCCACATGGTGGGACAATGGGGTGATTTTAAACAGACACTGAGAAGATGGGAGGCTACAAAGGAGGTACAGGAGAAATTCAGGGTGAGGTCCCAGGGTGTTTTCCCCCAGCCTGAGCTTGCCGTGCTGTCCCTGGGACAAACTGTGAGACAGGCAGACCATGCCCAGCAGGCAGGACACAGCTTAGACCTGTCCTTAACCTGTGGTGAGAGGGTGATGACCAGGCCCTTCTCAGGGTGGCAGTAGGGGCAGCATGGGGACAGCAATGCTGGGAATAGAGCAGCTTTGATGTCTCAGTCCTGGTACCCACATGGGATGGGGATGGAATGAAGAAGTGGTTTCTCCCCTGCCATGTGGAGATCCACATGAGCCAGGTGCGGAGCTGGAGGCAGGAGACTGCCCCAGAATCTCTGCTTGTGCCTCTGCAGCCATCACACAACACAATGGGTCAGGGAAAGCAACACCAACACCTACCCAAAACTAATTGCTGCATTTGTTCACCTTGTTCCCAAATTCTAGAGCTTATCATTTCCAAATGGAGCAGCCTGGCAAAAGAAATCACAGATCAGGCAAGGCTGTGGTGAGAAGGACAGACAGAAAGAAACAAGGAAAAACCAGACAACAACAGCAGGTGGAGAGGTTGGCTGGGAACCTTCTGTAAAATATGTGCAAACGAGGATATGGGTAAGAAATACAGAGAGAGGCAAGACATGCAGTTTGTAGGGAGCACCAGCTGGTCCCTCTCAACCTCACTCTTCCTCTTCCCTCAGTCCCGCACAGGGTACGGCCAATTCCTGTCTTCATAAAACTTCTTCAGGCCCTGGAGGTTGACAGGGGGGAAGTACGGGCCGATCCTCTTCCGAATCCACCACCTGCCCTGGCTGGCGTGCTGCCCCCCGGGGCGGCTGAACTTGTACTTGAAGTGTTCCCCCCGGATCCACCTACAGAGAAACAAAGCACAGGCTGCTCAGGAGGGGCTGGCACCAAGCTGGCATCAGACCCTACTTCTGCTCCCCTGGGAGTGGAGTTTTTGAGCCTTTCTGTAGCTAGATGGAGAAATCAGCTGGCGGGTGCTCAGCCTGGCTGGCTCCTGCATCCCAGTGCTCCCTCCATTCCTGGGCTGCTGGCAGCTGGAGGCAGTGACACGGCCACCCCTGCTATAGAAAGGTATCAGGGAGCTCCCAGGCTCCTCTGTATGCCATTTGGGAATGCTGCAGAAGGCAGAGGAATTTTAACACTCTGGCCCTGTGTGCTCCCCACTTCTGCCATGCTCTTTACACACCTCTCTACGACAAAGTTCGAATGAATAATACTAATAAAAGCAGGAAATGTTCTGTGAGCATCCATGAGTATTTCTGCCTGGGACAGTTTTACGTCCAGCTCCGAACTTCCACCCCAGCTTCCCAAGAATCCCTCTGCCCCAGCCAGTGGCTGCTCCTTCTGCTCCACAGCTTATTAGTGAGGCTACGAGCGCATCTGTTTTCCGGCCACCCTGGGAGTTGACAGAAAAGGAGATTTTTAAAACAGTGCAGAAAGAAGCATTCATCAGTGTCACGAAACACATTCGGAGGCTAAACCACGGCGCTGGGTTCGGGAGGGCTCGTCCTGCTTGATGTAGGGCATGCTGACAAGAGCAGGAGTAACACCCTGGTCCTCCAGCCTTGTGGTCCCTGTTTGCCGAGTGCATCGCTGCGCTTGCTGGATAAGTTCATAAAATAACCCACAAAATAAAAATGTCAAAGTCATGTCAATGCTCATTTAAACCTGCTTTTCTTCACTACTAAAATACAAACCTTGCTACTGAGCAGGGCACTGTGCTCCTGCAGCTGCTCACTCCCAGGGCTGCACCTCGGGCAGCCACAAAGATCCTTCCTACCGCTGAAATAATTAGGGATGACTCATATATTTGCCATTAGCACTCACCTTCCTGACACCCCTGCTCCAACGGGGATACAAGGGAGATTGCAGACAACAGATAAAACTGTGCCCGGTTCAAAGGTTTGATGCCACCACAGCTCAACATCCCCATTTAGGCCTGTCTGGGTACCCAGGTGAGGGAACAGAAATGATTCTCCTACTAGAACATGTCAACACGGGGCTGTTCATCACCCCATCACTTGCTGCTGGCTTGCAGCAACTGGCAGTACATCTGATTTCTGGCTGGAACAAAAATAGGACAAATATCTCCATGTTTCACCCTCTGCTGAGGACAAAGCGGGGATCCAAGGATGCCTGGACTAAAGCATTTGGAGCTGCACTGGGATGGCTTTAATTTCAATGACTGGTAAGGGCTGGGTGCCAAGGGAAGGGTGGGGACAAAGGTGTCTCCCAGTGCCACACAGCTGCGTGGCAGAGCCTCCCCTGCCTTGCTGCTGGGGCTGCAGGGAGGCAGGAGCCCAGCCCTCAAATACAGGCAGGTAAAGGGGCAGGGGAGGGAGCAATGGCCCCACCCTGGCTGGGGGCTTGGGGTGCACAAACCTGCATCTCACCCTTGCTAACACTGCTGTACAGCCACTGGCTTGAATGCAGCTGGGGCCATTTCCACACCCTCTTCCCTCCCCTTTTCTGAGGCTGGTAAAAGTCAAACGGGGGCTGAAGTGTTACTCCCACAGTGTTTACTTCGCAGGAGCACAAAATTTCCTGTTAATAATTAGAGTGTTACTGAACAGCAGCGTTCCCACGGGTCCAGGTAGCCTGCAGATTCCTGGCTGGGATGGTCAGAGATTTCCAAGCTGTGCTGCTTGATGGCTTTTTTAAAACAACAACAACAACATATCCACCTCCCAAAAAAAACCTTCAGGGGCTGCTTTTATGTCAATCCCTCTCTTTCTTGAAGCCTCCCTCTGCCCACCACACTGGGGCTTTTGGGGGTCCTTCTTCACTAAGCAACTGCAGAGCATCTGCATCAGCCTACCTGTCTCCATGTACACCCACAATGTGGGTGGAACGGGGTCTCTCAGGCTGAAGGAGCTATTTGCAAACCCCATCTGGCAAAGTTCCCATTCTCTAGATGGAGATGCAGAGCACAGAGAGATTAAGTTGACTTATCTGAGCTCCCAGGGCAGACCTAGGAGACTTCAGGAGATTACAGGTCTCTGCTCAGACACAGCAGTGCCTTCTCCCCAACCTCAAGGACTGTCTTATAACCCCTCTGGAATGAAAGTTTCCTGGTCCCTTTTGACCAAGCTTGCCTGCCCAGCTTAAATAATATCTATCATCTGATTTGGTATGATTTTTCCCATATGTTCTCTGTCTATTAAAATGTTTGCTATCAAAGGGATCAGCATGTAAAACTAGAACCGTGTGAGCATTAAAGAGACCACATGCCATTGAAGATACATTTTTGTGGCATAAAGTTTGCCTCTCTATCTGACCATGTTTCAAGCTCTTCTGTACAGAGTCTAAACCCATCAGAACAGTCCCCCCAGCCCCCTGACCTCGACATTCAGCCACCCTTTTGTCCCAGCCATGGTGGCTCTGCTTCCCCCAGCCTGCTCCACCTGAGCTGTGAGCTGGAGTGCTGGGATGCACTGTCCATGTCAGGATGACAAGATCCATGGAGGAGGAACCTGCACAGCTCTGTGAGCTGTGGAGCTTGTAAAACCCCACGGAGCTGAGCTCTTCCAGGAGCTGAACTACTCACCCAGCGATGAACTACCAAGCTCCAGCACACAGCACCCCATGGCCCTTTGCTGTCCTGCACCCCCAGAGCTTTTTGGAAATTCCAGACTTGAAGGTTTCCATTCTGGTCAGTGGAGGTACCAAAGAGCCTTTCCATGGCTGCAGCAGCCACCATTTGCTGCAGGATGAAGAAACTGCATAGGGGAAAACCTTGGAGCTCAGAATACTTCTGAGCATCAAAACACAATGGCAGGATCCAGACCTTGCACCATCCCCCCTCTCCATCCTTCCCAGGGTTAGGGACTGTGGGAGAAACATGGAAAACCTGCAACCTGTGGGAATCTCTCCTTGCAAGGCTCATGGATGTAAAAGCTGCAGAATTTAATACTCACTGGAGCCCTGCATTTCAGGACTGATCAAGTTTACAAGCTGCCCCAGTGTTTATAACCTACCTGGGTGCCTCAGTCCTGAGCTTACAGGATCTGCAAACTGCTCCAGTGCTGCCTCACTGGACCTGCTCCCTACTCCCAGGATTTGGGGAGCAAACATGCTCCTGCACCAAAGGACCAAAGCATTAACACCGCTGAGTCCATCATTTCAGAGCTCACAGAGTTTACCAGCATAACTTGGAGCTTTTCAGTCAGGCAAAGCACGCACATGCATGGACACCTGTGGATTTAGAAACTAGTACAGGTCACCTTCAGCAGCAATTGCTTGTTTTGTGCAGCTTTGGGATCACACAGGGACCTTCTGGCTGCTGGAAGGGATCCACACGTCTCTGAGCTCGCTCTGAAGAAGGAGGCTGCTGGCATAGGTGAACCTTGCTTGTTGCTCTGGAGAACTGGGAACATCTTCCAGTAGGTCATGAAGAAGCTACCTGACCTCATCTACACTAAAATGATTCTAATGCCACTGGTGGTCACTTGTACTCAGAGAAGGATGAGCAAGACCCATGTTTCAGAGGAGACAGACAGAAAGGTCAGGAAGGACAACCCTGGCTGCAAGCAGTTTCCCAGGATTTGCAGAGTGAACTCAAGTCAGCAGCTCCTCCTGGCTCCCCTGGAAGCACCAGGCACCAGGTACTGCAGTCAGGTGGGGAAACAGCTCAGGAGAAGCACCAGGCTGAACCCAGGTTATGTCCCTTAGGAGACACACAAGGGAAAAATAATCACTTGAGAGTCAAGAAGCAAGCTGCAGTCAGATAAAGCAGGTCAGACATTTCTCCTCCAGGAGATGGAAAACCCTCTGTGCTCTAACAGCAGTGGTGGAGGACAAGGGACAGAAGGGCCCCTTGGCAGCTTCTCCCGAGTCCAACAGTGGTGCCTGGGAGTAGAAGAGAAACATCATGCAGAGCAACAGGGCTGATCCCAGTGCAGACAGCTGGAAGAGGGAGGACCACCAAGCTGCCCTGAAGGACCTGCCCAACCCGCCTGCCCCATCCCTTCTGAGCAAGCACCCGCTCTCCATCACCACCCAGAGCGGGCAAAGCTACAGCCTTGGGGAGGGCAGAAAGGCTAAAAATAATAAGCATTATTTCTTAAATCAATATATTCACCCCAGCAGATGCCCGGTAGCAGCTGCGCTGCAGCACTTTGGAGATTCGATCATATATCAGCCTGTTATGACATCTCCCAACTGTACGTGTTAAAAATTAGCAGCAATACTGAAGCTGTTGGGATGGAGGGCTAAATCTCCCAGACAGCTGTAATGAGTTCCAGAGGGTGCAGCTGTCTCCCTGCAACAGCTGAGGAAAAGCTTCCAGGGAAAAAACCAGAGCCAGTGGTTTCGGTTAGAATTAATGGCCTGACAGGGCAAGGAGGGGTGGGAGAGGGAAGAAAGAAACCAAAACATGGGGCTTCTTTTCAGTTTGGTGGGTTTTTTTGGTTGGGTTTTGTTGTGTTTTTTTTTTCATCCCGAGGTTCCCCACTTCACTGTAAATCAGGGACAAGTGGCAGTGGAAAGTACAAATTCACTGCAGTAACAGCCTCCGTCATCGGCTTGCTTGCTTATTCTAGCCCCGTTAGCAGGAGGGATCATAAATTCATCTTGGCCCAAGTTTGCAGAAGAAGGGCAGTTTTATGGGTTGTTTTTCAACACTGCTGACTTCTCTTTCTCCAAAGTTCCTGCAAGGTCCGGCCCTGCAGAACTGCAGCATCCTCAAAACTCTCCTGGGAGACGGGAAAGTGGGTTTATCCCCCCACAGACAAGTGAGAAAAGGAAGTTCAGTGGTTGAATCTACACTGAGGGCAGAGCAAACCTTGGGGGAAAGAGACCTGGCTCTCCCCAGGGCTCACAGCACTGGCCAGGATGACTTTTGGCAAGGACAGACTCAGGGAGTGAGTTTCACTTTCATGCCTCGAGGTGTGATGGGGATGCAGGTGATGCTTCCAATGGAGTCAAGGCAGGAGCTGCCCTTGCCAAGGAAGATGCCTCCCATGGCACCAGGACATGTGGTGAAGTCCTGGCCATGGTGAAGCTGCCACTGCAATCAGAGGTGGCTGGAAACCAAATTTCCCACTCTGGGGGAGTGGGAGATGAGCTCTGCCCTCCCTGACAACACCAAGAGACTGAGGGTGTTTTTACAAAAAGAAAATCCCTTGAACATTCATTCAGGCAAGTGGAATAATTTCATTGTGATAATCTCAGACATTATACTGTAGATGATAAAGGTTTGGTTTTGGTTGTGGTTTTTTTTTTTTAATTAAAAAAAACATAGGGAAAGAAGAAAGGAACTGCAAGAAAATGTTTCACCTTGGCAAAGCCCAGTGAAAGAGGGAAAAAAAAAAAAAGGTGTTGACCCTTTCTAAACTCTGAGCATCCTGTCACTCCCCAGGACAGTTTCATTGCTGGCAAAGCTGCTTTTCAGTAGGAAAACCATACAAAGTATTTTACTTCTGTGTACAGAAGACACCAGTGCTGGTGGGAGAGGCTCTGGGGATGCACATCACCCCCCTACCCTGTCCCATTACGTGGCCCATGCGGATACTTGGAGCGAGACTCATCCTGACATGGAAGTGCCTTGGGGTGAGAGGAGGCACTTGGGATACAGCACAACCAAGTCCAAAGCCTGAAAGACTCACATCCCCATGGAGCATCCCATGCCCATGAGCAGTGCTCCTGCCTCCTCTACAGACTGCTGGAGAGACCTTGCAGACCAGAAATGCTGTTTCCATCTCCATCCCAACGATCCCCATCTTTTCCAATAACCCATCCTCCCTGCCTGCTCCCAGCACCATCCTTAATAGCAACACAATTACCTTTATCCTTCTTGGGGGGTCCAAGGGAGCAGCCCCCAAAGTAGCTTCTACACCCTGCAAATACAAAGAAGACAAAGCCCTTCCCAGCCCTTGGTCCCTGCCACTTCTCAGGTCCCATGGGAAAGGACCTGCACCTTCTGCCAGCACCCAGGGTGACTCACATGGCCTGAAAATCCAGTCCAACACACTCCTAGGTATAAAGCCCAGTAGCTGTGACACAAATGGGAAATAAATGGGCAATTAAATATAAAAAGAATACAAAACACTATACTCCTCTTGCCTTCCTGCAGCCAGGTTGCATCAAATGGGAAGTGCTGCCTCCATAAATAACACCACCACCACGCCAGGTCTTCAGCTACATGTTGGGGCTTTTTCAACAAAGTGCTACTATAATTGGAATAAAAGTCCTTAAGTGAACATGATTTAATATCAGAGACACCGAACACTTCAGGCCAAAAAAAGAAAAAAAACACACCCTGATTATTTCCCCCCCCCTCCCCTTATGTAGGAAAGTCTGATTTTTGTTTTCTCTCATTGTTGCAGTCTGTTTCCATGACGGTGTGTTAAACACTTATTAATTCCTCAGCCAAAGCCCCACCATTCAGATTTATGGTGGCTGGTGCTTTATGAACTATCCGCTGCACGAGAATATTTTGCAAATCTACATTCCACAAACATCACTGTGCTTGAAGTAAAGCTTCACACTCAGCTAGGCTGGGTGCTCAACAATACCCTCATTTTTAATCAGTCACCTGTTTCTCATTTGAAGTTTATCACACTTGAAAAAATACTATAATTTCTAGAGCTGTAAAGGAACCTACAAACTTTGGTCTCAGAAATTTCATTTCGAAGGCATTAACTCATTTTGAAAGTCCCTTGGCTATTTAAGGTGTAGAGTTTCCATTAACAGAATAAACTCCGTGGAGTATGGGAGCGTAATGCTCTTATGGAAAACAGCCCCTTCCCCTAATTATTTAGTCTAGCGGGGAATGAAAATAATTAAGTCTCAAAATTCCCTTTAGAGTGGAGGGAGGAGGGGGAAACATGGCAGGAAAATGAGGGATTTTTTCCAGCCAGCTACCAAAAGGAGCCATGGTGGACACGACCCTTAGCTGGGAGGTGGGAGTAGAGTTTGGGAGGTGGGCTCCAGGTGAGGGGGCTCTTCGGAAACTATCCCAGCTACAGCCACCTTAGGTTATCTTTTCTTCCTAGATGCCACCACTGAGGGTTAAATTTAGGGCTTTTGCTCACAACTACAATGAAATGGTGACCAAAAGGTGATGGCTGGCTGCAAGGGGCAGACTGGGGATCCAGCATTCTGCTAGTCAGGATCTAGATTAAATAAAGGAACTCTGCTCACACTTCTGGCACCCAAATCAGAGGGTGCAGGTCAATCCCTTGGGTTCTGGCTGTGGTTCTCCCATGGGTTCACACCCAGGGTGGTGCTGTGGGAGCAGGGGTCTGACAGCCCCACCAGTGGCTTCAACCTGCGACAAGGGGATGCTTAAAATGCAGCCAGAAAGTTGTGGATTTGAAATTTGAAGGGGAAAAAAGCCCCCAAATGAGAAGAGGAGCCTGCCTGAGCAGAAGGAACACTGCTGAAAAGCAGCTGCTGAGGCTGCTGTGCCCACACTGGGCACAAGCACCACGGATGTAAACCCAATGGAACTGGGATGGAGCACAAAACCTCAAAAAAACAGAAAAGGCAAATGGTAACTTAGTTTTCCTTACCCAGGTGAAGTGCTAACAGCAAACAAGGAATAACTAAAGAAATATAAACAGCAGGAGGAATCAGTGGCTGGGGCAGGATCCAACCCCAGCCCTTGTCTGTGCACCTGGGTGAGCATCCAGACGGTGCCAATGTCCCAGGGGTTGGACTGGGCTCAGAGAGATCTGAAATGTGACCCACAACCTGGGACCCAGAGCGAAACAGGCTGTTGGGGTTTGGTGTGAGCCAAACCCCAGCATTTGCAAACTGTTATTTTTATTTTACGCCACCCAAAAATACCCTAGACCCATGAAAAACTCGTAAAGCAAAGCGAACACCAGAGCAGAGGCAGCTGACACACAAAACCAGCCCTGGATCCTGATCTTTTCCTACTATAAAGTAGCTGCTAAGGAGTGAAAACAGAGTCTGTGCTTTGGTTGACCCAAGGCAACATGAATCAAGACCCTGTTCAAGGGGATCTGTAGCACCGTGTGTTCAGCACAGCACCCAGGCTGCTGGGCAGTTACCTGCTGGACTCAGCTCTGCAATCATTACCCTATAAAATCCAATAAAGATAAAGATTTGCTTTTGGTTTTGCTTTAAATTCCTGAACATTTCACTTCTTCACCTGTTACAGAACACAATAAAAACAAACCTATTCACCACCTGGAGCAATGTACTGTTTTCCCAGCCACATCCCACTTCATTATTTTCATTTGAAAATGAGTTCCTGTGTTCAACTACTTCATTTTAATTATTTTTTAAAAAACACCACTGATGCCAGAAAGCACAGAAGAGCTGCAGCCTGCCCATGGCAAAGGTGTGCTGCACATTGTCTTGATATTTCATCTGTTGTGATGTCTTGTTTTCAGCCTCAGCTGTGGTGAGTACCAAGAGTGACATTTATGGCACTGGGGGACACGTGGTAATAAACAGCTCGGGGATTATCAAACACTTCTGTTGCCCCTTGGGCCACGAGGGCAGTTTATTGCCAGCAGCCACCAGATGGCCACGGCTTCTGGCACCAGGGGACACCTAATTCAACAGGGTGACATGGTGTCTAAAGGCCCCAGGTTCTGCTCAAACCCTGGGGTCAGCCAGCACTCGGGTCTGACTTTCTTCTGTTTTCTTGGTTCATAAATAAAAGCAGAGCAAAGGAACGTTGCTGCTGGGTGAATTGATGGCTCTCGGCCCTGGGGACACCAGCAAAGGTTGGAGAGACCCAGCGGAGAAGTCCACCTACAATGGAGCCAACACAATGCAGGCTCTCTGGTGCCCCAACACCATCCCCCAGACAAACTCCTGAAGGACTGAGCTCCAGCCAGATCCTGGGGGGTGACCCTCCCATCTCACCCCTTCCCTGGCCTTCAGAAAGGTGCCACCTCCATGGGCTCTTATCACAGAACGGTTTGCATTGGAAGAGACCTTAAAGATCATCTAGTCCAACACTTCTACCATGAGCTGGGACATCTTCAACTACACCAGGTTGTTCCAAGCCCCAACCAACCTGGCCTTGCATGTTTCCAGGGACAGGGCAGCCACAATTTCTCTGGGTAACCCGGGCCAGTGTCTCACCACTGTCATTCTGAGCTGTACCAAGGCTCTGATAAGGTGCCTGCACACTCCGAGGCAGGGCTGGATAACTGAGGAACCTCAGCCATCTCAGGTTTATACATATATCACATCTTGGGATATGCAAACCACCTCAGAGGAAGTGTTTTGGTTAATGTGGAAGTTCTTAGGGTCTGAGCTGGAAAAGGAGTCTCTCCTCAGGTTTGGGTGATGCCCTGAGCTAAAGCTGAAAAACATCAGCTGGGTTCAAGAGGAAGTTCACTTCACATGGTGCTGTGAACCTTCATCCTTGTTTGCAGTGCATCTTGAGAGCCTCAAATTGAAAATATTAGCAAGAGCATAATATTACTTGAGTAGATCCAAAATCCCCTTAAAATGTTTTCTCAGCTAAAAATAACTTCAGCAACAAAACAGACACTTTTGTGAAAAATTTCCTTTTGTAGAAAACCTGGGGGTTTTCATCCAAGCCTTTCAATTGCTGATGTTTGTTTTATCTCTCCACTGAAAACACAAACACTTCCCAGCCAACTGTCCACAAAAACAATCATTTTTGCAGGACCTTTTTGTCTTTGAAACACCTCAGTGGGCCAGTAGAAATGGTGGTTTGGATCTGAGCTTGCAAAGTGATCATGGTGAAAAATCTGAGATGGTCAGGCAGGAAACCACTGCAGCAGTCACAACTGCTGTCCAAGAAAAGCAACACCAAGACCTGCCAGGGAACAGACTCAACCGGAGGGTCCTTCTGTTCCCACCAGGAGGGCACGAAGGTGCTGAGAGCACCAGCTCTTCATAGAATCACAGAATGGTTTGGGTGGGAAGGGACCTTTAAAGGTTATCTAGTTCAACCCCACCTGCAGTGAGCAGGGACATCTGCAACTAGATCAGGTTCTTCCTTATATCTAGTCTCAATCTCCCCTCTTTTAGTTTAAAACCATCACCCCTTGTCCTACCACTACAATTTGCCCCCATCTTTCTGATAGACCCCTTGAAAGGCCACAATAAGATGTCCTAATGTTAAACCCACCCTATTTAAAGACCACCTGGGTACCACCAACTCCAGACCCAGTCCATCCTAGAAACCATGTGTGCATGTCCAAGATAGGAGCAACATGGAGCCGAGGTCCTTCCAGGTCCCTTGGCAAAACTCCAGGCTTACCGTGGAGGTGCTCTGCCTGCAAACGGGTTCGTTGCCATCAAGGACAAGGTCTCCTCTTCCTGGGCCAGCAGCTTCCCAGCCAAGTGGATTATCCATTCATTCTGCTCATAGGTCTAGGGGAAGAAATAAGAAGCACAAATGTTAGGCACTGCTTGACTCCTTGGGGTCCAGACCAAGACCCTCTGGCATCTGTGGGGAGCAGAGAGAGCTTTGCTGAGCTGGGCTCACCTAGAAATCATTCCTGAGGGTACAGAGACAACCAAGGGTGTGCAAGCTGCAAAGGTTTAATTAACTGCTTGTTAGCTGAGCTGGGATGGCTACATGGATGCTGCCAGCCTGCCCCAGCCACAAAGCAGCATCCTCCATCTCAAGCATTCCTCTGAGGAATTCCCATCCAGAGGTGAAGAGCCTGCTAACAGTCAGCAGCCACAGCTCAGCTGATGACTAGAGACTAGATGATGGTCAGGGCTGCATCTCCACCTGCACCCAGACCAGCTGGTGACCTCTGCTCATGGTCTGATGCCTGAGGGGGCATTTTTGCCAGCCCTGCATCCCCCCGAGCCCACAGCACTGCCTTGTCCCCATGCCAGGAGCAGCCTACAACTGATGCCACCAGGACAGCTGAAGTATTGCTGGCCCCAAGATGTGTAGCACAGACACCATCCTCCCTGGGCAAGGGACACCCACCACCCCTGCTTCTCCCCAACACCCATCAGCTGCAGCTCCTCCTAGACCTTGGTCACAAACCTCTGTTTGGCTGCACACATCTCTGATGTAGCTGCCGCGTCCTGCCAATCCTGCACCCAGACACCTCATTGCTGTGGTTTCTTTGAGCAGCAGCTCCACAGAGGAGCAGTAACAGCATGTTTTGCAATGACAGCCCATCATTTTAAAGTAAGCTGAGTTATCACAGAGGGGAAAAAAGAGCCTCCTCTGCTCCTGACTCCTTTCTCTTGCATCCTCTTTATAACCTCTAATCCAGGCTGCTCTCTGCACCCCACATCCCTGCCGCTCCCTCAGTCGTGCAGCCACGGAGAGGGAGCAGATCAGCTCTGTCCAAGCTGCAGTGGCACAGCTTGATTCTGCCTTTACCTCCCTCCAGGAATCCAGGCATCTCATGCTCTTCACAGGGATTCTTGTTCCCTTAAAAGCATTCTCCCCTCTGGCAGCTTTCTGTACCTTATGCTTCCATTCACATTTCCCCCCCCGCCCCTTCCTTTTTTAACGTGTACCTAAATGGATTTTTTAGTGCAAGCAGTAGGGGACACTGTGGGAAAGCAAAACCCGGGAGCTGTACCTGCAGGACCATGACTAATGCAGAACATCAAGGCAAAGTTCCCCTGCAAATCTTTTCTACTGGTAAAGTTTGTTATTTCCGTTGCTAAGGGAAACAAAGGAGAGAAAGGAGATGGGAAGCAGCAAACACTGGTGGGAAGGCCCACCAATTGGCAGCTCTGCCTCGCAGGGTTTCTGACCTGTGCTCATCACCATTTAGAGGAAAACCACAGTTATTTAAGCCAACAACATTTTATAAAAGGTTGCTCTCCCCACCCACCTGCTTCTGTCCAGCCTCACCACACAGCTCCTTCCATCAGCTGTCCTTGCTGCACCAGCGACATGGATGGATGTTGGGGCCACTACCAGCCCCCTGCCATGCTCTGACCACCCTGGAGCCCCCTTTAGCCTCTGGCACAGCTCTTCTCCACCGACACCCTGTGCCATCCTCTGTCACCTGGTCCCCTTCCAGCTGCAGAGGAGGTGTTGGAGGCTCTCGAGGAGGTACCGAGGCCACCGTGGCCCTGATGCACCATGGATCTGGGGTGAGACTGGAGTCTGGAGCTTGGCATCATGTGAGATGTCGAAGGGTAACCTTGCAAGAACCACTCTCACCCTGCTGGGGCTGGCAGGGCTGCAAGAGGAGCTGGCAGCATCCCCAAGGGCCCCACCATGTCACATTTCACAGGACAACTCATGCCAAGACTTTGAGTGACACTTTGCCCCTCGGCAATGCCCTGGATGTTCAGCTCAGACTGGGCTTTGGGGGGGTGGGTGCCACACTGGGAACCTGCTTCTGGGCTCTGGGACCTTGCAAGAGGTGTGACAGCAGTTGCAGACAATAAAATATCACAAGTCAGACCTTCAGTGTCTTTTTGAAGTGCTCTGCATGATTTTAAGCACTATTTCTAGGAGGACCTGGGAGGTGCCAGGGTTCCTGTGTGCCAATTGGAGAGAACACTCCCAGAGCCAGAGCTTTATGGATGATCCCAAATCTTCCAAAGCCTGATTCAAAACCATGAGGCTCTGTAATGGTGCAATTGGCTCCCTGGCTCACCCAGTCTCCAAATTGTTAATTAGCAGCTCCACGTGCACGAAAGTTGGACTTCTGGTTCGTAAAGTGTTTTTCTTGTAAAATTTACAACATGTCTGGCCCCAGCAAAGTCTGTGGTGAGAATTTTCCAGGCGGTGCAGCCCCCTGCCCTCCCCCAGCACCAAGGCTTAGATATCCCTGGTGCTCAGAGCTGGGGCTGAGCTGCTCTGACCACCACGCTGGTGAGTTAACTCATTACTCTGTAAAGTGAGATGGTGGCAAAGGGAGGCAGAAAAAAGAATCCAGGAGACCTGGGCTGCATCCAGGGAAGCATCACACCCCAGGGTGGGAAACTGGCAGTTCCTTTGTCCATAGATCCAGCGGGACCCAGACCCCAACACTGTTTACAGAGCTCTGGGTGTGCAAAACAGGGGAGTCAGAGCTTGAACTATCCTGTGGATGAATCAAAAAGCCAGGACAAACACCCATGTTGCCTTAAGATGGGAATGCACGCACGTATCAGGGTCAGCTTTCAGTTTTGGATCCTCACCGAGCACAGGGACAGCAGCTGGGGACAGACCCTGCACCAGCCATGCAGGTTGGCCAGCTGCTCTGACCCTCTGCATCTCCAGGGGAACGGACCAAGCCCCCAAACCTGCCCCCTGCCCTCCCAAAGACGGGGCTGCAGCTCCCTGGGTGCCATGCAGGGCCAGTGCCATGCCTGTGCTGGGTTTGCTGGGGAACCAGTGACCCCCAGAGCTGGTTGTGACAAGTTGCTGGTCAGAGAATACTGAAATGTGCCCCAAGCTGCACAACTCACTGTCCAACCCTGAACAGAGCATCCCTGGGGAGGTGCAGCCCATCAGGAGTGTGGACATGACTCTTGTCTTCATCTTTTGAGGATTTCCTTTCTGTTTTAGCATCAAAAGCAACTAACAAATCTAAACACAAAAAGCACATCAACCCAACTAAGATGCCTGAGAAAGGCAGCTGGGGCAGAGGTGAAGGTTCCCAAAGCACTGCTACCTTCACCACCAACCCAAAACCTTTGTGTCCATGGACAGTCTGTGCAGACCCACAGAAATGCCACAGCTGCAGCTCTCCAGCAACCCAGATCACCCTTAACTGTCCGTACAGCCAGTACCAGCATTAAAGACCTCCAAAACTCAGGTTTAGGTACAACACAACACACTAACAGAGAGGACCTGGGACTAGGTGTTACGACCCCATCAGCTTTTATTTCCTGATGGGTTTCAGCCTCATGAAGTGCTCGGACAGCTGCTTCCCCCCAGCCTCCCCTGCCAGTCTTGCTGGGTCCACTGCTCCAGGATGGGAGTTTGCTGCTTCTCCCCACCCACATCCCAGGGTATCAGCACCTCCTGGGGGCAAGGCTGCCCTGGGACTTCACATCAATTGTTTATATCCTCTCACCTCCCCACGGACCAGGTTATAAACATGGCATTCTCACCTTGACTACGTTAACTTGTATACAGGAGTATTTAATAACTTTACAGGATTTTAAACACAAAGGAGGCACCAGCAAAGAGCAGCAGCGAAACTGCAGAGATAACAATGTAGAAGAAAACATAATCATTGCAAAAACTACACATAAAAACCACCCGGAGCTACAGGGAACATGTTCCCAACTGCAACAATAATAATAAGAACCCTTTTCCTCCAGCTTTAATTGGTCATTTAATGAAAAAGGACTGCGGATTAGTGTGGCACTTTATTGAATCTCAGTCCTGGCACAGGCACACGGGAGGGGGTAAGTATGAGATGCACATGTGGAAACAGCTGGAAACTTGGCATGGGAGCCCAGGGTTATTATTTCACGTGGCTGGGAGCCCTGCAGGGTTTCACGTCGGCGTGCGAGGGCGACGGCAGAGGGGCAGGGGAGGTTTGCACTTCCCACACTATGTCATAAGGGGCACTTTTTGCATCACAGCCTGCCCACCACGGGAGGGAAAGCTGCAACTCCCCCATCTGGGATGTTTTCACCTAATATTCCAATTGCTGTTTCCACTGCTGCAGCTGAGCACCTTGAACTGTTGCTGCTTAGGGAACTTGAGCAATCAGCTGGAAAAATGACCCATCTCCCCAGAAAAGAGGGCAGAACTAATGCAACCCTGTGCTTTTTTACAATACTCCAGCTCACCACCGTTTGTTACCATCCTGCTACCCAAGTGACTTAACCAAGGAAGGTCAAAGGCTACGTCGGGTCGCATCACTTCTCATTATCTCCAATAACCACATCCCCTTCTCCCTGTTAGTTTCCCAAAGAGACAAGCCATTGCTCCACAGGTCGGGCTCTACGTATAGGATTTCAGTTTCTCAAGCCTGACTAAAAGCCATCCCTTTGCCTGTCCTGTTAGAAAATCCTTGGGAAAAGCAGCAAGACCCTGGAGGAGGTGGGTGCAGGGAGCAGCAGGTCTGGGCTGAGAAATAAAAGGCAGAGCAAGACTTTGGGAACCAGCTCTTAGATCTTTCCTAGACAGGGAAACAGCACACCTGGCATAGCTCCCATATCACCTCTGTCTTTGGAAAGAAAAGTCACTTTGTCCCAGAACAGAGTCCAGACAGGCAGCTACAATAGCCACTGCAGACAATAATCATTCCCTGCATACACAAGGTCTTACTCTGTATTTATACAGCCCGTGGCATGATAGGCTATCAGTCTTATTTGGGTTTCTGGGCACTTCCCTTCCAATACTGCTTCTAGGAGGGAGTCTGCCCATGACCCAACCTGCAGTTTGTCTAAATGCAGCCTGAGCGGCTGAAATTTTTCATATTCACTGGGAGACGAGTAATCACAGTTAAAAGAAGAAAGTCAAATTCTTACATGCTGAGCATGGACCAAAAGGTACGAATGTTGCAATGGAAAATGGAAGTGAAGTGAGGCCTGTTTTTTTAGAAGGGGGAAGAAAGGAAATGTAAAAGGCTGTGCTTGTACCCTGCACACCAGGTTTGGGTTTTATTACGTTACACACACCTCCTCCTCCATTCTGCTGCCACGCAGCTTTTTCCTGTAAGCACCTTCTGGCTGGAAAACAGAGATAACAGAGCCTTGAATAACATATTCTATAAAATATGAACCTGCCTTCTTTATAAACAGAGTTACTTTTACTCAGGCCTTCCAGTTCATGTGTCATGATGTGAAAGCTCTATCACGACTCCCTGTTACCACCCAGGGGAGATCCCCAGAGCATCAATCCCCCTGCTGCAGTTTCTCTCTTCTCTTAGCAAGGCAGCTGCAGTTTATCTATAACCTTACCCATCCTATCTGGAAAACACAGGTTGCTTCTTCCCACATGGCAACTGCTGCTCTGCTCTGGGCTCATGATGGTTGGCAGAGCGACAGGGCAACACGGGCCACCTGTGTGAACTACTTGTGCCTGTCCTGATGTTCAGAGACTGTTGGAGCAGCTTCAAGGCACAATGCAGTGACATTCTGAGCTTTGAAAAACACTATGAAGATGGCATTAGCTTTGTTATTTTTTGAGTAGTTATTATTTGGTAAGCACCAAGAGCATGCCTTTGTGTTGGCCAAATGCAGCCCCCAAACAGAATCAGTAACCTTCCTGCCATGGTAAGGAGGGGAAAAAGCCTTCCCCTTTGATTTTTCTTCACTCAGAGCACTGGAGGCTTTCCACTCCTGCCCACCAGTGAAGAACAAATCCCTGGTACGATAAACAACTGGCTTTTGCAAAGTTCAAGGCATCCTGCTACCAGGAAAAGTGACCAACTCGAAGCCCCAGAACTATGAACAGTATTTTGTTTTCTGTTTGCTATTTAGTAGTGATGCTGAATTCACCCACAGCCTGCCAAAAATCTGCCCATGACACTTTTTGTACCCGTGGCACAGCATAGCTCAGCTCTGGGTTGTGATGGCTGGGCTCCTTCTACAAATGCCCACCATAAACAAGAAGTCAAATAATTACAGGAGCATTGCTATCAGTAGCTGGAGGACAGACAAAGCTTGAACAGTGTGTCTCCAGCTTCTATAAAAACAGGATGTCTTTGCACTAACGCAATAAAGTGTCAAGGGGTGAAAGTTTTTCCTAGTGCTTAACCTGAATTTTCCTGAGATTAAATCATGTTCTGCCATTTCATCCATTATTTCCTCCCCTCTCCCCAGGGACACAGAGAACAGCTTGCTGCTTTCCCCTTTGCAGTTGGTTTTCACTTATTCCAAACCTGTCTTGCCACTGCCATGCAGATGTGTTTGCTCTGCTGCAGTGGGAGCAGGTTTCTGCACCTCTGCTCTTTTCTGCAGCTTCCCAAACTGGGTGCTCAGCTGAGCCTGGCAGGAGGGTGACACCAGCCACGCCGAACACCTGCTCACCTATCATCATGTCTGTCCTCTCATGGTGCCTTTTCAGATGTGTGCCCATCTTGTGATGACCAAGAGGCTTCCCCAGAGCATGATGCCCTGCTCCATCCCACCCCAGGGCAGCTGGGGGTCCTGCCCATGGCCAGCACTGCACACAGCTCTCCTGTCTGCTCAGACCAAAACCAGCAACATCTCTGGGCTTTTAGACCTTGTCCTCTGTGGTACTCATGGCTTGGTGGCACCTGCAAATGCAATAAACACATCCATCGTGCCATTCTTCCCAAGAAGCAGTAGCTCCTCTTCAAAATGTCTATGTCAGACCTTGGTTTGAATCACTTCAAGGGAGATAGATTAGCTGGAGCAACCAACCTCAACAACAAGCACCTGAATATCAGCTCCTGACCAAGAGACACATGAATGATTTTTGTGGCAGCCACCCCAACACAAGTCACATAGTGGTGACCAGGGTATCAGCCAGGCAATGAAGCCAAGGGGGTCCAGTCTGAGGTGACTGCTGAGAAACAACTGAAAAGGGTCACACAGATTTCCTCATGCCACTGCTGGTTTGTGGGAGCTTTTCCCCTTCTGCAGACGGGAAGAAGCGGCGCAGACAGGATCCTGGTCGAGTTATGTCCCTGCCAGAACTAAATAAAGGGCTTCAATTCAGAGCTACAGCACCCTCAGGATGTCAAGACATACAAAACAAAGAGGGGATTTAGAAAACAAGTGAAAAGGCATATTATATTTAGATAATAAAATTGACATCATGAAAATTGTTTCCTGCAAAATAATGCTGTGTTACATGATGTATAATTATGGCGCTATGGAACGGTAATTAAGAGCCAGTCAACTAATAAATTGCAATTCCAAGGTGGAGCAGCACTGGGGCTCTTCCTGTTCCTGGCTGGGGTGGTGCCATGGCTTCCCAGGGTGCCAAGGGCCCAGCTCTCCCATGCTCCAGCTCTCCAAAGCCAATCCTGCCGCTCTAGCCAAGGGGAAAAGTTTTGCAGGAAACCCTGAGTGGAGGAAGGCATCGTATGTCAAGTGATGATGAGGTGCAAAGAGGAACCTGTCACGAGCAGCACAAAGGGATGGTAAATATCTTCCCCCCAACTGCCTGGCTTTTCCACAGCCTGTCAGAGTGGGATATGGCAGCTCCTTACCTGGCCACCACCACCGAACTGCAAAACCAACCCTGCGGCCGCCGGCTCACCAAGCCACGGGGCAGCGGTGTAGAAAAAAAACAGAACTTCTAAAAACAAATTAAATCTAATCCAGAGACTGAAGTAACTTGGTTTTATGGACTCCATAAACTACTGTACGGGGTTTGCAAAACTTGCCTGCCTTCACAAACTCCTGGGGTATCAACTTCTGGTTTCTCCTCCTTTCTGCAGCTCTGCGGGACCAAAGTCTGAACAACACCCGAATGATGGCAACTTCTCCTGCTGCAGCCATGCAGGGGGATGGAGGGACAGAGGGACAGCCCTCTTCCCCGGGGGAGAGCTGGCACCAAACACACAGCTCACAGATCTCAAACAAATATTCAGACACTCCAAATGGGATTTACTTCCACGCTTAAGCAGGTATTTACATGCCTGAGCATCCAGATTTGAAAACGCTGCTGCTGTGCCTGGGCCTCTTGCCTTGTTACTGCTTTTCAGAAGGCTTTTGTTCTGCTTTCTGCTCTGAACCTTTCAGTGAATCCAACACTAATAATAAAGACGTGAAGAGGTGTTATCTCCTCTTCTGCCTCCTGTCCATCTGGTGGCTCTGTGGTGTGACAGTGACCCTCAGCACGCACTCACCTGTGCTCCTCCTCTGGTTTTAAACCTGAGATCACTTTGTATTTTAATGCCTTCCTGCCCTGGAAGCAAACTTCTCTTCTCTCATCTCAAAACCACCCTTTGCTGGGGTGAGCTGGATTTCTCCTCCTCTGCCAGAGCCCTCCCAAAACAGAGTCAGATTTAAACCAAGAGCTCCCTTTCCACCTTCTGCACCTTTGGGTGATGCTGGGCTCTGCTGCTGGCTCGAGTCTGAACCTTTGCTGTTGACCTGCTGAGGGATAAGCATCCCTAATGCAGCTTAAATGAAATTCCAGCACACAAAAACTAGTGGGGTAAATATAAAACCATAGCCAAAGAGCCATGGTTATGTCATCGCTGAGGAATCCAAAAGGCGCCTAAATGAAAATACCACAAAGAAAGCAAAGAGAGGAGTTTGGGGCAGGGGCAGAGGAGCGAAGGAAGAGGATCCAAGAACAAAGAGACAAGCCCGTGATAATCTGAGCTGGGTTTGCCTCATGCCACTGCTGTACACCCCAGTTTTTTAAAACCAGGTCCAAATTCTCATGCTCACACAAATAAGATTTTGCAAACGGACTAAGAGATACAGAATAATTGATTGTACAAGTTTCTCTCCCCTTCACTTTTCTAATTTATGGCTGTCATTGGTTTGTTGAAACCATCTGGGGAAAACACTTTGTGGGACCCTGTGCCCACCTGCAGGCAGGGCCAGGGAAGCAAGTCCCCAGGGGTGTCCCCAGGAGGGATGTGGGTTCAGGGTGGCCATGGAGTGGGCAGCTGGAGATACTGCCAGCACCAGAGAGTCCTGGGCAGCCTGGGAGGCAGCTTCTGCCCCACCATGCCACCACTTCACCAGGCAGGTGCAGTCCTTCTCAGTGACTTTAACACTTGCTATTGCTCAGAAACAATTAAAAAGCCTCACACAACATTTCCAAGAGTTTCACTGCACTAGCAACAGACATCCTGAAGGAATGCAAACTTTTTCTTTTTTTGTTAAACATAATTAACTTAGCTGGGGCTTCAAGTGTCCCCTCACCTGTCCCAGCACATATTAATTCATATAACTTGTTTTTCCTGGTCCAGGGACACTCAAGGGCACGTACCTGGAAGGCAGCAAACCACATAAGCCAGTCCAGGCGGTAGTGGTAAGGGGTGATGAAGCATGGTCTCCTCTTCAAGTCCCCAGGCTTGCATTTGAAGTCATACTCCTCCCAGACAGCACTGGGGTCATTGGGATCCAGGCTGGATGTTCCCTGAAGGACAACTTCTGTTCTCTCCTTGGTAATGCTGTGGGACACAACATGATATTGGTTTTTCTCTCAAGTCATGTAGAATGGTAGTTGATGAGAGACAACACGGCAGCAAGAGCCAGTGAACTCATGGTACAGCTGGATCCTGATGGGTAAAGCTACAGAGAAACTGTCTATCCAGCAGACTTCTCTCTCCAGCAGTCAAGTACATGGAAAACGACAGCTTCCCTCTCCCCTCTATCACACCACAGTGTAGCCAGTCCCAGGAGGTACTACAGCCCAAAAAGATGAAGCCTACTGAAATGGATGGGTCTTTCTCAGAGCCTAACACTTGTCCAAGGTGGTGAGAGAATATAACAAGTGACTCCCAAGTCCCACATCAGCATGCTCAACATGCACCAACTTCCCTCTTTGTTCCACGTTTCTGAAGCAAACCTTTTTTCTGCCACCCCAGTGACTCCCATGATACAAGAGCTCTCTGACCACAAGCTCCTGACAATATAAGAAAATGGAGATGAAAGATGGCCACAAAACATAGCTCCAGCTCCAGGTTTTTACCATGTGCAAAAATACAGGCTTGTAACTGGCACGTTTGGCTGCCCTGATGACAAGGCCAGTGACAATATTTCACAGGTGATTGTGCCTCTGCATTTCAAGGGTCTGGCCCCATGACTTCCAGCTGTGGGATCAGCAGAGCAGTTTCCAGCTGGGACCACTCCAGCGTCCCCTTTGTGAGCCTGGCTTTCCCAGCAGTGCTGTTGGCCATGAGCTGCTGGGCTCCAGCTCCAGCCTGGGCCAAGGCAAAGGGCAGGACATGATGGCAATGAGCCCAGGTCAACTGGCTACAGCTGCTTGAGCCCTGGGGAGGTGGTGGGCCCCATACAGAGCATCCCCAAAGAGCTGACTCCTGGGGCACCATTAACAGCTGTCTCTATGTCCAAAAACATTTCCCCATCCCAGCTGGAAGAGAAGTCTCAAGGAGCTATTACTGAGCAAGAGGAGGAGGAGGTAATGTGTGAGCCAATGCAAACCAAGCCAAAACAAGCAGAAGATGAAAACAAAAAGCCCTCCACAGCCAGTCGATGTTTAGAAAGTTGGTTAAAAAGCACCCCAGCTTTATGGCAGGGCACGTGCATTCCCTTCACTCCTTGGCTGGACTTTGCACAGCAAGGTGGGGGTGGCAAAAACTCTCCAGGCCACAGAAAGCCCATGTGAAAGCACCATCATCAAGTTCTCAACGACCTGTCAGTGATGCTCACCTCCACTGGAGAGCTGCTTTCTATAACGGACACGTAACTGCCTAACTCTGCCTATCAAAGCTGTCCAGCTCCCAACACCCTTTTAATTTTTTAGTACTCTGGTCCTTCCTTCTCCAACCCAAGAAACCGAAAGTTTGGAAACACACAGCCTCCCTCCACCTTCTCCCCTGATGGCTTCCAGTGATAGATGCTTACAGCCCAAGGAATGTTGTATGTCTCCACTTATAATTGTTACCTTCATTTAATAGATTTCTGGATTCTCCAGCCAAGCTCCATATTATACACTGGGCTGAGTTATGAGCCATGGCCAGCTGCCCAATGGTTAGAAACACACTGTAAATCAGGGACACCAAATTACTAATAAAAGTATGTTCCTACTGTGTGATTCAAAATATGTCAAGTTTCACATAATCGTATATTCATTATAAGCTGCAATCCTCTTTTTATTGGTTTACATAGGCTGGAATTACAAACATATTACAGCAGCATTTCATCACATGCTCTTTAGGTTCTGGTAACTGTTGAAACAGAAACCATAGACTGAAGAAGAAAAAGAACAACAACCCAAAGAAAACAATCTCCTGTAGCTTCACCACTCCAGCCTTCAAAGAGGTTTAGGAGTTATTTCTCCCTCTCTCAAAAAAAGGAGAAACTTCAGCATTTTCCACAACTTTTCTAGTGCTGATACTTTTAATCATGTTTTTTTCTAACTTTCTTTCCACAGAAGTTTCTGCTATTTAAAAAACTAGGGAGAACACCAAATAAATTTGATGTGCTCCAGGCGTCCTCAGTGAGACCTGTTCCTCCTCTTCATCATCCGCTCAGCCAGCCCTCTCAACAACCATTTTATAAAACCTGTTTAATTACTGTTGGCTTCTGCTGTGGGACCTTGTCCAGAGCCCACTAACCCCAGAGCTGCCCATCTCACCCCTCAGCTCAGACCTCTGTGGAACACCCCAAGGATACCACAGCAAGGTGGAGGCAAAGCCAGAGGTCCGTGCAGAGCAGACTGGCCCTGTTGCTGCCCCTGGGGCAAGTTGTTCTGATGAAACCCTGTTTTTCAGCATTTTCTCAGTTGGAAGAGGGAACAGCACACAAGAACAGCTATGGTGAGTCCAACCATGACTGACCTAGGCCTGGTGACCTGTCCCCAGAAAACCCAGACACAGATGCTTAAAATGCAGATGCTTCCCTTGTCCAATCCCACATTGCAGCTGAAAGCTGGGCTGGGCCTCTCAATGTGTCTTGCTCTTTTTTGAGGCCATTTATGTTTTTTTCTCCACAGTCTCCTGTACCCATGAATTCCTCAAGTTGGAAAAAGCATTTCCTTTTGTTGGCCTAAAACCTGCTTCCCAGTAGCTTATGTGAATATTTACACGAGGGAGAGCAAACGTGCAGGGGAAGAGAAGTTCACCATAAATAAAGTGGGCTGGTGATGGTGAAGACTCTCCACTGGATGAACTCTCCTACAGATATTTTCATCCTGCTACATTTACTACATCTATTTCATGACCTAAGTAGAAGCAGCTCAAAGAATATAAATTATAATTCAGTGGAAAAGAAACATGTTCCTTCTCTCCTCTCCCATAAACAAATATTCTAAAATTATAATTAAGTGGGAAAGAAACCTGCTCCTGTTTTCCTCTACCATAAACAAATATTCTAGGTCTACTGGATTTCCATTCAGTTTTAAGGCACAGACTGGCTATCAGACTGCACTGGAGAGCAGAGCTGTAGGACTTGCCATTAAACCCCATATACCTCCCAAAAGCTCCGTAGGTGTTCACGATTCTGAGAGAGTTGAACGAGGTGTTCATGACTTGTCTGGAGTTGAGCAGGTTGAGGACAACTGGGATGCTGAGATAAGCAATCAGGAGGCCAAAGGAGATGTTCACCACTCTGCGGACATAACAGCCTGTTCGGGACACAAAAGGAGACCAGAAGAAGGTGATTCCACTGCTGGCGATGGGCTCTACACCCCCTGCTCCCCTGCCTGACCCCCCGTGGTGGCCAGGACCCTGCCTGGGTGCTCACAGCTGCTCTGGGGCTGACAAACACTTTGCTGTAATCAACCCGACCTTGCCAAGGGCCGGACACTATCGCTCCCCTGATCTGCCTTTCTCTAAATAGTCTGAGAAAGGGCTAAAAAGAAAAATGTCGAAAATGTAAGATTAATCATTGCTTTAATACAGGGGAAAAAACGCAGCTGGCACTTGCACCTTGGCTCAGAATTGCCCCCTGGTTTGTGAGCTGTGTGTGGAGTGACTCCAGCCCCCAGGGCTCTGCTCCTGCCTCCCCTGCTGCCCCAGGCTCTCCCCCCACGGCCTCGCTTCTCACATTTGCCTCCCTCTTCACTCACTGGCTCCATTCAAACCTCACTTTCCTTTTTGCAAAACCTCTAGTGCTTATCATTTCTGTATGGGACGTGTGCTGCTCCACCAGCAGTGCTGGGCTTGCAGGAGCAGCACTGGGTTCAGGCTGAGACACCGACTGCAAGGAGACAAACAAGCACCCATGACCTCTGAGGGGTTCTAGCCCTTATGGCTGTTCTAAATTTATTTAACATGAAGAACCCGGGGATCAGATTCAAGGCAAGTGCATGTAGCTTTAGCCTTATCTCTGCAGGAGAGGGATGTTTATTTGAATCCCTCTCAGAAGCTATTAATAATTGTTTAGTCTGAGAACATTTCTGGAGAATTATTTGATTTGGGAAGGAGCTCACAGAGATGCCTCCCAGCACCCCCTGTGAGAGCAGCATGAATCCGTTGGGCATTTTTGTATTTTTCTCCTTTTAGATGGACTAAACTTTCCAGTCTGTAATTAAAGAGCAGGCACAGACACAGAGCCCTGCACCACATGGGCAGCATCAGCATCACACTTCATGGCCCCAGACGGACTGCTTGTCCTTCAGCACAACTGATCTGGTGACTTTTCACTGTTTAAAATCAAGGGTGCAACTCCCCCGAAGCAATCAGAAGTTGAGAAAGTAGGTCCCCTTTTATAGGGCAAGCACAGGAGTGACTGTCACAGAGAGACAACCACTCCAACCACACCTGTGCAACTTCTCCCTCGCCCCAGGGATAACTCACCATATGGCAGGGGATGCTGCTCCCTGGCTGCCCCTTGGAGCTGCATCTGTGCCAGCTTCTCCTTCACCCCTCCAGGCCTGGAGCTGAAGAGGAAGCCCAGGCTTCTGTCGTCAAAGCAGGCAATGCTGGGCACCATGGTGAGCCAGTTGAGGAAACTCAGGTTGCCACTTATGATCAGAAGCACCTAATGGGGAGCAGAAGGCAGCAGAGGGTGTTGCATCTGCTTCAACAGCAAGAGAAAAGTGTGGTGGTGGAGGACATGCTGGGGGGTTTTGAGCACCTTGCACACATTTTGCTGATTTTTTATCATTGCTGATTTGGATTCTTGTCCCATTAGCCACATTACTCAGGATTTAGCCCTAATTAACAAGCTATTCTTCAGACACACTGAAACAAAAGAGGTGGAAAAAAAGGAAAGAAAAGAAACTAGTCTCACCATTTTATCCATAAAAAATGAAAGTTATAAAACTGACTTAATGTATTACATGTTGAAAAATAATGCCCTGATGTAACCAAGTAAATCTGTTTTTCAGCCTTCAGAGCAGCTCGTGAGAACTTCCACACCTTCCAGCTGGGTGGGAAGCTGTAACCTTGCTTGCCACCAATATTATTTTATTTAAAGAACACTTCTCCACTCACACAGCTGAATTCTGTCCCCCTGTGAACTATTTACTCACAATTTTAGTACATGCGGTCAAGGAAGACTTTCAAGACAGTGCAAGACCAAACACATGAACCCACAGCAACTCCAGAATCCCACCACAGGCAGAGGAGCTGCAGTGTAGACCACGGTCCTGTCAAATTAACCTCAGCCACTCCACCAGACTCCTCCACTCACTGAACAAGTGATGAAGCTCTTGGAAAGTCTGAGGAGATACAGAAGCTGAAGGGCTGACAACAGACCCAGGAGACACAGCTGAAGTTCTCTGTTGCTCCCCCAGCCTATGTTGTGCCCAAGGACAGCAAGTGTCTGGAGGAAACCCGTCTGCTTTGAAGAGCCAACTCAAGCCAAATGTAAGAAGATTCCTTGGGAGCTGGAGGCCATCACAAACTTCCTACCTTTGGGTTTCCCTTCTCCAACATACACAAAAACCCCACAATGAACACCAAAAAGGACATCTCTGGCCAGGATGATGAAAGCTCAGACAAGTTCTGGCAGATATCAAGCCCACTGTGTAACATGTCATGCAGCCACTATCATGGTTAAATCTCCTACAGCACAAGACAGACCACAACCCAGAGCAGGTCTTTGGCTAAATCCTGACGTGTCTGGGAATGCTGCAATATATTTTTTACATATTTTTTCATGCTGGCCTTAGCTTTGAGGGAAGGGCTCTTGACCTTGCTCAGAGGTCTCCAACAAGGTCCTCCACCAAGGGGACCTTCAGCAAGGTCTCCATGGCAGTGTCAACCATATGGCTGGGGATAAGGACACGAGCCCACTACCTTCCTGCACAAGCAGCTCACATTTGCTTTCAAGGGCTTTTGGGCATTAAATTGTTATACTCACATACCACGAGGAGGCTCCAATTGCAACATGGACCTGTTTAGCTTGGACTTGTCAAAACAGATGGTGAGAGGACAGTTCCTGTCCTGAAAAAAACTAAATCTAAACATACCAGACAAAGTTAGATCAAAATTAGGATGCATTAACGCTGTGCTACAGGAAGAGAGCTGAAGAATTTTGGCACCTCACTCTGATTTCAGCAATACTCTCTGGGATGTCACCTTAAAGAAACTCGCTCAGGATCACCTAGAGAATCTTGTACACAACTTGAAATACGACCTAATTACAAACGCAGTGTCTTAATTACAAGTGCCCCCCAAACACCTGCACGCCCAAGTGCTGGTTCCTGGAGTTTCCCTAAGGTAGATCTGACCAATGACAGTAAATAACAAAAAGTCCTAACTATGATTTAGTTAAAAAAACATTTACTTATTTATCCTGAGTTGGATAATTATCCAGAATTATGGGGGGAAAAAAGTATTTAAATCTGAATTACAGACACATGTTAGGTCCTTGAGTGCAACATGCTGTTCTCAAGGTTTGGTGCTCCCCCTTGGACCCGAATGACATTTAGTCGAATGCACATTAATCAGCCTGTGTTCATTAACACATTTCTCACTTAGTGACTTCGTTAGGCAACTCTGATCCTTTTCTGCTGTGATTTGCCTCGTGCAATTGCAGGAATGTTAAGAAAATAGTTCTGCACTTTGCCACCGCTGCCGAGGCTCGTTTTACAGCTTCATGCGGAGCAACTGGGTGGTCCACGGGAGGGTTGTGTTGGTTTATTTTTTTCAGTAGTGATTCACCTCTCTTTATTGCTTGGAAGTCAGAAGCAAGAGATCTAATTTCCACCAGCCCTTAGAAATCAGGGGATTCAAAAATAATACAAGTTTGGCGTTTTCTGGTCTGTGGGCGGAATCACGAACCTGACACGTTTCTCACTTCAGTTATTCCAGCCGAGCGCTGATGCTCACGCCGGTCGCTGCCATTCCTGCCCCAGCACCAGATTCAACACAGGTTCATCTCATCTCCTGCCCCAGGGCGGGGTGAGCACCTTGAACCCCTCAGCCTTGCAAATGTAAACTTCAAAGAGTCAGCAAAATATAAACCTCAAAGGGTTAATAAGAATAAACCTCCCGCTTGAAAGTCAGTTAGCAGGAAGATCGGGAATCTTTCCAACACGTCGATGGGTGGCTTGTCCCAGCAAATGGCTTGGTGGCCATTTCTGCATGAGGTCTCTCTCATTTGGTGGACATGCCTGGCCAGCACTGAGGGTGAAGCTTTGTCAGCCCAGCAACCAGTGTCTTCTGCAGCGCAGCAGCCCCCAGCACCAGCTCACCCTCTGCGATTCCAACTAGCACTTGCCCTGGCCAGCAGTGCACATTCACCTACATCCTTCCTCCTCTGTGTGAAACCTCCTGAGGCTCCACCTTGCCCTGGTTCCTGGTGGGAAGTTGAACTTCACATGAATTTCCCACGGCAGGGAGGGCAGAGACCTGTGATCCCCATGTGCTTACCTCCTGTCTTGGAAACTGAATGGGGTGCAGGCCTGGCACTGGTGATTTGGAGTCAGCCACCAAACTTCTCAAGATCTTACTTCACCCACATTCAAAGGAGGTCTGGACCTCCTCCACACCCACACTTGGGACAAGGACACCCAACCCCTCCAGGACCTGGTGCTGCTGGTCTGGCAGAGCACAGAGAGCATCGTTGTTCCTTCCCCATTGGCTGCACAGAATCCCAGACCGGTTTGGGTTGGAAGGGATCTCAAAGACCGTCTAGTCACAACCCCTCTGCCATAGGCAGGGTCACCTTTAACTAGACCAGGTTGCTTGAATCCCATCTTGCATGAAGGAGCAGCATCTGTTCCACACATCCCACAGTAATTTCAGCCTTTGCACCATGCCAGGCTTGGTCCTCCTGTGCTCCCACCACAATCACAACCCAACTGCATCTCCATGTCTCCACGCTCCACACCTCTGCTGCAGTGGATGGGCTGTGCTCTCCCTACCTTGGTCTTGATTTGTGTTTACTAGGTGTCTTTCTCTTGCTGGACAATATTTAAATGCACAATTATAACAAACAGATGGTCTCAACCCCTGTGGTGATTTTTAAAAAATTTTTATTAAAGCACAGTATTAATCATGGTAATTGGGTAGGAACTTTAAGGTTATAAAACTACAGCATGTCTAATGAGCGAGCTCCTTATAGGAGGAACTGAGGTTTTTAATCTAATAATGTCAGTTTTATGGATTATGACTGGAGTTTTATGAAGTGTGATATGAAATACTGTGGATTCATGGCTCTCACTGGATTAATTTGCAAAAGTAGTTTTCCTGGTTCTAGGCCCAAAAACAATTATTCCTTACATTTCTGTCCCCTGCACTGTTACCAAACCCCTCTGTCAGAAAATGGGCACCTACACCTATAACTTTTTTACAGGTTAGACTCTTTTGTTTGGCTGGTTTTTTAGTTTTTTAAATCACAGATTGTTATAAACATACAGTAGGTAGGAGAAGCTCATTTCCATGTACCAGACGGTATATTTGTCCAGAAGGAACAACAACAACGGGCTGTAAACTCTTAAACACTGCTGAGGGCTGGCTGGAGCTTGCAGGCTCCATCCAAGCATGGGGACATGGTCACCACACAGCACTGGAGCTTTCTGATCTTAAGCCATTGGCACAGAAAAGTCAAAATTGGGGTGTCTGGAAGAAATACGATTTACAGAGGCTGGAAGAGATCTCAAGAAGCCATCCAGTCTGTCCTGCTGCCCCAAGGTAGAGTTGTCCCTGCCTGCACTATTGTGTGTTTGACCACAGTCTTTCTAGAAGCCTTGTTGAGTGATGGAACCAGGTCCTTGGCCTTCCCTGGGCTACCTGCTCCACGGCTTCACAGTCTTTGCAATTAAGAAATTATTCCTAATAATTTCTGACTCTTCCTTCACAATATTTAATCCCGTGACTCATTCTCTGCTCTCTGGAATCAAAGATAGTCTGTTCTCTTCTATCTACATCATCCTTCACATAGGGGGAAACTGTCTCTTGGCCACTGCCTCTTCCCCTCCCACTAATGTTCCCATTTGGATTAAATGATACCAGTGATCCTTGTGAACCCAGTCTCTAGATCTCTGCTTATTCTCACTGTCCTCTGGATTTTCTCCAGCTGGAACCTGTCTTTCCTGAAGGGAATCCCCAGAACTGAGCCACAGCTTTTAGCTCCAGCCTTACCAGTGGGAGGGAAGGATTTATATACCCAGAGCACAAAGAATTTATATATCTCAGTAGGATGTTTGTCCCTTTTGCAACACCACAGCCCTGCTGCCTCCATCTCATTGCTGAGATTGTTCTGAATTCTCCTCATGAACACCCTCTACCTGAGTGTGGTCTACTAATATCAGACACCTTGAACGAAAACTCTGAACATCCCTAGATAGACCTTGGGGAAGCCCCCTTGATAAGCCCCTCCCTCTGGCAGGGGCCATTGATAACTGCTGAAGAGACTTCCCAACCCATTTTCTCTGGACAGTACTTTCTACTTCTTCCAGACCCCGTTTTCTTGGGTTGTTTATGAGATTTTACGTGAAACAGTTTCAAAAGCCTCAGTAAAAGCATATATTGTTTATCCTCTGTTCATGTGCCTTGCTTTGTCAATGCATGAAAGACAAGTGCTTTTACATGGCTGCTCCTGACAAACCACAAGGGCTGCAGTTATCTCCCTGGCTGTTGGAAGTTTTTGAACTGGCCTGTTTCATCATTTCCCCCCAGTATTTTTCCAGTAATGTCCTGACTCTTCCTTTTTTCTCTCTTTAGAGGGCAGGTACTTTATTAGCTCTTCTCCCTTCCTTCATTACTTCACCTATGTTCTATGAATTCTCACAGATAATCACTAATGCTGACAGGATTTCAACAACCAAATCTTTAAGAGCCCCACGATGGATTTCCTGAGACTCAGATGATTTGAAAAGATCATTCTTTGCTAAGTCCTCTCCAGCTCTCCCTGGCTTGTGGCTGAGGTTGTACTGCTTTGTTACTGGTATCAATTACACCAACAGCCACATGAGATGTGACTTTTTAGCGATGGCTGTTACAAAAAAGGCACTAATCATTTCAAGATAAAACACAGACCAAATTTATCAATTAAAATAATAGGATGTAGGAAAGCCAAAAGCAAACCTCCTTCCTTGCACACAAAATAAACAACTGCTTATTCGCTCTCTGCTGGTCAAAGCTAGGGAAAAAAGAGCCCAGTGGAAACTGCAGTACCTGGGTCCCACATGGATCTTCTCACTGCAGATCCTCAGAGCCACACATGGAGAGCAAAGACCCATCCTCCTGATGGACCTGCTGCTGGATCTCCAGAACTTAACGCTCCTCGGTGGAATTGAATGTCACCAATGGAAGAGGAAATCAGTCTTCTAAGCTGGATTTGATGGATCCTTATGAAGGAGCAGATGTGATGAGCCCATGTCAGCACCCAAGAGCCTGGTGCTGTGCTCTGGGTGGCATTCAGCACCAGAAGGACCATCTGGTCCCCCATCCCTGTCCAGGCTGTGTGTGCCAACAGTCCTACTCCACTAATGGCAAGGCTCAGCTGAGAGGAAAATCCACATCAGACTTATTTCCCATGTTTGAGCAAAGGCTGCTCAGCTCTCTGTGGGAGCCAGACAGAAGTGGGAGTTTGGAGATGACCTAACCAGGTCATGCCTTTGAGCAGAGGGGTACAAATCCTGGTAGTACAGATGACACCAAGGGAAAGGGACATTTGCCAACACCCACCTCAATCTGCTTGCCCAGCCCCCAGCATCACTCCTCACCCTCTGTCTGGTTCTCCTCTGGGCTGGGTGACAGGTGGGTGGTGGCACACTGATGCCACAGAAACTGGAAGCACAAGTGCTACTGGCTGCTCTGGGGACAATTCAGGCCCCACAGCCTTTGTGCCACCTGTGTCATCTTTAAAAACCTTGAGATGACCAAATGACCAAAGGTGAGCAAATGATTCATTTAGAGGCAGAGGAACCAGCCACATTCAAAGCATCGGACAATTCACAGGCTACACACAGAGCTGCTGCCTGCCTGAGTAGCTGTGGCCGGGGGCTTGAAGACCCATGCTTCAAATGACCCATGTTTAAAATGACCCATATTTATCCCTCAAAAAAAGGCTTCAGTATTTAAAATATTTGTAAATACTTGGATAGTTAGAGCCTCTCCATAAATGTAGAATGGATACATTGAGGAATGAAATAACTCTTGAGGAATAAAACCACACGAGATGCCCAAAAGCAGCCGCCAGCGACCTAAGCTGGAACCCACCCTCCAGCCAGGCCTGATTTTGACATATTACAAATTGCACTGTAAGGCTTTTGCAACCCATGGCCTAAGTACCTGGTGTAAAGTTACAAACAGAACTGTGCTAAAGCAACAGGGAACCAAACCCTTTCCATTCCTGTTATATACCCCACATTTGTTCTTGATCTAAATGCAAAGCAATATAAATGTCTCACTCCCTACTCGTTTTTAATTTGTAGCTGTATGAACCACCTACTGTCGTTCCCACGGATTATGGGATTTGACTGTGGAGCATTTCTATGGATAAGCACAACTTCCAGATTTTCAATGGGGAAAAATTTTAAAGAGAGTGAAAGCAGAGTGATTTTATATATATATATAAAAATAAATATATAAAAATATAGGTATATATATATAAAATACATCTATATATGTATACATACATAAATCTCCCACTCCAGCCCTCCACCTGACCTCCATACTGGGATGAGAGACAAGTCCAGTCCCCAAAGGGTTAAACTTAGTTTCTTTCATTTATCATGCAGCCCAAGATGTTGCAGTAAGGATTCCTACCCCAGGAATTTTTATACATTTAACCGGATTACTGCAGTGCTCTGTGTGAATTTGGGATCAGTTGCCCACTTTGGGTCTGAAACACAACTGGGCTCCTCCTGTCCTGCTCCTGCAGAGCTGAGATGTGTCTTGGAATTACTGACTTTGACACTTCTATTCTGCTCTGCAGCTTTGTTATGTAAAATACCTCTTGGTGTTGCCTGATCCGTTGACTTTTTTGCTAGAGGCTACAGTGTTTCACATTAATATATTACAGGCTAAATAACTGCCCTAGGACTGTTTATGTAAGTGTTGGACCAATATAAAATGAAAGAATAATTTTACAGGAGGAAGGAATTTTTTGCCACTCTGCTCTGCATTATCAACATCTTTACATCCCTGATGGTAAAGTTACTTCCTAAAGGGGGAAGCTGTCACGAAGACCCTTGACAGCAAAAACCTTTCAACACCTTACACAAACCAGCAAATCTCAACAAACTTTCAAGCAAGATCCTCCATTAGAGGACAAATTTCTGAGGATTTCTTCCTGATTTTACTCCAATTTGCCCCAAAAAGTTGATTTTAGTGGCACACCTCCTAGATAAAGATGCTGTTTAAGAGGAGGAAGGCAAGTCCAGGTAAGACCAAGCCCTGTAAGTTTGGGACTGAGAGATTCTCCATGGAGAACATGTCAGCACATGAACAGAGGGAAATCCTCTCCGCAGACTCTCAATTTTGAGCTTGTACGGGGATAATAGAGAAAAAATTCTCACTGCTGGCCCAAACCAGCCCTGCAAGCAGGTAATGCCCACAAGGCACCGAATCAAACCCCTAACCATTAGTAGAAAACTTGGCAGGTCACCACCAAAACTGCTGTAGCTCTGAGGAAGAGTTGGAGCAGGAAGAGACAGAGCTACCAGAGCAAACTGCCCCAGTGGTTTGTACCAGCATGAGATCAGGATCTGGCCCTGATTCAGTCCCGAGAAAGCCATATTAGCATGTAATTAGGAGGCCTTGTGTGGACTTCGAAAGGGGACATAAAACCAAGATCCTGATTACTCATGGTCATAAAAGAGACCATGGAATTTTCTATGAAGCCAGGAGGAGGAGGATGCAGAAGATCTCAACCCAAACTCCAAGTCAGGTTGTTACACCCAGGGCACCGCAGCCCTTCCCAGCACCCCCACGGGATCCCGGAGCTTCAGCATGCAGCAGGGATGTCCCACCTGGCACAGAACCCTGGATGTGCTGCTTGCAAAAGGCTTCAGGATCCATCCACAGGACAAGAGAGCTGTGGAAAACCAGAGCACTGCTCCCCCCGAGCACGCCTGGGTTTCCTCACCCGGCGCGAGAGCAGCTCTCGTTCCGATTAGCTCATTTCATCAATAAAGTCAAACAGCACATTAAAAATTTCTACTTCTATTAATGGTCCAAACGTTGCACTAACCAGCTCCGTCCCGCTCATTAAAAATGCTTTTATAGCAAATGTAAAATTAAAGTCCAGCAGAAGTGGCTCTGCTTCAGTGGTATCTCCAGATGGGTTACGTTGAAAAGAGCCCCATGCCACACACTCCTGAGGGCCCTGTCCTCCCTCTGCCTCCCCCATGGAGAGAAGGTTGGAAAGGATTTTTTCCAATCAGAATTTGTGGATTCATCAAGACGTGACATTGGCCAGCCCCAGCTCTCAGCACCTTCCCCAAGAACCCTGTTCCCATGCAGGATGCTTGAAGACCATCACCCTGGTTTGTGGGACACCATCAAATCTGAACTTGCAGAGGTGACTCGCAAGTGGAATTTGCCAACCTGTGATTGGCATTTTCTTCTTGTTGTAAGATCAACAGAGTGAGGCTACAGCCTCCTTGAACATCCTCTCTGTCTCTGTGCACAACCCTGAGCCACAGACCAGCCCGAGCTCCCAACCTCTGCAGCCACAGGGAGACAAGTGCTGGGTGGTTTGCACATCAACATGGAGCACCTACAACCTCACCAGTAGAGACAGACAGACACAATGTAAAGCAGATAATGGCAAATAAGCTAAAAGCAGTTACCCGACTAAAAAATGGTATTTTTTTTTCTTGTTAGCACAGCACCAAGGTCTCAGAGTTCAAGAGCTGTGGTGTTTAATGACAAGCTCTTGCCTGCTTTGTTTAACAACCAGCAGCTGGTTTGTAATATCAAAACCAACTTTCTTACTGAGAAGTGGCTGAAGAATGCACCCATGAAAAACTGTTCCACAGCTTCCTTTCAAGGTTTCAAATTTGAGCTAGACACCTAGTAAATAGCATTACAGCCTTAAAAAAATAATCCTAAATATAACCATGTCTTTTGGACAGCACTAGCTGGCCTGGGCAGTACTTGCCCAGTCAAGTTGTTCTGGGAGCATTTTGCTGCAGGCTTTTATTTTTCCTCTCTGCTGAGGTCTGCTACATACTGGGATATTAAGACATCATAAGAAAAATTCCAACATGGCAATTAATCATTAAGTGTCATAGTTTTCCATAAGGTGCAAATTTAAGGTTATAAAACTGTCAAAAACCTAACCAGTTACACGGGCGGCTTGTGCCGTTGGCTGGATGTGCTTCTGGAAGCAGCTGCAGACAAATGCCTGAGGAGCTGCAGGCTCCAGCACCTCAGGAGCACTCCCTGCCCCTGTGAGAACCACACAGCTGCCAAGAGGTGGCTGTGGCTTGGTCCTGCCCTGCTTGGCAGCTGGATCTGCCACCCATGGGTCATCCCTCTAAAACCACCCCAGATGGTTGATACTCGTAATGCAAGGTTCGGTAGGTGACCACTGGACACCTCATCCACAGCCTGTGGATCCCACTGGAGATGCCTATGGTGAGCCATGTGCTCCATGGTTCACCTTCTAGGGGAGAGGAAACAAGGTGGGAACATCAGATGGGTAGATTAAGATAATGACAGGATTTGGGAACCCTGAACAGGGGATGTGCTGCCTTGATGTTGATAGATTATATATCCCCTTGAATGAAAGGACCATATTCCTTAGGAATATGGAATACAGGACTAAGGAGAGGCACTTCCACATGGTGATGTTTTGAATTCAATCATGTGCAAAGAAAAGGTCACTAACTCAAGTGGCAAAATTACAGCCCTTTAGCCTTACACAGCAGCAGGGATCAAGAGCCCCGCACTGGGCAACCATGGCAACCTGATCTTTCCCAAAAGGCACATGGGCCTGAGGAACAGCAGGTCTGATAAGAGTGGGCCCAGCCTATGGCTCCCCTGTAATAAATGCTGGATGATTATTGAATCGTCATTAATAAAGTAGAACAGTATTAAAACTAGAAAGTGAAAGCCCTTTTTCCAGAATATCCTTTTCTCTACTAATTAGGACATTCTTCACCGAGAGACGTGTGGGTTCAAAACTCCCTCTGCAAGAAATGATGGGAATTAAACCCTGCTCTCTCAAATCCTGGATCAGTCTGAAGTCACATGGAACTGTTTATATCCCTTGATTGAAGGAATGCTAAAATACTTCTGGCGAAAATACTTCAACTCCCTTTCCACACAGAGTCATTGCAGGCTCCTTTGAAACTCACTTTTTTTCCTACAATATTTAGACACATCCAACAATTGCCAAAGTAAGAGCAAACCCCATTAGAGAAGGAGAACACATAACAAAAAAAATCTGTTCTGATAGCAAACTTTTTGCCTAGTATCCAACCAGGTCTCGATAAAATTTGGATTAAATTGGTATTAAAGCCACAGTATGGGGAAAACAATGTTCTTTGGGATAAATTTAGATGGGCAGGCTGAGTACCTCCAATCTCAGACAGCCCTGGCACAGGGGGATGGGATCTGTGTGACGAATCCCTTTCAGAAGAATTCAGATCCAAGGTTTTGGGTTGACCAACTGTGGAGATATAGCAGCCAGCTGCAAAAGCTGGATGGGGGCTCAGCTCCCCAGATTCACTGACATTTCAACCCCAACAGATTCAAACTCATCTTTTCCTCTTCAAGTTAAAAGGAAAGGACACAACCACATCCGCAGGCGTAAGGAAAATGCAGGGAAAAAGTAAAGGGGATGTCACATCTGATCAGTGTGACACCCTGGTGGAAAACACTGGTGGCTTCTCTGATTTATATCTTTCTGCAGCTACTTTTTTTGCCTCATTAAAATGCGTAATTTCAGTAACTCTAAGCTCTTAGCAACATCTGTAGTAAAATATTTAACTTGGGTTGGCTACTCGGTGTCACTGAAAGCCAAGGCTGGGAGTATTTCAAAATCCAGGATGACCTGGATTTTTCCACCAAACCAACCTCTTGCAGCACGTTTGGAGCTAAGACATGTTGGGGCACAGACCTGAGCCACCGGCCGGGGGCTTCAACAAGCTCCTGAGAAATAGAAAACACTTGTGGCGTGAAAACACACCAAGAAAAAAGAATCCAGTGCCTTATTTGGGGCTGGTTACCATTTGATTTTAATAAAGAAAGCCTGCAAAAGCCTCTGGGATAAAAAATGAAGGATTGAATGTAAAAAATTTAGTAAAAGTGCAAAGTAAAATATAAAAAGAAGAGGAGAAACTTGGAGAAAGAATGGTCCCCATACCAGAGCATGTCCCTTGGTGAAGAGCCTTTGAAGCAGCAGCAACGCACTAGCTGCTCCTCACTGCACTTACCCTGAGCTGCTCCCTCCACTGCCTTAGAAAATAGGTTAAAAACTGTGATAAATGTATCATGTAATTGGCCAGCTCACTGACACATATTGAAAATACAAAATGCCCAACCAGTGGACATAAAGACACTGTTAAATTTTCCAAGGCCAAAAGAAGAAGAAGGAGGAAATATAAACAAACTCAATAATCCCCATGTTGCCCGTGGTAGAGACTTAAGTCAACAGCCAATGAAAAGGGCACTGGGCAAACCCAGATAAGCTTAAGAAGACACAAACCATGTTACAGAACACATTTTCATGCTGCCACCTGCAGCAGTTTCAGCTCATGTTTGGGTACCTTGCTTGTAATTTAGGTTGCAATAGGAACGTGATGAAAAAAGAAGAACTTCCCTCCCAGAAGCTCTTCCTCCTCACAGCAGTTCCTTCTCTGTAGGACCAAACCCTGCCTGAGGATGGCTGGCGGGATGGAGTCAGGGAGGACGTGTGGAAGCCAGGAAGACCAGGACAGAGTTGTTCCAGCCTTGCTGGGATGAGGGGGCAGTTTTTATCTTGGCACGTATTTATTTGCCTGGTGTAAATCGAAATAAACCTCCAACAGAGGAAATGATAGCATCTGTTCAGCACTAAATAAAACATGTAGCTTAGCACTAAATAAAATATTTCAATAAAATGAAAGCCCTGCACTGAGGTTTGCAGAGGAAGACAGAAAAGATAAGATGCTCTGAAGGGATATATGCAAAAGAATAAACTTTGCAATTTAACTACTGGGGAGCTGTCTGCACACATGGCATATCATGGGTTGAAAAGCTGCCTAAGGAGACTGTCTCCTACCAGGAGCTGTGAAGATCTTGACCATAAAGAGGTTAGTGCAGTGGGTATTCCTGGTAGTATCGTAACTACTTTTCCCAGCACAGATTTGGCCAGTGTCAGATGGGATCACATGAAATGTAGATCCCGGAGGATGCTGGAGAGGAAGCAGAAAATGCCACCCACTTTCAAGGTCACAGCTGCAAGGAGATCCCTGCTCATGCTGCTGCACTGATCGCTTACATATGAGACAAACCTTGGAAGAGGAATGAAAATACATGGATATCAGAATATTCTGGGAAAAGCTGTCACCAGAGCAGAGTAATGCTGTGACGAGCCCTTGCATTGACAAGAACCTCATGGCAGCTGCACTGTTATCAAAGAGAGATGCAACCTTGGAAAAAAAAAAAAAAAAAAAAAAAAAAAAGCAGCACTGAGGTTTTCCAGCTCCAAATGATCTCAAGCAGAGGATGGAATACAGCTGCCTGCCCATGAGGAAGCTCCTACGCTCCAAAGTGAGCGAGTGAGTCATTCAGCAAAACCCAAGTGCATGAACATCAGCCATGGGGCTGATTTTAAAAGGTTACTCATTATTCACCAGCAAATTAGATTTGTCAACAGACCGAGAGAGCAAAAGCTCAATGTTTCTTGGTCTGTGATCCCAACAGCCTCATCCAGCAAAGCAGAGCCATGAGCTCCTCTGAGCCCAGTGACAGTGAAGCTGACACTAAGACAGAAGAGGGGGAACAAGACTCATGGAAAAAGAGCCCAGAACTTGCTTGGCACTGGTGGGTGCTGCTGCAGCCATGTTGGAAACTGCAGTGGTGGGAAGGAGCAGGGATCTGAATGTTCCCAGGAAGCACCATGCCAGCTCAGAGGTGGGAAAAGATGCAGGGAGCTGGGAAAAGAAGATGCAGGGAGCCAGGAAATGAGATACAGAGAGCAGCGCGGCACCATGAGTAGGGAGAAGGCACTTGGGGAGTTGGGAGCAAGGCAGCAGTGCTGCTCTCATGTGCTGGAGGCATCTGGCATAGGGACAATCTGGCCCCCACCCCTGGAAGGTCCTGGCCAGGGTAGACCTTCTACATTTACATCCTGGACCATCATGCTGTGGACTTGAGTCCGACACAGTTACGGGTAGTTGCAGCATGGCTTTGTAGCTTAATTTCTTCTGACAGTGAGAAGGAACCCTGAAGGTTTCTGTAAACCAGTGTGTTTACAAGTCAGTGCCAAAGAGAGAGCTGGGTCCAAAGCAGCCTGGGAGCAGCCAGCCCCACCACTGCAAAATGACACCGTGCAGCACGGGACGTGCCACAAGGCATTCATCTCCCAGTGCACAATTTCAGCCTTGAAATCTCTGTGTGACAGATACATAAGCAGCTCAGACATGACTGAGGGAAGCTTAATGAAGCAGCAAATTACAGCTCTGCCCAGGATTTTCCACCCAAAATACCACGTAGGTATTTCCCAGTGCTCACTCATCAGCACTTGTGGTCAGAGTAGCTCCTTTCTGGCGTCTTGTGGTGGCACCACTGCTGCAAATGGTGCTGGTGGCCACAGGTCCCTGGTCCACATCAGGGCCCTGCCACCAGAAAACAGATGAGTGGTGCCAGCCCAACACACCAAGAGGGATTTGCAGGGACCCAGTGAGCTCAAAGGAGCCATTTGGTACCTGCTGGGAGGTGTCTTGTGGGTGAGCCTGGTCCCAAAGACCCTCAGGGTTCCCTGTTCTGACCATGTCCTCAACAAGGAATGGTCATTAGCCTGTATGCTTGTAAGCTTTGTGGGTGCTTATGATCAAACCATGAACATCTGGGACTTCTCTAATGCTTTGCTTTCAGGATCTCCATGTGCTTTCCAAAGTCAGGAGAGGACAGATGGCAAGACAGAGGCAAGAAGCACTGTGACATAGCAGCTATGGAGATAGGACCAGGAGAAGAGCCCTCCCAAGGCACACCCCAGGGGATGTGCCCAGCACTTCTCTGCAGCAACCTCAGCTTCAGGAGACAACGAAGCTGTGGCTTAAGGAACATCAGAACCATTCCTGACCTGATCCATTTCACATGCCCAAAGACAATTCCTTTTCCCAATTTACCAATATTTTAAATAAAAGTACATGTCATTTTGGCAGCCATGGATGGGATGGAAGTTTGCACTCAGTTAGACACTGCACCAGAGGAAAAGCACCACAAAGAGAGAAGCAGCAGAACCCCCACATACATCCCTGAAGCATCCTCTGATCAGGGCATCTCCACAGAGCATGGCCAAGAGCACTGACTGTCCAAGCAGCTGAGGAAAACCACCCAAGGACTCTTATCACAGTCCTGGATGTGTGTGGAGTATTTCATTTGGCAATCTTTGGAGCTCTCATAATCTTTTCCTTCATGATTAATATTAAACAAGTCATACTCTTTGTGGAATTTCCTAACTGTGTCTGTTTATATTTTTCTCTACATCATAGTTAATATTGTAAGATTGCCTCTTTCTTTTTTTCTCTTTTATTTCACATTCATATGGTTTTCCTCATTTTATAAATTAGGTTTCTTGTTTAGTAGTCATGACAACATCTGACTGTGGTGGTTACACCACAGCCTGGGGCTTTATTTCTTTCTCTTCTCCCCTCAAGCTGTCTTAGAAAAAAAAATATCTTTTAAATAAATAGAAGCATAAAATGAAAGGGGCAAGTTTGGTGCTGACTCCTCCTCCTTTCCCTCCAATGACCCACTTCAACAAGACTTCCCAGCATGGTGGGTGAGGACTCATTTGGCTTTAATCCTGCAAAGTCTTATCCACTTAGTTAACTTCAAGGGAAATACTCAGAGCACATCAAGGGAAACACAGATGTAAGTCTTTAAACCTTGAGGCCTGTTGCCTGAAAGGCAGAAAGCAAAAAGCTGGACTTGCACTTTCCTTCTGGGTGCTGATCTTTGCAGAAGAGCTGAAGGGCTGGGGTGCTGGGGTGGAGCACAGAGATGTGTCGCTCCCCAGGGATGGTTGGGGTGACTTCCAGGGGATGCTGCACTTCAACATTACCTTCTGAGCAGGGACCACATGGACCACCATGGGACTGGTCGCTGCAGCTCCTGCACAACCACCCAATGGCTTCTGCATCTCTCCTACTCTGGACTCTTAACAAAACCCAAGGGTTGGAGAGGCAGCAGGACCCACTTGCTTCCACCTTTGTACTCTGCATTTCAATTAGCAGGACTTGGTTATTAAAGCCCTCTCATTTATCAGGGCAACCTGGAGAGCAAGCAAATGACCTTCAAAGCAAAGGGCCATTTTTGTGACCTATGGAATAGCTTTTTTTTTGTGCATGTGTTTAAAATGAATATTCTATTCCAGCCCTCAGGATGCTGTTAACCAGTAGCTTAGAAGAAATTCAGACTTATGACAAAATAAGAGTGTATTTCATATTAGACTTCTCCCACAAGCACAGTAAATGGCAACAGGTTATGGATTTGTGTGTACCCATGGCAAGAGATAACTAAAATTCCACAGTGTGTGTTACATACTGAGCATAAAGCAGGGGCTGCACAGAGGACCAGCCTCACTGAAAGCAACGCTGGGCTGAGAGGAGGCAACGGGGAAGGGAAGGGCCGGGAATTCAACAAAGGCAGATGAACCTTTAATACAGCAGAACCTCTGGGAGCCCTAGGACACTGACTCCAGATGTTCAGAGGTCGATGTAACCTGACTCCAAGAAGGAAGAGGATGTATTTCTTAAAATCCCCTGTTGTGCTTTAATTTACTGCAGTCTTGCAGAGGACGCATGTGGCGACCACAGGTGGAGTTTCAGATTGACCATAAACATCAAGTTCGGGGCAAAAGACTTGAGCTATTTCAGGTTTGGCTGCCAAGATGGTTGAGGTACAGATTTCCATGAAAACATCTCGCTTCCCTTCCCCTGCCTTCCAGTAATCAGCACTGGGGGCCAGAGAAAAACCCACCAGAGACACTGGAGGCACCAACAACCCTTTTTACTGACAGCAACTGGGACCAGAAGCAGGCAGTGACCTGATGGACGCTCTGCAGCTGGCGGCCACTTCATCCCTGGGTGGAGAAGGGGAAGAAGGCGTAAGGAACATAGGATGAATGGTGACATTTTGAAGCTCCATTTCTTATCTATGGTCATATTTCTTCTAAAAACAGCCAGAAAAATGGTCTCTGAACTTCTTTAGGAACCACTGTCTGCCCCTGAACACTTAGTGGGGAGAAAAGAAGAATATTGGCCCCGTAGTGTCTCTGGCACCACCCCATCTGCTGCTGAATCACAGAGATGGAGCCGATTTGGATGCCTTGGGTTTCAGAGTGTCCCCTCCCCCAGACCCTGACCCTTCCACCTTGGCTTTGCTCCCTCTGAGGTTTCTGGCCCACAGTAACACTCAGTGTTGGATTGGGAGAACGGGCAGTTTTGCTGCTGTTGCTACAGAGGGATCTGCATGGGGTTTAGAACTGGTTTGCAAGGGCTGGCTATGGAATAAATGACATTATTGATGCAATAAAAGCATTCCCTTTCCCATTCTCCACTCCTGCCATACTAATTCCCAGCCTCAATCCAAACAAACAATACAGGATGGTTTGTTTTCCCAGACAAATTTTTTTAAACTTATGTTGACTCTGAGTTTTCTATTGTCTCTGTACCCCTGCATCTCTCCCTGGCACCTAGCAGCAGGAGCTGGCAGGTGCTCTAAAGCAGACCATGATGTGGTGGTTGACTGGTACTCCAGGAGCAAGAGGGGCATCTAGGCAGCAACCAGCCATGGCAAGAAGTCCTCCTCTGAAGTACCTGACCCCTTGCTCCTCTGTGCTTGTTTGCTTGTTCACATGAGCAAGACCACATGTCCTACCAACCCTGACTGCCATCCCACACAGGCTGTAATCTGGTCCTGAACATTCCCCAAATGCTCCAAGAATTTACTGTTGGTTTGTTTTGTTTTTTTTTTTTTTTTTTGTCTTCTTTTCTGCTAGACTTTCTCTTGCCTACATGATTTGTGCATCTCAGACCTGTGGTAGGCCAGGTTGGATGGGGCTTGGAGCAACCTGGTCTGGTGGGAGGTGTCCCTGCCCATGCAGGGAGTTGGAACTGGATCATCTTTTAGGTTCCTTCCAGCTCAAATAAGTCTGGGATTCTGTGTTTCTTCTACCACCAGCATGAGTTCAGGAATATGTTTCAAAGAAGGGAACCAGCTTTTTGAGCTTTTAAAGGGTTCAGATCCCTGGATCTTTATTAGCTGAATGAATCAGCTGCATGGCTACCAGAGGGCCTCTGAGATTTTCCCTTTCATCTCACCTCTCATCAGCACGAGTCACAAGAAGTGCCGATGTGATGAGCAAGGAACACTTTTCTGCACTTGCTTTCTCAGCCTGTGCAGAACTGGCACTGAGCTGGGGCTTCTTGGCGCTTACAAGTTTTTCTAGTTAAAGTAGGGTGTAAATTTAAAGTGCCACATCTCTTCCTGAGTAGCTCCACATGTGGACACCAAGCCCAGACCAAACCTACCTTGTTCCTGTTCAGCTGAACCCATCTTCAAAGGGGGGCTGCATATGTGTGAAATGAGCAGTTAATCAACAACACCTCCCGTGGACAGACAAACCATCATTTTGCTGCTGGCAGAGATGAAACTGAACTTCAGAAGCCCCTTGGAGGAAAGCAAGAGGTGAGACCTTGTGCTGCAAACACCAGCCTGGAACAAGGTGCTTTGGGGCTTGAGGCTCAGCTGAGCTCAGCCACCAACTCGATGAATAGCAGCAAGAACAATCCAAAACCCACTGCAAAATGCCAACATTCCCCCAAGGAAAGGAAAGTGAGACTTGGGGTTTGCAAACAGTTCTGCAGGCAAGGATCACCACTGACCACCCTGCAGTGTCTCCATCCCAGGGGTGGGTGGGTGCACACCCTGGGGAGAGCTGGGCACCACAGCCTGCATCCAAGCACAACATCCCTCATGGCAGCAAACAAACCCCAGCTGCTCCAAGAGGATCTTGCACTAAGCAGTGATTTCTCTGAGTCACTGGCTCTGAGAAACTCCAGTTTTCATAGGAAGATGAAAGTAACGAGTGACACAGGTTTCCTGCAAGTTCTGGCTGTTGCATCACCAAAGGGATAATGTCTTTGGTGGTGCCTGGGGAACTGCATAATACAGCTGTGTAAACTGCGTGTGGGCTAAAGTATCTCAAGGCTGCATACTCATCCCAACACTTCCAAATCAAAATAAAACCTCTCTGGAGGCAGCATCATTACACAGAAACATTAAACCAAGCAACTTGGCCCAGAATAAGCAAATGAGTTCTTTTCATCAAAGCAGGACACTACAAAATCCATCTTCACCTCTATCCCTAAGCAGCCCGAGTTCCAAGGCTTTGTTTTTACTCTGAAATGACATAGGGTCCTAAAATGGACCCCTAGTATGGCTTTAGTAAAAGCTATCCAATCTTTGAGCAAGGGATACTGGTAGAACTTGCACCTCTGATCTGTTGGGGAGTTTTAGGGACACACATTCAGCTGACACAAGGTGTGCTTAAATCCAACTATCCACATGCATAGAAGGTGCACTAACTTACCTTTGCAGAAAATCACTTTTTGAAATGTACAAATGAATAAAAAAGACCCTGAGTTGCCCACCTGGGAGGAGAGCAGGTACCATCTGGGCAGGCTCAGTGAACTCTGTGTTTCTGTCCCTGCAGGTGCAGCCACTTAGGAAGAGCCTGGCTGCTCCTGCTGCTGAGGATGATGCCTGGAGCCACATCTCTGCAGGGAAATTTGGACACGGCTAAAGGCAGAGTCAACAGAGACAGATTTTCCATGCACAGACAGGACAACTTGTTCAGAGGAGCTCTGACCCACTGGGCTCCCTGGCTTTGCTAACCTGAACCTGGAAACCCAAGGTAAGAGCATAATTTAAGCTGCTGCGACAGCCAGGGATAGCAGAGGAAAGACTGCAGAGCAGCACTGGTAGAAGCCCAGGTTTCAGCCAGGAGAGCTCGCTGCAGCCATGAACTGCAGCCAAATCCTCCCCTCACCCTCAAGAACACAGCACCAAAGGCAACAGCCCACTCCTAGCCCCTTCCACTCCTCCAGTGGGCACGTTCTGTCTTCACACGTCTATATCTGACATTAAACAATTCTCTTCATAAAGTATAAACTCCCTTGAAAAAAACAAAAGTTCCTAATCTGCCATCTGTTTCCAGTTAGACTCTTCTGATTTCTTTTTTTTTTTTAAATGGAATATAAAACATTATTTAAAGGTCCCGAAATCTAGATGATGGGAGGAGAAAAAAGCAGAATCCAAATACCACCCCCACCCTGATGAAAAGCAAAGACCTGGTGAGAGCCACGGGCTGGGAAGATGTGATGTGACCAGATCGGATCAGGAACACAGTGCAGAAAACGGGATTAAACTTGGAGGAACCTTACCCATCACTTCAAGTCACTACACTGAAACTGGATGAACCTACAGCCTGAAGACATTTGACACGTATTAGTGGGCGAGTCCTTTGGCTTGGGCAACGTTAATGGATCCTAATGGTTTTCATTCGCTTTAGTAGCTACACCTAAATGTAAACAAATCATCATAATCACTGGGAATATGGTAAGGGTACATGTTCCAGAACATGTCACTGACTTGAGTAACATCTCTGGTTTACAGCTGGTCTGGCTCTTATGAGACATAATGTTTTATACATACACTTACCCATAGATGCAATCACATGTGCAACACATACTTTATCTCCCATCTTTTTTTTGGACCCAAATGCTGCAGCAGAGCAGTGAGCGGATCACATCTGGAAAGTGCAGATGTTTTGAAGCTAGTGCAGCCTTGCCAGCTCACATGGTTTCACTGACAGCATTAGCATCATTGATTTTTCTCTCCTAGCCCAAGCACCTGGTGGTTCTGCTAGAGGATTGCGGACAAAAAGGTTCTGGATTGTGGAGAAATCTTGAAAATCCAATGCAAAATTAAAACAGGAAGTAGAAAAAGAACAACAAACCAACCCTGCCCCAGAGCCCTAGGAGCTGAAGTACTCCACAGCCTCTTCCCTTGGCAAAGGCAGGACCACATGTGGTGGATGTCAGCCATGTCATTTAATACGGCTCTGGAAGGTGTTCATGTAGTGTGAAGAGGAGAATGGTGTAAAGCCTACACAGACCACTGCAGAAAATGAGACCTGAGAGCACCCTGGAAGGCTGTAACCCTGAGAAAGGCCAAGGGCAGCCAGAATGGCTTGTGTTTTCAGTACATTTCAGCAAATTCTGCAGTTTGGGGATCTAACTTCTGAACTTTGAATGCAGGGCTCAGCAATACACCCAAGGACACGGGGCCACCAGAGCCTACCTGGTCTCTGGGTCTTCCTGGCTTGGCCATGGTGGTTACCGTGGCACAGAGATGATACCAATGGCACCAAACCAGGCCACCACCACTGGGACAGCCTGACACACGTGGCACCTTCCACCACAAACCTGAAACTCAGCTGGAACCCATCCCTCTGGCACAGCCACATGCTCCCTCCCCTCCTGGCCACCAAATCTTTTTGCCATATGAGCAAATATACGCTGCTCTGAAACAAACCAGTGCTCTTGGATGGCCAAGCTCTTCCTGGCCCCAGAACCAAGAGCCCCAGTCAACAGTGAAAATTAATACAGACCTTCCTGCTGCGTTTTTACAGCCGTGGCAGCACTCTGCATCCTCGGGGCCTCCCGTGCAAATCTGATTTCATAGCTGGGCGTAAAACCTCACTCTCAGGTTTAATAAGGAAAACCACTATCAGTAGCAAAGGTGAGATGACAGGCATCCTGCCTAGGACATCTTAACAAGATGCCTCCAAGACACACTAAAACCTCCTCTGTGGAAAAAACAACAACCAGCAAATCTGACAACCAAACACGGAGGCACCAAAAAACCAAAGGCTGACAGTGCACCAAATAACCACATTTTCTTTCCAATTTAGAAAAAAAAAAACAGAACAAACCCAAGATCCCAAGGCTGTGGGATCCCTCCAAAGCTCCTCTCCATGTGCCAGCAGGATGACTGATGGTAAATCACACCAGCTCCAGGGCTCCATCTCCGAGTGCTGCCAGGCGGCCCCGCCCGTTGGAGTCACTGACGGTCCCCCTTCCAATTAATCAAGTTCCCATACTGATTAACAGCATGATTCATGTCTCTCGTTAGGCGCATTCTGTAACAAACAAGGCTGTATTTCAAGGCCGCTGGCTTAATGGTTAAAATAAATACCTTCCAAATTTCTATTTTCAAGTAGCTGAACCTTTTCCACCTTTACAACTAATTCAGACTTCCTTCAAATTATTTTGCTAAGTAATATAACAATTTGTTTTTCATTAGAGCTTGTCAAAGCCGGACTTTGGTTTATTTTGAGAGAAACCAGCACTCTCCAGAAACTGTTTAGTACAATTTGAATGACGCCCAAAGGGGTTATTGCAGCCACAATCAAAATAGAGTTTACAGCACTGGCTAGGGGTGACACTTTATTTAATGATTAAAAAAAAAAAAAAAGAAAAAGAGAAGAGAAAAAAACCCCAGCCCCCTGAATCAGAAGCTAATTAAATGCACTCCTATGGCTAACAGTAAGTGTTTCTAAGTCACTCCGACTACTGCAGAATGCAAGAACTTAACTTGTTGCTAACTAATACCAGACACCATTATACGAGCACTGTTATTTACTGATTTGGGGTGGTATGTGCTGGTATTCTCGTGTCTGGCACAGCAGCCTTGCCTCACAACTGATATTATCAAGCTGGATGTGAAATCAAATATAGCAGTGATTAAATAGTTTGGGTTCTGCCTGCTTAAATTGGAATTTTTTTTTTTGGGGGGGTGGGTGGGGTAGAGCTCAGTATTTAATTTAAGGTGGCTTAAATGCAACAGAAAATCTCCCCTGTAACTCCTTTGATTTCACATTCCTGTTGTTTTGCTTCAAGAAAAGCTGGAGCTGGAGCTGTGCCAGGGCTGAGCACCGAGGAGGAGTGAGGGGCATGAGGACCCCGGGCACCCCTTGCCCGTGGGACCAGGACAGGCGTGGAGGGCTGGCCCCAGGGGCTGGGAGGCTGCACCCACCATGATTAATCTCCATAATCCCAATCCAGCCCTTCAAGGTACCCAAACAATCTTCTAAATGCTCTCCCTGCATCCTCCATCTTGGGTCCAAGCAGATTTTTAAATAATTGATCTGGAAAACTATTTTTCATCAGAACATTCCTCCCTGAGCAGCAAACTCATGTCCTGCTGTTAATTTTCCTGGGATGTTCTCCAATTTTTGTTTGTTTGTTTTGTTGGGTGTTTTGGGGTTTTTTATTATTATTTTTTTCTCCAAACCACATAAAAATAAAATTAATTTGGACTTTTGTGAAGGCTGAAATCCCTCTGGGGGAACCCTGCTCCCTGCACCCAACTTCACCAGGCATGTGCCAGTTGAATCCCCTGGGGATACCACCTGGAGGGGTGTCATCTGCAGACTCCTTTAGGGTCTTAACTCCAGGGAACTCACAGTGCCAAGCTCCATGTGAGCCGTGCTGAAGGGATGCCCAGATTTTCCAGCTGCTGCATCCCAGCAGCCCTGGGGCAGCTCCCACAGGGAACAGGGCAGGAGCTTCATCCTCTTGCACAGCGTGTTCATAAGGTACTGACACTGCTCTGCACCAACAAAGCAAAACAACCACTCGAGTAGTGCAAACATCCTATAGGGGCACAATTAAAGCACAGCTGAAGGGCCTGATTCCTCTGCCACAAGCCTGGGACTTGTGTAACCCCGATAATCCTCTTGGAGACGCATCTGATTTACACCAGTCTAAGAAAAAGAACAAAAACCGAGCTCGAATCTGACAAGTGAAAACAAACACTGGATTCAGACCCTTTCTGCAGAGAAGGGGGGAGCTGTTTAATTTTTGTGTTCCCTCTCTCTGGGCTGCTGCTGTGACCTCTGCTACCTCTTAAGTCAGCAACACAATGTGTTGCAGCTGTGGCACCGCAACAGCAGGATTTAATTTGCATGTGTGTGGCTGGAAGGTTCATCAGCTCATCCCTCCAATGGCTTGTGGCATGGCACAGGCAGCAGTGGTGGCAGCCTGGGGGGCTTGGTCCTTCCCCTCCCAAAAGAGAGGGAGGGGAAACCCCCACTTCACTCCCCGTGCACAGCTTTGGTGATGAGATGGGAAAGGAATCAAATTAGAGGAAGTGTCCATTTCCATCAAAGCTTTTAGGGGGTTGGGCTTTGTCCAAGCCAAGGGAAAAAAGGGCAGAAAATATCTATTTTATTCAACAACAGTTTTCTGCTTAAAAAAAAACACAAACCAAAACAATCAGAAGAGGATAATCACAGAATCATGGAATCGTTTGGGTTGGAAAAGCCCTTTAAGATCATCAAACCCAACCCAACCCCAGCACTGCCAGGGCCACCACCAAACCATGTCCCTCAGCACCACATCTACAAGGTTTTAAAATCCCTTCAGGGATGCTGACTCCACCACTGCCTGGGCAGCCTGTGCCAGGGCCTGAGAACCCTCTGGGGAAGAAATTGTTCCTAATAGCTAATCTAAACCTCCCCTGGCACAACTTGAGGCCATTCCTTCCTGTTCTATTATTTGTTACTTGGGAGAAGAGACCAATTTCATCTCAAAACAACCTCCTAAAGGTTTGCTGCCCACTTCCCTGCATGTTCCCAGCTCCCAGGAGCTGCATGTCTCTATCCAGCTGGGCAAAGTTGCTCAGAACTTGTTTTCTGAGATAAAAGTGCCACAGTCCCCCATGCCAGGGTCCCCCACAGTGAGTTCAACCCTGACTCCCCAGCAGCTCATGAAGCCACTGTGTTCCTGCACGGCTCCTTGGCTGAACCCCAAGAACCACCTTGGGAGCTTTGTCAGTGCTCTGAGCTCAAGGGGTTTTGGCTGTGGAGGTTTTATCTTGGCCTTCCACAAGGTTGGAATTCAGCTTCAGTCTAGGCATTGCCATCCCTCTGCTCTACATACAGCTCCTGCTGCAAAACCTCCTGGGACAGCCCCCACATCAGCCCACCACCAAACCTCCACAGGGGGAGGACGTGTGGCAGTGAGGAACTGGCAACCCCAAGGCTTTGCCTCTGGCTCCTTTGGGAAACTTCTGTCCTGACGTGTGACACTGGGGGCTGAGCTCATCCTGGCACGAAGGGCCCCTGCCTTTCCACCAGGGTGAGCCTTACTCTTTCCATTTACTATTTATTCATTTATGGATTTTACCTTTATGATACTGAAGCTCCTTCCCATCTGGCCCAGCCAAAACCAGCCCCTCTGGGCTGTAAGAAACCTCAGCCCCCTCCTGCCCAGCCCCTAAGCCAGCACTACCTGCCAGCTCGCAGGGGCAAGGTGGCTTTTTCCTGGCTTTTTTGGCTTTCCTCTCGCTTCCCGTCATCAACTCTTTTACCAAGCAGTGTAATTTTACTGCTTGGCTTAAGGAGCCAAGAAACACGTTCAGTGGTGTAAGCTGTGCATTGGACATGAAAAACATGCAGCTTCAGGGTTTTAGGAGCCAGCTGCAGAGAAAAACCCGCAGAGCAGCGGGGCCGGGGGTTGCACCCTCTCGAGTTTCACACTGGGATGCTGGTACTTGGACCTCTCTGGCTATGGGTGGTTGAGCACAGGGACAGACCTCTGGGTGCATGATGGTGACCACATGTGAAGGGATGCAGGCGTCAGAGGGGAGACGACGCGGTGCTTTTTGGGTGGTGTGGTGGGAAGGGGTCCTGCAGGGGAAAGGACTTGCCTTGCCCAAGCAGCACTTACATCCTCCCTCCCCTTAAAACCACAGGCTCCTAAGGGCATGGACAGGTTTTGCCAAGAAAGGTTGCAGATGAACCTTGAGGTCCCTTCCAACCCGATATTCCACTATTGATGCTTGTACAGAAACAGGAAAAACAGAGGCCAGACCTCACCTGTGGTCCCCTAGACCCTCCAAGATCTCTTCTTCCACTTCCAGATACTAACAGACACATTTCAAACCTAATTTCTCCTGAACTTTGGGGTCAGATCTACATGCATATTTTTGAGGCTCAGACCCTAACACTACTACAAAATCATCCAATTGGCACCATCAGACTCAAAATGACAAAACATTGGCCACTGCCACCATGTGCAGCTGGATTTCCACCCTATTAAGTGAACACGACATTCAGTAGCCACCATCAAGAGACATTCAGTGAAAACCCCCTCCTTAGGAATTAGAAAAGGTGTCCAAAATCCCAGGAAGTATAAACCTAATGAGGGGACCCAAATGTGCCTGCTCCAGACATGAGCACCTTGCTGCAAAATGCAACCATACTCCCCCAAAAGAACAATAATCAATGCGAGCAAACAGCTTTGAATATTTAGCAAACTCTCAAAAACTCTTAAGACTCTCAGTTACATATGAGCAAACTCCACCTCAGGCTTTTTTGGAGGTTTCTGTGGCTCAGACTGGCCATTTCTCACCAGCCTGATTTTACAGGGCTGGAGCACAAAGCTGAGCATGGAAGGAGCTGAGTTACAAGTCTCTCCTCCAGCTTTCCTCCTGGCAGAGACAATTTGCAGCAGTGTTGCTCAGCACGTCGAGTCTGGCACCTGCTTACAATAAATCCTTAATGATGCTGAAAAGTTAAATGTCCATTTAGTTTAATTTCTGGCTTAGATTTGCATTTCTACATACAATAAATGCTAGAAAGAGAGGTTTTTTGAAACAATGCTGCGTATTTACCTTGGAGATCCTCAATAATTGGCTGCCCTTTATCTAAGATCTCTAAATGCAAAAGGATGCTCTCAGCACAGACAGTCTAAGGGGAGGCTTTGCCACCATCACCTGCTAATGCTTTCAGGCTGGCTGAGATCTTCTGAGCAGGCTCCCCTGCAGGTGGGATGGTCAATGCACTACTTTGAATCTCAGAAAACCAAGGGGTTTGAATCCCAGCAGGCAGTACAGGAAAAAACAAAGGCCTCATGGGGTGATGTCAACCTGTGCAGACAGGAGTCTGAGAGTCACAGAATCCCAGACTGGTTTGGGTTGGAAGGTCCCTGAAGATCATCTAGTCCCTGTCATGGGTAGTGACACCTCCCACTAGACCAGGTTGCTCTGAGACTCATCCCAGCCTCTCCTAAAATACTACCAGGGATGAGGCAGCTTTGCTGACCTGTTCCAATGTCTCAGCATCCTCGCAGCAAACACCTTCCTCAGGCTCAGCGTTTCACACAGCAGGTGGCCACACTGTGGGGACAATCCCAGCCCTGAGCCCCTGGCTGGGACTATGAGCAGCTGCCCTGGTGGCTGGGGAGCATTTCTGCAGCCTGCCTGGGAGGGAAGTAGCCAATGGGGCCTGCCATAAAATCTTGGGATGACATTTTCTCCCCACTCACCTTTCATCCAGGCAAACGTGCTCTGGGTGCTGCAATCTGATGGAGAATCTCTCTGTGTGCAGATGTCCTGCAAGAAGTCCACCCACAGCTGCAAACTACAAAACCCTCTCCAATCTAGTGGTTGGCAACAAAGAATGACTTTTCTAAGGGGAACTGGCCAGCATTCAACCCACCCATTAATTTTTTTAAAATGTATTTTTTTTTTAAGCAAAGACTATTTATATTGAGAGACTTGCAATAAGTTAGACTCTTCAAAAAGCCATCAAAGGGGAGATTTCTAGGAGCTCAAGCTATGGGGACTCATATTGGAGCAGACAGACCCCAAACCCAGATCAGAGCAACATCAATGCACATGAAGCACCAACACTGTGGGGCATCCTGGCTCCCCCCTGCGGGTCCTGTGAGGACACGGGTGGGTGGGCAAGCACCAAAGTGGACAGTGCACAGATCTGCCTACATAGTGAGTGTTTCAGTTGTCGTCACCCAAACATCCCACGCAGTAGGTGGCCCAGGTACTCCAGTCCAGCATGCTGGGACCAGCACAGTGTGCCTACAGCACAACCAGCACAACCTCATGGGAATTTGGTGGGGAACAGACATCCATACTCCTGGCATGCTCCTTGTTCTGCTGAGCCAGCAGGCTGCCGAGCCTCTCCTCTCTGATGCTTCCAAACTCACTAAGCTTTTTTCCTTACAAACATGAACTGGGCAAGAAGACTAAGTTCACACTTGAAAAAGGAAAAAAAGAGAGACTTTTTTCTTTAAAGCACAACTTTTTTTGGGTTCCCGACAAAGCAATATTCTCCTGGCCAAATGGAATCTGGAAAAATACACTTACTCAACCTAGCCACCATGACTCCAATAACAATTATAAAATGTCCAATAAAACTTGCATGTAATGTCAATTCAAATCTTGAAAAGCAGAATTAAGTGGTATATCAACATTAAACTTTATTGCTTCCTTTGCAGAGCAGAAGTATTGTCAATAAAAGTCATTCTGAATGAAGAAAAGGGCAGTAAATATTAAATAAACAGGTTTTTGTTGAAATGCTATAAATGCACCAGAGCTGCATTTTACACTAGGACCCTTTTTTCCTTTGCAGACTCCCCTCATGATAGAAATAAGTCAGTAATTGCAAACTATCAATAAAGCACCAATTAAAGGGTGGTTAAGATGCATGCATTTACAATATGTCATTATGAGCCTTTATTGTGTGTACTTGGCTTTTTCAGATCCCACTGGCTCTGGCTGAGGTCCCCAGCACACCAAGAGTCGTGCTGCTCACTTGGGGCCCTTGGAGGAACCATGAGGGTGCTGGGGGTGAGCACCAGCCACAGAGCCACGGCCAGGGGCTCAGGGAGCATCCCCTGTCTGCCCCATCTCAGTCCCCACTTGAAAGCAGGGCAAGGATGGAGAAACCCTGGACCGAGAAGGGAACGGATGAGAGAGGAGCGTTTGGTCAGGCTGTTTGGTCATAGAAGTTTCTTCTGGCAGAGATGTGAAGACAAAGCATCACCATCTCAGCCCACTGAGCTATTGCTTTTCTGCCAGCACAGAGGTGAGCAGAGCTGCACAGGTCTGCCCTGAGGCACAGCAGCCATGCCAAAGCCTGGAATTTGGCAACAGGCTTTGCTTTCTGATGAGTCACTCACCACGGTGCGTTCTGCTCCCTTCTGGGTCTACTTGCCTTAGAAAGAGCCATCACCATCCTCCCTATGCTTCCTTGCATGCAAAAGCATTTCTACTCATGATTCCTGCTTGCTGGTCCCATCCCTACATTGTCTCAACACCCACCTGCTCCTGCAATGAGCAGCCAGCAGAGATGGGATGTTCTGCTTTGGCCATGAGACAAAAGAGTCGGGCTGAACATAATCCTCCGAGTGACACTGAAAACCTCAGGTGCGATGCCCGTTGCCAACATGACTGACACCTCATGGAGCAATGACCCAGCACCTCCTTGGGTCAGACCTCTTCTCCAGATGCCTGGGTATGCCCAACTCAGCAAAACCAAACGTCACACCAAAAGGCACTGAGTGAGCAGGGGCACAGCTGCGTGCACCCAAGCACAGCGGGAAGCCGTTCGGAAGCAGGAGACGGAGCGAGCATCCCTGCAAGGGCACGAGTCCTGCGGCTTTTATGTTGTCTCTATAAAATCTGATCAGCATTTTTGTGGCTTACCAATAGAGTTTATAAGCTGTTCTCCAGCCTAAGCATCAGATGTATTTACAGGAAGCAGTAACAGCTACTGAGGATGAATGTCATGATGCTGAGATGATACTGAACAAAGGCTGCAGCCAGCAAGGGCTGAAAGCTGCGCTTCTGTGAGCCAGAGTGGCTGGGGCTTAATGAGCTCTTTGAATTATGCCAAGGCAGAGATGGGAGAAATCACATGTGGTCTGGGAAAGTATATGGGCAGGACCTTCTTTCCTCTGACTTTTGCCCAGATTTATTTATTTCATGTACAAAAAAACCCCAACAAAATCAACTGGAGTGTGAATGTCACTAATTTTTGAATAAATTCTTTTCACTGTGAGCCTAGGCTCAGTAAAGCTGGTGGTTGTAAAAAGCAGCTCAAACCTTTTCAGAGATAAAGAAAAGCCCTTGAATGTCAAATATGTATTAAAAAAATCCTCCAAAGTGTGAAGTATACCTATAAAAATTAACTTCTGGAGAAACTGCAAGTGTTCATCCCAGCCATGGGCAACCACAGGATCAGACCCTTTGCCCCAGCCCTGGACTGAGGTCTCTCTGCCACCCTTACAAACAGAAACCAAGCCAGCAGCAAGGGACACAAACTCCAGCAACACCCTAAGCACAGCCAGGCCAGCACAAACCACCAGAGAGCCAACACTGAATAGTGTGAATCATCCTGATTCACTTGAGCCTGAACTCCTGACCTGCTGATTGAGTCACTTCCTCTGGATGCTGCTCCTGCTTGGAGAAGATGGGCTCCAGCAAGCCCATCCACCCCAGCAATGCTCATGGCATGTGTGTCCATGTCCTTGCTGCTGGTTATGAAGCTCATGTAAGGAATGTGCATCCCCATCCTGGCCATCCAGACCCCAGCTCACCCAACAGCACCCAATCACCGGCAGCGGGAGAGGTTCTACACCCCTTGGAACACACCCCCTGCCCCATCCTGGGTGAAGATGTGACCCTTGAAAAGCAAACCCAGGAGCATCTCACCTGGAAGAGGATCTGCAAAAGGCCATGGACGATGCACATCTGCCGTCCCAGGAAGAGGAAGAATGGCACCACCAGCTCGATGAAGTGGTTGACCAGGGTCTCAAACTGGTGGAACCACCAGGGCGAGCGATGCATGAAGTAGGCGATGGGGTTGGGCACTGGCTGTGTCTGAAAGATGGGAGAAAAAAAGAATCAGTCCTTCCAAGGCTCACCATCAGGGGAAGCTGCAGAGCTCTTGGCCTTTTTCCTTATTTCTTTCCCCAAGCTTGTTCACAGGAGAACAGTCCTTTGCCTCTGAGCACTCCCTTCTTTTCAGAGAAAATGACTTCATGCCATTTTTTTCATGGAAACCCAAAGAATTTTTAAATTGATACATCTTCTAAAAAACAAGAGTTTTAATTTTCTCTTTTTCCATCCTAACCCATATGCACTAATCTGCAATTAAAACCACTATTATTTGATACCAAAATGTTACACGTAGCTCAACACCAACAGATGTTAAGTTGCTCTGTGTGAGTGTTGAGGAGCATCAGAACAACTAAGCAGATACAGAAACAAAGATTTTCTCAGGGTCACACAGTAGGTCAAACAGAGCCAGGAATGGAAACCAGATTTCAAAACCTAGGAGATATTCCTTCAAAATATTTAAACTTGAAATAAATACAGAGGTAGAGTTGCTTTCCAAAATTGTAATTTGGGAGGGGAAAGTCTAATTCCTCTAAACATGCTATATTGGTTTAAGGTATTTACACACTGGCCTTGTGACAATATTATTCTTCTACCAGCCTGAATTTTTTTGACACTGGGAGATCTTCCATCCAGTACAACAAAGCTACACATTTTTACAAAGGAGACAAAACCAGATCCTGATATGTTCATAGCTGCCACCCTTCAAAATGCTGCAGGTTTAGCCAAGATAAAGAAGTTAACAATTTACCTTAGCATACCTGACCAGCTGAAATTCATCAGTATTGTTTTAAATCCACAACAAAAAAAAAGAGGATGAAGAGACAAATTCTAATCGAAGGAGACGCAACACATCTTTAAATTATTTGTAGTTAAATAAAAAATACAAACAAAACAGGGAAAATACTGTACTATGCATGGCAACTGAGCACACTTCCCCTGCCAAATCCCACAACCATTGTAATTCCTTATTAGCAAAGCTGGGATTAATAAAGTTGTTGCTTTATACGGGTCTGAGGCTGCTGTAACCCCTGAGGACAGGAGACCGCATCCTTCCTTCCTCGGACACCGGTGCCGGATGGAGCAGTGTTGGGGTCAAGGAGCTCAGCCAAGGCCACTCCAGCACAGGAGCAGGAGGTCAGGGCTCCCCATGCCCCAGGTGCCACCAAGGGTCCTTCCCCTCCACATGGGACCTGTTTTGAGTTAATCTGCCCGTTAGACTGCTCTTGAGCATTCCCAGAACGTCAGGGAGGCTCACAAAGAGAATTTTTACCTTGATCCCAAACTGCTGAGAAATGCTTTTATCCTTCCAAAAAAGGCAGGTTGTTTTCTTGGCTTCTGCTATTTCTTTTTTTTATTTTTACTTTGTATGTGCATGAACCAAAACTGACCTAGAAGTGGTATTGGCCCTAAGGGTTGTAACATGGAGGCGAGGCTGGATCTGCTCCCTGGGATGTAGGCAGCACATAAGGCTGAGGACCATGGAAAACAGGCAGGATTTCACAGGTAATCACATACCTGTAACTAAATCTCACAACGTGATGGTGCTGAGCAATTTTACACTTGACTGTGGCTTTGAAGGACTGGGCAGACACTTTTAATTTCAGAGCAAAAACCATCCTTCACTACCCAACCTGCCATCAGTTCCCCATCACAGCCTCACCCTGATGCCTTCATCAAGGCCAATCCCAGCCAGCAAATCCTTCTTGCTGCTTGGAGCTGGGGCTCAAGATATTGTCCCTCTAATACACTGCACTTTAGGGCAGAAGGAGAAAATTCTTCTACTCCAACTGCAGGGGGACAAGAAGTAGAAGGAAGTTCTCAATTTAGGGTTGCGTGGGAATGGCCCAGGCTGGTAAACTGGGTCTGCCACAGTTCAGGCTTTATTGCAGCAGCCTAGTTCTTATCCCAGAGTAGAAAAAGGAGAAAAAAACCCAAACAACCCACAGAAATCTGGTGTGGATTAATAACTCACTCCCAGGTGCTATAGCATCACCATCTTTCACCTTCTCACACTACCAGAGTGTCAGTGGGGGCCATGCTGTGCCACAGGCAAGAGAACTCAAACCAAGCAAGGCTGAAAGTCTAGACCAGCAGCAGACACCCCACAAACAACACACGGTTCCTCGGCATTTGTTTTGACAGAGGGGAAGAAATGTGTATGATCAGAGCAGCAATGGAGCTTCTGGGGACACTGCCAGCAAGGGACCCTTCCTCCCCTCCACTGCAGCCACTTCTCCAGTGTGCAAACCTTGAGAACGTAAAACACAGCAATAGAGAAGTGATTCACATGTATCAGAAATCTGTTTTAAAAGCTGCTGGGGGAGGAGAGTGCTGTGTGTGTGTTCTTCCCAATGCCTTCCAGATGCTGTGAGCAGGGGTGCTGCATGACCCAGGTTTCACAGGAGAACACCCTGTTTGCTCAGAAAGGGGTGTTGAGGCAAGAGCAAAGACCCAGAGCAGCATGTGAACCACTGGGGTGCTGAAAAGATTTCTGATCTCTTTTTGCACCCAAGTTGATGGCTACCCAGGGTGCTGAGGGCACCCAACACTCCATCCAGGGGATGTCAGCACCCATCTGGATCTGGGAAAGGGCACCCAGGGAGCATGGCTGGGGTTAGAGAGGAAACTGCCCAACACAGGGGTGCCCAGTGCATTCCCAGGGTAATCACATCCCATGGAAACATCCTGGTGGTGGTGTCAGAGCTCAGGAGAAGGGACAAGCACTCCAGATTCACTGCACCCAGCTTGATTTGAGCTTTACACTTCACTTTGCAAGGAGAAGCATCCCAGAAAGCAGTCAAGAGTTCTCTCACATCCAGAACTGTGAAATCCTGACACACACAGACAGAAAAATGCAGCTCCAATGCAGATGCAGCTAAATAAACAAGCCCAAGGCAAACAGAGGGAGAGCAAGACAAGGGCTCTGCTCTGTTTCTAACAAGCCCTGCTTGTGGATACCTCTGTGAAACAGAAAATGCTTTTAAATTCAAAAAAAAGAAAACCCAACAAAAACACAACTGGCAAAACCCAGCTTAATGTGTCAGCACAAGGTGCAATATAATAAACCTTCTGCCTCCCTCACACCTCCAGCAGCCGGAGAAAAACTGCACTGCAAATGCCTTTTGAAATCAGATTGGGGAAAATTAATTCCATAATTCACGGGGCAGATTTGTAAGGTGTGAGCGCGGGCGACACGCGGCGGGGCTGCCAACGAGTTCTGGGTCGCCAGCTCCAGCATGTTCTCTGGCTTCTATCTACCAGGTTTTATGAGGGCTGGTAACAGATTCTAAAAATATGCACAATAAACTGTTTTTTCTCCCTAAGGGGTCTACGGTTTAATTATGTTCTTAGTGAGAACCATTAAAGTGCTAAGTACCTGAAGACTCCTAATTTACTAAACTATACACTACTAAAAGCCAACAGAAGGCTATTATACACCCGAGTAAACGCTCTTCTCTGGGACTGTAAATGCACATGGTCTCTCCTCTCAGCCTCCTGATTGGAATGGCATTACATAAACTCCAACAGAGGATTTAATCCCAGTGTTAGATACCCCAGCTCAGCCTAGGGAAATCTCCAGGCTCTCCTCCACGTGTGCATGAAAACAAGTCTCGCATTGTCCTCAAACAACCCACTGCTCACAGGGCTGGGGATGTTAATTCTTACAGCCTCAGAGGCACAAGTTCCCTGCAAGGAACCATGTGGCATGAGAGCATGAAGTTGGAGGGTCCAGAAGACCCTGTCCTCTCAACATCTCAAAGAGGAGCCCAGAGATATATCAAGGAACTTTTACCCTTTGCAATGAAGGTTTTGTACCTTCCCTCATTCCACAATGAACTGTGGCACAGTGTCAGGAGTTGTATCTGCTTGCTCTTCCGAGCACCTCAACAGCTTAAACCCACAGGGCAGCTTTCAAAAAACAGTAGCAAGTGATGAATGAAATAGGTTCCAAAAGGTGAACAAAAAAATCCATTATTCTACCTGTTTGTATAAGGTAAACTCAGATATTCTATTGATTCGGATAACCAAAAGCACACTCGGCATTGACATTAAAACACCACCGAGGACAGCCTTTGGAAACATCACCCAGGGTGCCTATCACAGAAATCTGGCTGGGTGAAACCCAATATTCCTATACACTCTAGACACTATCATTTCTTTCCCCACTGAAAGGCACCTACTTAATCAAAATACTCAAAACTCAGGGGAGAAAAATACGGAAAACCAGAAGGAAACAGAACAACAGCAAAAATGAAAAAATGATGAGAGGAAGCAATTAGCTGGTCAGAAGAAATAGGACTAACTTGGCACAACAGACACTTCAGTAGCAGCTTGTGGGCACCGGAGGCTCCAACAGTCAAAAGGGAGGGAAGCCTGTGGCACAAACAGAAAGACTTGAAGAGCAGTACCCTGAAAAACCAGGCTGCAAGGTATTATTGAATGTTTTACTTAGGGTTTGTGGAAGGTCCAGATGAACTGTGAAGCACAGTTCTCCAGCTTCCCAAGGCACTGAGGTATGAACTAATCTCAGCTTCAAAGAAAAGCTCTCAGTTCTCTTGTACTTCAGACCAAAAATTAAAAATGATTCTCCATCACAGAGCATAATTTGATAAACGTGATCCAACAGGCTGTTTCTCTGCCAGTCCATTCCACTTCAGATTTTGACCCTTCCTCCTTGTACATCTGCAGATCAAAGCTCCACTTTCCCAAGCTCGAGCAGAAATGGCTTCTCAGCCCCATACGGGAGAGCAAGAGGCAGAAAGGAGATAAAGTGGGTCACTAACAGCTGCTGGGAAGTGTGGGAAGATGCATGTCGTGACTGAAGTCAGACTGTCTCGTGCTGCCCAGTAAGCCAGGACTCCTGCAGAACCGGAGGAGGCTGCCGGGAGCTGCTGCTTCTGCACCACTGGAGGAGGCTTTGTGGTAGACAATCTCCATGTGCAGCAGCCTTGATTGATGAAGAACACACCAATTTTACACAAAGACACACACAGGCAAGGCTTTTGAAAGGAAATTGAGCAGTGAACTGCTCAGCCTCTTGTGTAAACCCCAGCAGTACCTTGTGCCACATGTATTTTGTCTGTACGTTCACACACACAAGGCTCCGCGTGCACCCTACTAACAAACCCCCCCACACAACAGCTAACCAGTGAAAAATAGGCCCTTTGAAAGTTTACAATTATTAATATGACTCAAATGAAAACAAAATCATAAGAAGAAATTAAAAAGTTGTATCTGTCTTAAAACACACAGATCTAATGCTCAGGTGGGTCACAGGGGCTGGCTCTTCAGTAACGTGATATCAAAATAATGAAGTCTCGATAGAGCTATTGAAAAGTTACCTACATGTTCTTGCTGGGCAGAGCTTCCCTTGTCCAGTCAACAGTAATAATCAGTTCATAGAAAAACATACTGGAATCTGCCTGCTTTAAGACAGCAACCCAAGCCAAGGAGATGTGTGTTTGGCTCGGTGCCAGCACGACCATAAAATGTTGGCAATTTAGTAGAGACGTAGTGCCGCGCCACTCTCCCAAAGGACCTAAATAAACTTCAGATGTAGAACATATATTTTTACTTTTTATATATATAAATCTGCTGTTTCATTTTTAACTCCTTTCCCCAGCCGTCCCTCTGTCTATGGTTTTTCAAAGCTGAAACAGGTCCCTGCTTCTCCTGGCTGAGCGAAGCCCCAGCAATGAAAAGTTAAAAGCATGAAAAATCTGAGCAATGATTCACGTCTGGGCGTTGGGTTTCTTGGGGAACGATGGCTGCACGTGTGGCTACAGAGGCTGGAGGAGAAAGGGTCTTGGGAGAAAATTCTGCTGTGCAATTTCATGCCTCAGCATTTTAAAATATCCCAAGGAATTTTATATATATGTATATATATTTTTTTTTCCTGTTCACAAAGTTGCACTTGCAAAGTCACCAGCGTAGGTGAAACCTTTCTGCCACATCCGTGACATTTAGCTACACAGCCAAGCTTTGCTCATGATGAGTCAGCCCTGATTTCCACCAGCACGAGTGAGGATGTACTTTACCAGGGGTACACTGAAATGATGGGGTTTTAAATTCCAACTAGTTGGGTGGGGGCAGAAGGATCTACAGGGGCACTGTTTGCTTTTCCAGACTGCACCCAACCTCCTGGTCAAAGCTATCCTTCCCCAGTAATAAAGACCACATTTCCATGGCCCACAGCATACCTGTTTATTGACACTGTTCCTCCATAACGTGCCTCTGAGCTGCTCGCTGTGTATAGAGTTAATTGTGGATGTATTACAGATTCACCTATTTATTCTGTACATTCTTGGAGGAGTCCAGAGCTAAAATTACACAAGGAACCACTGAACTGTTCAGGCTATTTATTTGTTCAAAATCCCTTTAAAATAATTAGCAGGGCCTGGAACAGACATCTTGGCTCTGGTGGGGCCAGAAGAAGTTGGTGCAACCAACTGCAGGTCACTGATGCCTTTGGGGATGAGTCACATTTGGTTTAAGGAGTGGACCAGACTGGAAGGTATGCCTATAAGAAACAGGAACTTATATCCTTATCAGGAAGATCCCATCCCAAAAGCAACTGGGCTGAGATGAGGGAGTTGCAGCAACCCTTCTCCAGCCATCACCATGGTTTGATATCCAGCTGCCATCAGATGGTGCTGTCCCAGTGTGTCTCATACTCTGAGATTTTCCAACACAGAAATGTGCTCCCTGGCCTGGCCCTCTCTAACAGAGCTCACCTTCCCTGGCAGATTGCAAGGCAAGCTGCTCACTAATATTTTAAATTGCCATTTAAGAGCATATTGCAAATGTGATCCTTTAATTGGTCACTGTTATGGCTCCCTATTAGAGAAGACAAGTTTTTCCACACAAGGTAATCCCTTACGAAAGCACTGAAAATGTTTAAAAACAACCCAGTCCTGATATATTTAATATATATTTCTCTATATATAAATAATTTCACGAAAAGGAACATACTGAGTGGAAACTCTATTTAAAATGTGATCCCAGATGGTGGCAAAGCTCTAAAATTGCAAGGCAACATGTAAAGAAAGATTAACGACCTCAAACAGGCACAAATTTATGAGGTGAAAGCCCCTGTAATCCCAGAGAAAAATGATACCAAACGTTAGACTAGACAGCTAGAAAATACCTCTGCTTAGTTCATGTGGCCTCTGCCATTTTACATTTTCTTTTAATACATGTTACTTTTGGGTTCATTTAGTCTGTGCTCCTGCAGACCAGAGGTATCACTTCAGTACAGGAGCACACTGATAGATTTGCCAGCTCCCACCAGGTACCCCCTTATCAGAAACTGGGAAATCAGACAACAGACAACAGCTACGCTGGCCCACAGTCTCTCAAGTGGGCTGTGTCCTGCCACATCCCAAGAATAAGCAGCTGAAAGGAGAGAAAACGGAGCCAGGACAACACATTAAGCATTTATCACTGCAAGACCCAAAGCTCCACCAACAAGTGGACTCAGATGCCAGTTCTTCACATTTCTAACACTAAAGCTCGAAGCAGTTACTTATTCTGCCTGAGTACAAAGTCTTTTGAAGGAAAGAGTGTCCACATAACATCCCAAATTTCACAGGTCACCCTAGGAACCAGCAACTTCCATGCTCTTAACTCTAGTTAGAACTACCCACTGCTCACGTTCCATCTACACCAAAGACCCTCAAGATACAGCGTGGTCCCTTCTCTCTCTTTGGGGATGCGCTTTAAAGGGCAAGTCCACTGCTTCAGAGAGAGGGTCAAGATCTTTCTGAACATTTTTCCAGCTGCTCTGCCTCTACAGGCAGACCCTGGGCTTTAACCTACCATTCACAGTTCTAAAAATGGACCACGGCTGCTCTCCCAAAGGCCCTCATTACTTTTTTTTTTTCCCTTTTAAAAAAGTCCAGTGCTAAAATCAGGATTGTATCTCCTTCAGAGGGCTTTTTTTTTTTTTTTTTTTTTTTTTTACTGGTGTGTGCTCATAAACACAACGTTCAGCACCAGGCCAAGGAACACATGGGCAAAACCCACGGGTGGCCAACGCCAGCAAAGCCCCCAGCTCGTGCTGGGGTTTGGATTAGGCAGTTTCGTGGCCTGGATGTTTGCAGTTGGGTTAGGGTTGGGTTTTTTTTGGTGTTTTTTTTTTTTTTTTTTTTTCCACAACTTGAGACAAACAGTGGGATCTTTCATAAAACGTGTTCACAAAGGGTAAATTGTGCCATTAGGAACTGACTACCTGGATGGTCATTTGAATTCTCCGAACTGGAACACCACGCCAGATCCAGCACTGGGAGCAGAAGGGGGAACAAGGAGTCATGGACTGCCTTGTTTAACTCTCCAACTGCCCGAGAGACAGAGTACACTCAGAATAATCTGCCTCAAACGTGGGCATTTCAACCAGCTTCCTGGCTTGAGCAGTTGTTGTTGTAAAAGAAGCATCCAAGGGGCTGAGGGTACGGAGTGAAGGGCATCCTGGTGCTGCTTAGATCTGGGAATCACCTGGGCTTTACTGAGAAGACTTTGAGCCAAGTCAGAAAAAGGAAAATAATGTAAAATGAAACTTTCATATTAAAATTAAAAAAAAGAGTGATCCCAATGCTGACCAGGGGTCTCTGCAAGGCTGGAAAGGGTGAAATGAGCTGAAGGAAGTCAGCACCCACCCATCCTCCTACATCTTTGTATGAAGAGCTGCCATGTGTTGCCCTGATGCTTTAACTGTAACTTAAAATATCCTCCCAAAATAATAAAATCCCTGAACTGACTCTCCACTCCATTGGAGAGGTGCACAAATGGATGGTCATCATTAGGAACATATGTTTTGCCTAAGAGCCCCAGCACATGGTCTTTGAGAAGCCCTGGGCACGGCTCTGGGGTGAGTAATGTCAGTGCAGTCTGCTCTTCTATGCTCAAGTCATTGTGGCACCAGATTAATACAATATTTCTTTATTACCTGGTCACTGAGGGCAAGATGAAAATAAAGGTCCTTGGGATCTGACAGAGCTCAGGGTGTGGAGCTGCTCAGTCCTTCTATACTGCACCCACGTACCTTCCAGAGCAGAGAGAAGGTGTCTCTGCTCCTGCAGACCTCACCTCTTTGCTACAGACACTAAAACAGAGATTTCAAGAGCACTTACAGAGCAAAGTAGAATAAAAAGAATCTTTTTGTTTCCTAGGGGAGAAGGAAGGAAGGAAGGAAGGAAGGAAGGAAGGAAGGAAGGAAGGAAGGAAGGAAGGAAGGAAGGAAGGAAGGAAGGAAGGAAGGAAGGAAGGAAGGAAGGAAGGAAGGAAGGAAGGAAGGAAGGAAGGAAGGAAGGAAGGAAGGAAGGAAGGAAGGAAGGAAGGAAGGAAGGAAGGAAGGAAGGAAGGAAGGAAGGAAGGAAGGAAGGAAGGAAGGAAGGAAGGAAGGAAGGAAGGAAGGAAGGAAGGAAGGAAGGAAGGAAGGAAGGAAGGAAGGAAGGAAGGAAGGAAGGAAGGAAGGAAGGAAGGAAGGAAGGAAGGAAGGAAGGAAGGAAGGAAGGAAGGAAGGAAGGAAGGAAGTCTGCCAAACTATAAGAGTTACCTCCTGCATTAGCAACCAAGGAAAAAAAAAAAAAAAAAAAGGCAAAAAAAACAGGTAGCTTGTCCCAAAGATGCAGCCAACAGCTCAGCAGAGCTTACTTCTGTTCTAGGATTTCTCCCTAGCAGCAAAGGACACAGGCAGCAAGAATTTAGGACAAGTAAAACAATTCACTAGAAAACTCTGCCATAAGGAGCCAATGCACAAACTCTACCAGCAGCTGGATGAATCCAGCAGCCACTTCTGCTCTGTCTCACCAAGGAACTGCACCTCCACAGCCATGGAAACAGGCCCTGCATCATCTCGTGACAATCCAAATAACTCTTAAAAAAAAAAATTAAAGGCTTAAAATAGTGATTTCTTACAAAGACATGATCATTTGCTAGGAAGCAATACACAGTGACATAGATAGAAATATTAAATTCTGCCAATGCCAGGAAACAGGCTGGGACATCTTTGGACACCTGGATACAAAGGTGTGCTTGTTCTAAATGTCCTCATCCTGCTCAGGGCCTTTCTTGTGTAAAAATAATACTAATATTTGTAAGTACAATTTAGGAATGAATCTATGTTATATTCTTAATAACTGTGGTGGTTCACCTTCCTGCACAAAAATGTGGTGGATTTTAAGCAGCATGTGCTGGAGAAATTCATTAACCAAGAGGGACTTTAAGTCACCTTCAGGGCTGGGCGAGGTCTCTCCTGCCAGCACCAACCAACACGCATCTGAATGTTCAAATCCTTTTGCCTTGAGGTCCATCAAGTACCGTGCTTGTGTAATTGCCTTGCTTGTTTTGTAAGTGCTGCTTGTTCCTACGCTTTGCTAAAAGAAATAAATAAATTCTGTAGGCAGATAAATTCTGCCCAATAAATGTGTCGCTCCGCTGCCCCTGTGGACATAATAATGCCCTCACGCTTGTCCCGAGTTGGAGAGCTCGCAAATCATCGTTATTAATAAGACTGCCGACCTAAGCCAAACATCTCATTTTTAATAAAGCCTTTTACCTCCTTTCCTAACTCCAAATCATATCCTGGAGCAGCAGCACAGAGCAACCGAGGGCTGGCACCCCCCCAGTCCTCCAGCTGGCTGCTGCGGTGCCCGAGCCGGCCGGTGCCCTGTGCCACCGCGGGGCTCCCGCCGCCGTGTTTACCCGGGATGGGTTTTGGGACTGGATTTCTTGCATATTCCCCCACCGCTGGCACCAGCCGGACACCCCCGGGAGCGGCACGCGCCGGCCCCAACACTGCGCCCATTGATGCCGCGGGGCTGGGGCGATGGCGGGTGGCGAGGGGGGGGTGTTTGTCTGATGAAGTTAAGGTTCTCGCCGGGTATTTAATATTCCCCGTCATGCAGGCCTGTTTCTCCTTGAGCCTGCCTGTCAGTTAAGCCCGGGGATGTTTATTTTAACGGCCACTTGTGGTCAAGGCTGGTGCCAGTTGTACGGCATCGGTTACGCAGATTTAACACTGGGGACCCGGCCCCCGGCTCCCCAAGCACGGAAGGCAGCCAGGGCTGCCCGGCCTAATGTGAAACAACTGAACTCTTCCAGCAGTCCCTGCTCCAGCTTTAACCCTTGCCAGGCAGGAGTTGGGTTGCCTCCACCAGCCTTCCTGACAGCTGTAGATGTCCCCGCGTCCATCCACCCCCAGCCCTGCCATCTCTCCCGCTTCCCAAACCCTCCAGTAGCAAAAATCTTATTGGGGTGACGATCTGAAAGCTCCAAGAATTAGAAAATGTATCCATCTGCTTGACAAAGCAGTTTCTTTGGGGGAAGGAGAGGATTTTTATTGCTCCTAAAGATTTAGCATTATTCCAAGGATTATCCCAGCAAGTTTCTGCGGGGAGCAATGCCCAGGGGTAAGCATGGGATGCTCTGGACCTTCACCCAGTGATGTTCCAGCCATCAACACATTCCCTGCAGCTATGACCCATGACACAAAGCCAAGCCATGCCAGCTCACACCCTTCTCCCTATAACAGGAGCCCGTGCCTTTCTCCCCAAAACCAAGCCTCATGCAGAGCGAACACGCACCCCTGCCACTGCATGAGGATGTGAACATGTTAAACGAACTGTGGCCCACAGCAAAATTATGCATAATTTTTGATCATCTGGACAGCCTCCAGGATGCTAATCAGACCCAGATTAAGTCATCGACCAAACTGATGAGCAATCACTTTTTTCGGGACAGCTGGACATCATTACTTGGGAGCTGGTCTTTTGCTGGAGAGGCAAGGTGGCTTCTTGCCATTGATCAAACTGGAACAGAGGGAAGCAGGAGGACTGCACAGGACCAGGAGCAGCTCCAGCTCTCCACCCAAGTGCTCACCAAAACTGCCTCTTAACACTCCAATGCAATGCCCACTGCCTTTTATGAGGCCACCACCACCATGCTGGTCCTGATCTGTTGGCAAACGAGGGCTCCAGGTCTCAATGCAAGCACGTGTTGAAGTGTCCTGCTGAATTACTACACGTGTCAAGAGGCAGATCTGTTTTCCATGGAGAAACACCAGCTCGTGGAAGTGCTTTAACTTGACGACCAACAATACTGTTAATAACTGTGTGGGACAATAATTAACAGACACCCACTAATGGTGAAAACCTAAGCGTTGCTATGCTCAAATCCCAAGTTCATGTGCTGAGAATTTATTAATGGGAACAGATTCAAGGCTTGTTCACAATGTAACCCCTCTGGGCTCACAGAGTTCTAACTAACATCAGAGCTTTTCTCCAAGAATTAAAACCTGCCCAGTAAATAATTTAAAACTGAAGAAGTGTCATTAGCAGCTTCTGGAAGCAGACGGAAAATTATAGCTAAATATGAGCACATAAATCAAAATAAAGCCCTACCAAAAAGACAATCTACACTGTCTAACCCCACAAACCCTCCTCCTGCCTTTCACATGTGCTTTTACTTAAACAAGAGATAAAGTTCTGCTAAAACCAACAAATTTATCTCATTTTCCCATTAATCTTGTAAGTGAAATGGCCACAGTGCAGCAAGTGCTCTATGGCAGCATCCTAAGTTTCTACAACAACTTAAGAATTGCCTAAATAAGATAAAACATTCCTGTGTATCCCCCTCTTGCTGAGGCCATGTATGAGCAGGGCTTGAACCAGGTGACAGCCGAGCTTTTACTCAAGCTCTGCTGCTCTGCTCCACTGCAAGTGGCCAACTCCTGTTCAATAATCTGATAAAATCCATTTTCAGCCCAGTCTGGCTCCTCCTCTTCCTCCCATCTGCTCTGAGGCAGAGCACAGCATCCCCTCAGCCACAAGAACAGGCAAATCCTGCATCCAGGAGAGGTTTGGCTCCATTGGGAGCTTCAAGATGATAGGTTGCCTGGATGTCCACATCACCAAAGGCAACTGGAGCTTTTGTGGATGTACAAGGAAATGGGACAACTATATTTAATTCACAGCAAAGCCACAGTTTCAACCCAGCAGGACAGTTGTTTTCAGTCTTTTCTTAATTCATACGTCCAAAAAAAATTGTTAAAAATAATAAAAGAAGAAACTCCCCATTTTGGAGCAGGTGAAGGAGGCGATGGAGATGAAACAAGAACGCAAGCTCAGACACTTGATAATAAATTGCTGGGAATAGGAAGGCGAAGCTGCATTCCGTTAAAATTCAAGACTAATTTAAAGTCTTGTTCCTTAGTGCAAAAGCTGGAAACTTGCCCAAGCACAGGGAGGAGGGAAAAAATAATAACCAGGCCAATTGTATATTTCTCCTAGAAATTCCATGTCAGAGCGTACCTCGCGACTCGCACTCGCGGGCTCCAATTTCAATAAATCAACACAGCGTGCAGGGTAACAGTAGCACAAGTCTTTCTCTCTTTCCATAATACACCCAGGTAAAATCACCGTGAAGGCAAGAACAAAATGCCCATTCTTTCTGGGGCTTGGCAAGGGGACAAATTACTTTCTGCACCTCTCTGTGTTGAAGGACTAGTTATTAAATACAGCCTAAGCTGCCTTTCCAGCTGTACTTAAATCAAGGACAAAATAAAGCAAATGCGACTGTCCGCAAGAAATTCGGAGAGCAAAAGAGCAATGGTAGGATGAGGCCACCCCCACACACGTCTCTGCCTTCCCAAGTATTTAAATAATTTGGATTTGCAATGCAGAGCAAAGCAGTACAGCTTCATTACATGGAGCCACTGCCCATAACTGCACAGACCTGTGTTGTGTGTCACAATTTTTTGCCAATAATTTATAAATTATTCCAACTGTCTAAACCCAGTCCTGAACATCTCACTGCCAAGAAAGAGCAAACAAGAAGGTGAGAGTGAGCTCAGAGCTGCCTCATTTGCTCATCCCAAATGTGTTTGCACCAAAAAGTTGATATTTTTGTTTGGGCAGCAGTTTGTCTGTGTCTGGGACCAGGTTCTGCTGAATGTCGTGGAAATACCAAGGAATGGAGAGATCAGAACAGAAAGCCTAATAAAGACAGGGCATAACTTCTGGGAGGAAAGGAGTATAAAAGCAGTGATGTGGCTAAATTGCTGTATTAAATCCAAGCTATATTAAATTAACACCATCTGCCAGGACGGAAGAGGGGTCTCCCTGTCCTGTGATCCTCCCCTAGAACACCTCCCCTGTAATGACATTTCATGCCATTTCTGCTAGAAATCATTTTACATTTCCTTTATAATCCCTCTCACTTGTGAGGTGTAACTTGGTTCCTGGACAGCAGCAGGAGCTGGAAGGCGATGCAGGCATTACCTGGGAGGATGGAGGGCAGTGCCAAGCTCCCATCACCTGCCAGGAGGGAAGAGCCAGGGTTTGCAGTTGGCCTTTTGTTTTCTGTCTCAGTGCCAAGAAGGAGATAGCTGGTGGGAGCAGAAAAATGTCTACAGAGACTTGGAAAACATCAAATTTCTTTTTTTTTCCCCTCTAGAAATTTTCAGTAAATCTTTCAGCACATGCTCTTTTGGAAGGAACAAAAAAATCCTTTATCTAGAGAAACATGTTTTTTTTACAATCACAACTAGAATGTACAAGTGGTCAGTGGGTTCAACCACCTGAACCACCTCTGGAAACATCTCCTGAAAGCCACGTACCAATGGAAGATGTCCCACCACCAGTAACCCCATGTGCTAGAGAAACCCAGCAGGGAAAAGCAAAGACTTCAGGATCAGACTCTACCATAAAAAGAGCAGCCAAATAAAGCCACAGGCTTGTCCTTTTGGGGGGCAATAGAAAGCAACGTGCCACACATAGGTAATTTGGATCATCCATTACATTCTTCAGCATTTCTGCACAGAGGCAAACTTGCCCCAAATAACCCCTCAACTATTTGTTGTTATTAAATTACATCTTTAGCTTGCCACATAAAACACCTTTGAGACTTTGTGCCTTCCACAAAATATTTTAAAAGTAAGCTTCTCGCCCACACAAGCAGCTCAGTGCATTAATAGTTAAAAAGTATGCACCAACCCAAAAAGAAAAGAGTTCCTCAAACCTACATACTAGTGATAAACACATTTCCAAGTCGATGAACTAATTAAAATAAAATTTACAAATAAGTAAGGAAATAAAACTCTTCAACTGCACTTGCCATTAAAATATCTATAGTTTACTCCAGCAAGTGATTTCCTCCTATGTTTAGGGGGAAAAATAGTTATGGACTGCTAATCATTGCTAAATGTTAAGCTGGTGTTAATAATATCTCATTGCCAGGTATCAGGAGCAAGGAAGCAAACATGGGAAAAGCAGCTGACTCTGGGAAGCACCAGGACCACCCTTGAGTCAGGTGGACTGGAGAGGCTGCAGCATCTCTCTGGATGGAGGAAACGCTACAGAAAAATGTGGATAGGGATAATTTTAATCAAACTTATAAACTGGGACCACTTCAGTTCAATAACGATGACGCTTTACAATCCGTCATCATCTTTGAGCAGATGTGCCCAGGCTGTGGAGGCAGCTGAGCTCACGTCAGCCCAGCTCCTCTCCCTCATCCCCCTGACAATCCCTCCCCTCCACAATCCCTCCCTTCCATGCTGAACCATTTTTTCCATGTCCTTGCCTCACTGCCAGCATATGTATCAAAATAATTTTCTCCATATAAACATTACTGTGGTCAATCTTATAGAGCTAAATTATTTGAAGGCAACCCCACCTGAATAAAGAAATAAACCAGAACTTTCCAGTTCAAAAATAATAAAAGACTTGATAGTCCTATCCCAGCACAGAAGTTGTCAATATGGAGCACATATGAAACCCATTTCTGATGTTCCCTACCAACAATGTGATAGATGCTGTATGGACACACTCCTCTGCTCCTCAGCTGGAGGAGCACCCGCTTTGGTCCAACAAACACAGCAGCCTTTTTGCACACACACACAGTTACAATGCACAAGTCCCACAGCTTCACGTGCAAAACTGAAATTCACATGGACAAATACGTATTTAAAACCTGACCAAGCATTTGCACAGGGTCTTGACCCTGTGGACTGAAATACAGAAGCATCCTGCAGTGGCACACATCTTCCTGGGAGTCTGCACCTCTCCCAGGTGCTACAAGGGACACCTGTAACAGGCAGAGCAACAACCCAGACCTGTGTTTGGTATAAAGCACTAAGAGCTAAAGTATTTTCCCACAAACTTGTTGTCCAACAGTGCACCTTGACTTACACAGAACTGAACTCCAAAGACGTGATTCCAACACCCCATTCACCTGCAGCATGTTTACAGGTCCAGCTGGTTTCTCTGGCAACACAACTGGGAGGCAGGCAGAAAAAGCTGTGCACAGAAGTACCATTTTATAAACCTGTGTTTCACAGGACAAGCAGGAAAGCACTGCCACATTTTGATGAAGGAGACCAAGAGCTTTGAATGTAAATAACTGTCTCCTCCTCCATGAGGGCAGACACCCCAGCAGAGGCACAGCACTCACATGGTATATATAATGATCATCCTTACTTGGAGAAAGCAGGTCTTCAGCAATCTAGGAAATGGATGTCAAGTACCAAAGAGATTTGTGGAGGCTCAGGACAACAGAAGATAAGTCCCTGCAAAGGAAACTCAAGGGAGACAGGTTCTAAAATTCAGATTTGTATGAACCTTTTGGTTTCCACAGCAAGCAAATGCTTTGAAGAGAGTCTCATTAAAAATTCACTGTCCTCCTCTCATAAGCTTTGAGGGGAAAAGCAAAGAGGGCAAGTGACTTTCTGGACTATTTAAGGGCTTGGATGAATTAGTAAATACAGATAAACAAGCCCAGGAAAGGGAAGGAGTGGGGGCGAATGAGTGCCTGAAGGACACTTTTCCTGGGCTCCCTGCATGGGTCACGAAGCTAAGAGGAAGGCGAAAATTATGCTTTTGTTCTTATTCTGGTTATGTTTAAAGAGGATTCTTAAATTATCAGGGACCTCTTTGTGCAGGCAGTGCCAGGAGGCGTCAGCTTGCAGCAAGGAGACTGGGAGCCTTTGGCAGGTACGTGTCGCCACCGCGGCCGCCGCTCTCCTCAATGGGGCAATGTTTTCTGGCCGCCCCAGCGCCGTGCCCAGGGCGAGAGCACGGAGTGTTGTTGGAAGGAACTGGATCCCTCCCCTCCTCCCACCCTGGAGCAGCTTTAATGAGGAGTGTGGTTCCCGCTGGATATGGAAAAACTAACATCGGCGGCTGCTGCTGGGAGGGAAATGGACTCCTTGGAAAAAAAATTAAAAATCAGGCAGCTACAAGGAGATGTGAGCAGCACTGCAGAGAGGAGGGGCTTTGTACCCAGCACGTACCAACACCCCATCTTCTGCAACCACATCACATCTGTAACATTCATGTGATGTGGTACAACCACATCACCACGTTCGGTGAGTTTGTGAGCTGCTGGAAACTCCAGCTGCCACTTTCCCCCCGGGAGTGTCCACAGCAAACCAGTGGGGACCAGCTTGCTGGTAACAGCATCTCTTCCTCAAAACTATGCATTTTGAAATAAACTTGCTGCCCCAATAACTGGCTTATTTGTAATACCAATGACTCTAGAGGTGGGCTGGAGCTGAGACACGTCTTGTGTTTCCTGGCACTTTCTGAATCAACAGTGTCATATTTGGACAGTGGTGACTATTTGCTGCCTTGTCTGCAAATGCACCATGTCTGTAGCAGAAAAGAAAATATTGGGAGGAGAGATACACAAGTGTGAGCATAAATACCCCACGATGTCCCTGTACCTGCATCCAGGCTCCTCTCACAGGCACTCCAAGTCTCCATTATCAACAGGGTTCTGTTTTCATTTCAGAAGCTTTTTGACCTTTTCTTACCCATCAGTCTGTCTGCATATCAGCCACTCCTCACCACAGGGTGGGAGATCTGCTGCTGAAATGGGAAACAATAACTGCTGAAGAAGAGGAGGACCTACTAAAAGAAATTCAGAGTAACTGTGATTTTAAAAGAAGTGTATGAATACACACAAAATTTCCATAGATGTCCATAACTAAATCCTCAGAAACTAATCAACTAAATTCTAAATAAATTATATTGATGTACTGTTATCTTGTTGCATTATTATTATGTTAAAGCAATATTAATCTATTAGGTTATTTTGTATGAAATACTAGGTTATCATGGAGGAAAAAGGCAAAACTACTGTACATTGATGAAAACACTCTTTCATATGGCACAGCTTCTGCTCCCAGCTCCCATGGGAGCCCTTCTCCCACCACAGTGGGAGTGAACAACCCATCCACGTGCACCAGCACCCCAAGGAGCTGTGCTGTGACCCAGCCCAGGCCAGCAGGGAAAGGGGGAAAAGAGAGTCCTGGAGCACCAAACCTGCAGCAGATAGGGACTGCTGAGGAATTCTGGTTGAATTTTTTAATTTTGGAGTCTTCATGGTGAGAAAAAGACATTGCATGGAACCTACTGTATATGACTTCATACCAAAATGCATTTTTCTATTCCTGGTGGAAAACAGTTAACTGCAAATTTTAGGCTGAAATCATCACAATGTTGTTAATTTTCAATTCTAAAAATGACATTTTAGACCAATTAAAAAAAAAAAATGATATACACTTCCTGGGAAATTTTCAGATTCAATAGGAACTTGCAAAAGGAGGGAATTACACATGGATCATGGCCATGAACAACCTACAGACACCAGTGCCCAAGTAGCAGTAATTCTCTTACTGGCCAACTCCAGTTGTCAGGGAAAGGGTTAATTCTAACAACCTTGGAGCCTGATTGTGTGCACAGGCAGAATTAGCTTACACTACAAAATGAAACACCGTGAAACCTGTACTGCATTAAGGTTTGTGGAACTACATAATAATTTATGAACTGGACTATGGTTTACACCACAGACAAACAATCGCTAAGCAGGAGGTCTTAGGAAGCCGAAGGTTAAAGGTGATTGAATATTACCTGAACTTCCCTTCAATAACTCAACACATGACTATTAGCCTGGTTTATCTGGCTCTATTAAGAAGAGCCGATGAAAACTTTTAATCTGCTTTCAAATGGCTGCAGGCACTGGGTAGATATTGCCTTGTTTTGTTTGGAGCACTGAAATAAAACAAGAAGTGAGGAGCCCTGCTCCCCAGCCCTCATTATGACTTCAAGACCTGTGCCCTCATAGTGGTGTTACAGCCCTGCTTGCACCTCTGCCCCTTTTTTGGTTTTGCTGAGCACAGGGCCCTATCCCACAGATGTATCTGGGTCACACCAAGCATCTGGCACCAGGAGCCTTTCTGCTTAGGGAACATTTCACAGCTTTAATTGCACCAGCAGTTTATTATGCTTATAAGTGTCCTTGCAAGTGGTTTCCCTCTTTCCGTTACCTGTCCTGCCAGCAGACACCTCTGACTGCACACCATGCTCCAAGGAGCCCTTGGTAAGAGGCTCCTGGAAGGAAACCTCCATCCTAAACTACCACCAACTTGCTACAAGTGACAAATCACCTCGTACCTGGAGCAGGATGACCGACCTGCCACACGATGCCCTGACCACTTCCTGATGCCAGCTCTGCACTGATGAACCCCAGCTCTGCACCCACAGAGCATCCCACAGGGCACCCAGGGCCCAGCTGCCCCTCATCCCCCTTTCTGCACCCCACAGGAATTCAGCACCAACCTGAGCAAATTCAACATTCTTTGCCCCAAAATGACATGACTGTGACCGACAATAAAGAACAATCTTGCTGTTGTGCCAACAAAGTTTCCAAAAATCATCCTTCCATGGGTTTTATAGGATAGCAGCTGGGAGCATTTCAAAGTCCTGGCATTAAGAGGGGGGCTTCCCTCCTGCTCCTTTTTTCAGCTGGGCAATACTAGAATTAAATAGGTTTAATTTCTTGAGGACAAGCTGTTATTACACAGCTACGGCTTTATTGGTTTGCATATTTGTTCTGCCAAAATGCCTGAAACAAAGACAGGACCCTGCCCAAAAGACTTTACATTTTAATTAGCCTTAATTAAGGTAGCATCTCCCTATGACTCCAGTCTCAGTGACTGCTGTTTCTCTTTCAGGGACATATCCAAAAGGCAGTGGAGTCCCTAGAAGAGTCTCCTCCATCCTGTAGGGCTGGGGAAGGAAGGTGATGATGCATGTTTTCTGTAAAACCAAGCAGGTGGGAAGACACAGGTACATGTGTGTTATGGGGGCCTGTTCTGTCACCTCTGTGCAGCACAGCAAAACCTAACTTTGCAGACCTGTGAGATGCTTCAGGTGATCTTTAAGGTGGGCAGCACTATGGGAGGACGGAGACAAGGGATGATCTGGAGAACCTGAGTGGTGAGCATTGCCCTGGGGAGAAGGGAAAGGAAGCTCACAAACGAGTTGGAACTCAGGCTTCACGTGGCCATCAGTCAACTCTACAGCCTTGCCTTCCCCAAAAGTGTCCACACTTCTCATTTCTTCAGAAGCTTCAGCAGTGCCTGCCCCTCCTCTGGCAGCAGAGCCATTTAATGCCATGTGTTTCACCCAGCACTTGCTGCATCTCCCCCATCTCCTGCTCCAGAACATCATGGTGCATCACTTTTAAACAAACAAGGGTGGAATTAACCCCATGCATCATCATGGCCTGGAGCTCCAGCTACTTTGTGTGCATGTGTGTGTATTAAAAGAAAACAAACAGAACTAAATTGGAAATCCTGGAAACAGATTACTTAATTATTTGCACTGCAAGAAAAGTCAGAGGCATCTACTGCCTCAAAGCCTCTACAGACTGAAGCAACTGTTTCAGAAGAACAAATTTGGGATGTTTAAGTAACTTCTAACAGAAATAAACAGTGTGGATCCAGAGCAGAGTGAAAATATTAAGCAATCACCAAAATCTGTCAAATCAAACATAACAAATGAAAGGCCTTCAAAATAGTGACTGCACATTCTCAGGGTTGCTTGGGCTACACTTCAGCCCAGCAGATTATTTACCTTTCCAGCCAAATCCATCATCCCCCTGACATTCCCAACAAACACAAACAAGGAAACCCAGCTTTGTTGCAGAGTTTTAGGGAGAGAAATAACAAACCCAGCTTGTTTCAGAAGGAGATGAAGTCTGCACTTTACCTGCTCTGGTCTGGCACTGGGAAACCCTCTGCATGTGACACTTCCTAAACAGCTCCAGAAAATGGGAATCAAGACACAAGCACAAAACCTGCCGTTAGCCTCAGGTCACACCTGACATAACACAGCCTTTCCTTGTCCCCAGGACAGTAAATACTCTTTGATCACAGGAGTCACCCCCTTGGGACAGACACCTGCCAACGCCCAGGGCCTCAGTGCCCCAGTGAGCAGGGGGAGATGCAGGATGGGACCACCAGCAAGTGCTCTGGGCTCTCTGTTTCCCTGGAGGCTTTCTGGGACAGGATGGCACAGAGAGGGCAGAAGGAGGAGTTATTTTCTTCATTCCCTTTGCTCACTGCAGCCAAGCACACCCCTCTGCCCCATCCCAAAGAGAAGATTCCCAGCACCAACATCACCTTCCTCTCCAAACCACAAGACACCAAATAAATTTGGATTAACCCATGCTATTAGTTAGCACAAGTCTGCTAATAACTTCCCTTGCTTAGTTTCCAAGCAAGGCAGATGAGGACAAGGGGGTTAACTGTCTGCAGCCCCAGGGGACCTGCACTTCAGGTGGCCACAACGGTCCTAGGGATGTGCAGCTTCCATGGCTTGGAGGTCCTTGGTCCCCCCATGCCCACCACCAGCACCACCTGCCCCTTGGCACTGCTAAACCCCTTGGTGACCACAGAGGAGGTACTGGGGGACAGGACACAGGAAGGTAACAAGGGAAAGGGCCAGAGCACCCCATATTTCTAAGGAAGCAGACCACAGAAGCTCTAAAATACATCTCTTGGTCCTTAAAACAGACACAAGCCCAAAGGGCAGGTGTATTTTTAATTTAATAACTAGCCTTGCAGGTATAAACAAAGTGGAAAAGGCAAGGGAGGGCTTCAGTTGCTTTTCCTTCCAAACAAGCCTGTAAGGCTCAAAACATCCCCCCTCCCCTTGCTGTTGACAAAGTATTATTTATATTTACTTGTGGGTGTGCACTGGGGCTCAGGGGAAGAGCAGAGGATGTGAGGGGAGCAGTGGGCAGAGCACAGCACCCAGGAGCTGCCTTTTCCATCAGCCCTACACTGGGTGACGGAGACTGTCCTGCAAAAAGCTCCCATGCTCCCAGCAGGGAGAGGAATCTCCTGGCAGGACAGATTTCTGCAGCACAGACACACACCCCACTGAGGCTGCCCCAGTCACACATGGCTGCAGAAACCTGCCACCTTGAAAAAAAACAAGAACAAGCTCTTGCCTTGAGGGAGAGAAAGACTCAGCATCCTCTCTCATTCTGCTCATTTGGGAGGGAGGTGCCTGGGTACAACAAGGCCAGGCAGTGGCCAGGAACCCTAAATCCTGGGGCTTTTGGGCCATGTTAATTTGTTTCATGTAGAAAAATCAGCTAAAGCAGTGACACTCCTGCCCCCCGGACTGAGGGGTATACTCTTAATCTCGCCTGTGTCCCCTTGTCCACCTGCTGATCATCTACTCTGCCAGCTCTTTGCTCCCTACCTAGAAAGCATCTGAGCCCCAAGCCAGGGCTCTGTGGCCCTTCTCCACGCTGGGAATATCTCAAGAAACCATATCCTCCTACTGCAGAGCTGAAATTCTGGCTGGCAAAGCCATGAGACCACCAAGGGTCTGCTCCAGCCGCTGAGCTGGGCATGGTGGAGGGTTTGCTGAAGCTTTTGGCTGCAGCCAAGAAAGAAACACACACCCCAGTGCCCGAGGAGAGGAAGGAAAGAGAGAGGGAAAGGAGGAAAGGCACGTTATGGATTTCACACCTGGAATATGTTTAGGAAATGTAGTTAAAACAACTCTTGATCCCCGTTACTAAACTGATACAGTAGTTTGAAAACCCTGCTTCTCTCGCTCCACACTCTCCTCTTGCAGTGACTTTTCAAGGCAAAGCAGTGAGGAAGAGCAGCAGCTCGAGTGTGGGCTGGGAGCGCTAAAGCAAAGGGGATGGATCCTGCTGAGGTGCTGGACGAGAGGTGGCTCCAGCAAAGCCAGCTCAGCCCTTCACTTTCCCATCTGGAAATGCCCCAGAGGTCTCACGGGGAAAGCAGGGACAAGGCAGCTGCAGCACAGGGAAAACCACACAGCAAAGAAACAAGGCACATGGTGAAAAATCAAAATAAAACAAGGAAAGAGGGAGAAATAACACAGACCTGTAAGTTCAGAACTGTTGCAAACAAGCCAGCAGAGGAGGAGAAAAGCTAAGTGTGGGGCTGTGAATTATTAATTACATTGAAAACAGAGGAATTTATAAATAAAAAGAATATGGAGAAATAAATATTCTATGAGTTGGAAGTTCTTTTCTTAGCTTGACATGGATATAGATTAAAAACAGCAGGAAAGCAGCACAGCTGAGCAAGCCAAGCGAGCAGGATGAGGGTGCAAGAGTTAAAGTGTCAGAGAGCAGCAACTGAGCCCTGGGTGCCAGGCACAGAGACAGGGAGAAGATGGGGAAAGGGCTGCCTGGTGACCAGAGGAGAAAGGATCCTATTTTCCTTCCAACAGCCCTCAAAATAGAAACCAAACAGCAAGGGAAGGGCTGCAGAAAGCCCTTCTCCCATGACTCCAGTGAATTTAGTAGCATCGCTGTTGGTTTAAAGGAATAGAAGAAAAGGAAGAAGTGGGAGCAAAACCATGTGCTTGGTAGGAATAAAAGCACACGGGTACAAGCCTAGTAGGTCAGGGTTTCTCCAGAAATCAATGCAATGACTGTTCCTGCTCCTACACATGGTCTCAGCTCCTGCCTTTCTGCACCAGGACACCAGGAGCAAGTCTGGGCTTCACAGGAGGAGCTGCCTACACACCCTGCACGTCGCTACTGGGCTGTGGAAAGCAGAATCCACTAACAATAATAATAATCATAAAAAAATAAAAAAGTCCTCCACTCCCCCCGTAAACTTTACAGCCAGAAACAGGAACTGGAAGTTGACCAACTCATGTTAGGTTCTGGGGTTTTAAATCCTCTGGGACACAAACCCAGCCCCACCTCTCTCTCTCTTTAAAGCCACACGTAATCTTTAAGCAGGTAAGAAAATAAGAGCTCAATTAGAGCTACTGCAATTCCACAACTGTTTAGACATAATTGTCTAAATAAAATAAAGGGCTTAATTAGCAGTATCATCAAAATGAAAGACACATTTGAATAAACATGCTGCTGCTTCAGTCAAAAGCAATTAACGTTTCACTTGATAAGCGCAATCTCGGCTGGATGCAGATGTTTCTAATAATGCAAATACTTTTCCTACTTAAAATAATTAAAACCACTTTTTTCCTTTTGAGAAATTCTGCAAAGGCTGGTGCTGAAAACAAGCAATATCCCACATTCAATGCAAGAAACATTTCATGCCTGTAAGGGGATTTTAGACAGCAAGAGAGCTGTCCTCACATCCATTCCTACCCACGCAAAGGACTTCAGAAACATTTTTGCATCCTACTCTAGTGAAATAAACTGGGCACCACAAGACCACACACTCCAGAGCCACATCCCATTCCATGTCCCTAAACTCTTTAAACAGCAGCGGAGATGCAGTCTGTGCATCCTAGTTTTGTTCATTAAGATCTGGAATTCTGTTTTTAATTCACCTACTACATGTCAAGAACCAAAGGCAGTTCTTAGGTAAAATAAAAACAATAATATATTAGAAGAAAAGTGTATTTCAGCTCAGCCACCCCCTCCCTGGGGACTGCCTGGGGCGAGGATGGAGCTCTTTGGAGTGGATCTACACAGTAACAAAAAACCCTAAATAAATAAGAACCTAGATACTGATGCTATCTAAGTGAGAGAAGGAGGTTACAGATGACAAATCACACTGATGTATGGTGAAAATTAAACACATTTTCCTGGATCCAGAGACTGGAGCTGTGAAACTGCTCAATGTCAGATTAAACAGAAGAGTCAAATTAAGTAATTCTCACCCATTAATAGATTCAGCCATCAAAAAGTTACAGGAGACAGACTGTGCTGGGCTCCTCAGTGAAGCCTGGGAGCCAGAAGCATGATGTCCTGATTCTACATGCTAAGCAAAAATGAGTGGAACTATGGGTTTTTTAATTAAAGCAGGTTCTCAGAGCTCTTAATTTTGCTCTTTGCATGATGGGCTGGTGCAGCACAGGAAACTGGGGCCCGATCCAAACCTCCCACCACGCTCTGCTCTTCTGGTCTCAGAGCCAGAAGGTAACCACCACCTGGAAGGGAGACCAGCCGGCCACTGCTGACCCCACAACCACCAGAAACAACCCCTGGCATTCATTCAGAACTGAAGAAAAGAGGACTACAAGTTCAAGACACGGAGAGGAAAGCAAAGGCACGGACAACACGCATTTCCCTGCCTGCAGCATCCTCTCCCCTTCCCAGGGCAGAAACCCAGGAAGCCCCCTGTCCCATCTGGCCCAGCTTCACCCCACCAACAGAGGTAGGGGAGATCTCTCCTGTCCCCATTGTTTCTTTTTTGTTCTGGTTAATGAAACTTCAACATCAAAACTTAAGCAGTGCAGGCATCAAAATTAAACCGTCCATCTGTCATCCCCATGCTAATATTGTTTGCAGCCCAGAGCTTGGAATTTAAGGTCTACAGTAATGAAGGCAACTGCTGGGAAAGTGTTCAAGAATTCCCTAATCAGTGTGTTAATGAATCCTTCTCTACAGAAGCGCATTAGAAAGGGTCACTTTGCAAACCAGGAACCACGTATTAAACAATGTCACGATTAGGCATAAACAGAATCAAGCGTCGAGGAAAACTTCCAGAAAGCAGCAGATTAAACTAAGAGCTGATGCTCAACAGTGCCAGGGAAAGGTTATTTACTGTAAAAATCCCTCCTCGTTTGCAGCATGGATGGGGACAGCTGGCAATACTGGAGCACATCAATATAGAAAGAGAGTTTCAAAGAGCACGTTTCCCAGTATAGTCACACATTTGCTAAAAAGAAACAATTTGCTTCAATTTGTAAGTGGGGAGGATACCTTTTATGACTCTCTTCATATAGGGGATGAGGTCTGTGACCAAATATTGTACAGATGGTAGAAAGGGATGAGTGACCTCCCTGCTTTTAAAAACTACAGACAAAAGTGAACCTTTTTACTTAAAATTTGCAGAAATATTAAAATGCATCTGTCCCTGGGATGTTACAACCCACAAGTGCCACGGTTCTAACATCTTACCTGTCTGAATTTACTGAATACACCTTCAAAACATGGGGCTTCTTGTTTTTAATAGCAATAGCCTCTCCTGCTTCTGATACCATGTCCAACTCTGAGCTCCCGTTCTACAGGAACGCTGCAGTTTTTCACAAAGAAAACACTTCTCAAATGCTGTTTACATTCCATTTTATCAGTCTTATGTAATAATAATAATAAAAAAAAATCACCTGGCTCACAGTTGAAGAGGTGCAGCTGAGCAGAGTAACCTCAATGCACAGGCAGTGGGCCTAAAAAAAACCAAAGCAGCTACACTCTGAAGTCAAGTGGCAAAATGCCCATTTCATGTCAAAAGCCAATGCAAAATACTCCCTGATTCCTCCAGGGGTTTATTATTAGTGATGAAGTCCCCCAGAGGTTCCTCCAAAGCAATTTATCTGCTACCAGGCTCAGTCCAGCAGAAAACAACAGTGATTCTGCAGCTCAGCTTACATGCTGACTGACTAACAGGAAGGTGAAGAAGAATGCTGCTCCCAACAGGCTCTGAGAAACTATTCTAATTATCCAATCCTCTCTTCAAAAAGTCACATTTTTGCCTAATGTGAAGCAACTGTGGAAAACTCTTGTGCCCATGAGCAAACTGAAGTGCTGAGCAGGCTGCAGGCAGGCTGGGAGCTCAGAGCTGCCTGGCAATAAGCTGCCAGGCTGCCACCTGCTCTGCTGGCCTTCAGCTTGGCTAGGGAAGGTCACCAGCACAACATGGACAGAGGTCTCTGATGTACAGACACCTCTGAGCACAAGCTGAAGGTGGCACAGGGAGCAAACTGAAGAACACTGTACTTAGACCAGCAATACTCAGCTAGAAATATTTCATTTAAAAGATGGTGAACAAACCACATGAGAACATTTCTGAGGAACGGACCTTCAGACAACCCAACCTGGATTTCCATTTCAAATCAAGGATGTTCCTTTGATGCCATGGCAGACTACTGTGAATGATTTTCTCCTAACCTGTATTCCAAACCCTTGCTCAATGTCCTCCAAGGAGAATTTGGTGAGATAGTACTGCCACCCCTCATCACCAACCAGTAACATCTCTGCTGGGGATAGAACAAGCATGAGCCCAAAATTACCAGCAACACCTCCAGACACCAAACTTTTCAGTTTGGAAGAAGAAAATATAAAGGTAACCAGACAGACATCAAAAAACATTTCAGGCCATTTAGTAGCCCAAAATCTTCCATTGAGAAGTATGACTATCTTGTTTGCTTTTGGAGAAAGGGTCGTGCCATGCCGAGGGAACTGTCAACATGGGTTGCTCGAATGTTACAAAGCTTTCATTTGAGGTCTGGCTTTTATTTAAACTGAAAAGCTCAGGGGATTCTCCAGGACCACAGAAAATTATTTTGAGAAAGTCCATTGGAGTCACGCTGCTGAAAAAGCAGGGAGCTGCAGGGGCCAGAGTCCAGACCTTCAAACACTAGTCCGGACCAGAGCTGCACTGTGATCCAGGGACTGCACCGGGACGCTGGAGGTGTTTGCTCAGGTTTAATGGGGAACTTCACGGCACTGACATCGTTCCCTCTCTTACCAGGGCCCTTTCCCAAGCAATTACTCATTTATAAGGGCTGTAACATTTTTATACAGTGTGTTTTGGTGTGGTACCCAGCAGAGCCTGTGCCTGGCAGGGTGCCTGCTCGTGTCGGGCAGGAGGGCTCTAGGGGTGGGGTGAGGGGGCTCCGGTGAGGATCTGCTGGATGTTCCCCCAGATCTTCTCTCTGCTGAGCTCCAGGCTAACTCCCCTTGCTGCTTAACTTTTAGTTTGCCCACCCCATGTTTTCAAGATGCAATAAGAATTAATTTGTTTTCCCTGTGGGCTGCAGCATGCCTACCCATACAATTAGGTCCTTAACAAATTCTTTTGGATGTGAGGCAAGGGTCTGCACTGCTCACCACCAGACTGGGCTGAGACTTAAGGAGGAAAAAAGGCAGTTATGGCAAAAATCCAACTATGAAGCATTTCAGCTGAAATAAGAACATAAATGGGAGCAATCTATACCTGATGACATTTGGTTTCAGCCATATCTATTAATACTAACGGGAACTGCACAATCTAACACACTTGCGACCCAAAAATTATCTTCTGAGACTGGTTTGAGGAAGCTCCAAACTGACCAATTTACTGTCTTGCAGACATCCCCAAATGGGAGCATTCCCACAGCATGAGCCACGTCCCACTTTCCCTGCCTGCAGCTACCACAGGGCTCAGCCAAGGACAGTGGTTTCATCCCGACAGATCAATAGGCTAGGCATGTACAAACCCACGTATTTAATACACTCTAGATGGGCTCTGGAAATCAAAGGAAAGAATATAAGCATAAAAATCTATAAATCATCCTGCAACTTGTTTTAATTCTGGTTGTGACTGGGGCAGTTCATGTCAGTTTATGAATTCCTCCTACTTTGGTTGCTCCATCTCTACACGCTGTTCCTGCTGCTAATCAGGTCAGTGCTCCCCTCCTCTCTCTTCCCTGCTGCCTAAAATTGCATTTAAAACACAAATAATAATAATAAAACATAATAAAAGTGTCAGTAGACAAAGCAAATAAACCATAAGTACAAACTTGCTCGTTGATATTTCTGTACAAACTCCTATAAAATTAACTTTTACAACTTTTACTGGCAACTTCAACCTTGGTTGAAATTATTCTCTGATTAGTGTGCCATATATCTCAGGGCAGGCAGTGACCCTCATCCAATTACGTTAAGAAACAGTTTGCACACATCCAGGCCTCACAATTAAAACTGGGATAACATGCACCCTGCTCCTAGGGCAGAAATGTCTCCCCTATGATTTCTGATGGATGATTTGGAACGTGGTAGAAGTGATTTGCTCACCCACTAAAATCAATCATGCACAAATTGTAACAGTCGGAGAGGGTGTCGTGAGGGGTTTTTTGTTGTTTGTGTTGTGTTCTTTTTTTTTAAACACACACACACACAAAACCAACATAAAAACAAATAAAAAAAACCCTCAGCATGCACGTTGCTGGCTTTAATTTCCTTGAGTAAACACCGTGTCACAGCCGTGTTGTGGAGGGCTGGGGAAGAGGACGCATACCTGAAATTTAGACTCATTACTGCTCTATGAAATATGTCTCCAAAGTCAGGGCTGGCTCTGCTGGCTGCTGGATTTAAACAGGAATTACTCCAGTTACTCCATCAGAAGTGTCCGTACACAGCGGCCGGGGAGTTTAATTAGCCTGGCCTGCTTGCAACAACATTGCATTGAACAGTAAAATAAGATTATACTCATGCTGAGCAGATTTAGCTTAAACAGCCCCCAAAGTATTAAAAGGGTAGTAGGGTGAGGACTGATTGTAAGTTTACAACTGGAACAGATTATAGTCAGGTTCCCAGATTGCACTGGTAGGTTGGTTGTGGGGGAACGGGTTTTTACTGGATTTCCCCCTCTTTAAGGTTACCTACATTAACACAGCAGTGCTGGAGCAGCTCCTGGTGCAGCAGCAGGACAGCACACACCCGTTGGAAAAAGGATGCTCACTCCTAGAGGATGCTCAGCCATCAGGAATGCTCCACAGGGAGCTTGGCTCAATCGCTTCCCTACAGGGAACAAAGACAACCTGGGCTGGTGTGGCTGTGCCAGCAGAACAATGTTCCTGGATTTATTCTGTCGCTCCACTTTATGTCTGTGAGCAATCAGTGACAGCTTGGGGGAACAGCTGGTGGATTAGTTTCCCCAACACACTTCCCATCCTGGTTGATTCTGGGGCTAGTGGGCACGTTCCTCATCCAACAGCAGCTTCACTCCTCAACTGCAGATCCCCCTGCAAAAGGGGGTGTAGGGAGGGGAAAAGCTCATGCACGTACTGCAAGGGCAGAGCCCACTCCTGTGTGATCAGGAAGCACAAATTAAACAAAAAATCTGGAAGGGCCTCATGATTAATTATTTTTAATTATAATTTAGAACTATAATTGTAATATAAATTCTATAAAATAGACTAATACAAAATGCAATTGTAGTTTCAAGGTTAACAGCTAATGTCTGTGGACTTGAATTTGATCTACAGGAGTCACTGCTAAAAAAATGGAAGAGACTGAAAAGAAAAAGGCAGAACACCCCAGCACTAGAGAAATCCAGACTTGCTCCTGCCACAGCTCAGTCAACAGACAAACAGCAAAACAGTGTCAACCATCACACAAAAAGGATGGAACTGGCTACAAAAAGCACCTCTAAAGAGAAAGCAGAAAGCCCCAAATTAAGAGGCACAGCAGAGGAGCAGGAGCAGCACTTCACAAACTGTGACAGTCCCAGTGGTCAAACCCTCGAAAGGAGTGAGAGGAGCAGCATCAGACCGTGGAAAAGGATCAGCTGCATCTACCAGGCTGTGGAGGTCTGGAAATCCGCGGCATCAGCCCTGCTATTTAAAATCAAACCACAAGGGTAACGCTGCTACTGCTGCGGATTTGAGGGGTATTCAGGGAAACGTGAGAGAGCCAAGAGGAAGTGACACTGAAAAGAGATGTTAGGAAATCCTCCCATCCAGAGAATTTGAAAGGACAGGCAGGGAAAGGGGAAGAGAAGTGTGAAAATAAGAGAGGGAGGAAAAGGCCCCATGATGCCCTCAGGTATTTCATGTGCAGATCCTGCCTGGGCAGCCTTTGGCAGTGATGCACAAAGGGGTCCTTCTTCAGAGGAGAGAGAAAGCCATGCAGAACATTCACCATAGCTAATTAATTTAGGACCCTCAATTACAAGTAGGATCTTGTGACACTGCTTTATTTGTAGCCTTTTTTTCCCTTCTTTTTCTTTTTTTTTTTTTAACAAACAAAAAGCAGATAAGGAGCGTGACACCTTTAATGGCTTCACAATGGCCTTCCTGCCAGCGCCGCGCGCCTCGGGGACCTGCTGGGCTGTGTCCCATGTGGAAAACTTTGTCCTGCCTTGGAGAGTCCCCATATCCACTGCTCATCCCTCATCCACCTTGCTACTCAAGAACATCCTCTAGAAAAGCACTAGAATTGAAATTACTTCAAATATGAAAAGGTAGAGCTCTCTATTTTATCTTAAAACAGGACTCGCTTTCTCAGTCTTTGACCTGGGGCAGGAGATGCCCAGTGTTCCTGGACAAAAAGCAGGAATACATAAGGTTTTTTTTAAACTGCAAAGAGAAAAGGCTGTTGTTCATAGGCCACAACACAAACAGATTTACACACTAACAGCCACATTAAAATAATACAGCTCTGGCACAAACTCACGAAACCCAACACAATTCAGAGCTGCCTGCAAATGTGTCGATGGGGAGCTGGGGACCTGCACACCAGAGCCAACCTCACCGAAGGCAAATGCTACAAAATCTTGATAACCTTTGGGGTGAAGCCCTTCAGGGCAAACCCCAACTGCTCCCTCCTCCTTCCCCCTGCAAATCAGAAGAAGCCCCACTGTGCTCGCAGACACTCGCGCCCATAAAAGCAGCCCCTCCGCATGTGCAGTAACCACATGTCTACGGGGAATAATGTGATCATTCTTCCACCCACCTCAACCCTCCTACGAGATAGCCCAGGGCACCATCCTTCCACAGAAACTGCACCATTTCAGTTGAAAGGAACAAAGGGCACTCTTTGAGGGAGCAGACTGGAAATAAGCATTTAAAGCCAAGAGTTTTACCCCACAGCCTTTAACAGCAAGGGGGTAACTCCCGGGAGCAGCGTATCATAAATATCACGATCAACCATATTTGCTAACATGGAGCATGTTCATGGTTTGACAGTCGTCAGGCTGGAGCCTGTCTCTAACAAATTAACTCTTGCAGTTTGGGAGCTACACCAGGCACCCCCAGGGAAGGCAAACCCCTCATCTCTCCCCAGCTGTGATCCCCAAACCCAGGGAACAGGGATTGTTGGTCTTCACCTGACTGTGCCTGAGCCTCTGCAGAGAAACTCCCCCTCCCAAACACAGAGGACAGTAACACCAGCTCATTTTGTAGTATGGACATAAACCTGTTTGAGATTTCCACCTCACATCCACGCTTGGTCCAGAAACTCATACCAAGCAGAAGACAAACACTCCAAATAAACTTAGAACAAAAGTACCCAGCTTTCCATGAGCCCTTGGTTTAGCACAACAAAATAAACCAATGGAGGCCTCACTTTCTTGAAACCAAAGGGGTTGGGATGCCCCAGTACTGTGGGGAAGCACTGGATGGCACCTCCAGAGACAGCCTAAAGTTGCAGCTCTGCAATACACGAAGTCTTGATCTCTGGACCCAGGCCATGGTCTGATCCAGAAGGTAGCTCCTGGGTGTCTGCTGAACGCTTCAAGAATATGAGCTTCCTTCCTAGATTTCTCTCTTGGGATGAGGATATCCTGCACACAGCAAACAGTGCCACAAGCCGTGAGAACTGTGCCATCAGGAAGTGGAGCTCTGAAGCCTGGTTTCCTACATCATTCTCTTCCACTACATCCCACTTCAATACTCTTGGCCCACCACATCTCCCATGACATCAATGTCATGATGACTCAGGGTTCCCCAGGCCCCAGCCACGCTCACAACATTCTCTAAACCCTCCTTCCCTTCCACCCGTGTGCCAGGTTTTCCTTCTCCAGCAACACCAATCATATTTTTTTTTTTCAACCAGACATTAAATGTTCCTGAGCTGGTGGATGCCTTTGTGCACAAACTTCCACAGAACTCCTACCTTTAACTGTCAAAACTCTCACACATGGAACTATTTATTACACCAGAGCCCCACAGACACTAATGAAATTCCTATCATTAGTAAAGCTGGAGGACCACATCCCCACCACAGAGCAGATTAGATGCTCATCTAATGACCACAAGACTAGGCACTGCATCAGTGGCTCTAAATTACTTTCTTTCAATAAAGATAAGTCTTGGATCATTATTGAATAAACAGATACCTCTGCAGGCCTAACCCAGCATTTTGAAAGATTAGTGACTCATGACATCTTGGTTGGGTTTGGCTTTCTGACCAAAGGCTGCTTGAAATGAAAAATTAAAAAGGAGGAATCTTTCCTGCCATGCAACTAAACGTAAAGCACATTCTTGAGCAAACTTCAAAAGCTTTAACCATCCACTGAACTTGGGCAGCTTGGGCACAGAGCGACTTCAATTTGGCAAAACATAAGCTGTGCTTGGAACCCCAAATCCACACTGTGCAGCCAAAGGAATGCTGGGCCTCGGAGAGATGGCTCACCCTTCTGAAGAAGATAAAGTATTAAATTTCTGCTAAATCTCGAGCAATAAAATTAAATTCAAACTTTGAGGGAAGGGAATCAAAAGGCTGATGCAAAATTGTTTCATAAAATTTGTGTTTCATTTACTTGAGACAGGCCATTTTATAGTTGATCAAAACCAGCTGGTGTCACAGACAGACATTCATGGTCCTGTAACATGGATACAATTTATCCCATGAAATCTGTAAACGAAACAAGACAAAGCTCTTGATATCTTTTCTAATAAATTCTTTCTGCAGGTAGGGCCAAAACCTGAAGCAAGCTTTTTTAACAGACCACAACAAAAAAAACAGTAATCTGAGAGTTGGGCTCTCTCAGAGGGCATCAAATGATTGGAAAACAACACTAAATGATGAGTTAATTACTACCCCCTGACGTACGAGCGAGTCCCCTGGCCATGCTGATGTCCAGCACACTGCTCAGGACCAAGGTGAGCACAGGCATGCTGCAAGAGGTGACTCCCAGGATGCCTTTATGAGAGAGGTTTTGGCTAAAAATCAGATATTCCCATGTCCCCTGCTGTCACCTGGCTAGCACACACTCAATACAGCAGGCATCGGACACGTGCCATCTCTGGGTTCCACAGCCAAACCCACCTCCTGGTTTTGCTGGTGCTTACTCCTTCCTAAGCCATTTTACAAACTTCAGAACAGTAACACAAGGTCTGGCATCACCTTGGGCAGGATGGGCTCAAATCTACCAGCTGGCAAAGTGGGGATCATCTTCAAGAAACAGGGGTTTATAAAGAGACAATTAAATATGTGGACAGCTCCTCTTGAAGCCACAAGCCCATGGAAATTCCCCTGAGAATAAGCACACTGAGTGCACTGCTCTGCTGAAATCCAAAGCTGACAATTATTTTTGAGCTTTTTGCACCCACCTGGCTCCAGACAGAGAAAGCCTTTCTCTCCCTGCCTCCCCAGCCTACTACACAAGCTACCACAACCTGGATGGCCTGTGGTCTCTGGTCACCACATGGATGACCTTCCTGAATGAATCTGGAAGTCCAGGCATGACCATCTGGAACGAATCTCTGAGTCCAGGCAGAGCCCCCTCAAAATCTATGAAAATCCGTATGTCTGCACTGGATAAAACCAGGTACAGAGCAAGGGCATAGGCCTGGGGCTGTCCAAGAGGAGCAGGAGACATAAGAAGTCAGCTCCCATTGCATGGTGTCAGGTGCTGAAATCTCCGCACCTTCAGCACTGTGTGCCCAGGTCTGCTCCAGCTATTCTTTGGGATCAAAAGCAGTGGTTTTTATTAACAGCTGGAGAAATAAACTTCAAATCATAGTTTCAACCACTGTTGCAGGGTAAAAATCACCTCCAAGCTTTTTTGTGGCCTCCAGCCCCACACTCCAGCAGCAGTGTCTGATGGCACAGGAGAGATTATACAATTTTACAGCTGCTTTGCCTTTAAATACAACTTCTGGAAGAAAAGACTGGGGGAGTAACTGGGCCATCCATCCCAGAGGGACCCTAAACCCAGCTCTGGTACACACAGATGCAATACTCATAAAACCAGCATGTTGTGGAGCCTCCTTCAACCAAACACGAAAACCCTTATTAAGGGTCTAGGGGGGTTCATTCTTCCCAGTGCAAAAAGTCCTGCAGGAGAGGTCAGGGCTGGCTACTGTGTGGAGGTTTGGTGCACCAGAGCCTCGTGAACACCAGGCCACAGAGTGCAGCTCCAACAGGCTCTGAAAAAGAGGTGGACTAAAAGTCTGCATGAAAAGCCATCAGGGTTATGCCTACATAGTGCTTTTATGTCAGGTATTTCTGGGGATGCCAAAGCACACCCCACACAGGGCTCCCCAGCCAGTGAGATGCAAGGACGGGCTGCAGCAGCCTCCAGCCACTGGAGAGGATGCAGCCAAAAAAGCAGGAAAAGCTGCAGTATGCTGGGGATCCCCCAGGGCAACTTAAGGGAAGGCAAAAGCTAGTGGTCCCCACAAAGATCTGCTTAAATGGCTGATGCTAATGAAAATAAAATAAAAAATAAATGATTTCACTCAGTTTTAGCCATCACCCTCAGCCATACCATGTGACCAGCACCTCAGCAGCACTGGAAAAGCCCAAATCTGGTACAAAAATGCAAGTTAAGCTCAGCATCAAGAGACTCTGCAGAGCTGGAGGAGTCTGTCCATGCTCTGGAGGAGAGCAGAGCTGTTTGCAGGCAGTGACACAGCCTAAAGGCAGCAAGGACCTGCCTGACCCTGCTGCCCCTCTCAGCAAGCCAGGACCTCAGGATCCAGCCTCCCCAGCCCACAAAGAGCTGCTACAGTGTCCCCACAGGAACCCACAATGCAGCCAAACAACACCCTGTGCTTTCATTGTCTCATTTATTTCTACATTTCCAGTATTGAAGGAGTTGTTTGCCTCCTATTTTCTTGCAATGCTCTCATTGCTTGTCAACCCTCTGAACATGACACACACCCCAAAAATCCCACCTCGCATCCTCACCGTCTGCAGCATCATCTCCCAGCTTCTCACCACACTGGCTGTAACAGACAGTCCTTTGTTCTTCCATGGAAGGGAGCACGTAACCTATCCTAACCCAAAGGGAACGATTTCTTCAGTGTACAGTGTAAATTGAACTAAAGTGCCAGAGAAACAGTCAGAAATTCCTGAGTGCTCTCCTAAAAACCCCCAGCCAGAACGGCTCCCGTTCAGGTGACATATAAGATTTCTTAGAAGAGGAAATATTAGAAATCTAGGAGAAGTCAGTAACATCTTAACCAGCAAATTAAACCCATACCATGCTTGATCTAGAGGCAACCATGCTAAAAAAAGCCCATATTATTGCCCAAAGAAAATATGCTCAGAGGGAGAGAGGCTGAAAGGTCTCAAGCCTGGCATGAGCCCCTCTGAGACTTGCTGGAGGCAACTCACATGGAATGAAACCTGGATTCATCCCTGTCAGACTAAATAGGAGACGGTGCCGAGCAAGGAGTAAAGTAAACACCCACCCCTGAGCTTCAGCTTCTCCCTCGGGCCCTTCAAGCCTTGCAGGGTCCCAACTCCTGCTTCCCAACCCTCTGTGCTGGGTTACTCTCCACTTATTCCAGCTAGGAAGAAGATTAAGAGCCAAAAATTAATATAGGGAACAGACACAAAGGCACTAAATGGGACAAAACTGGGGCTAAAACCCCCAAAAGCACCCAGGCTGCTAAACTGTCACCTTCAGAAGACCTTCAGAAGTAAAAAAACACATCAACCCACACACACAGATCTTTTCCAGAGTTTCTGACAGCAGCTCTGCCTTTTACCTGCAGCTGTCCCACAGATAAGAAAGCTTATAAACTGCAAATCTCAGAAGGACTTTCTAGTTGAGAAAGTTTGGCATCTAATGTCCTAACACACCACACGTGGCTTTCAGGTCTGCACAGCATTGCCCTCTGTCAGCCCTGGGAGCTCCCCTCCAGCCTGGCCCATCAGCTTGATAAACTCATTACAGTAATGAGGAAAATGATGGGCTGGATGCTAATGGCACTGCTGAGACTTACAGGAGTAATGGAACAATAGGGAGCACATCTCCAATATTTCAGCAGCTCACGAGCCCTGTTTGTTAACTACCCCTGGCCTTTACATCCCCCTGAGGTAATCAGCTAAAGCTTGTCTGCTGGTAGCACGGGTGGGTCATGTGTGTTGCTGCTGCAAACTTGGCACAGAGAACTGCAGAGGGGAGCTATAAAAAGCACTGTTAGATCCTGCTCCTGGTTAGGAAAATGTATGGCAGGAGCAACTTGATGAAAATTGCACACAAACACACACAGAGGAATACTAATGATCAAACGTTTTGCAGAGCAAAATGCATAAATGGAGAAAAATGGCTTTTTGAAGGCCTGTTTCTGGTTGCCTTTCTTAAAAAACTCCTGAAGGAAATTCTCAATGACAACAAATTCACAGACTATGGTGAAATTCAGACTAGCAGCTTAAAGAATTAAAGGATTGCCCTTCTAAAACTTTGTGTGTGCAGGCTTCTGGGAAAAAAAATGGGATTGACCTGCTGGAAATGCTCAGCACCTCTTACAAGCAGCATCCCAGCAGGATCTGGCCAAGAATGGTGAGCTCCAGGCCCCTCACAACTGCTCTGCTCTCCCAGCAAGGCCACTGAATGGGGACTGCTGATAAAAGGAAACATGTTTGGCAAAAGAACATCCCTTTAGGTGGGTCAGGAGTGAACTAGAGCACCCGGATGTGGAGAGGGGTCAGCTGCCATGCCTTGGAGGGTTTCAGGTGTTGTTTTTCCCCTAAGATACTACATCTCTCTTTGACAACCTCTGTAGGTCCTTCCCAAACATCTTCTCTGGGATTGAAGTTCGAACAAGAGCTGCTGGCAGAAGTTTCCTGAATGACAGCACCCAAATCCAAGGTCAGCACACAAGACCAGGGATGCTGGAACTCAGAGAGGCACCCTCATGTAAACTTTAATCTCAGCAAGTTACAAAAAAAGAGTCCTTTCTATATAATAAAACCAAAGTTCAATTAGGAAAGTCAGGTTTGACCGGCTTGGAGAAAACTACCCTTTGATAACTACATGCTACATTATCCTTTCACTTCTTTTGGCAGAGAAAACAGGTTCCTGCAGTTTTCTTTGGCTCCTGCTCTCTCCTGTCAATCCTTTGTGCACTCAGATAGTTCAGGTTCAATGTTCAAAAGGAGGAACAGGCTGTGAAATGTCCATCATCTCTGTTTACCAATAGAGCTGGTGAGCGAGGGCAAGGGAGACAGCCACAAACTGTTAGAGATCTCAGGATCTAACCACATTCATGGGGCTCTTGCTGTAAATGCTGGAAACCTCTTTATAGTGATTTTCAGCAATGCTAAAAATCATTAACAAATGACATAAAGAGTCACGAATCATTCCCAGCCTGTTCCTGCTCATGTTGGGTTTTAACATCTGTGCTGCTGTTCCCAGTCACCTGGCTGGGAGCAGAGCAGGACAGCTTTTCACATCATCTGCCAAACTTGGTATGGAAAGGCTGCTAAAATTGCAATTAACTCCTTGAATTAAAATATTTCACTTATTTGCCTCGGGGCCACGGGTAACACATTGAAGCAGATTTCCATTGTGGGCTGCTCGCAAACTGTTAATTGCAACTATTGCCTTCAGGACTTCCCAATCCTAGCTCATTTCACACAGAGTGTGGGCCACCTCCTGCGTGGGATACTATTTCTACTCCTTAGACAGATGACAGGAAATTTTCTCAAACAAGATGAAGGCTGTTGCAAGGCCCTTGAGCTACCAACAAACCTACGTGTTCTTTGTGGAAGCGATGCAAGTTAGACTAGTGGGTATTAAAGCCAACTCACATTTTATATTTCAATAAATGCTCTTAAATAGTATCATTTGCAGAGCAGAATTCACTTAGCTTCGGGAGTTGTGGGCTCATGTCTCCCCATGCTCTCCTCTTCCTGAGCAGAGATGGCCTGACATCCAGAAGTTAAAAAAAAACAACAGTAGAATAATAGAATCACAGGACAGTTTGGGTTGGGAGGGACCTTTAAAGATCATCTAGTCCAACTCCCCTGCATGGGCAGGGACATCTTTAGGTTGCTCAGAGCCCCATCCAATCTGACTTTGAATGTTTCCAGGGATGGAGCATCTACCACCTCTCTGAGTGTAAAAAAATAATAAAACCAGAAAAATATTTCTTCCTTATATCTATACTCCTAATGGGAAATGCAGGTGAAAAAGGGGTGCTGGTCCCAACTCACCAAGGCAGCCAATGGCTTGAAGTGCTGAGCCTGGGGGAAGAGAGGAACCAGCAGCAAGACTCCAGATTTTAACAGGTCGTTGAATGTGGTCATTGGACGTGGCTCTAAGAAGAAGGAAAAAAAGGTTCTCCCTGCTTGTCCTGCAGAGGTTTTGTCCAGTGCCCTCAGCAGCTGACAGGAAAGCCCAGCAGAGCTTCACTGGCTGCAGGGGCAAGGTGGGCACTCCTCCACCCCAGGCTGGGATGGTTGAACCCATGGATTGATTGCAGAGCCCGACAAGCTTGTGTTACATCCAAATGGATCCAACATGACAGCTCGAAATTCTATATTGTCTCAGTCTAATTGGACAGGATCCAGTTCAATTCTGTCAAATGTCTTGATTAATGCTAAGGCAATAAAACCCCTTTTAGCTATTGAGACGGCCAGGCTGAAAGGGAAGAGGAAGAACATGATCCCTGGAAAATACAGATAAGTGAATTCAGGAATATGAGTAGGACAAATGCCATTTTTAATAGAAATATTTCCAACAATTCACAATCCTTTTTTTACCTTGTAAATTGGTCAAGAGTAAAAGCTCCTAGTGAGCACCTTGGACAGTCAAAGCTTTTACCCTGGAATGTGGTATGACAGCAGTTATGAAAATGTTCTATTCCTTTGTCTCAAGTTATTCTGAGACAGACTAGAAAAAAACCTGCCACAAAACAACAACAAAAAACTTTGGTTACAAAATTGCTTAACTACAAATCCCAAGAAGTGGAAGAAATGGGTCTGAGTTGGAGATGGGAAGACTCTGAACCCTAGGAGGAGAAACCAGCGTCCCACACCTGACTCCACATGGGAAATTCATAGCTTAAATCAAATTAAAATACAGGAATGGTTGTCTTGCTTTAAACTGGTGGGGAAAAGCTCTGTACAGCCTTTATCTACATTTCATCACAAAAGTGGTTCTTTTTTATCACAGCACAAGTGGACTTGGACAGGAGATGATGGGATGATTCTACAGCTAAAAAAGGGCAGCAACTTCAAGTGCTTGAAAACATTGATCCTGCCACAAAGTTAATAGAATAAGACCAAAAAAAGGGGGTTTTACTGATCTGTTGAGTTTTTAGGGTTGAAAGAGCTAATCCACATTGAGTTGCCCTCCAAGTTTTTATGTATAATACATACCAAAAAAGATAAGCAAATTATATTACATTATACATAATTACAGAAGCTCCTAATTACATATCACAATTCCCAGGCAGTCCAGCAAATGCCGTGCTTTCCAGAGCAGCAATTCCTGAAGTGAATAGTAAATCAGCTTTTGCTTGCCACTGATTTGAAACTTTAACCTATAAATTAAATTAATAAGAGACAAAGGCTTCTTTTGTGCATTTGCAAGCCTGTAGGATTTTACAAATAATAGGACTGGAAAGTGATTTATATTCCAAGATTAAAGGTCAGTTTGGCGCACACGACTTTGGAGCAAAACACCCCAGCAGAGACTTGCTATTAACTCATTCATGGACCATTCTTATGCCTTATTTTTCTTTTTACAGAGCTCTGAGGGCTTGCTGGGAGCACTGGACTAGTTGCAAGACACACAAAAAAAAACTGTATTGGAGAAATAGGTGGAATTCTTCTTGATCTACAATAGGAAGGGGTACGTGGATGGGAATTTTATCAGGTTCTCAGCCCCCTGGTTACTGAAGTGATCTTACCTGTGTGCTGCCATTCCCAGCAAGTATATGCTCAACATGGAAAGCTTGAGAACACAGAATTGCAATGGGAAGGGTATAAATTAAATGCAAATAGAAGATATGCAAATGATTCAAACTTTAAGCAGCAAAGGGAAAAGCTCTGCTGTTCAGGAAATTCTGCCAATGGCTGGTCCTTCTCCTGGACAGACCAACATCTCTGTGGAGATAAAACTTCAAGCTGAGCTTAAAGCTTTTGGTGCATGTAATGATTAATACACCGTTAACCTGAGAACTGGAATAGTTCCTTATGATTATTCCCACTAGAAAATCCTAGTAAGAGAACAGAGGAGGAGAGACAGGCAAACACCCCTGGGAATGCAGCTTCTTCAACAGAACTTTGTCTCTGCTATTTTGTAAACAACAAATTCAATATTTTACTTATTAAATTAGGACAGACTTCTCTCTTATGTGAAAATTCATTAAGCAACTTATCACATTTAATAGTCAAAGAAAGAGATGAAACAGTAGCATGTTTTCATAATCAGATGAAAATGTAATCTCACCTCCAAAGAAAAAAGCACCAGCTTGTAAACCAACATCCTATTTGTTTAAATCCTATCTGCAATTAAAAGCATGCAGTTATTTTGCTTTCCCTGAAAAAGCAGATGGCAAGGATGTAGGCTGTTTTGTAGATAATTTAATTGTATTTTGGAGCTCTGTAGAGACCATTTTTCAGTTTATACGACACGAAATCCCAGTGTTCGAGTTTCAGTTTCACTTAGATTTCTGGACCGTTGAGAGCAAACATCATGGAAAAAAAAAAAAAAGAGCACTAAATGTTGGCAAACACTGACAGTTTGCATCATCCCAAAGATCTCCAAAGCAAGGGAACTGGAATGGTGGTCAAAGCCCCACAACCCAGGGTATGGTGGGAACGGATGAGGAGATCAACTCTTCCCTAGACTGCAGTTGGCACGTTGCTATCTAGGAGACCAGAAAAGAGAGTATTTTAAGTCCATGCATGCCACAAAGGATGTTCAAAAATTTGAGATACTTATTGCCACGGAGACTAGATTTGACCACTTGGGGTAGGCAGGGGTGGGCGCACCTGTTTGAGGGCTCTGGACAAGGTCTGAGCAAGTCCTAGGTTGGGTGTCAAGGCTGCCCCACCACAGCAGAGGGGCCAGGGCCGGGCAGCCTGGCCAGCATCCCTGCTGGATGGGCTTGTGCAGCCTGAAGGATCAAGATGCCATGATAGAAACAGAGCTACTCTCACCATACCAGAGAGGCCAACTGAGTAATTCTTGTCCATAAAGCAAGAGAGACAACAGACACGTTACTTGGAAAGACTGGAAAGCTCTTACATTTTCTTCTACTGTTTCCCCCTCTTGTTTCTGCCTTCCAGATAGCACTGAAATTTGTCATCTCTCTTCTCTTTGCAGATTTCTTAAAACACACCATTAACTAGCTCATAAATCCACAATTTAAATAATTATCGGAGCATTGCCTCTGTTATCTTCAAAGCTGACAAACCTCCTGGGTCCTGAACATTTCATCAGCAGGAGATTATTCCCCACAGCCCCTGGCAGGGGGAAGCGACAGGCTCCATCGTTCCTGGCCGCTGGAGAAGCTGGCCAGCCAGATTAAAGCCACCTACAGGGGCAGAGCATGGAGAGCTGATTCAGTGGCTGCAAATTGGGTTGTAAAGATTAATCTGATTAGGATTGAAAAAGACCAAATGGGCAGAGGGGGGAGGAAGAGCAAAGAGGAGAATATTTAAGGCAAGTGATGAGGGTCCTGGGTGGTCTCTAAACGAGTTTGAAACAGTGGGAGAGTGTAACGAAGAGACGAAATCCAATAGTTGTACAGGAAGCTTTCACCAGGCTTAAAACAAATCCTTAAGAAAAACAGAAAAGAATCCAGGAAGAGGAATTGTATTACTGCTGAAAACGGTATTGGCATATTCCCAATGCATTTACAGGCTGTGACTGACAGTTCTGCTGCTGATCCCAGCACTGGGGAGGGATAATGTCTTCCTACGCTTCAAAATCCTCAGAAGGCTTCACAACAGAAAGTTCCCTGAGGGCATTTCCACTAAATTTCTGCTAGTTCGTCCTGGCTTAATATTGCTGGAAATCAGGGGGAAGCTAGGGCAACTGGTGGGAAGTGGTGGGTGCCTCCAGTGGCAGCTGCCACTAACCTGCTTGGCTTACGCTGAGGTGAGACTGCCAGAGCTGCTCTCCTCACCTGGGATTGTTGCAATACAGTTGCTTCTGGTGAAAAAACTGACAGAAATAAAGCAGTTCTTGAACTTCAATAAAATCCCACAGCAAGGTGGGTGCTGTTCTGCCCATGGTCTGGGCTCTGGGAGGGATCACTTACTGCATCCTTACACCCCATCCCTCCAACTCCTGCCATCAGGTCCCTTTTGAAGCTATTTTGAAAGTTTCTCTCTCAGCACCTGCTTATTTCCAATTTACTTCAGTACTGTGTGGTTTCCTGAAGCTGGGCCAAAGATGCTGGGTCTGGTTTATGATGCTAATTTGCAGCTCTGCCTTTTATTTCAATATTTCTCTGACCAGACGCTCCTCCCCTTTCTCCTAAATTCACTACCAGGATCCTGACTAAGATGACAGCTGAACTGATGTTGACTTTGAGGTGGTTGGGAATCCACTTACCATTCGTCTGTCATGTTTGCTGTGCAGGGTAACACAAGCCAGACTCCTGGTCCAAACACTGGCTGACAGTAAACCTGCACTCTCCCAAGTGCAGGACTCTGGAAAGCAGTTCCCTGCCTGCCCTGCTTGGAATAAAGTATCACCCACTATGTCCCTGCAAGTAGGAGAAATCTGCTTTTGTTCTGCTTAAGTTTCAATGGTATTAATCACCCTTGCTCTTCTGGAGCGTGCTCTGACTGCACAAGACCCATATTCCTTTCCACTTTTCAAAACCCAGCACAACTGGGCATAAATGTCAGTATTTTTCATTATGTCTCCTAAAGCTGCAACTCCATAAGGATGGTTACACTTTGGAGAATTTATTGCTTTGCAGCTTTTGAGAGCTCAGGCCACATGTCCAGCAGCACTGATCATCTACAGCAGAGCCCACTGCCAATGCCCAAAGCCTGGAAAACTCAGTCTCCTTCCCAGAACTGCTTGACTGGAAGCTACATAGTCACAGAAGCTGCTTCTGCCAGTAAACCCAACCTGAGAAAACCTAGCAAGGTTATCTTGGCAAGCTGAGCACAACTTTTGCTACTAAAAGCATTTGCTCTCTCTCTAAGTGATGTGCACATTTAAATACTATTAGAACAACAGAGCCCAGCCCGAAGTTGGGAATAACAAATATTTCCAGCAAATTGCACTCAAAGATATTTTGCATCCAACACAGAGCACCTGGGATTCATCTGAAAACCTGTCTCAGATGGAGACCTTTTTGCAGGAGCCTGATACAAAATCCAGATACAGAATAATAAGCTTTTGATGTCGTGTTGACATTTATCTGCCAATATTATTGCTTCATGCACTTACCTTATGATGGATCTTGTTACTTAATTGATCACAGGCCAGGTCAGGAATTGGCCCTTCTTCCAGTGCTAGCACTGACATCATGCAAATCACCAAAAACCAGAAGAAAGCACCTAATCCTCAGCCTCAAACCCACACTAAGCAGCCCTTCGATATGTGCGAATGAGGACAACTGGTTTCTCAATTATGGCTCCAAAAGGGTCATTTTTCAAAACTTAAGACTAACTGGAAAAAAACAAACAACCCAAAACAAAAACCAAAGCTGAACCCAAGGGTGCTCTTCCTTCTGGTATCAGATGCCTTAAGTCAAAGAACAATTTACTTTTACAACAGGAGATGAAAACAACCTGCATTTACAATCCCCCACAGGCAGGTGGGTTTCTGCCTTGCTGTGTTTGTGGAGGACTCACCACCAGCAGCTTTGGCTTCTATGGGGCAAGTTGCCCAGTGAGGGCAGAGATGAATCACAACTCTCTTCTCTCATAATTTTATAAAAACACAGCTTTCAGAGTACAAATTTTCCTGTCTCCAGGAACGACAGGCTGTGAGCAACTCCAGGAACTCAGGACACATCTACCAAGTGCCATGGTCACTTCTTCAAACCCTCACAAAATGCTGAGGACAGGCAGTTGTCCTGGGTTTACAGCCACATGTCCAGGAGTGCTGAATGCACCCCAGGCCCTCCACGCCTGGAGGGCTTGACTCCCATGCCCTTTTCAAATGCTTTTGGAAAAAACCCTGTAGAATTTCCCCATGTCAAGGCTGCATCTTGTCCCTCCTTCAAACCTCAACCAATTCTGTGAGAAACCTTGTCTAATACCACACACACCAGGACCTGGCAGCAGCCATGACCTTGGTAACTGCTGTGACCTGGTAGCAAAATCCATCATCAAAAGTGGGCGAGTTCATGCCCTGTGCAGAGGAAGGAGCAGAGACACAAATTGCTCTGCATTCAGTGAAACAAACCCAGACCTTTCACACCAGCAAGGGAGGAAGGTGTTCACTGAAGGGCTCAGCCACACTGAGCCAGAAACACCAGGTGGGTTCTTTGGTTTCCCTTTGGTGGCTCTTGTACAGGGAAGATCTGTGCTTCCCCCAAAAGACACCTGTTTGGGAAAGCCCACTTCTTGAACCTGAGCTCTCACAGCCTGGACAGACTCAGGAGTTTCAAAGTGAAGCCACAGCTTGGGAATACATTTTATTTGCCTTAATAATTAATTATTGTGACCATTGATCCTTCCAGGATTCAACTACATTATTTCCAGAATGGAGAAAAACCTGTAAATGGCCAATAATTGTAAATTTAGAATGCTACATAAATATTTTATAATATTTTATTAAAAAGTAGATCTCCAAACCACATTGCATGGCACTCTAAAACTTGCTTTAAATGTTCTTGTTTTCTAATTCAGCACTCTCCCCCTCACATTAATTTGATTTTTAAAAAATATATTTTGAGCATGAGATCTGGTACCTGCTTCCCTGTTAGGAACAGTTTTGCTCCCAGCCACACAAATTGCTGGAATAAAGCCCATCCTGAGACATCAGGGATCATGAAAGCAGATAATTTGCTGATTTATCAAAAATAATTGCTAGAGATTATTTACTTTTTGTTTCCTAATAGGTTGGAAAAAGCTAGGTGAAAAGTCTAACAAGGTGAAGAGAAGTCTAACAGTGTAGAGAAGGGAGAAAAGAAATCAAGAGGCAGTTAAAGAGCAGTAGAGCTTCCTTCTCATCGTTATCAGCACAGCTATCAGTCAGCAAGCCCCTAATTAGGTACAAAAGACATTGTGCTCCCAGAGCTTCTCCAGGAATTGGAGGGCTGTTGTATGCCAGAAGCTGGAGCACTGACTGACAGCCTCTATTTAAGAAAAACAGTTACAGAATAATTAGTGACAATTTGTACAGATCAGAAGAAGTGACCTTTGTGGCTGCGCAGCATCTTACGTAAAGCACAAAGCTTTTCTCAGCAGCACTGACAAATTCAGAACTCACATGTGACTCTGTTAGTAAGTAGAGGCTGGTTCAGTAAAGTCCTTCAGACTCTCCTGCTTGGTGGCAACCAACCCACTCTGAGCCCCTACAGATAACCCCACTGTGGGAAAGCAAATCCTGGGTCTCACTTCCAATGCTGACAAAGATTTTGCTGCTTTGGGAGTGGGTTTTTCTTTTCCTTTTCCTTTATCCCTTTGTCTCATCTTTGTCTCAGTAGTAAGTTTGCCTTCCTAGCCTGGCTTTCTGCAGCAAGGAATGGACATCATTGAGAAACCCTTGGATAAAAGGTGTTCTCTTCCTAAGATCACTTAAACATAATTACGTTAAAATGCAGAGCTGTTCTAGTTGTGCAATGCAAGCTGTTCTAGTTGTGAGCAGAGGGGCCACACGCTTTTTGCCTGGTATGTGCCACTTCTGATGACCTTCACCCAGCACCAGCCTTGCTGAGAACAGGCTACGGGGACGTGAGGGACCCCCTGGATGTGTTTACCAGCTCCAGCAGTTTCAGCGCAAAGCTGGCAGAGGAGGAGGATGCTCAGTGGGGCTCCCCTCCATGCACTCGCCTCCCCGAGCAGCTGCTTCAGCAGCTGTTCCCACCAGTTGGTGGCTGAATTTTACAAGATATCTGTCTGTAATTAAAAAGCAACAATACTTTGGCAACCATTATAAAAATGCATCACTGGATTGCATCCCACAGGGAGGCCTCATGCACTGGAATACGGGGAGACGCAATAGATGTGACCACGTAGGACTTCCCCGTTCCTAAACCCCTAAGATTATCTGCTTAACTGCTCTGCCAAGACCACCACCAGCATCCAAAAATGCAGGCTCCATTTGGAGTGGTTGTGGGTCAGAAATTCTCCTCTCCTGCCTGTGCCACCCAAACCTGGCCTGTGCCAAGACATATGGTCACAAGGTGCTCTGTGGTGTAAGCGGGAAGGTGGGAGAGCTGCAGGGTTGGTGGGGAGATTTTAAAATACGGGTCTTGCACAAGAGGAGTTGCTCCATTTGGAGCATGTTAAAGCACTGTGCTTGTGCCAGCTGAGCAGCACACCCAGAATCAGCAGAGCCTGGGCCAGATAAACCTTGACACAGGAGGGAGTGGTGAGAGGCCCTTGGGGAGCAGGTTGGTGCTCCCCAGTCCTGTGCCTGGCTCACAGTCCTGGTACCAACAGACATCAGTTAGAAAGCTGCTCCAGCCCATGCTCCAGCAGTGTCCTGCAAGCTCCAGAAATGGCCTCAAGTGGCACAAAACCTTCCATAGCAGACTTCTTCATTGGTCCATATGGGAGCCTGGCTATGGGAGGGAGCTGTTGCCCTCTGCAGGGGGGAAGGATGCCCTCAGAAGCAAGCAGGGACAGGGAGGGGACATGCTCAGCCAAGTCTGCCAGCTGACACAGGCAGGGAATGGAAGCTGCTCCATCTCACCCAAAGGGCAGGATGCCACCAAACGCTGTGGGATCCCTGCCATGTGCTCCAGTGGAAGCAGAGATCTAGCTCCAGCCTGCAAACCACTGCACACATATTTGTAAACCATTGTGTACACAGCAGATAAATGCTTAATAATCATGATGACAAACAGACCTAAAACCCAGAAGCAGCTTCCCTCTGCATGGACTGCATCAGGAACAGGTTCCACTGAGCAAAAGCCTCTCTTTTCTTAGGGGAAAAAAGCCATCTAACCACAGCTGGCAGGGAACCAACAGCAAACCCAACCAATAAATAAAGCCCATGGCATGTTGGACCCCAGGACTTCACCTGCCAATCACCACCCTGGCATGTCCATGTTCACAGGCAAATGCAGACACTGCTGCATGTGAATCTCCAGGGCACAGGCATCAGGAGCCCTGACCACACCAAGGTACAAACATACACACACACCTTAGAGCCTCTGGCCACATTAGCAAAGAAACTAAACAGAGGGAGGTTAAACTCCCTGTTTACAGTGTCTGGCCAAGCTGGGGTCAGAGCTTGGGGCTCCTGACACCCAGAGGCACAATTAAACCATCAAGTGTTTCTACCCTCATCCCAGACTCCAGGTAGTTTCCAAGTTGGCATATGGTGGTGTAGCAAAGTCTTCTCATCTCCATCAGCATCTGCCTTACTGGAGCCCATCTACTCCTCAGGGATGAGAGGAGAGTTAGGCTGGTAGGAAAATACCTTTCCTATGCAAACCATGCATTCTGCTACTTCCCTCTCCAAATTACACAGTGTCACAGATCGTAAGCCCTCTAAACAGAGAGTCTTCAGTTGAGGAACAGGCCTCCATAAAGGCTGGGATTAAGGCCCTGCACATTAGAAAGGAAAGAGGGAGGAAAAATATGCTCCATTTAATTACCCAAGCCATAACAACATTTTACTATTTTACACACGATTCCTGACAAAAGTGGAAATGTTATTTTCCACGAGCATAGCTGCTGGTTCCACTGCAAATAAATAGTCCAGGGTGCTCACCACATGAGAGATGGAAGCCATGTGTTTCCATTAATGCTCTTGGCAGAGAAGCCCATGTAGATTTTGGACTGGAGATCAGGACTGGAACAGGAGAGCTGGGGTGGCCAACATACATCACAGCAGACTACATTTGGCCCAGGTCCATTTACGAGCTGGTCCAATACCCAGTTTGATCATCCTAATTATGAGCAGATTCCCAGCTCCCTCCCCCCCTTGCAGAGGTATCTTCAGCTTCACCCTTCTCTACCCCTCTCCAGCTGGTTGAAACCAGCAGGTGAATTGCAGTCCTTTGTTATTGCTGGGAGACAAAGTTTGGCCTCTTTCATTTTCCTTTTATTGCAGCTTCTTTTGTGTGGATTAAAATAATTGATATTGATAATATGATCTGCCCCCTGCCCCTGTTCCCAATTACTTGCACAGGCTGGGGATCCAGCATTATGGATATGACAGAAATGGTCTTAATTAGCCTTCTGGGCTACAGAACTCGTTCTGGTTTTGATTTGAAGTATTTGGGATTACGTAGCTGACTGTTGTGGGCTGGGGTCACTGGCAGAGCCAGCCAGGGGGTTCTGGGGGCTCCCTTGGAGGCAGCTTTTCCCCCACGGCTGCTGGGAGCCTGGCAGCACATGGAGCAGAGCCCTCATTCTGCCAGGCAAAAAGGAAGGGCAATTCATCACAGCCACCTTTGTGTTTGGGATTAAGAACGACAGCACTGAAGGGTCTTTGCATCCCAAGTTTTACTCAGAATGGGGCAGGAGGCTGATGGTCCAACAGAGTTAACTGAGCAGCAGCCTTGGTTAAAGGTCACCCTTGCATTCAGCAGGTGAAACCCCATTCAAAGTAAATGATAAGAACAACAGAAAAAAGGAGCATTAAAGCTGAAAAGGCAGATACAGCTTTCTAGACCTGCAAAATTCCAGTTGGCAACATGCAACCAGTTAACTCAGTCACAGAAGCAAAAACCAAAGGAGTCCTGGGAGCACCTGGGAAGTCCATTTCTGGATTTTATTTTTTTTTCCTGTTTTGGGGAGAGGAATTGCAGCCCTGTAACAGGACTGGTACTGCAGTCTTTGGCACTCATATGCAATTCTTGTCACACAGCAGTGGACAGGCAGAGGTCCTGTACACCATCCCTGTCCCCACTGCTCACTGTGCCTACCCTGCTACAAGGAGCTCACAGGCAACACCTTGGCACACGTTCTGCAGGCCAGGGGAGTCAGGCTCTGCCAGCTTTAACCGGAATGGGGAAATGGTTTCCAGACATGACGAAGGTCCGCTGAGAATGTCACCCCCAAGGTAGATCTCCAGGGGTTGAGAGCTCAGGCTGCCTGAAAATTACTGTGTGGCTGAGGCACAAAGAGGTACCAGGTCTGAGCAGCACAGGATGAGCCCCAGGCTGAGCCTTGGCAACCTCGTGCCAACAGAAGTGCTGCTCACCCGCTCCTTACACTGACAGGGATTAGAGACCAGAGGTGTTCAAATGCACTGTGCCATTTTCACTGGCTGTGATGTTACTCTGGAGAAGGGAATATTGCTTCAGCACCATCTCCTTCATTAAACCAGGGCCACTCGCCCAACAGCATCACTATACACAGCAACTTTTTTCACACTGTTTACACAAAATGCACATGCAAAAACATAAGTATGAAAAGAGAGGAAACTGAGCTCCCTCTCTCTGTAATCAAAGGGGAGACAAGACTCAGAGCCAGAATCCAAACCACAGCTCATAATCAGAGTGCAATGTAATCACTGAAACAGATGTCAAAGAGATAAAACCGTATAATTCTGAATTGCCAGCGATTAGTGCTCAGCATCTTAGAAGGCACCGAGATGCTCCACTTCCGTCTGCACACATCTGCCTTTTGGAAGCATACACAGAAAGCACCCAGCACAGTGCTAGGGAAAAGGCCTTTCACTCTGATGGTGAGGGGGGCGAAGGGGAGAAACTGGTCTTTTAGGACTGTGGTTGGGAAAAACAGCATCACTGAGCTGGCGCAGGGATGTTGGCTGCGCTGCCAGAGGGAGAAGGCTACGATAAGAAAGAAAACATGGAGAGGTGCCTGGCAGGAGAGAAATGGTGGGAGAATATTTTTCTAGCAAAGTGAAGCAGCCACAAGAAATCAGTTTTAATGTGGAGATTGCTCACCTCATAGTGATAATCCATGCAAGTTAACTCTCTCCAGCAGCGATCTCCTCGAATTTTAATCAGCCCCTTGGGGAAAAAAAAAAAGAAGACAAAAGCACCGTCACAAATATTTTATTTTACTTTATCTTGCACATGAAAGTATTATCTCAAGATTTTAAACTACAGAAGCACAGAGGCTGGAATGACCCCCCCGGAGACCCACCACATCTGCATCCCAGGCCCAGTCATTGTCTCCAAGGGAACATAACACAACGAGAGCTCCAACATGACTCCTTCCACTGCCTGTTTACTGAAAATTTGACACAGAATCTTTCTGTCTTTCTGGAATATGCCACATCACTTACAGGGTGGTGGAAGGTGGGTCTCTGCAGACTGGCTGAGCAGCCCAGTGCTCCCAGTCCTGACTTCCAGCACTGCTGGGTACAACCCAGGGAGGCACTGAGCATGGAGAAGCTGTAGGAAAAGGCTGAAAACCAGGCTCTGCTGCTGGGACATCTCTGTGGAACAGACTGAAAAGTTCCTTGCAGATCTAAACACGGCCGTGTTCACATTTTAAAACCCAGACCCAGTTCTCTCCCTCTGACAAAGCCACCTCTGCTGCCTATAGAAAAGGAAATAGAGACTCAGACTGGGATGGGACCCTGAAGCCTCCCCAGCCCTGAGCAGGATCCAGAGATGCAATCAAAGTAATTAGAGAAACAAAAGAGGAGAAGGGGAAGGAAGCTGACAGATCTAAACACAGATGAATGCTCTAATGACAGGTCTGCTCCACCTTAGGTTAGAGGTTGGCAATGAAATAAGCAGGTATCAGAGGTTGCTGTGCATTGATATTTCAGGGCAACAAGAGGGTGAAATTTCCAAATCAGTGGGTCCATTCCAGGGCTGGCAGTAATATTGGGATTAAATTTCTTTGCCTCAGTGATGAAGAGTCAAAAGGAATCAGTCGTCCACAGCAGGAAGGACACCTGGCCAGGGATGAGCCTGCTAGCAGGAAGCCTTGCAATCAAGCTGTGCCAGCCTGAAGGTATGCAGGTTCAGCCTGATGGCTTTGATGTATGGGGAAAGGTCCCTGATTAGGATCACAATATCCCAAATTGAGGAAAGCTTCACTAGTCAAAAGGCTGAACCAGCTCTATCATCTGCATACAATTAGGGGGTAGTTGCCTACCTCTGACATTGCCCCTAATTATAATGTTCCTGCCTTCCTCAGCAGAAAAACAGAGGGGAGGGAGTTTCTGTAAGGACTCATTGCAGGCTACACCAGCAGCATCCTGAGCTTCCCTGAGTTTGCAGCAGGGGAGGTTTTCAAGCAGAGTCCAGTGACCTTTCTGTGCTCAAACCTGAGAGCTCAGAGGAGGAGATCCCTACAGCACGTTCTGATCTATTGTTCTAATCCAAATCACTTAAAACTCTGCACTTGCAGCATTAACCAAAGTTTAGCAGGTCTGGGGCTCAAGAAAAATCCCAAATTCCAGGAACTTAAAGATTTTCCAAAAAAACCTGCCCAGACCTAATGAGTAAATATGCAGAAAGATCCAGTTCCCAAGGCTGTATGGGAGGCTGTACGAGGTCTGAAAGCCCAGGGCTGTTGAGCTTGGAGAAGGGAGGACAGAGTCTGCTAAGTCCTGACTGACACAGAAGGGGTCACCTGGGAATGATCACTGACCCTTTCTCCTGCCATAATCTGATGGAAGGCACGGGGAGCTGGTTTAGAACTGAACCAAAGATCTACTTTTCAATAGAGCAAATAATTTACTTTATGGGAGCCGGAAGTACAAATGGGTTCAAAAGAAATTAGAGACATTGCCAGGCTCAGGGTGACTTCTGAACACATCCTCCTTCCAGGAAAGTCCCTAAACCACTTGACTGCCAGGAGCTGCCACCAAAAGATCGCTTTATATTCCTTCCCCAGCATCTGCTAATGGCTGCAATTAGAGACAACATAAAAAGTTAGTTGGACCTTGGGCTTAACCAAACATAGACTTTCTTAAGCAAAGATCCACAAAAGCAGTAACAAGCTTACTTGGCAGGTAAATTACTAGGAAATAAGCTTCTTTCATGGTCTGAGCCTTAAGGATACCAGATGAAGTTTAGACATGTATGTCTTTGTGACCCCACTAGTGTGCAGTAGAGCTATTTGCAGCCTTAAATTATACCTGTTGTCAGGCACCTTGCTGAGCTGAAGCAGATTTCACCCATCTGCTGTTCCAGATAAGTTTTTTATTTATTTTTTTCCTTAGTAATAAAAAAATGAAATCTTTTTTCATTCCAGTACTAGCTGATGAGGACAGTAAACAGAAACTATTAAACAATTTCAAAATCCATTAATCCAGACAATTTACATCCAGTAATTTTTAGCCTAGAATTAACCTGGAAAACCCTACAGATTTAAGGCAGTAAAAGCCCAAACTCCTCATGGCACATCTCACAGCACAGGATGAAACTGCCCCCCTGGACAGGGCCATTTGTACACAATATCATCCTGTGGCCAACAAAGAAAACACCAGATAAGGCAGCAGGGTCCCCATGAGCTCTTGGCAGCAACTACGAGCTGCAGGAAAATCATCACCTGATGGAGGCAAATAGTAGAGACTCAATGGAGCAAATCAACGCCATGGGAACCAGCAAGGAGGAACAAGGAGATGATGTAAGGGCTAATTGGTATTTTACAGAAGTGATTGATAAGGAAGATAGCAATAAGGCAAAGGTTGCTATGGTGTGTGATGGTGCTCTGCACAACCAAGGACCAGGACCAAGGAACAGAGCAAGGAAGGGTACCAAAGCAGCCAGGTGCCCATTCTGTCCCCAGTGGGTGGGCAGCCTGTACCATGCTGGTGCCCAGCACGTCCCCCATGGCCTTCAGACCCATAAAACTCCCCGAGAACTACAGTGAGGTCTGAGCACTGGCCCACCCAGCTGCCTCCAGAGGGAAGAGGCACCTTCAGACCTCAGACATGCTGTCATCTCATGCAATTTGCAATGGGAACAGCTGAAGTTGGCTCCACACACGGCTGAGATGGTTCCACACTGGGAGCTCAGACCTAGAACTACCCTGGCCTGGAAGGTATCCATCTCATCCCCATGATGAAGGGGACACCCCCCACCCAGCAACCACACCACCACCAAAAAAGCCCTGAGCAGAGCTGGTCCATAAAGGCACAGAGCAGAGTAACACGGTCCAAGAGGGAACACGAGGTGGGTACCAAGGGCTGCTCTGCGGGTTAGCTCCCGCAGATCCCATCTCTCTCTTCCCCATCACTCTGCGAGGGCTGGGGCAGCAGAGGCAGGGACAAGACAGACTTGCTGTCAACAGTCAGGGCTTCATCTCCGACCCCCCCGAATCATGCACAGCTTGCTCTGCCCCTCCAACCTTTTCTAAGATTACAGGATGCATTGATAGCATCTCACAGGATGTGCCGCAGCCGGCAGCGCTGTCAGTGGCAGGACAGCCGCTAGGAAAGGCTCTGTGCAAGAATGCTGGAATATTAAAAAAGGACAGCTATCTTGATGACCTTCCCTCCTGCCTTGCCCAAGCTGTTATCAAACTCTATTATGCAGCAGGGATAATTAAAACAAGTATATGATAGAAAAGCACCACATTGAAAATCAAAAATCTTTCCTGCGATGAGTCACTAAGGGAGTTAATCACATTTTGTTTACTATAAAGCTTTCAAACAGGAAAGTCACTTCAAGCTCTTAACATAAAATCTGTTTTTCAGCATAGAAAACTCCCACTCTCATAATCAGGACGTGTATCAAAATCTTCTTTCCCCTGCTGCTGTCTTCAAGTCCACTTCCACTCCCACACTGGTATGTGAGTTTTCCACTTTTCAGATTAAGCTGGACCAAGAAATAAGAGCGTGTAGTGCACAAAAACCTGCCTGCTCTGCAGCCTCATCTGCTGAGGAGGAGCATGGAAGAGGATAAGACCTGGTGGCTGTGGGGAGCTGTGGATCCCTGGGTATGGACACATCCAGGACAAGCTCTGACACACCTTACTGCTCTGTGCTCAGGTGGACTCCTGTTTTTACACACACTCCTCTAATTCTTTGCCTTCTGCTGACAGTTTTGGAAGTCAGCTCCTGTTCTTTGGAAGATGCAAACTTAGTTTGAGAAAGGGTGTCCAGGTCCAAGTGAGCAGAAGAGGACGGAAGTGGGGGTCCCCACATCTGCTGGATTCCTCAGTCTGCTAACAATTCCCAATCCATTTTCAAGACTTTTCTGTGTGTATGAAACTGGTGCAACCTCCACATCTGCAGCAGATTATGCTGCCATACCACAGATCAAAGCCCACAGAAAAACCCCCATCCCCTGCTTGCAGACAAGCAGAGGCCAGTGCATCTCGGATGTACTTCAACTGTCCTCTCTTTGGACGAGGAAAGGACCTGCAAGGGACCAGAAGGAAGCCAGAGAAAACATGCATGGGACAACCCCGTGAGGCTGCAGCAGACCTGGAAGACCCTCCCCTCACTTGGACATAAGCTACAAACATCTTGCAAGGGGTATTTTGGGGGCAAATATTAAGTAGAGTTTAAGAGGTAAAAAATATGCATAAATTAGATGGAAAACAAGGAAAGACAATTTAGAAACACTTTGGAGAGCAGGGCTCGCAACCCTGAGATGACATTTCTAACTGCTCCTGTCCTGCAGTGCACAGCAGTCAGGTCTCACCTCCAGCCACCTCCTGGTAGCTCACGCAGGAGGAAAGGAGGGAAAGGCACCAGCCCCTCTCTAGGTTCCACTGCCACGCAGCTTTTAGTTTTAAACACGTGATTGAAACCAAGCTCCACAGATCAGCCTTAGGTGGAACAAACTTAAGGACAAACCTGGTGTTTTGCTGTGTTAAGGCTGTGTCAGGAAGCAACACCCAATTTACAGGAAAACCAGGATGGAGATGTTTTAACAAAGGACTTTTTCGTTACTTTTGGGGAGCGTTAAGAGCACAATCTGCCTGATACCTTCAAAGTCCAAGAACATATAATGTCATTTAGAACATCAAGGTCCCTTCCAGCCCAAACCATTCTATGATTCAGCAGCTACCACAAACCTGTTGTACCAGCCTCCAGTTTTATCATTCTTTATCTCACCTGTACATCTCTCTAGTTTTTGTAAAGGATAAGTTCAAGGCTCAGGAAGAATATTTTAAAAAGCAACACCTGCAGAGCCCTCTTCATATTTTCAAGTGCTTGGTGTTCTCCATGACAAGCCTGGTCTCCTTCCAGCCCTCCCAATTTTAGTCTGTCCCTCTGGTGTTCAAGCATCTCTAGGTACCACATGTTTTCTGATACATCAGAATTGACTTGTTAGCTCAGTGCTAATTAATGCTGTCCCCAGTCTGATGGCCTCCTCTGCCAGCTCCAGCTACTGCTGTTGAAAGAAGTTGTTTTCATTTATATATATATTTTTCTGTTATTCCAGCTTGGAATAATGCTCCTAATATTGTCGTGTGGCAACGCAATCATTTGGGAAACATGGAAAAGATGCACTAGAGGAAGCTCAGTGCACTAACTTTTTTTCTAAATTCCAAAATTATTAAAAAAAAAAAAGGAAAAAAACTTCAAGTTTACAAATTTAGGAAGTTTACTCCTAGTTTTGAGCTAGCAGAGCATTAGCAAAATACATGAATCCTGCATTTATTTTGACATAAAGATTGAAAACTAATGGGCAGGAAATAGTAATTTTTTTAAACATTTTTTAATTTTCCCCTTCTATGATCCACTCTAATCATTAGATACAACTGAAAAGTGTGTGTATGTGTTGGGGAGGGACAGGGAAATGGCTTTTCAAGTTTTCTCTTCCCCATGATGAAGGCAAAGGCATGCTCACATCCCCAGGAAAAAAACCAAGCACCCCCAGGAAGACCAGCTCTGTTTGCATGTGGGGGGTGGGCAAAGGGACTTTCAAAGCCTTGCATATCAGAAGGGAAAGGTATTCAGCAATACAAATTAAATATAAGCTAAGGGGAAGGAAACAGGTGGCTAAGTGAACCAGCAATTGCCCTTTCACCTCTGTGGCCTTGCTTTGAATCTAGCTCTAACCAGAATTATTAAATTCATACTGATGGGATGGTAGCTACAAAGGGTTTGATCATTCTGGCCGAGCTCGTGGCAGCCAGACTGTGCAGACCAGCCCCTGCCAGGAATAAGGAAGCCTGGCCTGGGGAAGGGGAAAGTTGAGATCTTTGTCATATTAATTTACAGCTGACTGCAGCTCCAGGCCATTCTGCACACTAAGAAATCTCCTCACGCTGCTGTCTGCATGAGAACTATAAAATGTTCACTCTGGATTGAATTAGCATCCCAGAATGAAATATGTGCTCAATACCTTCTCCCCTGCTAAGTTTGCTCCCTTTAGGGCATGGCTGAGGAGTACAGGGGAGGCTGGAGATGAGGCACCTGCTTGGACTTCGGAAACACCGACCTCCAGGGCTCCCAGGCTCTCACAATGAAGGTGCATTAAACTCAGCAGCATTTTTCACAGGGCAAGGAAAATCACGTTTAGGACTCCCTTTTTTTTTTTTTTTTTTTTTTAATGGTATTCAATAAAATGCCTGGTTTGAATCACCAGAGCTGCTCTGCTGTCCTCTCTCAGCCCCCGTGAGCCTTCCTCCACCAGCCCTGCCTCCGTGCATTCCCCTCATGTACAAACAGCATTTCCCAACCTCAGCCCTGGGTGACTTTTGTCACTCTACTCTCATTTTATTCGTTGGCTACAGATAAGATATTGGTTGTGTGGAACAAGACCCTATTTTGCCTCCAGCATCATCATTAACTCTGACTGTTACTACAGTTTTAAAGGAAAGATGCTCACACAGTCACTTGGGCAGATCCACAAGCAAACCAGAGGGGAAAAAAAAATAAATTTTATATATATATATATATTTTATATATATATATATATTTTTTTCCCAGCCAATTCTTGGCAAAACCCACATTGCAAAAATTCATCCTCCTGCCTGCCTGCTGCAGGGCTCAACCCAGCCAGCAAAGCACCCAACCAGTCCGGTTTATAACTTAGTTGATTTGCTGAAAACCAGCTATTTATGACTAATAAATTCTCTTTCAAATGCAGTAGATTGTTGAATACATTTGCAAGGTTTGCCAACTGGCGGCCAGGGACTTCAGGGGTGGAAATCAAAATCACCCCTTCACTCCTGCTGAATCAATCCCAGTCTCACTTGGTTGGGTAACCTCACATGCCCCCTTTCTCTCCCCATCATTGAAAGAGTATCCAACAAAAGCGATTTCAGGGGAAATTAAGCCATAGAGAGCAAGTTTACCAACAGCTTTCGATTGCTGCATTTCATGAGTTTGATTAAATCATGGCAGAGATCCCAAATCCAAGGCCATGGAACGTGGTGGCACAGGGAATGTAATGAGACTGGAAAGCAGAACCAAGAGGGATGTGAGCTGTGCAGCTGTGTCCTCCAAATGCTCCTCAATCCTCAGGTGTAGGGTACTGAAATCTGAATTTGCAGCGTGGCACTTTCTCAAATCAAAGAGAGGATGAATGTGTGAAGGGAATGGGTCCCTGCTTTCCTACTGCATGTTTTCAGTGAGAGGAGAATATCTGGACACTGCTCCTTTTTATTGTCTCATGCCTAGCTCTTGCCATCAGGATTAAGCAGAACACTGAGCTGTGAGGGCTGCCTGGTCCCTCCCACCCCTGGAAGAGGCTACATAGGTGAAACCTCACCCTGGGTGCCCAGGACCTGCCCTAGACCTTCTAGATCCACAGAAGGCTCAGAGCATGGGAACCACATGGGTCTGTCCCAGGAGAGTTGGGGAGGACCCCTTCTACCTTGCCCACATCCCAGCCACCATGGACAATGAGAACCACAGAAACCCATCTCCAGTCTCTCCTCAGAGTGCTTTACCCACTGCGCAATCCAAGGCTGCCATCCCACCTGGATGCAGCTCAGCCACCCCAATGGAGATATGGGGGAACAACCTGAGGGGAAGGTCTTTGTGGGTCTCAGTGGCACCTCCAGCTTCCCCAGGTCTCCTCCTAAGCGCTCATCCTGTCTTTGCCCTACACAGATGGGCACCAGTAACACCTTTGCCCTCCAGCTTCACTTCATGCTTCTCTTTCCTTTCTTCCTGCATTCACTCTCCTTTCAACTGCCTTTCTGATTAGCTGATCCCCTTCTAATTAAAGCTGCTTATGTCCAAAAAAAACCTACAACATTGCTCTAGCTCCCTTTCCTCCCCCTGGAGTCCATCAGTCCCACTTGCATCCCTGAGCCCCTTCCCAAAAGATCAAGCCCAGCCACAAATACCCATTCAGGAGCCACCACGGACGCACCCGCACAAATTCCGTATGGATTTTACACTTGGTGTAAGGAACAAAACATCCCCAAAGGAAGGAAAACTCTTCCCTTATTTACTCGATGCCAACAAACATGATTCATGGACCCGGGGGTGATCCACCACCCGTGGCCTCGGACTGGAGCAGGATCCTGTCTGCACACCCCGAGCCAGGCTGGGAGGGAGGGAAGGGCTGGACTGACTCCCCCACACCAAGTCCTTCCTTTTCAGCCCAGGCAGGTTGCTCTGCCCAACTGTACCCGTCAGGCTGCTGCACTCTGGTGATTCAAAATGAAAAAAAAAAAGAGCCTAAATAATTAAAATGTCATTCAAGCTCTAAGCCGATATGAGTCACTGTTACAAAAAATATCTTTAAAATTCTTTCAGGAGTGGGGGATAATTATATTCCTCCCTATCTATTGATTTTTCTCTACAATGCAGATGTCAGATTTTCCACGGGTTTTTTCTTTTTTTTTTTTCTCTTTTTTTTTTCTTCTTCTTTTTTTTCTTTTTCTTTTTTCCCCTGGAGTGAGTGTCAAGGAGGAACAAAGCACTCTTTGAGACTTTTTCAGCCCAAAATTAATTCTGAAAAAAATGGTACAGACAGGCCAATAGCACGGGAAGCTGAGAAAAGCCTGGTGACTCAGGCTCTGTCTGCAAAACCCCTATTGATCCCAGCTCTGGAGAGAAGGGTGGGGTAGGGGGCACCAGCATTATACATTTAAAGCCAATTTAAAGACCTTCTTTTTGTGTCTCCGCAATACAAAAAGATAGGTAAATAAGAAAAAAAAGTAAATCTTAATGACAGGCAATCCTAAAGTCTAGATTTTAATTTTTCTCACAATGTGGACAGGAAACACTCCCAAAGAAAATCCCAAATGGTGCCTTCCCGCTCTCAGCCACCCACCAGCCTCAGACATCCCCAGAAAAAGGGGTTTCAACATCTTCCGAAAGCCAAATATATACCGGTGTATTTTGAAGACAAACCAGCTGTCATTGAGACCTCAAGTTCAAGGAAAAGGAAGGATCTTTACAAAGTTAAAATTAAAAAGTCGCTCAAGGGCTGCAGGAGAGGGCTGTGAGGGGCCGGAGGGCTGGGCTGCTCCCGCCTCACACCGACCCTGGCACTCAAACCTGAGGGACCAGACATGATGTCTTTAGACCACAACAGAAATACTAAAGCACTTCAAGTTTTCCTGCTCACATGCACCAGGCCACCCAGCCTGCTCACCTGCTCCAGCTTGTTTGTGCATTTGAAAGGATGAATCTTGAATAGCTTCTGGATTTTACTGCTGCCTCAATAATGAGTATCATGCTCAAAAGCTGCACTCACCAGGGGAAGGGTGCTTGGTGGGTGTGACACTACAGCAGCAAACATAGCTAGTGCCACAGTCCTTAAAAACTGCCTCTGAGCTCCACAACATTGTTTTATGCCTTTTTTTTTTCCAATACAGATCATAGCAGAACAATATTTCATTCCCAAGGCCAGCAAGGGCTCTAGCTTTTCGAAAATTCAATACATTTTCTATGGTCCTTTTCTGCCTCAAGGCTCATGTTATGGCCATCAACATTGTTTCCATAGTTGTAAATATTTGCATAATTCATGAGCCCAAATCTGCAGAGTGCTCTGGCACAGGGTTTGCCATGAATTGTGCTGATGGCAGAGGCTGGATTTGGGCCAGACCTACCCAAACTCTCCACGTGAAGCCCCATCTCCCACCAGGTTCCAGCTCTGCAGTGCAGAAGGATGAGCTGCACGGTGGGTGTTGCACAGGGGTGTCTTATTCCTTTCTTCTGGAAATGCCACACAGGAAAGATGTGATGCAGGTATTAGGCTTTTTGGAAACTTTTGTCTACAATGCTGACAGTAGCAAACTAAAGGCTTTAAGAAGAGCTGTACCTGATGTTCATACAAAGCTCTCATTAAATGAGCACACAGTAATTCAGTTCTCCTGCTTCTTCAATTGAAAGAGAGAAATAATGGGCTAGAATACCCCTGCCTTAGCCAGGGAATGACAAGCTTATGCTCACCAGATGACACTGCTGTTTAAACAGCTTTCTCCTCTGCCTGCTGCATCATTTCAGAGCCCTCAGTCAGTCCCCTTCATATTCAAGCCTTTGCCAAGAGGATGTGACTTCTCCATCATCCCGAGAATGTTACTTCTGGACGAATATAAGCAGGTTATAAAACAAGGCTTGAGATTCTGAGGTCGTTGTAACAACCCAAGCTCAGGTGAACAAACCCTACCTGCCTCACAGGACAACTCCTACCTCCCAGAAGAGGTGAACACCTCAATGCTGCTGCAACGGACACAGGTTTGTCCAGGATGAAAGCTGGAGGCACCAAACACAACTGCAAAGCACCTCAACTCCACACCTGGAAAACACTTTTCAGAAGTCATCGGTGTTGATTTTTGGTTTGCTTGTTGCTGTTTTCCCCCCCAGCTGTCAGAAAGACCCTTTGAGAAGCCACCATGACTGCACCAGCATCTGATTGACTTTGAAGCCAGCGCTGCAAGGAGTGGGTGAAAGGGATTTTGAGAAGTCCTTGGCATCAGCAGCTCCCTGCCTTTTACAGCCACCGAAGGAACAACAAGTCTTCCTGCCAAGGGCTATTACTAGACAAATGGAGAGAGATCAGAGGCACAAAGGAGGTTGCTAAGGAGTCAAGTGTGGGATCCCTGCAGAGAGGAGGAGGGCTGCAGCTGGGACGGCAAAGGTCAGAACATTGCAGACATCATTTTCCAAAAATTCCCATGAAGCCCCGGCGCGGGAGTCGGGAGCCTGGCCCCGCCGCGCTCGCCTATGAATAATGAGAAAGCCATAAAAGAAAGCTCCCTTTCTTCCCTCCTACCCACGCTAATGTAATAAAACAAATTAGAATAATTATTCTCAATTTCAGAGCCATAATGCCCAGGATCAGGGCACGCTTGTCACCGAAATGACAACTACATCCGTTTGATTCTTCTTTTTACATTTACAGAGATTGCCTACATTCCAACTTTTACTTCATTACATCTAATGCAATTTTACTCCAGGCATCCAGATTCTGTTTGCTTCAAAGTCTTCATGATTTTTGCCAGAAAGTTCATCTCCCTTATTAGCTAATCACATCCCCACCCTTTCCAGTAACCTTTAAAATGCCACCCACGTTATGACACTTTCAACAGAATCCAAGCAAAAACAAAACAAGAAAAATGAAGTTTCACGTGACCCACTAGCTTCTAAAATAATTTGCTGGAGTTGGGCAAAATAAGCATTTTTTTCTAATAGTAAAGAAAATTAAAAATAATTTAAAAGACATTAAATATCTAGTGATGTACAAGTAATCTGGAAATAACTGATCCTTCCTCTGTGAACACACATCTCTGTGTGAAAGATGGGCAACATCTTCCAGGAAACAATGGTGAAAACTTAGTGGAAGAATTTATTGCTAATTTTTATAAATATTTTTGCATTATTTCTTTCCCAAGACTACCACTTTAAATGATCTTTTTTTTTTCTCCTGTAAAAGAGGGAATATATCTTTCCTGTAGACTTGAAACACCAGAGGATTTAAATTATTTTTCTAAGTCTGCCTGCCAAAAAATGCTCTCAGGCTGCTTCATTCTGCAGTGGCTTCTTCCAAGGATGTACTTGAACAGCTTGGAGAGGCAGAGCTCAGACTTGGGGAGGGGGGGAAACAGGTCAGTCTGTAATTCAGACTTGGGGAGGGGGGGAAACAGGTCAGTCTGTAATTCAGAAAGGGAAATCTGGAAAGTGAAAAAAAAAAAATAAAGAGAAATTCTGTTTACAAGAAGTAAACCAAGGGGAGGGACTGCCAGGTCACAAAATGCAGCTTGAAAAAGATGCACTTGAGTTTCCCTCTGGACCTTCAGCACAATGCACCCTGCAAAAGGAGGAGTGAGGGAGCAACCCCTGGAAAGAGCTCTCCAATAGATGAAGGTAAAGAGGAGAAGAAACCCTCTTTCCTGGGTGACCCCGGGCTCCTGGTGGGCAACCAGCCTTGAGTAGGGTCCCTGCAACAGCTTTAAGGGCATCACACAAGGAAGATGTCAAGGACACTGCACACACAGAAGATGATTACAATATTATTGTGTAAAAATATATATTATTATGTTATTACAAAACACACATATGAAAGGAACTAATTCTTGAGGCAAACATGAGGCTTAGGCTTAAGCTGCCCAAGCTGGGGCCAGGGAGTGGAGCCTGCAGGGCATGGACCCATCTGCACCCAGACCCCGCCGAGTCCTCCCAACACCTGCATCAGCCAGTGATAGATTGGCAGCTTTAAATCTGAATTTCCTTGCTTTGGGCACTTTTAAATTAAAGTGGTAATGTGCTTTAAATCCTGTTTCCCTGGTTTTTCACTACACTCTTCAATCCTTTCCTCCAGAAACTAATCAAGATGTCTCAGACTCACTTATAGTCTCTGCCCCAGCCACCTTCCCTAGTAACTTATTCCATATGTCTGTGATCCTTTGCAAGACACAGCTCCACCTTAATTCCCTATTTATTTCCAGTTTCCCAACGTGCTGTTACACCCCTGGCACTTGAATCCCTCCCTCCTCCCCATTGCATCTCCAGTTGAGATAATTATTTGTACAGAACATCACATCATCAAGCTGGCAAACATTACCTGCCTAGTCTTTGACTACCATCCACATTTCAGTATTGCAATCCATCCTGAGCAGAAGGAATTGCTTATTTGAAACCCTTCAGAAATTACCACCTCTCCATTAACAGTCCAAGCAAGCTGTGTTGCATGTCCACAGCCTCACTTGTATCTATGTGTCTATGCTGCCATGAAAAGGAGATGAGCAGGTTTGCAGAAACAAGAAAGTGGAAACCTCAGATCACTGAAACTTCTTCATCACCATTGCTGACATGTTCCCATGGACACCTCCCTTGCTCCAAGCATGTGTCAGGTTGGGATCCATGTTACCAGCACAGCCATCATGAGCCCCTGGCTGTGTGTAACACAGGGAACTGCCAGGCTCCAGATCCACGTCTCACAAAAAGAAAGGCTAGGAGGGAAGAGGCACAGGAGAAAGCTTTAAATGGAGTTGATGAAAAGCCATGTACATGGAAGCTCACCATCAATGCTGGGCACTTCCAGAGGGACCACTAAAAACCAGCAGCATCATGGCCACAGGCCACCTGCAAGCAGGAAGCATTTCTTGTTGCTCTGGTGCAAGAAATCTCAATCTCAGCTCTTGCTTCTTGTTGTCCTTGAGTCCAACCTCACCTAAAGGCATTTTGTGTGCCTCACATTTTCCAGGAGGAACACCAGCCACTTAGGGCTGAGGCTGGCTGCAGGGCTCAACAGGATGAACCTTGTCTGAGTTCTTCCCCAGATCTCGTCAAATCACATTCCTGTACTTCTTTCCCCTTCCACGTGTTTTTTCAGTTACTAAGTTACTATAGTTACCCACACAGGTGTTGATGAAAATCAAGCTCTAACCTTTCTGAGGAAGTATCTATGTAACGTTTCTGAGACACTCAACTAATGAAGAAACAGCAACTGAATCTTATGGTTTATGTGTGCAATCACTAGGGACCTTCAGGATCCATAGAGCTACTATGAAGTTTCAGCAACATGATGTGAGCACCCCAGCAGCTCCCTGCCACTGCCCAGCCTGCCCCCAGCCCAAGCTGGGCAGGTATTTGGACTCTCCCAGCACACTGTTTTCACCTGTGGCAGGTAATTGCACAGCAGATATGAACTTGACAAACCTGCCATCTACTTTCAAATCTTTTGCAAAGAAAAAAAAAAGAAGGGGAAAAACATTTGCTGAATGGGGTACCAGTGCTGCACAGGATCCCAGCCCTGGTAATTCAACCAGAATTTCTCCTGTCCTGATTTGAGCCAGGATGAAACCTGAATCAGTAAAAGGAAAATTGGTTTCATCCTGGCTCAAATCAGGACATCTCCCCAACAGCACAGCCCAGACAACGCTGGTGAGACTTGGCTTTGACAAGCCATGAGATGCAGGGGAGATGCTGCTCCAGTGAGCTGGGAAAGCACAGCTACTCCTCCAACAAGTCCCATTACTGAGGATCAGGTGATTAAAATAAATAAATAAATAAATAAAATCTGTGGTTTGGCTAAAAGGCTTCCAGGAGCTGAGACCTCCCCCCAGGAACCCCAGCCTGCAGTGAGGGACTTGGAGAAGAAGCTGACCCAGAGTGGGGAGCTGGGCCAGTAGCACTCAGACAGCTCCACTGTCCTTAAACCCTTCAAACACACCGAGTCCAACAATAGCTCCACAGGGAACGGAGCAGCTGGAAACTGCTGAAAAATATGTATCTAGTTGAGAGAGGGCTGAGGCTTTGAGAGAGCAGCATGGATGGCTCTCCAGGTAGCTGCAGATATCAACACACCTCACTACCACCAGGCAACATGGCCAAGCAAAGTGCTGCTCCCTCCAACAAGTCACCACTGGTTTGGGTGACATTCTTGGTTAACCTGACAGGCTGAGCACACACTTTTTCTTACCTATCCCCTTGATTCTCCTGGAAACACAAACCAATGCTTTGCAACTCCCAAGCTTCAAGAGATCGGAGTGACAAAGAGTTGCAAGCAAAATGACAAAGACACCAAGTCACCGAGCACTTCTGAGACAAATCAATCCCATAAATGTCTGTTTGCATCACTTATTTCCTAACAAGCTGCTCACTCACACAAAGGGACCACTATTCTGTTGCCTCTGCATGTTCCTAAGAAGCATTTGTCTTTACATCCTGCACTAATGGATCATTAGGAACATCAAACATATAGATTGAATCACATAATTATGCCTCTTAACAAGTCAGCAATATTTGAGCTCAGCCCAGCACTTGCTGCCAATCAAACCCCAGATGCAGAGCCTGCCTGTGCTGCTCACTCCTGAAAGTTCACGGCCTGGATGGTTGTAACTCTCATCTGCTGGATCTCCCCTAAAAAAGCCCAGGTTGGTGTGCTCTGTGGAGATGGACAGCAACAACCTTCTGTACAGTCAGGTTTATTTTGTACTGAGCAGCTGCTGGGCTTGATCATCTGCTCCTTCACAGACTGATACAAGAGGAGCTGCAACAGGAGTCAGCACATCAGCACTTCTTTTGGTAGGAATTCCTAGTGCTCCAGTGTGAAGTCTCTGATTGCTAGAGCTCCACATGGAAAAAATTCCCAAATATCCTATGTTGAATGAGAAAAAAAATAAAGGGGGAGGGGTGGGGGGGGCTGACAGGCAAAATCTGCCCCCATGGACTGTTCATGATAGAGGAACCAACTGCAGAAGAGAGGAGAGCTATGGGGAAGGAAACTGGATTCTTCACTGAGAGCCACTGCATTGCAAAGAAAGACAAGGTGGCCATCTAAGGTGCACTTCAAACCACAGCAGGCATTGCTCACCTGACACCCAGCACAAGGGGAGAAAAACCAAGCTGACCTGAGGGAACGCTGTGTGCTCGGAGGATGGCACCTTCCACGGGAAGCCTCACCCCAACCAGCTACAACAGACCCTGGAGAACCGTGGGGGAAAGGCAAACTTTCTTTCTGTCTAAGACACAATGACCACCAATCCCTCTCCTCGGAAAATCTTCCTTCTGGACGCATACTTCAGCTCCTGACCCAAACAGGAAAGAAATCAAAGATGACCTGGGAGCAGGTGCTCTGGGAGGATATTTCGGTTTCACGCATTAAAATCCCTTCCCGGTGCCTGCAAGCGTCATTACCCAGCTGAGAAGGAAACATACACGTGTTTGGGCCCCAAGAACATTAAAGATACCATCAATCACCCATTTCCATGTGCTTGTATAGATCCCCATTTAATGACCTTTCCATGCTTTCCTCTCCCATGCCTGTTACTTATATATCAGTAGCCCAGACAGACAAGGGACTCCAGGGGCAGCATCTCTTCTGCAGAGGCTCTCCCTAAAATAACAGGAGAGTTATGGCCCTCCAGATAAAACCCAGGAGCAGCATAGAGATAACAGTAACAAAGATGTTCTGTGAGCACCATTTTCCTTTATATCCAGCTTGTCCCATAATTCAGAATATATATTACAAGTTAGCAGGAAGAGAGCAAAGCTCAGAGCCAGACTCCCATTTTAAAAGGAAAGGTGGATACAAACCTGGTGATCACGTAACTTATTAAGAAAATGAGCTGTGTTTCCCTACACTTGTTGTCATGGATTGTTTGATCCTTTCTATAATCAGCATCACACTGAGAAGAAATATTTCAGAAGCTGAGAAGCCTCAAGACTACAGGAATCAGCCTCCAACCATCAGGGACAAAGGGGAAAACCCCAATTTTTCTGCTCTTTTGAGGTGAATTTGCTGAACTGTGGTGGGCTGGGAAGCCTCCCTTTGATGCTGCAAGCACACAGCACCCATTTTCCAAGGATACCTACTGTGATAACACGTTCTCCACAAAGTTGCCGTGAAAACAGGTAACTCAAAAGGTAATACATAAGAAGTCTGTCTTTAACTTATTTCACATTTAAGATGAGGATGATAATTAAGAGCTTACTGAGCTTGACTACAGGTTCCAGCACTCCAGGAGCTGGAGTGAGAGAAGGATTTTTGAGCAAACGGACACAGGAATGTCCCATCCACCCATAATCTCTTTCTACAGTGATGAACCTTAGCTTAAAATTTTGGGATATTTTGAGATGGCCAAAACCTAGATCCAGGTGACAGGATAATGCCCCTGGTACACCTTTGACAAAGGTGTGTCAGTTCTTGTTGCATTCTTTTACAAGCTGCTTGGGAATTTCCACTGGCCCTGGGACAGTATCACAGCAATTGTTCTCTTCAAAAACACAGAGCAGAGAATGACATGTCAGTGAAGCACACAAACAAAAAATAACTCAGGGTAAAGCTCCTGGTTCCTGGAAAATACCCACTGGATTCCCAACCATCTTTGAAGAAGTCACAATACCCAGGTCTCAGACTTCACTGTTATTCCTTTCCAAGAGCCAATCCCAAGAGCAGCATCAACACAGAGATTCTTACCCCAATGTTTGTCCTCCTTCAACCAAGCACCAATAATAAATTGAAAGACACTGCAAACCAGAGCATGAAGCTTTTCCTGCTCCTTCCCTGCAGCCAGAAAAATCCCTACACCAGAGGACTCCAACGTGTTGGATCAGGGGCAGGTTTTCTGCTAGGATGAGATCCTCCTTCTGCTGTCACCTCCAAAATATAAAGTCCCACTTACCGCTCCCAGCATGATCCTGAAGATCAGCCACCGGAAGCCCCAGATGACGATGGTGGAAGGAGGAGTGTGGCGGGGCAGGCGGGAGAGGGTCCAGAGAGGGCAGAGGAATATCCCCAGGAACCCTGTTTCCAGCAGCTGTGATTCCCATCCTGTAGTGCCAAGGTGTAAGAAACGAAAAAAGAAAATAGTTATTGGACAAGACCTGCGAGTTATCCCTTCACAGATGTTAAACATGCAAGAAGTAAAAAAAAATAAACAACCCCGTAATGTTTTTTAAGTTTAAGTTGGGCAACTCTGTCCTAATGCACACACCACACTGGGAATTCACTTATTTTAAGCTACAGTGTGAATGACATGGTGCATTGGGTTGTGTTGGTCTTCTCCAAGCATGCTCACCAACACTTTTGTTGTTTACATCATTATTTTGTGCAGTGTGAAGACAAAGTAGATATAAGAACTTTTATGAAACAAAGGAGAAAGCTAACTCAGTGCCCTGGGAATTGGCAAGGTGGCTCAGGCACACAACTCATCAGTGCCACTACTGCAATCTGACCCAGCCCTTGCCAAAGGTCCCACTGATTTAAATGGATTTGTAAAAAAATGGGACAGTCTTTCGCTAGTATTTAAACCACATTAAGTCTTATTCACCATCAACAATAACGTGCATCCAGAAGCTTTGAATCTCAAAGAAAAATCCTAAGGAAAAAGATCCAAATGATCCATCAAGCCAGTTTTACACATTGCTGGATCTGGCAAAATTAGTCTAGCCTGAATACCAGTAGAGCTGAGATCAAAACACAGCCTGGAAACCACACAGGGAGCCTGTTACCTGCGACAGGGGATGCTTTGGAAAAGACAGACTATAACCTACTTCAGCCAATTCAGCATTTTGCATTTTCTTTTTCCAGCACAGCAGAGAGTATAAATATTGAAATGATGATGCTGGAAGAGCCAGAGCCAGCAGCTCTGTTTTGACAGGTGAAGTCCAATCTTCACTCTGCTTTTAAGTAACAATATATTGGTTCCAGAAATTAATTATTCCAGCTTTGTCCTACCTCTAATTACACACACTTCATTTCTGTGTGATGTGACTGCACTTGGAAGCCACTGAAAAAAAAAAAAAAAAGGACATTCAATGGCACACTAGTGGGGACAATTCCTGAAAATTCAGCAACCTTGTGGAGGCCATTAGAGATGCTGGCATTCCAATCTACATGTCTACGTAAATGAACCCAGACAGAGCTCATGGGCCACTTGTAGCCATGTTCCTTCCCAAGCGTCCCCCAAACCACTTCACTAGTTTTCAGGTGGCAGTGACAAAGCTTGGTCCATAGCAGGTCCCTTCACCAGCCCTGACAGGCAGGGAAACAACCCCCCAAAGGCATCAACTTCTCCCAGCTCCAGCCTGAGACACCTGATTGCACATCAGGTTGAGATTTTTAAAATCCATTATTTGATATTGTCACAGAAGTGAAATTACATTGAATTTGCTTTAAAATATTTGATGTAGCAGTCATGCAATCTCCTTTTTTTCTCAAAAAAGATCATTCTATGTCAAAAAGCTATTAAAAAAATCCCCATTCTGCCTCTATACATCCTGTGGTTTCTAGAACAGATACTCCAACTGCCAGAATTAGTGTTTCAGAGAGGAGAAATGAAGTATATTGTTATAAAAGCAGCCGCACCAGGAAAGCAATGGTTAACACCTAACACCACATGTGAAAGGTTGTTACTAAACCCAGGCACAAACAACAGTTATGGGGAGTTTATCTCCTCCGTTTCTGCCTGCACAAGAATCCCACTGTTATCAGCGTTTTCATATGTTAATCACTGTTCCCCTGCAGACTATAGGATGCAGGCTGGACGGCTGAGCAGGAAGGCGTGTGCCCTTCCATCTCCAACGGCCTCTAGATCCCTACGGATGCATCTCCCCTCGCAGAGCAGCGCTGGTTCCTGCCAGGAAGCACACACAAGCAATTTTTTCAATTTCGTTTGAAAACCAAGCTCCAGGGGAGGTGTTGGTGTGCACAGAGGGAAGGGGCAGGAAAGCCCAGCGCCATCCCACGCGACACGTTTCTTGCCCGTCGAAGGGGCTCTAGGAGCCCACATCCAGCTCCCAGGGACGGGTGGCCAGAGGGAAGCCAGAGCCTTCCCGGGATGCACTGGCCTCCAGGGATCAGGAGTTCAGCCTGCACCTGTGCTGCTGCTTCCAGAGCAACAAGTTTGAATCCTGGCACCACCACCCAGCTGCGAGTCCAAGAGCATAATCCAGCGAGAGCTCTGCCAGCGAGGGGGAGAGCTGGGCAGGGCTGGAGCACACGGTGCTGCCAGCTGGTGGGAGAAGCCTCCGAGATGACCCGCTGCTGACAACGGGGCTGGCAGCAGGCGCAGCTCAGCCGGCACCAACCAGGGTTTAACTGCAAGTGCAGCCAAGGACAAACTCCGGTCACAGCCCGATTTCAGAAGGCTCTGTCTAACCCTTCTGGGCTTGTGGCTCAATCCTGTCCAGCCCTAGCGACAGCGATGGCAGATTTGATGGCACAGCTGAAGTGCTGTGCCCTGCTCTGCGACTGACCTTCACGTCAGATCACAGCAGGTTCCTGCTAAAAAACAAGTTTAAGATGCAGATAAGCACAGAGAGCCTCTGATTTATTAACAACTCTCTTCCTGGTGGACTGAGTCTCCACAGCTGGTAATGTGGTCATGCAGATCAATTTTCTGTACTAGGACACATCACCCAGTCACCCTGCTCTCAGCCATGAAAGCTCCTCTCAAGACTCCATCTATCCTCCTTCCACCCCAAGGAGCTCCTCACCCCAGACCCTTCCCTGCAGCAGCCTTCCTGCTCCCAACCCCCTGCCAAAGCTGTCACCACGCTTCCCTCCCCTGTTCAACATGGGCTCATCCTGGTGTAATATGTTATTCCTCTTCCAGGCTTCATGGTCTGCAAACAGAGCACTGCTTGATGCTACTCCCTAAGAAATGCATGTGCTTGTGATGACAGGATCTATCTGGGATGCTACACATCATGTTTTCTACTAAAAATTACAGCTAAATAATCAAAACTTTAGGGACATGACCTCATTGTTCTACACCACAACTGTATCCACTGTACAGTGTAAAAGGAGGGAGCTCTGCTCCGTATCACGTTCACTGTATTGTAAGTTGATATTAGAAAGCAAGATTATGAGATCCATCAACAGAAACCTTGCGTTTCTAACTGCTGACTTACAAACAGTTGTTCATGTCTACCCCTTAAAAGCCTCAGACTCAAAATCCCCTGCAATCTTATACAGGTTTGAGGCCATAACCATGTGTCTGCTGAACACTGCTGAAGTCTGAGTGTTGCCACCTTCTAACACCACTTCTGAGGCTCACAAAGCCCAAACACACAGTGATACCTACAAGATATCAACCAAGTCATTGCACCTTGGCAGAGAAGACCTTAGGAATAACCGGTACTTGGCTGACCTGCGCAGCTAAGTAATAACAGTATTTTTCTCCCTATCCTTATCCTCCTCTTCTTGCTTCTTCCTCTTCTTCCGAGTGGGCAGCATTGATGGGATGTATCTGCCAATGTGGCAGTGCCAGGCAAAGGAGCCCAATCCAACCACATCCTCCATCACCACCAAACACACACTGGGAGCCACGTACCCAACCTTCCTCCAAGCTGCAGGAGTTCCCAGCCTTGACACATTTTAAGTTAATTCTAGCACAGCAAAAACATGGATATGAAGGAAGTCAGCTCCACGACCTGGGGGAGACCTATCCAATCCAATGATTCCCTCACTCTGGGGCAGTGGGAGGGAAGGGCAGGCACTGGGAGCTTACAGAGCATCTGCACAGCAGCCACAGAGAGTCTCGCCAACTGAGAAAGTAGCAGAAATATGGGAACCGAAGCAGTGATGACAGAGCAGAGACCTCCTGCCTGTAGCAGCACCAGTTTATCACATCCACTGACATTTCCCAATCTTAGCATTCCTGGAGTGAAACGTGTTATAAATGGCATCAAACCCCACCATATTTAGAGGCATCAAGGCTTTCTCAGAAAGGCAGCTCCCATCCTCAGAGCCCCAAACCAACACAGCCTCCTTGCCTGGGCTAAACCTCAGGGCTCACCTTCGCTCCGGTCCCTCCGGCCCCGGCGCACACTGATACTGCTGGGAACGAAAGGGTCACGTTGTTGACCCACCTGCTCCTGTTTTCTTCAGTTGGATCTAGTCAAATTTCAGCAGCTGCAGCAAGGCACAAAGCGCCCCATTGTTACCTCCCGCGCAGCCGGAGAGGGAGCCACGGGCTCGGTGGCTTTGCTTTTGCTTTTTCTTTTTTTTTTTTATTTTTGGAAAAAAAAAGAAAAATGAAATAAAATAAACTGCCAATGGTGGCTGCACTTGCCCCACACGCGTTTCAAATGTTTGTTACGTGCTCCAAACTTGATGCAGCAACATCTGTAGTTTGGTATTTTCTAGAGGTCTCTGCTGGGGCAGGGGAGGAGGCGAAGTGAGGAAGACGTGCTGGGGGGGCAGGAGAGACAGGGAAGTGGAGGAAGCAAAAAAAAAACAACCCACCAAACCAAAATAAAAAGCTTTGCCATTTTTCTTTTAGGGTTTTCAAGTGTTTTTCTTCTTCAGAATTAGAGAACATCAAGTGATCTCTAGAGTCAAAAAGCATTTGCTGCTTGAAGGAGGAGCGGCGGAAGCCGGCCCCGCGCGGCCCCACCGCGTCCTTCGGCACACACCGAAGCCCTTGGCAGGAACATCTGATGTGCTGCAGAAAACATTACTGGTGCTTAACAAGTAAAAAAATAAAATAAATAATAAAAAAATTCAATTTGGCACCAACAGCCTCTAAAAAAGTCCAAAGCAGCCCCATTATGGCTCCCTATAGAGAGTATTATTTCCAACGGAATATAGATTATATATCATTATATCGTTAAGGTTTCCATTTTTCATCTTTTTTATTTACCATCAAATACCTGATGAAAAAACCAGCTAACTTATGGCAGCTTGCTGTGGCTATAGAGGAAAGCCAGTGCAACCCCTTCCCACCAGTCCCACACGCTGCACCTTCCACCTTCCTACATCCCAAACCAGTTTACATGGACATCTGGGGAGAAAGCAACAAGGCAGAGAAGGACAGAAAGCCTTCAGAACTGCACATAAACCAGCCAGGTCCAAAAGATAATGAGGTCTCCTCTTTTCAATTAACCTTTTTTATTTATTTTTTTTGAGAAAAAAATATCTGATCAGAACCAAAAGTCACACCTAGTTATGGCAGAAATAGCTCAAATAATTTATTTTTATTATTTCCCCTTCCTTCAAGGTGAAACAGCACACTGTCTCTGTGTACATACCTACACGGAAAATTTATAGAGAGCATGTCTGCACAGCACAGACAAATGCTTCTACAATGTACAAGCATTTTATGGCTCTCTGCAGGCAGCACAGGAGGAGCAGGGACAGTGCAGCTGTCCCCTATGAATATTGTGTGTCAGATGCCCCGGCAGCCCCAGCAAGGGAGATACCCAATCTGGACTGACTCACACTGGAATTAGATTAACTGCTCCCGAGCCTCTCCTCCTACCTCCCTGAAATTCAGTCTGATAGCATTTCAGCACTAGCATTAAAACACCTGTTGAAAATAGTCTGGGTTAGGCTGCTGACCACAGGATATTCTGACCATGGATTTCAGCCTGCAGATACTCCCTGCAACCACCACGGGTGGTTCAACCAACGCAAAAAGCTCCACATCCTGCAGGCAGCAACACATGGAGTAAATTTGGTGTCTACCTGCCCGTGTGCTCCTGTGGGCACTGGGCTGCTCTTCTCCTCTGCACCCACCACTCATCCCTGTCACCTTCCCCATCAGGACCTCCTCCTTTCCCCTGCCATCCATACTCACCTCCCACTTGCAGAAAAGCAGATCAAATAGGAAAATGCTCAGAGCTCTATTGATATATCAACATTTATTTTAGTAAGTACATATTGCCTGGAAGGAGGACAATCAGGTCAAACCTGGCCCTCTTCCAACTGGGAAAGATAACACTCAAAAAAAAAAATATTCAAAAAAACTCACCCATGAAAAATACTTGGTTTTGCTCTTTCCTTGCTTTTATTTATTTATTTTTTTAAACAAAATACTCTGTAAATCATACAACTTCCATCATTCAGAACAACAACTTCCTCAAAGGAAGGCAAAGGTCCCAAAACTCCTAAGAAGAGCTGCATCATTTTGAAGTGTCCTGCTAACTTGTCCTCTAGTCAGTCAAAATACGGCGCCTGGCAGCGTGAAATACTGACAACACTAAAACCCATGGCAAAATTATCACCAGTTTCAACTGGGTTTGGCTTTCAGGCAGGATTTTCACATGTCTCAGCTACCACCTGTTCAAACATGCTCATTTTTCCTCTCTGCTGCAGACAAGCACCAGAGGAACATGCTCACTGGCTGGCCCCAGGGACAAGGGAGAGCATCACAGTGCTGAAGGTGACACTAAAAACCCAAGGGAGCAGGATCTGTCTGCTGCTGTGCCATTGCAGGCTTCAGGAGAGCAACAGCTGGATGCAAACAGCTTTGACTACAGAAGAAGGAAGCTCTTGGAAAGCAGAGGATGTTCAGTGAATTGCTTTAAGTCCATGTGCAGAAGTTCACACCAGGATCGATCTTGCTCCACATCCCATAAGCACTGGGTGCTCCACAAGGCATCACCAGCAGCTGCCCTCCTCCTGCCACATTTTGCCTTTTTTGCCCCCAATATTATTTTTTCCTTTCCAGAAGGACAACAAACCTACCAGGAGGACAGACTCACTCCCATCACTCTCTAGCTTTCCAGTTATCAGTAAAAGTAGAGGCACAAAGAGCACATACAAGGAAATGTTCAAGTTTGTGTCAAGGTTAAAAAGTTTCCCAGGGCTCCCAATGGATGGGATTCCTGGCAATTCCTAACAGAAAGACCAGGTCTCCCACAGTCCATCTGTAAACATGAAAACCCTGTTAATAATGTCAGACAGAAGCTCTGAATCTCCTCCATCAACAGGCAGAGCACGCACACAAGGCTTAACTTTGAAATAATGTAGGTCTTCAACCAGAGGGACATTCAAGCCCAGGCATCAGCACTGCACACACCACAGGAGCACAGCAAAGCTCTTCTCAACTGCTAGCAAGCAGAAAACTTCAACTTTAAGACTTGAAAATACTGCAGAGCAACAAAAAACCCCTTCATTTTGAAGTCACCCAAACCCCCCCCAAAAAAAAAAGTTCTGAGTGCAACAGATGCTGAGGTCAAAAGCACATCAGAACTAGGAGCGATGCTCAAAAAAGGAAGAAACTGGTCACCACAGCTCTGAGGAAAAGACAAGGAGGAAAGACAATGATTTATTGCTTCTCATTTTGGTGGTGCCTTTCACTTACGGATCCTAGAACAAAGACATACCTCTCTCCAGCTGCCTGTCCCATGGGGACTCAAGTCCTTTCAGAGCTCTGAAAGCCAAAGCTCGGAGGGCTGAAGGACAGAGTCCCCTTGGGCACTTTCCTGCAGAGATAACCTCACTCCTCCACTCCCTCCCCCAACACCAACAAGCCCAATATCTGAACCAGCTTCCTGCAGACAAACTCTGCCATATCTATTTTCCCCAACCACCACCTATATTCAATGTTTCAAACTTCTCGTCTGCCAAAGAGATAAGAGACTGGTTAGACTTCATGTTCCTGCAGCCAACAGAACAGTTCTTGATGTTTTTGGAAGATTTGGGAAAATGTTATCAATAACTTTTGTTCTTAAAGTATAAACCACATAGAAAAAAAAATTTAGCTTAAAAACTTTTAAAAGCTTCCAAGTGCTCTCCAGGGTAGTCATTAGAAACTACTTAGGTAACAGAAGGGTGATAACAGTGAGCTAATGCAGCATTAAATTAGTCCTCCTTCCATGCAGAACTTTAAGTGACAGAGGAATCAGTTGGGAGGATTTTTATTTTATTTTTTAAATAATGAAGTTAATGGATTTCCTGTTTTTAGCTCTGTGGGCGGCTGTCATTTTGAGGGATCTGTACATACTGTATTTAATTACTCTGCCTTAAAGTAACAAAAATAATTTCATCTGTGTTTGGGTGAACTCATGGGCACCAGCATCTCTCAAGCATGGCCACCATGGCAAGGAGAAGATACAAGCATTGCTGCTCCTCAGTGAGGGGTGTGTTGCCTCTGGAGATGTGGGACCACAGCAGCTACTGCTCATTTATTGGGATCTCAAGCCATCCCTCAAGATATTCCCATGGCCACCAGCCACAAGACCTGTGCCACAGCTCTCGGTGAGCTGAGGGGAAGGAGCAGCAGGAGTGCCAAGAGCTGGCAGTGGCATCCCAGGGTTCTTGTTCTTCACCATCCTCCTGCAGGCACAGCCTGGGTTGGTGCTGGGTCCCAGGTTTAACAGCTCCTCAGGACTCACCTACCACAGCAGGGGATTCACCCCATCTCACCCTCACAGATTATTCAGAGCAGGGTCAATAATGGCCATCAATCAACTTGGACAAAGTTCAGCAGGATTTAGGTTGGCCACAAAGGAGGGAGAAAAAAAAGCTAGGCAGCCTGCAACAGTCCACAAACCCCACACAACAGGGAACTTTGTAAATTAAATGGGAAGTGACAGAAGGGACTGACTGTGAAACAAGACACTGAAGAACCAAGCCAGAAACAGGCACAGAATTAAAGGAGAAGCCAAGGGCAAAAGACACCACCAGGACCAGGTGATAGAACTGGTTTGGTGTTGGTGCTACATGTTGCACCAGGGCACAGCACATGCTCTGCAAGGGCTGTGAGCTCCCACTCAGCCAGTGCTCAGTGGAAGAAAAGAAAGTCTTTAAAGGCTTGAGACAAAAAAGCCCAAAGGCAGAGAACAATCCCTGGCTGGAGGCTGGAGGAAAACTTTCCCTGTGGAACCCATAAACTACCTACTGCTAAGCTCCCTAATTTCCTTTGAATCAGGAGGTGCTGGTGCTGCTGGGAGCAAGTCTTGATGGAACAAGTAGGAACTCTGGCACTGCCTTGGGAATAAAGCTCCTGGGAAGGTCATCTTGCAACCTGGCCTTGCTACAGATGGACTCTTTCAGAAATGGAACAGGAGTCTTCAAGCATCTGGGAGAAGTCCCACCTTATTCCATCCTGCACAGCACCCTGAACCTTGAGAGGTTGTTGCAACCAAGGGCATAAGAGTCCTTTGGTTGACAGAAAGACACCAAGGGCTTCAAAAAATGTAACTGAGTTTCAAATTCCAAAAAATCCCTTTAGTCCTCATCTCTTCTAGGTTAGATTCCTTCTTACTGTGCTTACTCTCCACCAAGAGAGCTCTCATATGAAGCAGAGACCCAGCAATTTCCACCTTCTCAAGCAACCTGTTGAACACATTTTATCTGTTCTTTATGGACAGGACCCCTGCAGGACTGTGCCATGTGCCTGCAGAGCTAAATTGCTAAAAACAGGTGTCTGTTGGGTGTTAAATCTATCTCCAGGCTGCTTTGGCAGCTTAAGAAACCATTAGCAGCTGTTAACATGGTTTGCATGGCAACGTTGAGCCCAACAGCTCAACCAGCCCACTTTCTTCACCATTTCAAAACCATCATTCCCCACTTGTCCACTTCAAGCAAGAACAAATTAAATGCAATACCATGAAGGCACCTGGCAAGCTATTTTGCTAGCAGACAGAAAGCAAGTCTTGAAATTAAAAGCATAGTAGACAAATTTTTCCTGCTGTATCATGTGAGGTTCCTGTTACCCCTGGTAGATGACATTTTAGCCTCATGCAAGCACATGCTTTGGCATCAACATTTGCAAGAGATGATTCTCACTGAGGGATGACTCCATTCAGGCTTCCCCATCACTTTGTAGTGGATTTCTCATTTAAAATTTTCTCTGCCTCCCTAATTTTTTTCTCAACATGGAGCTGCCTTGTACAGCTTGTATATGGGCACACGTCAGATGGCCAGGAGGCACCAGCAGCTCTGCAAGCCAGGAATGAAGCGTGGGGAGAGACAGTGTTTGCACAGCCCAGATCCCACCAACCACACTCATCCAAGGAAAAGGCAGCAGTGCTCAAGCCTTACACACCAGGAGGGACCAGAACCTACTTTAACCCACACATGGAGCTTTCATTTACATTCCTGCACCATCTTTTACACTCAAAATTAAAAAAAAAAAAAAGTCAAACAAAAAAGTGCAGGACATTATTTATACAAGACAGCATGAGAAAACCACTACAGTACCTATGGTATGAATTTTCTGATTCTAAAAGGGGATTTGCTCTGTCTGAAGTGAAGGCTGTTTTTTGGAAAACTGACATTGCTGTGTCCTTTAGGACATCCCCTCTGTCCCAGCAGAAGCAAACAAGACTCTTCACTTAGCTACATCATTCTGGAGTAACTCAACTAACTAATGAAGCTTCAGTGATGTAAACCTGCTGTAATTCAGGAATGGTTTCCATCCAGGCGTTTTTCAACATGATGAGCTCAGAAGGGGCCAAAATGACTAATGGGACCTCAACACCCACAGCTTTAACCTCCAAGAACAAAGGAAGGAGCAGGAGGAAGGAAGAGCAAACATAGATCTCAGGAAACCAAAAAGCTGCTTTCAAAACCCAGCAGATTTTTAAAAGATCTGATGGATACGTAGGAGGAAGCAGCAGGTTTTTGGCAATTTCAGGATGAGTGCCAAAAAGCCAACTGCTTTAGGAAGTCATTCTCTCCCTGCACAGCCACCTCAGACCAAAACCTGCTATTTCCAGCTTAAACAGAGAAAGGCTAATTAAAATCCTGCAGGCCTGGTGTCAAGATTTCAAATGGCAATCTCTCCACCCCATTCCCCAGAAAGAGCTACATTTATTAAGTAGCATGTCAAGACCATAATTTTATTTTATTTTGCCATAAAGCAGCCCCAAACATTGCCCCAATTTTGCCTTTTCTATTCCCTCTACCACAGAAATTCCCCGCCACAATCAAATTACCTGTCGGTCTCCACCAGGATACACTAAGTGGAGAGAGAAGTAACTGCAAGTCTCAAGATCTCGGGTCATTTCTTTATGCTCTTTTCTCAGCCTGTCCTAATATTTTACCCCCTCTATGAAATGCAGATTCACAGCAGCCACCCAGAGCAGCTTCCACTCGTGTCAAACACGAGCGGAAAGAAGTTAATCTTAAGACCTACAAAACTATATATATGCCCAATTATCATAGGCATCTAATACATAAATTTAGACTCGAGTTGATTAAAAAAAAAAAGTAAGTATAAATCAGTTTTATGTTGAAAAACAGCCAGGTGTGGCATTCATTAAGTGTTGCTTTTATTAGCATGCCATTCACTATGTTGCCTTGCCACATGTATAGATACGACTTGTTAAACTCTACAATCTCAAGATGCTGGCAAGAGAGCCAGAGACAGACACCCTTATTAATCTGAACCAGCAGCTGTGAGAATGACTGTGCATTCCATTTTTAGGAATAAGCAAGTTTCAGAATGGTAAGAAAACAAAAAAGATAAAGCAACACAAAGCAGGGTTATTTATTTTGACAGCTGTGGTTTAGTTGGTTTAACTGCTTATGATGGTTCAAAAAGAAACTCTGAAATCCACTTTGTAAAAGTAAGGAAGCCTCAGGGACAGCAGCCAGGCTGTGAGTTAGGAGAGGAGACACAGCTGAGCTGCACTTTTTGGGGTTGGGGACAACCCTGGGGAAGGGGCAGGGACACAGCAAAGGGCTATGGTGCCCCTGGGGTTATGGGTGCTCCTGGGAGCTGCAGGTGCCCACTGCACAGCGCCCAGTGGGTGCAGGGCCCCTGCCTCCTCCTGAGCACAGGCAGGTGGGCATGACCCTGTGACTCACTACCTGACCCCAAAATCCCCCCCAGTTTTGTCCATATAGGTGCGGGTACTGGTGGCTCTGGGGAATCCCACTCCTGGCTGGCTCCCTACACTGAAACCCCAACAGGAAGCCCCTGCCTGGCCTGAGCAAATCACTCACAGCAACCCCCTGGGATTGTTTGTTTGAAACCAAGATGAACGTGCTTCTCTTCAGTGGAAGTTAGACTTACCAACACAAAGCACTTAGCATTCATATATTCCAAATATTTAACTGCCATTCACCTGAAGGGCACAATAAATTGCTAATTCTAGCACCTAAAAACAGGTCTCACCTTGATGCACCTCAAGAAGGTCCTGCCAGCATCCCAGTGAGACTGATGGAGCCTGCAGGGAGTGGGCAGGGAGGCTGTGCCTGGCGTGGGGCTGTGGCAGTCCTGGCCACCAGCCTGTGCTCCCTGGCCACCCCTGGGACAGGGACCAGGCACAGCAGGATGGGCTCCAGCACAAAGATGCAGCCACGAAATTTAAAAAAAAAAAAAAGGTAAAGGGAGGAAAGGAGAAAAACTCCCAAACCAAAACCAAACCATAGTACAGAAATAACAAGGCAATTTCCAATGGTGAGTTTGTTTCTGCATGTGAATTAATTCCTCTGTAACCCCCCCTTTTTTTTTTCTTGGAAACACTGACAGCAGAGGAACACAGACGACTGGCTACATGTTTTCTCATACACTTGCTCTTTCACAGGACCTGTGTCTTAGCCCTGATCAGCAGAAGTTCTGCAGATACGCTAAGACTTCATGAAATATAATTAAGACCTACCAGAGCAAGCACTCCGTTAATGACACAGCCACAGTTAACTGGCATCAACTGCACATCTTCTATGAGAATGACCACTCATTATGGCCTGAACAAAAACAAGATTGTCCATTCCTGGAAGTTATGAGCCACCCTCTTTTTTGGAAAACACTACACATTCAGTTTATGGTTGGGAATGCCAGCTAGGATAAATTACTTTTACCTTTCCTAGCGTTCCCTAGCTCTTGGAAAATAATACATATTTTTCTTTGTTTTCTGGCTTTTTTTTTTTTTAGAGTTTTTTCCTACTTTTGAACAGTCAATATTATTACTTTTGGTCTTACATTTTGTTAGCATACATTCCTCTAAAAACACTTCCCTGAAAGGGAACTTCCAGAAGAGCTACAGTCAGTTTCCAAGGAGGCAGAATTCAACATCAAACAAAATGGCAACCTACATACTATTTTATACTCTTAAAAAACAAAAACAAACAAACAAAAAAACACAAATAAAACCCAAAAATCCATAATTTACATCTTTGGCAAAGGTGAGGCCATAACCTCTCCCCCTTGTCCCCTTCAATGTAGTTCCAAGCCCGAATTCATCTGGGACAGAAGCAAATATACTTGAGCTGTCACACTCAACTGTCAACAGAATAATGTGATGGGAGAAGTATCAAGGGAGTGATCAAGAAACTCTTGGAAATGAAAACAGATAGATGTTTCCAAAATTACATCTACCTCAGACTAGTGCTAGCTGAAATCTCTATTTACCCAATGCAAAGGAACTGGAATTGCACTCTGCAGCAATGACTGTGCAAGACTCAACAATTTTTGCATACTCCATGGGACCTGCCACAATCTGCTTCAGGCTGAGCCACTGCCTCAGTTTACCTGTTTACCTCCTCTCCCGTGCCCTTTGGGTGGCTTTTTCATTGTCCCTCAGGTGCCACCACAGCAGGCACCAAAGGCAGACCCGCTCCTGAGGCACCAGTGGCAGCACCATCAGGTTGAGAACTGCAGGGCTCTTCATTTCTTGTTTTCTGCCCCATCCATCAAACAAGTTTCCCTTGACAGGGTACTGAGCACACTCATGATATCTGTCCCAGGGTACTGCCCCCCCAGCTGCAGGGTCTGGACAATGACTGCTGCATCTACAGGGCCAGACAGGGTGATGGGGGAATCCTGAAGCTCCTGGCACAGCAACATTATGAAGCAACAGCTAATGTTTTATGTCTCTCAGTTCTATTTTTATTCATGCCTACATCCCATAGTCAGTAACCAAACAAAGCAATAAAGACAACCTTAAATCCAGTCCCATCTTTCGTCTCTTCTAGCCAGGAGATCATAAAAAACCCCAAAACAAAATTAACAACAAAAACAAACAAGAAAGCCCCCCCACCACACTCACAGGATGCAATCTTTCATTTTTAATTATCCAACAGTTTAACTGGCAAGGCTTTTCCCACTCCCCCAGGAATGCATTTTTAACATCATTAGCCCTTTTCCTACTTCACAGAGATCTTAACAACTATTCACTACTTATTGCTTCTGCTACAATTTGAAACCAATTGCAAATTAATTGTTGGAGATGTTCAGAGCAGGAATCTCCTCCACATAAGTCAGCATAGATTTCCTAAGGATGTAGCAGCATGAAGGTTGTCCAGAGGAGCCCAGATGACTCTGGCCAGGTCATCACTCATGGGCTGGGTGGGTTTGCAAGACCCATGGGTGAGGTGTGAAGACCCAGCAGCACTGAGCAAACTGCACAGGCAGTTTATCAAGCTAAGGTGTCCTAACGCTTACGCCACCTCTGGCCACTGTCCTGATTCAGATCACTCCAACAAAGTAGCTCTCTTGCCTCTCTGACAGATCCTGCATCATGTTTTTTTGATGCATTGGGCATCCCAGCAAACATCTCCCCACAGCATCTCCAGAACCACCCCCTTTCTCCAGCCCAGCTGCAAACGTCATGAAGCCTTTCCAGTAAAGAAAGGAAAGGAGAAGAAAAGACGCATATTTTCCCACCAATATTACCATTCCCTGAGTTCTACCAAGAAGCTGCCAGTTGGAAGGATTCAGCAGTTTAATGATAACATAACAGAGGGCACAGCAAGGTTTTCCCTCTCCCCTCAGTGTGGAGCTGCCAGCCACGGCACTGCCGGCAGCCTGGGTGGTGGGGTTCCCATGCATGGGACATCCAAGTCACTTGCCAGGATATTCTGTAGCATATAATTAGAATTTTCACTTCTAATTTGAAGAAGAAGCTTTTTATATTTTTATATAAACCACCAAAATCAACCACATTAAAAAAAAAAGTCAAACAGGAGAGTGACAACTGACATTAAACAGCTTCTCACGTGTCCCAGTACCACAAGCCTCATACACCCGCTCAGTTCTCCCTGCTGCAAGAAATCCAAAAGACTTCAGTGCATAAAATGAACCATATGAATTAATCACTGGCTTTTCTGTCCTCACTCTGCAGTGTTATTAACTCAGGCTGAAAAGGCATGTGCCCCAGAACAAAGGGTGATCCAGCAAGGGAGCGCGTAGCTCGTTAAGCGTTCAGCAACGTAAAGCCAGCCTGGAAATGCAAAATAGCAGGAACTGCTTGGGGAGTTCCCATACAGATGGTTATGGATGTCCCAAAGCAGGGGAGAACATCCTGCAACTGCTTTCCTGCTGAAATTGCAAGTGAATGGAAACACCTCTCAAGCAGTCGCTCAAAGAATGCGCTCTTTTTATCGACAGAAATAACCACCCCGTCTTTGATGCAAACTTTCAATCATTAATGGGAAACTTGTCAGTAAAGCTGGGGGCTGAAACTCACTAACTGGAAACACGTGCGTAAGGAGCTTGAACACCAGCCCCCCTTATCCCAGTGATTTATCATACACCTGAGCCCGTGGTGTGCTCACACCAATAAAGGCCTGGAATGAAGAGAGGAAAGAAATGTTTTATTTGAAAATCATGTGAAACATGGTAAGGGAACCAAAATTCGACACCATCTGCATTATTTGTAAAAATAATTACTTTATAAAAAAGCCAATTTTTAAATGGTACCAATGGCAGTAACTTAATACAAAAAACCCCCACGCTCTCTAATAAACACAGTAGTGCTCAGTTGGACTAGATGGACTTAAGAGAGATCAGTAGTTTTTTAGTGTGACACAATGTTGAACTCCACATGACTCCATACCAAAGATAAAACATTTTTTAAGAGACATAGAAAAGTGGAAATGAAGAGAACTGAGCACAGCAAGCCCCTGGACTTTTGAAAGGGGTGAGAAAGTGCTTTGCTTCAAAAGAAGAGCCCAGATCTTCTTCCAACCAATGCATTTGCAGAGAGGGGAGATCTCAGCAATTACCTGGAATTTCTGGAGATGCTTGTTGGTCTGCAGAGCTCTTTCCATTACAGAGGAAGGCCTCACAAAGCAGAGGGTGACAAAACCATATGGACACCTAGAGCTCCCACTGGCACTAGCTGCTCTAGCCCAAGGCAGCAGGTACCAGTGGCCCGGCAGCAGGAGCTATTTTCTGACAATCACATGAACCTTCTAATTCACACCAGTTTTATACCTGGTGCTGCTACAAAGACAGACTATTTTGCCTTCCATGTGTACACGGCCAGTGACACAACTGCAAAACTGACTACTTTCAATCTCAGCAGGAAAAGAAGCTTCTGGCAACTCAGGATTTTGAAGTGAAATAAAACACTTGAGAAAGATATTCATGTACAGAGTAATTTTCCAAGAGGAAAGTGCTGACCCTTAAAGAGTGGCATGTGTCAGGGGTTTTTTAAATTTAATTTTACTTCAAACTCACAAAGGAGAATTTCAAAATACTGTTTGTAACCATAAGCTAGAGTTAAAAGGTATTCAATAAAAATGTACACCAATTTCTTCTGGACATAAATCCAAAAGGTAAGATTGTGCAACATCAGTACTTCATATTTAATAATAACAAACAGATGGGAAAATATTACAATAAATTATTTAAACTGTCCAAGCTGTGTGCCAGAAAGCCTTGGCCAAATTCCCCTGCTTAACTATCCCTACACCATTTTCACTGAGCAGATCTCAGGGCTCTCCATACTTCTCTAGACTGAAATGCATGCACCAAACAGCTTTATTTTCAAATAAAATCAAATGAGTAAAATCTGAGCTACACTTCAGGGCTCACACCCCACTGCAAAACAACTGCAAGAATCTTGCACAACAAGCTGTGCCCATGTCGTGGCACAGATGGAGCTGCTGCACTGATCACCAGACCCAGCAGCCCAGAAGAAACCCCCCAAGGATGCAGATGGATCCTCACTCTGAGGTCTGCTCCACTCCTGTACCCAGGGGCAAGTTTTAAAGCCCAAATGACATTTCAGATTGAACCTCACCCACTCTGCAGCCAGGACAGAGGCAAGACAGCTCTTAGCACTGACTGCCTTCCAAATCCCTTCCCGAGGGCTCAACAGCCAACACAGCTGTAAATCCTGGAGCCTTTTAGGACAAAGATCCCTGTGCTGTGCCCACAGATCCCCACGGGTGTGGGAATGAGCATGGAGTGATGCTGCTTCATGCCAGCCCTGCCCTGAGCTGGCCACTCCTGGCCCTGGCTCCGTTGCCATCATGTGGGGCTGCTCAGTGCCCGCACAGCCTGGGCAAGTCCCAGGCAGCAGGTGAAGCTCCTGCTGAAGGCACACACCTTCCCACCTAAACATCAACTCCTATAGCTGCATTTTCTGAAGCTCCAACTTAAGGTGTTTAATCTAAAGCATCAAATCTTGATTTTAAAAAATCCTCCTCCTCTCCTTGGTCATTAGCTGTCAGGCACGTCTGTTTTAAAAGCTGAACAAGCCAGAAGAGGTCATATCAAGTTGTAAGCCATGTAAATGGGAACATAATATATTTCTCAGTTAAATAAAGAAGACAAAAAGTGGTATTTTAAAGCTTAAAAAAGGGCAGAATAGAAGGGAAGAGCTACAGCTCTGTTATTTCCTTAGACACCTCCCCAGCATCTCCTTCCCCCTTGCTGCCCTTCCCCATCCCTCAGTTAACTGTTGGTGTCCCAAGGGGGGCAGAGCAGGCTGGCGTGCCAGCTCCATGCCATGCCTTCCTCTGGCACAGCTGGACAGATCCAACTGCACTGAACCTGCTCCACATTTTCACCCAGAATTTATTCCTCGTGTTTACCAAACTGCATTACAAAACCAAACAACAAAATAAAGGCTGCCAGCAGCGTTTGCCCCTGTGACAATTGGCGACAAGACAGGGTTGTCCCACAGCCCGTCCTTCCCTCTGCCATCACACGGGGACAGAGCTCTGCCCCACACTCCAGCTCTCCACCCAAAAATAACAACATTACCTCAGCAACTCAAAACAAGGGACAAGAGCGATTTCCCCATCGGTTTCTACCCGTTGCCCTTCACCTTTCCCACTGCTCCTTTGCCCCAGAGGAGCCTTCCTGACGTCCCCTCCCCACCCTGCACCCAGATTGCTCATTGCTTATTTATTACACAGGTTGTTTATTCCCACCACCACCCTTTTTTGGGGGATCATCTTTGCTTTTTTTACCCCTCTCATACAGAAGTGCCACCCTATTTTTGGAGAACCACAGGAGGACTTTTCCCCCCTCAGTCCCACCGCTCAGCTCCCAGGTTGTGTGCAAGTGCAGCTGTCCTGTTCCAGCACCAAACACCCCCTTTGCAGAGGAAAAATAAAAGTCCATGTCTGCAGAGTCACACGCTGGTTTGGGTTGGTAGGGATCTTAAAGATCATCTAGACCCAACCCCCTGCATGGGCAGGAACACCTCCCACCAGACCAGGTTGCTCCAAGCACCATCTGGCCTGGGCTTGAACATTCCAGGGATGGGGCAGCCACAGCTTCTCTGGGCAACCTGTTTCAGCATCTCACCACCCTCAGAAGCAAGAGGCTGGGTGCTGACAGCTGACCAGGCTGGAGCTGCAGGACCTGTTCCTGCTTTTGCTGTTTCCCAGTCATCCCTAGAAGCTGTCCCTAGGTGGGCTGTGTCAGGCAGGTTGGAGCCCAGCCTGCCCACGCAGCCCTGAGCCAGCTCCAGGGAGGTTGAGCAATCCCTGCAGAGAGACTGGGTCTGCTGGGCTCAGACCACAGCCTGTGCTCAGGATTCCTTGTCCTACCTCCTCACAGAGGCAAAGAGCTCCACCCCATATCCAGCCAAGCTCGAGGTGACACTGCTGAATCAAACACGACCCATTGTGGCTCAGAGAACCATGAAACAAAACAGAAAATCACCCCCTATCTCCTCCCTGATAAATGTTCATAATAAATGGGCAATCAAGAAGTAACCTCATAAACCTCCACACCTCAGCTACTCATTCCACTAAAACCCTTAGCTCCTTAGTCCAGTTTTAATGGTGGTTTAATCACCTTATAGCCTGAAAACATAGGATAGAAATCAAAATCCCACCACTAAAACACTGTTATTCTAGGCACTGTGCCTAAACCAAGCAGCAACCTCTGGCTCTTATGTAGCAGCTTTACATAAAGGTCTGGAAGCACCTTGTGGAGAGTCCTGTCCCCATCTGATCTCTCAAGGGAAACAGGACATGGAAGATGCAGTTGATGTGCACCATGCAAGTGGGACCACAGTCCCAGGTTCATCTCCTGCCCCACCAACACCACAGCCTGTGCCCTCCCCGTGACAGGTAGATACCCTTGGGGACAGGCCACCTCCTGCAGGCACTAAGCCTTCTGTGAGCAAGGACAGGAGCTGCTTCTGTTCTTCCCAAGATGCTAAAGCACAACATCCTGTGCCTTCCTCCTCCCCTCAGCCAGCTCACCTGCAGCTCTCAGGCCAGCACCTGGCTTTGCTACCTGCAGTGTTCCTGCCACTCAAGGGCTTTCCTAGAGGGACTATGATTCAGATCACTTAGCACACAGGAAGGCACCCCCCATACAAAAACCAAAACAAAACAAAAAAGAAAATACAGAACAGTTACCAAAAATGTGCCAACTGCTCTGAACCAAGGCACGAGAGCCAAGGTAAGGCAGAGATTTCAGCACTGGAAGTTGCAGGGTGGAATTTACTTTGAAATCCTGACACTTACCTCTCTTGATTAATATAAAATATGTTCCTTGGCTCACACTCCCTTCCTAGATAGGCCTGGGAAAAGGGTGGCCCAGCACTGTGGTTTCCCCCAGCTTAGAAACGGAAAAGAAGCCCATGAGAAAATTATTTTACTTGCCTCAAAATAAATAAATGAATCTGATTTTTTAAGAGTTTAAGGGCACATGGTGGGTGCAAGGAGGAGGCAGTCAGAAGCACTTGGCTAGGTAGCCTTCTCCTTAAACCAAAACTGGTAACATCAACCCATAGCTCTCAAGTGTTAGTATGATGTTTAAGAAGGGCAAGCAGCGTGCCGAGGGGCTCGGGGGAAAGCACAAGCATCAGCTTCGACTTCTGTGCAATGATGCCACAAATCATACAAAGACACACAAGATATTTGACCTCCCAGTTGCTGCAGTAAATTCCTTGCAGTCAAACACGATGCTTTGGGGATAGTGAGAAAACCAGTGTCTCCAAGGCCCCAGCTCCCTGGTTTGGTATCTTTGAGACAGGCCTGGGCAGCACAGCAAACTCTTCTGTCTCAGATTTTGCACATTCGCTCTTGACATTATTTTACCCAAAATCTGAAGGTCAAATGATGCACAAGAATGGCTCCAAATCTAAAAAAAGGTACAGTTTAAATGCTGCCAAGTCATTAATGGTTTCATTCACACAAACGAGTTCACATTTAACTCTGGGAAGAGGCAAAGAAACGCAGTATTTCTGGTTGCTAATAACTTACAGATTTCATCTTAATTCAACTTTGAGGTGCTGCAGTTTCATTTTTTACATGCACACACTAATACAAGCACTTTTTGTTATAACAAGTGCAACTGATGTCTAAATTTCTGCACCGTAATCCTCTCTCAACTACAACACACCTTTTTCCTAATTTAAAGATGGCGAAACCAAAGCAGCTTCAACAATCCCCAAAATGCTGAGTTCATTTGTCTGGTTCACATGTCTGTTCAAACCAGTGCATTCCCACAGATCATCTCTATTTCCAGGAAATGACACTTTTTGGACAAAGGAACTTTAAGAAGAAATTCATAGATGGCTCCATTCATGTGGTCACTCACTTTTGCATCAATTTCTGCAAAGACAGTGAAGAGTGACAGCTTGTTCCCTGCTCTGGGGAGATCAAGGCATCCAGCACTTAGAGGAAGATCAAACTTGACCTCTGGCTCCCACTCCATTACCCAAAGCCAGGACTTCTACTAGTCTTCATATGTGAAGTGAACACAGAAAATGCAATAAACTTCAAAATAGAGACTTGTGAAGAAACACACAGACTTCAAAAAGGGACTCTGCCAACAGAAATACATTAACCTCTTCAGCCCTCAGGAGCATTGAGCAGCCAAATAAATACCCTTAAAAGGACAATTTAAAAGAACCCCCCCACAAACTCCCCACACTCCTCCTCCTCTATCAAGAAAAAGAAGAAAGTAAGAGCAGTTAAGAGCACACTAGGATCTGTGTCCTGACACCAGCCCTTTGTTTTATTGGTCAAGTCACTGGATTAGCATGATTTTTTTAATGCATGGCCAAAGAAAATTAATACCAGATACAAATGGGCAGGAATATTAAAGTTTTCTTCCTCCTTTCAAAATGCTGTGTCCATTGCAAGGCTGTTACTGCTCCTCTACATCTGTGTTTGAGCAGCTGGGATCTTGCACAGAGACATTCAGGGAATGGTGCAGTTTTGCTGATGATTCTCCAGACAAAGAGCTTTTAAAATCCCATGACTGATTTAAAAAGACAGAACACCTAGAACATTTAACCTGACCCAAACTGCAGTGCATTTCTGCTCATCAAACAATCCTGATGGAAAGCAACTGAAATCTATGGACTTCCACTCAAACTTCCCCACCTGAGATCAAATCCAGAATAACGGAAGGCTTAAGAACATCCCAATAGTGTTGGATTCCTTCAAAAGAGCCCACACTCTCACCAACCTTCCTCAGAGCTCCACACACAACCTTCTTTGCTGCCCAGAGATGCCAAGTCCCAAGACCTCAGGTCTTTGATTTTTAATTCTGCCCCATACCCATTGCCAACCAAGGGCAAGATTCACCAATCCCAAGAAGAACAGTGCTCTATAAGTTTACAATCAGAGCTGTAATCATCCTCTATAAATTACTGCCATAAAACTTATACGTGATGTATATCAGGTCAGAAAAAGGGCATTTGAATGGCCACCAGGCACAGATAAATCAGACACACGTTAGAAATGACAGTGTGGTTAATGAAAAATAAAAACAGCAGCAGTTCCTTGGATGTCCTTCAGTTTATTATTATTGTTCAGGGGTTATTCTGGACATCAAAGTTTTTTTAACTTCAGAAAAATAGAAAAACAACAATAAAACTTGTTCCCTGATGCCAGACTTGAACTTCTGATGGAAGCATTCCTTGAAGACAACTCTGCTCATCTCTCATCCTTCTCCCATCAAAAGCCTGGCGATATCACAATGAATTTAAATAGCACCTTGCTGAGAAGTGTCAGCCTGTTGAAGCCAAGACTGCCATGGAGCTACTCCTTTGTTTTCACTGGATTCTCCCCAACTTGTCTCTCTCACTAAAAATCAGAGAAAACTTCACTACCTCCCACTTTTGAGGTGTATTATACTTTCATGTTGTTCTTCTGGCTTGCAAGACACATGCACTAGAGCCAACTGCTTTCTACCAGCTAAAACCAAGTAGAGGGACTATTCCTGGGCTGTGCTGACTCTTGGCATTTATGACAACTGGCAAAAATTGCAAGGACAACAAGAGTGTCCTTATTCCTGCTCAGCAGTTCTCAGCAGCACACTCACCATCCTTCAAACACGGTGTCAGGTAGGTGAGCACCATGGCCAGAGAGAAGGTACTGTTCAGAAGCAGAAAAACCAGCAGTAACCCATAAATGAGGTGAGGACAAAGTAAAGCCAATATCCTCTGCAATTGCATGAACTCCTCACAAAATCCTATTGAAAACAGTAACATGAGCCTTGTTTTTGAAAACAGAGCAAAAAGGAAAAAATAATGCACAGTACATATTTACAGAACAATTTTGTGGCTATTGTACTAGGTTAGTCTTGCTGAAAGACTTTGCTCTACCTTCTACAGCGGGAAAATGATGCTTTTGTGCAATTCAAATAGAAACAACCAAAAGAGGGAGAAGGAACAAACTCCCAGCAGTCCGTAGAGCTGCTGTGACCTCTTGCTAACTCACAGTCTGAGCAAGGTCAGAGCCCTCTACCTGCCCATTACCTTTTGGGAACCCATCTGTGCTGCAGGACACGGGTGGTAACTCTGCAGATGGCACCTCCCCAGCCCTCCTCACTGCTGAACAGGTCCAGAATCCCACACCCAGCCTTACAGCAAGGCTGGGCAGGTGGAGCTCCACTTGGCTGGAGGATGCACAAAACTCAGGATCTTATTGCTGAGGTTGTTAAAATTCCCACAGGCTTTTCAGGAGGAGCTGGGAAATTAATCACCCTCTCCCAGCCACATTCCAACTGGGTAATTACATTTGACCTCCTTAAACCCCTCTGAACAAGTGGACATTGTGTTCAGTTACCCCATCTCACACTCTGCACAGTCCCCGTGCATTACTAGGCAGTGCTAAACCTGACCCTGAGCAGTGGCAGCCTTGCAGCAGTGGCAGCATCTCCCCTGCCTGGTGGGAGTCTGGAACATGCTTTTAGGATCCTTTGGCAAAAGAAATGCCTTTTCTTTTTTTTCTTTTTTTTTCCCACAAACAAGTAGCAATCAGTCCAAGCTGGGATGTTTGGACATAAGTCAAAATCCTTCTTGAAAATCTGAGTCTGATGGGAGCCAGTGCCTTGGTTCAGATACACCTCTCTATGAAAAGCCTACTACAAACATTTTTATTATGATGATTATTATTATTTTTAATAAGTGAGCTGGCACTTTTATTAACCCTACTCTTGTTTTTCTGGTTCTGCACAGGAAGCTGCAACTCAGAACACTGCAAAAAAGTCACAAATTTTAACTGAAAGGCTTAACACAAATCCAGTGTGAGCTCAGGACAGCAACAATGGAGACACTAAAGCAAGAGAAGAAGTGCTGGCTTTATAAAGCACGTGAATTAACTCCATGCCAGTGCCAAACCGGTCAGGTATATCTGTGGAGAGGTGCATACGTATCTATATCTACATATATATATATATGCCTATATACATAACAGCAGCCAAAGTTAATCAAACTGCTTTGTCTTTCTCCGAGTATAAAGATGCCCAGATTTAAAATAAATACCCACATACAAATTTCCTCTCTTTAGAATCTTTTTAAAAGGACAGAAATCTAAGCAGACATTAATGCCATTGCAGTAAGCACATCAAATCCTTCCCTTATAAAGGAGGAAAAAGCAGCCAACAGGGGAGAGAAAGCTTTATGGGAGAAAATGTGGAGGCTACAAAGCTTTGAAGACAATACCTGTGCTATTTGCACACAGATTTGCAAACCAAGAAGCTCTGATTAGAATTGCAAATGATTACACCTGCACCAGGGGTATCCCAGCTCAGGCTGCATGACAGCCCCAAGCACTGCCCAGCAAGGGGCTGCCTGCAGCCCCCTCCTGCAGCCCTCTCCTGCACACCTGCCCTCTTCTGAAGCACACAATGAACAAAATCCACCCTGGAATCCACTGCACCCCAAGACCTGTGCAGGACATTTATCCCATCAGACCTTCAAGACCTTTTTTTTTTCCTCCTATCTGTAATTCCTGCAGCTTTCTCCCCACCACCCAGGTTTCCAGGCAGACTGGACACAGTCATGAAACACAGTCTGCATTTCCACCATACCTTCAGTGCTGAGGTTCCCAAGGGATGCAGAGCACTCACAGCACTCCATCCACACGTGGGCACCCTGCCATACTGCTGCACGGCCAAGGCTGCTCACTGCAACCAATTGATAAGGGCTTTTGGCTTTCAAGCCATTACACACCAGCTGCAGGGAGCCAGTGGCAACAAAACTATAACCTGGGGAGAACATCCTTAACCTAGTCTGAAGCCAAGGCACTAACTGCCCGTTGGCACTTTGGGCAATAATTTGTACTGAAGCAGTAAACCCTCCCCACACCATGGCCACACACCATGCAGCACCACATTCTTGCTCCATCAAGAGCTCAAAGCTTAGGTTAAGCACTACAGACTGAAGTAGGAGCTAAGTCTCAGCCACACCACCAAGAGAAGTTTGTCCTGTAATCATTGTCAATGTTTTTCCAAACTTTGGAAGACAAGGATCCAACTTCATAGCATCATAGAATGGTTTGAGTTGGAAGGGACCTTAGAGATCATCTAGTTCCAACCCCCCTCCATGGGCAGGGACACCTCCCACTAGACCAGATTCCTCAGAGCCCCATCCAACCTGCCCTTGAACACCTCCAGGGATGGGGCTTCCACAGCTTCCCTGGGCAACCTGTTCCTGTGTCTTGTCAAACTAAAATTGGAGGAAATTTCATTTACCTTCACTTTAGCAACGCATTAAGGCCAGAGTCTCAACCAAAGTGTGAGACACAAGCTCCACTCTTGCTATTCACCCAGTCCACCTTCAAACTCCTTTTTCTGAGGAAAAATCTCTGCCTGCAAAAAGCATTTTGGTTTGTTTCCTTTTTATTAAGGCTGGGACAAAAGTCAGTCACAAGAGCTGTGGAGAAACAATTTGCTTAGGGAAAGGGCTTCCCAGTTTCTGCAAGACCAGCGTTCCCATTCCACCCACTTACATTCCTGTATTAAGAGAAAATAAAATCCCACCCTCAGGCTGGTCACCGGGCACTCAGGTCAGCATCCAGGCAACGTGGCAAGTGGGTGAAAAAAATTAACTTGCAGGAAAAGACCTTGTTTGAAAAAGTTAAGCACTTATTCCAGCACCACCACCTGCATCAGTCCTTGGTAAGTATTTTATCCCTTCAAATCATTTGCATAATTGCTGCAATCAAAGGCACTACTTTACAGTAATAACTTTAATGGCAGATTTTTCCTTAAACATTCTTTTTAAAAGATACCTCCCAGTTTTGGTGCATCCATATGCCAGTAAAAATAAAGAGAGGAGGGAGCACTCAGGAAACGCAGGGTGCAGGGAAGGACCAGTTGCTTTTCGTTTGGTGCCTTGTTTACAGAAAATCACCTTACAATGCTCAAAATGCATCCCAGAACCCAAGCCTCTGTCACTTAAACAGCAGGACAGTTGCTAACATTGGCAACTCCCTGGAGTTCTTTCTATTAATTTTGATATTTGTTATCTGTAATCTTATTACGGGGGAATCTGGCTTCTTCATAGGCTGAAACAAGGAATTGTAAATTAGAGTCCCTGTCTCACTCTTCAACTTGCCTTCCCTGATTACAGGTTAGCAAAGAAAACAAAGCCTGACAAGGGCACTCACTACACACAGCAGTGGCTGCCTGGGTGATGGACCAGCACCCTGGGGATGCACCAGGGACACAGGGGCACCAGCAACAAAATATTAAATGCAGCTTACAAGCTTTCCATCTTTCTATGCCTTCAGCTCAGTAGCTGCAGAGATCTACAAACAGGGGAGCTACTGTGTCAAAAAAAGATATATATATATAAGTATATATAAAAGAACTGGAAGTCCCTTCTCCAAAAAGCTTGTGGTTTCAGGAGACATTGCAGGAAGCCTAGAGGAACAGCCTGGATGGGGAGTGACTATTTTCAACGTTGATAGTTGCTCAGCACTGTTGGGGCATGGGACTTGCTACAGCAATTTTCTTAACATGGAGGAGCTCTGGCCTGCTTTTCTCAGCTGCACGGAGACATGAGCATAAGAACACAGACAATGGCTCCATTGTAAAGTTTATCTTGAAGATGGGCAAGAACCACTGGCCCAGTTTTGAATATAAAATAAGGACTTAGAGCAAACAAGCTAAGAACCAACAGAAAGTTAGCAGTAAAGCCAGCTGGGATATCCACCATCCAGCTCCTGCACATGATCCTCAGGTCCATGTCCTCCAGATAACACAGCTTCATTTCAAACCCTGGGGTGCTCTGCCATGGCAGCTGCATCAGCAAGCTGATGCTGGGATGCTCCTCACAGGAAGCTTAACCAGGACCCCAGAAGCATCATGGCCTTGTTCAAGTAGGATCCACATGATGTATGTAGAGCAGCTCCTTCTCCAGGCAGCATCAGCAGAGGACCTGGGGGCAAGACTCCCACTTAAATGAGGTTCTCAAAGGAGTCAGGCCTGAATGAAGACACGTTGGCCTCTAATGCTGGCCTAATTACATTAAAACAAAATGCTTTCGTGAACATGGAGAAAGGCTGGGGAGAGAATCAGACAAGCTATAAATTAAAGCAGAGGATATGAATACCATGCAGGCTGCAGTGTTAGGGTTAACGTGGGTCTGGAAACAGTTTAGTGGAAACCTGGTGTGGCTAGGGGCCAGCTCTGAGTTGAGTTGCTTTGGGCTAATCGTTTCCTTCAGGCAGGCTACTCTAGCACACTAATAGGTTTTAATAAAAACTTCCAATTGGGCCAGTAAACCCCTCATTAAGCTGTTTTTAAAGCATGAATTTAAGAGCGGCGAGGGTAAAAGGTCACGAGGAGTATTTAATTCACAACGGCTGGCAAAAGGTGCTGTTGTGATTGAAAACACCAGAGTTCAAGTGTCCAGGGCCACATAAACATCCGACTCTGTCACTAGACCTGGTTAAGTGACAGCTTGAAAAATAGATTTAATAAGACAGAGAGAAAAGTTTCCCACTCTTACACGAGAAATAGGAACAGCAGATCACAATATTAGCCAGGAACTGAGGGTAAGCAGCCCTGTCCCTCCCATCTCGGCGTGGGGGAAGGATGAATAAACAGCAGCCTCTGGCCATCTGGGTGTTCAGCCCCCCAGCGATTCCCAGGGCCTTGCTGGGACACTCTTTCCTCAGCTCCCTGGTCTCCTGCTGGGAACAGAACAAAGTTCTCCAGGAATAACACAGACCAACCCATCCTCCAGGTCCTGCTGCCAGTGTCTCTCCCACACACCGTCTGTACCGGGAGCTACCGGAGCAACAAGTGCCACCCGGACCCTGACCTGCTGCCAGGAGGAAAGCAAACCTCTGCCAGGGAGTTCTGCTCTTGGGCAACCTCACACCCACCACCCTGACACTGCAGATGGGTCTGCAGGAATCAAGGGCTCAGCTCTGGGCACAGTTCAGCCCAGACACAATCTCATCTCGGAACACTTTACAACTAACTTTTGGAGCTTCACTAGTGAAGTTTGACTTCAGTTGTTTCAACTTGCTCTCAGTTTCTCCAGGACTGCAGCACTGCTCCCTGCCATAGTGCAGCTGGTTTGAGAACTTCACCCCTTCCTTGCAAACATGCACTCACAAAGGAGAAACATCTCAATCTTGTACTGCAAAAGCCAGAACCCCAGCTGTGCACTCTAACATTTCATTTTATGTCAATGCACATCTAAAATTCAAGATCCCTGAAGACCTCTTAAAAGAAAATCCTCCTCGGAACAATTTGCATTGAAGTAAAGGATTTAACAAGTAATGGAGAATTACATACACTCGGCTCTCAACTTTTTATTCTACTTCTAATCAAAACACACTTCATCTTAAATTCTGAGATGATAGATGCAATATAAAATTTGAAGGCAGGCACAGGTACAAACTAGATCATTTGCTTATCCCATGTTTACAGATAATGGAGAAAAAGCTAGGACTTCAACATTCAATGATTGTCTTCTCTCCATACCAAAATTAACAAGAAAGCTTACTATAAGAGGAAAAAAACCAAACCCACCAAAAAGCAAATACTCTTGCTTTAAAAATATGCTTCTAATTCTAGCCATAGAGTTGGACTGCAAAGAGTGCAGAAGCAGGGCCCTCTGGAACAATCCCCAAGACAACATTTGCTTTGGCTCCAAATAGGACACTTTTGTGCACCAGGAATCAAATAAGATCAGCTGCCTCTCAATCCTTTGTGTTCAAGGATCCCATTGATAACCTTAAGGGAAACAGAGGCATTTCTGTCTTTCCTGCATATCCCTTGCTGGGAATCCAGATTGCTGCTGAGAGGTATCTGACAGGCATAGAGGCATCAGTGTGGAGTCAGAATCTCCCTGCATGGTTGCATCATTTTCCCACACCACACCTGGATTTTCCCCCTACAGAGGGACCTGATTGTCCATCACAATTCCAGTGATCTTTGCAGCCTTCCTGCAGCTCTGCTTAGCTCTCCACTGCTGTCTCATTCCACCAGCACCCTCAGGACATCCATCGGGCCAACAAACTGCCTTCAGAATATCTGAGGCTTCTAACACAATTATGAGGCAGAACAGAAGAAAGAAGGCAAGAAAGTCCATAAAAGAGCACAATTTTTTTTCAAATCCTGTGTTAGAACAGAGATAATAAATCACTACATTAAATCAGGCTTCCAGTGAAAAAAAAAAAAAAGACCTTGAGGGCATCTCAGACAGAAGCATCTTGAGGAACTACTGCTCCAGGAGAACACACCCTTGCTCAGAAAGGGTCAGAGACAGCAAAGCTGTCAATACCACAAATCTGCTGAAGCAGCAGCTTTGGCCTCATTCTCAGCCAGGAAAAAAGATGTCCTTAATTTTAAAGAAGCATAAAAAAACCAAAGTTGACCTTGCTGGTTCTTTCTAATCCCAGCACCACAGCTGCAACCTTCAGAGAGAGGGAGACTTGCCATTTCTGGAGCTAAGCCAGGACCAAGGGTGCTGAGCAAGGCCAGCTGGCTCGTGGTGGCACACACAGGCCACCAAGACACCTAGAAAAGGGCTTGAACAGAGTTTCATGGAAGAAAGCCCTTGGAATAGGAAAGCAAACAGAGGAGATTTAGGCTGAGGATGAAGTTGCCACTGAAGATCACTCTCCAGGAGCAGCCTGGCTGCTGGTATTGCAGGTGTGCTCCATCCATCCATCCATCCCTGAGACTCTTTGCAGCCTCAGCTCAGCTAGGAAGACCCAAAGCCACCCAGTGTACACCAGCCAAGGAGCAACTCCCACCAGAGCACAGCCCAAACTAGGGCACAGCCCAAACCAGGGAGGAGAAGGGGCCATCCATCCCCCCCAGTGCTCCTCACACACCTGAGCTGTGCCTGCCCACAGGGAGGGCCCCGGTGCAGCCCACAGCATGCTCCCTGAAACACACCAGCAGCTACAGCCACATTTCTACCCAAACACCACCAAATAAAGGCAAGAAGCCACTACAGCTCAGCTCACTGAAGAGCTGCACTGACCCCCAGGCTGGTGCCCGCTGCAGGACCTGCAGTGCTGAGCTCCTCTTCACCCCTCCAAGAGAAGTAAGTCCAACCTGACCTGTGCTTTGCACTGTGAAGGCTCTCACATGGCTGTTTCACAGCTCACTCCCTGAACTGAGGAGTGGTTTTAATAACTGTTACCTGACAGGAGTAAGAGCAAAGAGCAAAACCTGTGGCAATACCAGTTGATCCCAGCTGGCCTAACAGCTTGTTGTTATTTTCAGACACTGGAGTTCTTTAAAATTCATAGGGACAGCCTGCAGTTTTAACAGAGGCTACCAAAATCCATCCTAAGATGTATCAAAAAACCCCACACTTCCTGGAGGGGAATAGGAAACAGTCAGCATTTACAAAGATCTCTCCAGGAATATTTTTTTTCCCCCTTAAGATCTTGCTTTGAAGTAGATGCTACCAAAGAATGAGGCTTCCAGAGCTCAGCAATATTTAATGTACTTCAACAGCAATGGATGACAATGTTGTTGTTTCAGCTATATTATAACAAAAATATTGTGGTTTTCCTGTATCCTAACAAAAGTAACTCAAGATTTACATCTCATTCATCTTATTCAGAAGTTGCCCTTAAGCCAAAAACAAGGAAGGGAGAGACCCTACTGCGTACAAAGGGCTTCAGTAATCCTCATAGGGTGGCTTCCCAGTTGGGACATAAAGAAAGGCCAAAGAAAGATAAAACACCACTTGCAAAAAGTCGTTTTTCTACAGTCATCAGTAAGAGCAAAAAACACAAACAGAAGATGAGGAACTTGAGTTAAAACCAAGATGGGTGTCCTCACTAACCTGACAAAAGTCTGGGTGCATATTGCAAAGTCCAGCTGGTTAAAATATCCTCATCCAGTGTGAAAGTATCAGCTGAACCACAGAGGAGTGGAAGCAATTCTCCATCCTCCTCTGCTTCTCCCCTTGGTGAACCACCAGCTCAATGATCCCACACACACACACAACCATTTTGTTCATTTACAACTGATTAAAACAATAAATTCCTAAAAAAGGAGACAGATGCAATTCCCTGAAGGAGGTGTGGGAGGGGTGCTCAGTCATTACTTTTGCAAACCTTCATAACACACTGACACAAATGGACTTTCACTGCTCTTGTGCCTTACATTAGAATAACCACATTTCTATTTGTGACTGGCTAGTGACAACATGGGAATAGGAATCCACTTTTCATCCAACAATGAAGCAGCATCCTTCTCCATCCACCCACCCACCAGCATGAACAGTTTTCCTAATATTTTCACAGAGAGAAACAGGTTTTCAACTGGGATTTCTAACTTTCTGTTTAGGCTCCAGCTGTGGGTTGGAGCATTAAATGCTAAAAAAAAAAAAAACACAAACCCAACAAACAACCCAACCTGTGCAAAGCACAAATCAACCTCCCAGATCTCCAAGGGAGTAATATCTGCCCCACACACACCAGTGGGAGAGCAGATGATACCAATAAGAGGTTCTTGACATTCATATAAATCACCAGTGAAAAAGGAATTGGAATTGAGGTGAAACATGCTTCCTTGCATGGGATGTCCTTCAGATCTCACTTCCCTTGGTTGCCTCAAGCTTATTTAAATATTCATCTTTAACATCACCCTCCAGCTGATGCTGTTGATACTCACACAACCCTGCCACCAGGTCTCCTTCAGTCTCAATTTACAGAATTTACACCAGTTTTCCTTTCCTCAAGGGCACACAGGGAGAAATTAATCCAGTGAAAGGCAGAGAACGGAGACAATCTTTAACACTTGGCAGAGAGAGCCAGACAAAGAAAGCCAGAGTAATGTAAAATCTACATACCCACAAATGCACCAATAATTATAACTGCAGATTCTCTCATTTTTATTCACTTACCAAAGGAATACCTGCAAAACAAAATTAAGAAAAAGCAAAAAAATTAAAATCTGTTTACCAGTTCTAGCAACCTATGTCTCATATTAGTTTTTTTTCAAGCTTCACACATTTTGAGTTTCAAAACACCTCAGTCGAGGAACACGGAGACAGGCATGAGCCCTGTAACTTGCAACTCAAAGGCACTAAATGGTAAATTGCTGCTACCTGGAAATGCAAGAAGAGCTAATTCCCTCATTTCTGGAAAAATTAAGCTGTTAATTCACACTCCAAGCAACTGGCCACCCTTCTTTCAATAAAGATGCAAAGGCAGCACATCCAGGAGAGACCACATAGTCCCAAATCACAGCACTTCACAAAGGGCTGCTCCTCCCCTTCCCTCCACCTGCAGGAACTCCTCTGGGTAAGCATTGATAGCACATCTCAACCAGGTTCTACAGCAAGATCATTCATTCCTTGTTTCCAAAGGATGCTGAGCACTTCCCAGACAGAAGGCATCAACCAAAGTTGTTCAACACATCAGGCTTAACACATACTTCTGCTCTGATGAAGCCCACACTGCTTAAATGCAAGAAGTTACTTCTTGCTGGTGAAATTTGATTGATTTTTTTCCCTTTTTGAACACAGAGAAGCCCAGTCCTGTGTCCTCTGCTAGCTGAGGGCTGGGTGCTACATGCTCACCAGTTCTGTTTCAGGAACAGTGACACACACTGTATCATTTTCATGGGAATTTTCAGAGCTTTAGTGCATCATTTAACTTCCTTTTTTAGCTTCTCATAAAAATTACAGTTAGCCTTGGCTACAACATAATGATTTTCTGCAAGATCACCAGTTCTGATAAAGAGTAAAACCCAAAGTTTAACAAGTTTTAAGATGCTGCTCTGCAACAGACAGCCTGTGTTTACTCCCATTATGGCTTCAGTCCCACATCAGGGCTTTATTATTTGTATCTGCAGCATATTGCAACACACTAGCAAAAAAAACTCCAACAAGAGAACCCCAAAACAAAACAAAAATGCCAAGCTTTTAAAGATTTTCAGAAAGATTTGCTCTTCTTGAAAATGCCCTGAACAGGTCAGCAAATTTAATTTAATACTCACACACATGTCGTTGCAATAGTTCTAAAATCCATCAATCTAAGTGTTTAACTACATATTTAACAACAATTTCATACATATACTGGTGTTTAGAGAGCAATAACTCTAAAATGCACAATAAGTTTTACCTCTCTTAATAAAAGCAACTCTTTATAAAGATATCTGTCATTAAGGGCAACCTAACTTTGCTATTCTCCACCACAGTTGTGGTGCAGTTAAACATAAACTTGTAGGAATTATTCTTATTTCTTGGCAGAAGTTAAGAACCCCCTGAGGCTCATTTAAAACACACACACACACAGACACACACAAAATGAGGAATTAATAAAATATTGTATTCTTCTGAACCACATTAAGTTTTCTGACGTGTGTCTGTTGCTGATTACATCAATCTCAGCTCCCTGACTTGTCATGTGATGACAGGCAAACACTTGTGAATTTATTTCTCTGAAGAAGCCTGTGATACAAATGCCAAGGAAACCAAACCAAATGGCCACTCCACACACATAAAAGCAGCAGGGCTTCATGCAGGGAGTTTGGGTTTATTTTAATAGGTACAAACAGGCAGGTACCCACTTCCCACAGACTTCAGGTTGCAGTTTGAAACCCAATTACCATTTTTGCTTTTCAAGGTCCTCTTCCTTGCTCATAAGGAGCAAACAGAAATGTTACCTTTTTAAAATGTTGTTGTTTTTTTTTTTCCCCTATTGCCTGCCTTGGCATTTGAAACATTACTGACAGATAATGACAAGTAAAAACATGCATTTGATTTTGAGGGTTTGAGGGTTTTTGGCAAATTTCAACAGAGTAACTTTTGATCTGCACTGTCAAAACCAGAAATTTTTGCAAATTCAAAGTATATTCCATTTGGAGTTTCTAATTCAAATTAAAACATGATGTCACTTTTGTTCTCCTGCTGGAGAAACAATGTAATTAGCCACAACTTGTCATTAGAGGCCAACTTCATGTTGCACTTAGAAAGGCTGTAAGCATCAGCTGGGAATCATAAACATCATCAAATATTTGGGTTAAATTGTTTTCACCACACTGTCATGCTGATTAATTCGAGCTCAAGTATGTTCCTGGAAAGCAAAATCTGATCTAGCAAAACATAGTTTGAGCTACATGAAACAACATCCCTCCTGATGAAAACACATGCCAGTGGCCGTGGGGCAGGCAGTGAGGGGCCAGGCTGGGCTTGAAGACACTCTTCTGCAGGAGCTTCCCAGCTCTGCAAACCAGCCCTGGGCACCAGCTCGCAAACCAACCCAGCAGAAAACACCTTCTTTTCTGTAGAACATCTTCTCTTTTTCCCTGCGTGCAAAGGGAAATGGAGGGATGATGCTTTCTATTTGCTGAAGGAGGAAGAAAAGCAGATCAGCCAGAGTCGCCCAACAAACTGACATTCCTTCTCCACTCATCTAGCCCATAGCTACACAGGTTATTTAATGCAAGGGTTGTCTGGGACCAGGACTCCTCTTCTAAGTCTGTAAAATATGACAAAATTCTAAATAGACTCTATTAAGAAATAGTATTAGGACAGACAGAAACTCCTATCTTTACATCTCTTGATGCTTACTAGGAAAATACATCTGTATCCATAAGAAAGAGATTATTCACATCCCAGCAGTGTCCAACACCACAAGATCCTTCTAACTAAACTGATTTCCACAATCAGAGTAATTCCCTGCTGCATCCCTAATCTGCAGCTGGTGTTAACAGCTTCTCTCACTGTTCTCCATGGAGAACATCCTCTCCAGAAAGTGAACCCAGATGTCAGCTTCCATCTCCATTATGAACCTCTCATTCTCTGTGCTCTGTAACGTGGGATGAGGGAAAAGGTACTTGGGTAGTAAAGACACATTTTCTATTCTCCATCAGGATATGGCTCCAAAATCTGCTGTAACATGGTTTCCACAGCAGCACCTCTCCACAATGGAAATCAGGTAGAAGTTACCCTGTGAGGTATCTCTTCCCTGTGAAGGATGGAAAGATGACCTTAACTACCCAGGTCTTCTCTCCAGTACCCAGCCAGGGAGGGGAGGATCAGGGAACCATTTCCTCAGGAGACAGCAGCATCAAACACAGCAGGCAATCAAATGGACACACAAGTGGCAGAGGGAAGAGCCTCCTTCCAAAACTTCAACAACAGGGAAAGCTGGATGAGCTGCGTGCCATGAATCCAGGCATTGCACTGGGGCAGAAGAGGAAGGGTAATCCACAGAAGCATAGAAACTGTGGAAAATCCACCTAGCCCAAGACAGGACCAATAGTGTGAGAATCACCTCTGATAGCAGAGACAGGCTTCACCTCCCTCTCCAGGTATTCAGCCCAGTGTCCCACCACATGTTTATTTACAAGGCTTCTCCTTATGCCTAGCCTGTGTCTTCCTTTCCACCCTGTACACCAACAACTTCTTGTCCTATTCACATGGAGACAGTGATCACAGATCCTTTCCATTCCCACCACTGGTTTCATTCACTTGAAGATCTTTGTCTCCTTTCCCAGTTTTCCTTTCTCTCAACTACTCAAACTCAGTTCCTTCAGCTTTTGACCATAACAGGCCACTTTCTTCCCTACTGCTGAGGCTTGTGCCTCTTCTCTGCCTGGTGTGAGGCAACAACCACTTCCAGCACAATGGGATGACCAGACAGGAGATGCTGACTGATACATCCCCAGCCCCAAGAAATGGAAAACCTCATCCAGTGATGTGTTGCATGTGACATTCCTAAAAGTTACTGTTTACATGCATGAAAGCTTGCTTGGTGAACCACAATATACCAGCCAAATTAAAGCTGTAAACACTTCAGGACAAAAACCCCATCTTTTCAATGTCCATACATGTTCAGTACCTGGCACCTGGGGAGCCACTTGCTCAGCACCCTGCCTCAAAACAAAGAAACCAGTTGGGAAAAATCACTTGCAAGAGACAGAGTCCATCCAAACGAGATGACACAGTTAGTCAAGTGCACCATTAAATTTGGAACATCATTAACTTAAAAGTGTGGGGGCAAGAACCATTTTTGACAGCTGGTTTCAGTTGCTGCCAAGCCTTTAGTGTTGCACAGCAGTCATGGGGGGAGGAAATAAGCTAGAATGGCAGCAAATGAAACCACTCGTCTGGTTTCTGGATTCACTTTATTGTGGTCACAGATCTCTAAAAACCGGGATTCTGCACTCTGTAATTACAACATCCACGTTTAAATGGAAGGAACCGGGATGACATTTTTTTAAAAGAGGGCTCAAGGATGAGGTTTAGTCCTCAGTTTGCACACGGTGCTGGGAAAGGTGCCTGAGCAGAGCTGGAGCCAGCCAGCAGGCAAGGATCAGGAGGGGACGGCTGTCCCGCCAGACCCACGCCTGTCCCACGCGAGCGGCAGCTCCCAGGCAACGAGCCACCCAAGCACCAGGGACTTTTCCCTTGCAAGGCAGGGAACCAGGCTTGGTTAAGAGACCAAATGTGAATTACCCAACCAAGCCCCAGCACTCGTCAACTGTTCTGTCTGTGCTCATTTCCAAAACGAAGAATTATTACAAGCTCTGGCTTCTGCAACTGCTGAATTTGCCAAACTTAAGCGATGTTTGCTTTGGTTAAATGCTGCCAGTGCCAAAACTAGATGCTGAAATGACAGCCTCGGGAACCCTATTCTGAGATGACCCTCCAGCCAGATAATGAGTCCAAAGCATGAAAAGTGGGAGGAGGAGCCAGCAGCAGGAAGGCATCTGCAGCAGCATGACAGCTCCTCCGCTTGGCCCTGCCGAAGCCATCCCAGGCTGCCTGGCCCGCCAGAATTACTGCATTTCCCCAGGCAGAAATAAACCTGGAAAGCACGTGCACAGAGGGTAGAAACAGACATGGATGGAAAATAAGGGGCTCAGCATCAGCTTGAGCACATTCAAGCCCTAGAGCAAGAGGTCAATCCCACCATGGGTGTTTTGGTGCAGGTTTGTGCCCAGGAAGGCAGCACAGGATGGGTGCTGCAATCCTGCTTCTTCAGGACCCCAGCAGAAAGGTTTTGTATTTCTGCTGCCAGCATGCTGGCAGGTAAAATCCCAGGAAAACTGCATTGCAGGCATTCCATTCCTTAACCAAAGAAAAAACTGCACTAATTCATCTCTGTCCAAAGGCTGGTCCCCCACTGCCCAGCACTCCACAGCCCCAGTGCGATTGTCCCTTGAAAGCAGCAGCCTGCAACAAGACGATGGGGTTCAGTGAGGGCATGGTCATTTCCTCCATGCTAAGTTTATAAAGACATGAGTTATTCTACATTTTCCACCTACTTTCTACCCCAGACCCTTCTCCCAAGACAGCTTGCTTGTTTTTGCCATCAGTTGCCTCCCCTTCTCCCAGGCAGAGCTGGAGCATTGCTCCAGCAACACGGCTCAGCCCTGCGAGAACTCCTCGTGCAGTCAGCCCAGCCCAGCCATGAGCCAGCACCACTGGTAGAAAACACTGTTCTCAAGAATAAATGTCTGGATTAAGACCCTTAGGGAAGTTAGTAAACACAGATCCCACCATGGCTTGGACCCTTCCCTACCCCCTGATTGCTTTTTAGCTGTACCAATCACTGCATTAACATTCTTTCCAACCACAGCTGTTTGAGAAGTCAGATGAGTTAACACAAACGTGTGCTGGACCAGACTGGGTGCATGAAGCTATTTGGCAAGTTGCAGTTTAAAAAAAATAAATTAAATAAATCATGAGAAAGCCATTATTCATTCTTTTCCTAAATCTTTCAGCTGTGGAATCAATACCCAAGTCTACACACTGGATACAGCTGGCAATTAGATGTGCCAGATAATAAGCAATTAAAAAATATTTGTCTCTGTCTCTGGCAAAGCCCTGTGGTACATCAGACAGTGCACAGCCCCTCCACCAACCACATAATCTTCTGATAATTTCCTTGTTCTCATTTTCTCATTGGCCATGATTTGCAGAAGTGAGTGGAAGCCAGAGGCAGTTTGTGCAAACAGTGGGGTGTTCCTGGCTGTCCTCAGAGCACACCCAGCTCCCGCAGCCACGGCTTTACCCCCATCCCAGCACAATTGCTGCTGATGTTTTAATGTGGTCTTCTCATGAAGTCAGGTGGGTGGCAGGGGAAGCAGGAAGGAGGTGAGGGAACATTGCTGCCTGCTGCTGACACTTGCTGTGCTATTACACCATCACACTGGGAGGTTCCAGCATTCCGTCCAGCTTTGCAGCAAGCGTCCCCACCGCTGCGCCTCTGGGTCTGCTGAGCACTGGACACAAGTAACAGTCCTGACACTGAGACTGGGATTAACATGAGGAAGGGTGATGAACCAGGACTCAGAGAACAATCCTACAGTGCACACGGAACAGGCAGAGCACGTGTTGGGGCAGGAGGAGCTGGCTGGCAATTGGATGCTGGAGGGAGCAGCTCCCCAACAATGCTGCAGCCCCTGCAGTCCCTTGGGGAGACCCTCAGCACAACACTTTGCTACTCTAGACAAGCACACGATCTCTTCTATGTATGGAGAATTAATTTATATAGATCTCTGGCTTACTTACAGCAGATTTAAATTTAAAAAGTTGTAAGTCAAAACACTACATGCAGCCAATCATGCTTAAATATTTAAACTCCTCTTCAGTTTCCCTCTTTTCAAGCTTAAATCAGTTCCTACAAGCATTCACAGTATTCAGACAGCAGTAATCTTAGAGGCACCACTTGCTACAAAACCAACAGCCTCAGCAGTCATGTTGCAATCTCCACACTGCAGCTGCTCAAGAAACCCCAGCACACCACTTCACCAGAGCCTCTTCTCTTGTTTTTCATATCATGTTTCAATGGCAAGTTAGACTTGCCACGGGTCAGTTCTTCTCCAGGAATATATTCACAGAAGCAGGCAACAACCAGACCTGGTGCAGCCCAAGACCCCACCAAAGCATCCCTTGACAGCCCTTAATTCTTCTGGCAGCTCCTTTTCTACTGACAGCTCACAGGGATCTTCTCGAATCCATGTCATAGCTGGACCTGGCTTCTTAATCAGATTCATCGCCACATGCCTTTCCAGTCCACTCCACTCACACAGAGTAACGTGTGGGGGTTGCAGTAGATGCAGGCAGGAGCACACTCAGACTCCTTGGACATCCTACATCAACTGTGCTCTTTGCTCCTACTTGCCCCTTTTAAAAAAACAGCCCAAATCCCCGGCACACAACCCAGCACCATCTGCATTTAAGCCTAGTGCCTCAACCATATCAAGTAACCTCCCACTGCAGAGCACACATTTACAGGTCTGAGGGACTAAGGAAGGCCCAGCAGCCATGGCATCACCCTGCTCCTTCCCAGCCATGTCCAAAGCCAGGCGAGGAGCTGGCAAGGGGCTGGCCCCTCTCCAGGACTGCTGCTAAACCAGAGGCCAGCCTGAGGCAGGGAGGGGAAACCTTACACATGCTGCAGGGGAAATGCTAAATGATTCATTTCTGACATCAGCCATGATTAAATTTTAATCTCTCAAACAAAAATATGGTTCTCGTTAGCCTCATTAGCTCCCAGTTGTACTGCAAGGCAACAGTGTCACATGGCATTAATATCTGTTTTCATTAATGTGTCATATCAACTGCTCACAGCACTCTTTGAAACCGACCCGCTCCTTCTCTTCTGTGTGAGTAGGAAGTGCCAAAAAGCAGCTTCCTCGACAGGAAGGATGACCCCCTGAGATCCTTCAACTTTTGGTTTACGTTTCTAGAGATAATCTTTTCTTTCTGGGGAAAGAGGGAGGCGAGTTGGGAGCAAAAGGGATGCGAGGCTGCAATCCACAATAACAAAGAAATTCCTGAGGTTTATTGCCAAGGCCAGGGTCAGATAAAGGAATGAGATATTCTAGGTTTTCTTGTTGTTGTTGCCGTTGGGATATTTTGGAGAACTGGGAAAACAAAACCAGGTTGCAAAAAAAGGTTCTTTGCAAGTGGGTTATTTGCAAAGCCTCTAGCAAACTTCAAATTACTCCAAGTTAGCCTGTGCCTCAAGGTGATATTTGTTAACATGATTCATCTAAAAACCTAGATACTTTCTTTTAAATACACAAATTGTACACTGAATTCAGGCACAACATTCATTTTTGCTTGCATTTCAGACTTTAATATCTGCAAAGCTGATATCAATTAAGTCTTGCAGTCCCTCAGTACAAGCTTGTGTTACTTGCAGACAGGCAGATAAAGCATGACACAGACTGATGGAAAGACCTTGCCCAGGTCACACAGCAAAGTATAGCCCAGCACATCCATACCTGGCTGTACAGTGAGGTCTCAGAGTCTTCCACAGTGAACCAAGCGTAAAGATGAAACCCAGGACATGCAGGCTCTTGCTCCTTTGCACAGCTCCCGATCTTTAAGTGTTTGCTTGCTCAGGGGCAGTCAGGAAAGTCTTACTGAATTACCCATGCTACTTAATAAAATGTGCATGAGCTCAAATGCACCCATGTGGATACGTTCGTTCCCCCTTGATCTGGCTCTGGTCTGCTGGAAGCTTGAAGGGAAATTCCTCCATCTGCGTTTTGCATGTCAGACCAGGACTCTTGCAGTCATAAAATTACTATCTCCATAAGTGCTATGCCCTTCTCATAAGAGGGTCACAAACCAGGACACAAAAATGGGAATGATGTTTTGCTAAATCCAGCCCACAACTCACACACTGGCTGCTTTACAGGCTGGGATAAGAAGCTCAGAAGAGCTCTGTTTCTAAATTTAATAGATAGGATGACACTAGACAAAACCCAAGGGCTTTAGACTGAAAAACCAAAGCTGTAGAATATAAAAGGAAATAAAGTGGGGACAAGGTCCATTTAATGGCTACTAATGCCCTCCTGGAGAATGAAAACACAGCCCTGAGCATCTGATCAGCCCCCTAACAACCCTGGACTTCAGCCTGAACCAGTCACCAGTTCATCTGCAACCACACAAAAGACTGATTAAAGTCCTGCATAGGTCAAGTGGTTTTTAATGAGACATATAAACCACAAAACCTCCATGACATACAAGTCTTTCCTCTTTCTCTTGCAAATGAACTTCTGAAGGCAGTAATTTAATTGCAATTAAATTACATGTCTCAGAGTCATGCTTTCTCAACCTGCAGTACACCTGACCCTCCAATCCATCCTGAATATTAAAATTAAAAGCTATTAATATTATGTCCAATCAGCTTGTAATGAAAAAACACTGGGCATTTGGGGCCAGAAAGACTGAGGTATGTCCTCCCTTCCATGCTCTGTCAGCAGCAGCTCCACCAACAGAGGGAAGAACCCACTGAAAAGTGTAGCCACCTCGTGCTGAAACTTTTCATTTATTGGCTCGTTTAAGCTGTTCCCTTGAGCTCTTGTAACTCTACCAGCATCTTAGCCAGGAAAGGAAAAAAAAAAGGCAATAGGATTTAATACCACAATTCTAGCTTTTGTATCAAATGTCTTACAAACCATACTCTCTAACAGTGGGCAACATGCTTTGTAAAATGAAACAACACAATAACCAAGGGAAAGGAAGGGGTTTTGGATGGGGGGTGGGTGGTTCAGTGAGGAAACAACAGAAGAAGAAACAGGAGATCAGTGGCAGAGTAGTTTAAAAGTTTGTTTATATAAGAAAATGTAATAGCTCTCTGGAGACACCTTACTGTGGGATAAAAGTGATTTTATTCCACAGTTACAAATTCACTTCAGAAGTGCACTGGTTATTCTGGTACAAAAAGGATTTAACTTCTGCTGGAATGTCTCTCCCAAAGAGCTTGTCCTGACAGAGAACTTCTACTGCCACTGGTCCATCCCTGCAGACACGTGCCCCAGCAGAAACTATACGGAGTAAAACCACAAATGGAGGTTTCATGAGGTCACATCCAATGAGTATTTTTACTTTTAAACAAAGGGGCAGCTTTTCCCATCCTTGTTTAAATGTATGACAATCCATGATACTAATATTCAGGAGGGAGGAGGCAGGGAGAAAGGCAAAGCCACTTGTGTTGGACCTGTGGAGCTGCACTGCTCTTCTAAGGACTGAACCTAGATAATCCAGATCTGCAATCTACAAAATGGACCCTGATATGAGGAATTCCTACAAAATTTTAAGCATCCTTAGCTTCATCAAATAACTTCTATTATACCCCACATTTCACAGTGACCAAAATCCCTGCTCTCTGAAAGGCAGCCTAGTTTGGAGAGCCACCACATCTTCTTTCAGAAGGTTCACCTGCACTTTGGCAGAGCTACCAGTGAACTGGCAAAGTCAAGGACTCAGAGGCAGGAGAACACCCTGGCTCCCTGGATTTTTGGTTGCCAAAGTAATCCCTGTTCCACAAAATCCATCACAAACAGCAGCCTGTTCACAGAGCAGCTTTCTTGAGGGTTCTAACAGCCTCAAAGACCTCTAGCTGGTCACTCACTGTGCTGTCACAGCCAGCTCAGCTGTCCCCAGGCACTCAGTGTATTCCCCAGGTGGAGGTTGGACACAACAGGGCAGGCAAGCAGCACGTCCTGCCCTTCAAAGGAGATGGATTGCTCTTCTAAAGCTTCCTCTGACTCTGAGCCCAAGCCAGCTGGACAGCAGTTGAAAGACTCACTCCTTCAGCAGTGCCCAGTATCTGGAGACTCCAGCCCAAAACAAATAGAAACATTTAAAATTAAAATAGAAAAAGAAAAGACGATAAAAGGAATAAATTGTTCCTCACTGGCCTAAAGAGGAAAACTCTGTTCCTCCTTATCACTCCATATCTTCCTTGAACTGGCTTCCCAAGCAACTACTGCAAAGGATTTTTCTGGATCAGGTCAGCCCATGGGTCCCTGCCCAGCCCAGCAGTGCCAGCTTGCAGGAATCCACACCTCCAGCCGAAGAGGAACACCACAAAAGACTGCAATAATGACAAAAAACAACATGGCCACAGGAGGATTTTCTTCCTCATTTCAGATGCTCTTCGCTGAGCTATCTCATAACTCTGATCAGGAATGCCTGACAACAATGCTGTCCTTTCCCCCTTCATAAGAATTCACGGTGGTCTTCAACAGATGCTTTGGAGAACAATCTGAACTCATCAAAACCCCTCAATCTGCCCAAACTTGAGAGTAAGACAAAGCTAATGAACCATCTAACCCCACTTACAAACCAGGATGAGAAGGGAGTTTTAAAGCCAGCCTTAGTCTTAAGGTCAGTCCTGCCACCCACGGTCTGCAGCAGAATTCATGAGAATCCAGCTGCTCTCAGCTCATCCCTCGTGCCACCACAGTTCCCTGAAAGACAGTGAGAAATCAGTTCATCCCTCCTTTGCTCTCTGCCTGTGTGTACTGGTGCTGCAGGCACCCAGCACCCCTTCTGCAGGAACTGCATGTCACACTGTATGCACAACAATAATATGGCTTTGACCACCCAGTGACCCATTTCAGAGGATCTAATGAAAAATGTAACCACAGCTGAATGAACTGTACTGCTGGGTTGCTTTGATTCTTTTCCCTCACCCCTTTACAAGAAGAACCTAATTTCCTGTTTAATATTTCCGACGCCACAATAAAGACGAGATGAAGTTGAGGCGATGGCTTCTTTCCCCCCCTCTTTTCTTTCTCGTCCCCTTCCCCAGAAGAACCTGCCCCATTCCCTTGGTGTTATTGCTGTATAGCAGGAGGCACCTGCTTGTGTCAGAGTAACTTTTTAACTCTTAGGCTGAAGTAGCAAAGGAGGAAAATAATACAGCCTTATCTCCAATATCAGGAGGCAATTCCTTTCAACCACAGCATCCACAAAAGGCAAACCCTGGGCTCCACTTGCATTCCTGCTGGCCAGCTCATTGTCTTCTGAGCTGCAGAGACCTCACTCTTCTATCGCCCCTCAGGAAGAAGCTTTTGGACACGGTCTGCTGGACATTGGCAGTGGTTCGGTGCAGAAGTGGAAAAAGGCTCCCTTCTCTATCCCCTGCCCTTCACCTCTCCCTTAGAGACTCGAAAGACAACAAACCAGGCAAGAATTCAACAGGCACAACTGGATTTCTTTGGCAAAAACTTGAGTCCTGTAGAACTGTCACCCCTCCAGCAGAGAAGACACCAGATCTCTGCCTCCAGTCTGCCTGTGCCAGGAAAAGCAACTGGGAGCAGAGGAGCAGCACAGAGCACAACTGCCCAGCAAGCCAGAGAGCACACGTTCCAGCCAGCTTTCCTTCAAATCCAAACTGTAATGACTTCATAGCTCGACTGTAGCCACAGCATCACGGAGCTCTCCCGAGTGCCTTGTGGGCACCAACCAAGAAAGCCACTTGGGCTCACGTCTTAGCTAGCCCACTACTTCAGGACCAAGCTAGATCAAACCCTCAGCCTCAGGAGTCACTGCAGGTCCAGCTTTCAGCTACAAAACCTTTGCAGCTCGAGAGGAAGGCTGTTAGGGTGATTTTTTTTTACCCTCACAAACAGAAACAAGTCCAGGACCACGTCCAGATTTTGCTGCTACAATGACAGGGGCTCCTGCGCCTCTGGCAATGAGAGCAGGATGATGCTTGAATTCTTGCCCTGTAACATAAAACATCTAGAAAAATAGACAAGCCATTTTGGAATAGCTTGGAAATAGGTAACAGAGAACTATCCACCAAGTTATTTTTCAACTTTTGTGGCTTTCTTTCACAGCCTGAAGTTCACGCTGAGTTAGGAGCTCAGAGAATGGAGCTTTTCAGAAAACTGAAGCTGTTATCCTTCACCCACTTACATACCATGGGGAGTAGGAGAGGAATGAATAGGACAGGACAAGACTCAGGGCTGCCCAAGCACATGCAAATCCTTGCAATTAAATTCACTGAGCCCCTCTGTAGGGAAGGTGTCCTGTCATACGTTGCAGAGCCAGATGATTTGGGAAGAACATCCCAGTAATGCAGCTGTATCGTGCCCACAGCTTGGGCATCTCTTCATAGCCTTTTACCTCCCCAGAGTTACCATACCACCTCTGCTATAGGCAGAGAGGTACTTGACAAGATGAACTAACAAAAGTGGGGGTTCTAAGAGCCTGTCATCTTTTTAACCAATGTATTTGGGACCTTATCAAGTGTGAGAACCACCTAAAGCCTTTTATTTTGCACCACAGCCTTTCCGTGCAGCAAGGTGATATGCAGACAGTCACCATTTTTCCTTTACTTTTTCCCTCCAGGCTTTATATACTTCTCCTGAGCGTTTCAGCTCTCTTCTGGATAGAACTGAAAATTGAGAATCTTCTCCTGAGCGTTTCAGCTCTCTTCTGGATAGAACTGAAAATTGAGAATCCATCCCAAAGGTAATTGTTAGGGGAATTCCCTTGCAACAGGCATGAGGGAAAGTACTCCACAGCCGGGACAAGGTGTAACATGGCATGTTATGCAGCCAATTTGCCTCTCAGAGAGGGCAACAGAAATCAGGGCAGGTATCCTGGGTAAGACAGGGAGCATGGGTTTGCCCATAACTCATTTATGCCAAACACTTCCCTTATCTCACATTCCTAAATTGCTCCTTACCAGATTATCAACCTCAAACAGTAACAAAAACTCCATGTGTACAACGAACATCAAGAGATTATAGAATAGAACAAAACAGAGAGCTTGTTAACCTACCAGATCTGTCCAACGTTGACCAAGGAGAGGTAGAGAAGCCACAGAAGAGCCATGAGGACCATGTTTGCACACCCAGTTACCAATACAAAGGCTGAAGTTGCCAGGCCAAACAGGGAGATGTAGTCCAAGATGCTGTCCATGTCTGACCAGTCCAGAAACCAGATGATTGTTGGTGCATAGCTGAGAGCATCCAGGTTGATCTTCCCTTTGAAATACTTCTTGACATTCTGCAGGTACAGTTTACAGGGGAGCAGCCCCTTCTCTCCTATCAGCTGTTTGTTTTGATGATATGCCACCAGGAAGGCCACAACTGGAGGAAAACAAGGAAGGAGGGAAAAATAAAGAAGTATCAGAAATCACCCAGGCTGAAGTACATATTTCGAGTCCAAGTTACAGAAGTAGATTCATGCATTGGGAAGGAATTTTTTCAGATGTCCTCATGCCCATTAAAATACAAGACAGTCGTTTCTTTTAACCACAATGCAAAAGGCAGAAGAATTCTATAAATACTGTCTCTGCCTTCACACCAGGAAGTGGCACAGAGCCCGTTTTGAGATAATTCTCTCCTCAGCAGCTGGAAGGGACATGCCACTTGCTTCAGGCAAACTCAACAATGCTCTTCTGGGAAAGAGCTCCTTGTAACTGAGCAACCTGACCCAGGGTAGGAACAGGAGGCTCAGCCCAGCTCCGTTCCACGCCGCGTGACCCGAGGTCAGTCACACACACTATTCATCTCCTCATCTTAATTGCACTGCAGAGTACAAGTGAAAGTAACACAATCATTTCAAGACTTTCAGACTGAATTTCCTTTCCACAAAAAGCATTTGGAAAGGAGACACCGAGAAGCCCTCGGGTCCTGCACAGGGACCAGGGAGCAGCCAGAAGAGGACACACAAACCCCTTCACCTTTGCAGCACCAAAGACACAGCTGGACTTTCCAACCCCTCCTATTGCAGTTTCACAAAACATTCTGCAATGTAAATAGACAACAGCTCCAGCATGGGTTTTGTTGTGGGTGGTGATGTACAGTGCCTGCTCTTCCCAGCACACACAACCCAGGGCAGAGTGGGGGCAGATTGTGCTCACAAGGTTACACTTGGACTTAAGAGGACAACACATCTCCATTTATATAGAACATCCATCTACCAAGTATTGGATCATTGCCTTGTATTGAAAACATGTCATATTTAAAAATATTGTGAATGAAACCACTTCAACTCATGCACACCATTCAAGAGGTGTCCAAAGGACACCTTAATTCCTTTGGCAGCATCATGGTAAATGCAGAACACAGGAGTCATGCTATGGGTTGACCTTCTGGATCCTCTCACATCCTGGTAGGCTGGAAATGCAAAGTCTTAATATTTTCCTGTCCTCTAAATTGCTACTTTTTACATGTCATTACAGCTCTCTCATTTATAGTGTCTGTGGTCTTGCACTGGACAATCTTAGAACAGCCAGATGCTTTTTTTAACAGCACACAAGCAATTTAATTACAGATTATAGACCTAGAATTTGATGTTCTACAGAGAAAATTGGTCAGCTTCTAGGGATTAGCTCATATTTTAGGAATCTCCTCCAGTTACCAATTTGCAGTTTGTAACTGAAGTCATCTCCATTTCTCAGGAAAAAAAAAAGATTAAGGCAAACATTTCCTGATTAGGCTCCATACATTTGGCTCCAAGCAGCTGACTGACCCATCTTTTAACCAGGATCCAAACACCAGCCACGTCACATGCAGCAATACCAGAGGCCTTGCACAAAGGCCAATTTGCTTTCCCCCAAAAAAAAATCCTCCTTAGTTAATGATCAAATCTGTTTCCTTCCTTATCTGAATATTGTCATTTTGCAAACAGAGTGTTCATCTGGTTGGTGACTCTCACTGGGAACACTGGTGGAAATTCTATGGGAAACCATATCCCAAGTTCAGACCCAGATCCCCATTTCTTTGAAGTCTGACTAGCAATCAAATGTCTGCAGCCCCAGGGAGCAAAAATAAATGTCCTATTCCCTGCAGACACACACAAAGGTCTCCAGTGGATTTCAGTTAATCCACTTAACACTCCAGCTCTTTGCACACGCTATTTTGTTCTCAGTTGAAAAACCACTAAAACTCACAATCCAACACATCTCTGAGGTCACTAGGAGGGTTTCCATTGATTTCAACAGATCCTGAACCACAGTAACACAAAGTTGGGGGTTTAATTGGTTGCATCCCTTTCCATCTGTCTTGATACACAGTGAAGGATTTTACAAACTAATAAAAGAAATGCAGAATATTTTACTCAATTATGGACAGGGAGGGAGAAGAGAAAAAACTGATGGAACACTAAAGAATCAGCTTTGGACTGCAAACCAATTGTTTTGTATTTTAGAGTATTCATCTTTTTCTACCAACACTCCAATGGGCACAACTGTGTAACGAGAGTGCTTGATCCATGAAACAAGCAGAAATCTAGTGGTTCTAAGCCTCAGACAACTTCCTACTTTCATTTCTGGTTTTGAAAAAAACCAACTAACTCTGCCTTAAAGCTCCATGACTGGATTTCTCTTGATTAGCACCACAATTTACTGCAGTTTTCTAAAAGTGTTAATCAAATTCAGCTCTAAATGCCACAGGAATTACTGCCCCAACCCATAACTGCTAAGCAGTTGTTTTTTTCTTTAAAAAAAATTAAAAATATCTAAATTAGACCCCTGTACAGCATGCAAGATAAACAAGGAAAGGATATATTAGGAAAAACAAACTACAGCAATTGCAGAAAAGTACACATTGTATGTACAAAATACTGTACAGCCTTTTTAAGTCTGCAAGCAGCAAAGACTGCATTCTAGGTTGGCATGAGCTGCATATCTAAAGATTGCACAGTTTGGGCTCCAAAGTGGTCTTTTTTTCCCAGAGCACTGGTTTCTCACAAGACACTGCACTGCTGCTATTTCATACATTACGATTTTACAACCAAACCCCACCAACAACGGCCCTAATTTGATGAAGAACTCACCTAACCCGTAACAAACCCTGACCATCCCACCTATGCCCTGGTCCATCACTCTCCCAAACCTTCAGGGTCCATCAGCACGTACAGTTTATTACTCTCATGAACCAGCATTTCCTAGCTTGTGCTGCTCCATCCTGGATCCAGCTCCCTCTCCTGGACACTCCCCAAGCTGAGCTGCTGTCTCAAGTCGTGCTGTCTCTCCACTCATCTCCAGCACCTTTTGGAGCACATCTTTGAAAGGCACCTCCCTGAGGCAGGACCCGCTTCCCAGACCCCACCACCAAGTTGTCTAGCCCTCCTCTCCCAAGGCACCAGCTAAGCCTTCAAGAGGCTTCACCCTGGAGGCAGCACTTCCCGTGGTACCAGACACGTGCAATAGCTGAAACTAAAGACAGATTCTGCAGAGGATTCCAGCAACACAGGAGATGTACATATCAAGTTATTTATCAGCTTGTCATTGCTCCCTGAGCTCCTACCCAGAAAATGTATCTTTAAATTGTCTATAACACAGACCCTGCTACCTTCTCCAGCAACCTCCCCTTTTATCTTGGCTTAGTTGGAGGTGGGGGGGAAGTCCCTTCTGCCCACAAAGCCTGTGCTTTTCTTCCTCTTCCTTAACCCCTATTCTGAAACTTCACTCCCTTTGGCTTTATATTTGGGCATTTTCCACTCTTCACCTTCCCACTCCCTCCAGATAAACTTGGTCAAAAAGTTTGCTTCCACCTTGGGCAGTGGCTGGCATGGCTGCTGCCTGGCTGGGCACGGGGAAGGTTAACTGCTCCCCTCGTCTTCCTGGCAAGACTATTTGCTCCTTTGCAGATTAAAAATGCTCAGTCTCAGTGACTCCCAAGCTCCCTCCCACTCAGGAGGCAGAAGGAGCCTTTGACAGCTCACATGGGAGCACACTCCTCTACCAGCTGCAAGCTGATCTTTACATAAGTAATACATGTAAATTGTCAGCAACTGCTAATAGACCTTCACTACTTATTCTCACCTCAGATGGTGCTTTACTGTACTTTTCCATTAACTCTCCCCCTCCACCTTCTCCTTCCCCTCCCAGCCTCCTCTCCCCCCCGACTGAACGCCTTCCTTGTTCAAACCCACATGCTACCAATAAACACAACCCAAGCATGCAACACACGAGTCACCCATCTGAAGTTATTTGGTCTATCCATATTGCCCCATCACCTCAGTTCCTTTCCCCCAGTCCAGGCTCAGCCTGTCATGGTAGGAGAATGAGAGAATCCCATTCTTCATGCTCTGTAAAGATTTAAAGATGTGAAATCCAAAACTTTCCAGTCATACGGCTTGTTCTCTCCTCCAGTAAAAGAAGTCTTAACTTTTACTTAAAGCCCAAACCACAAGAAGGAATGAACCAAGAGCAAAGACCTCTGCACAAAAACCAAACTACATTTTGCACACACACAAGTCTGTGTGGAGCCATATATCAAGTGCACCTTTGACCCAAAAAAAGCATTCAAAAAGGGCCCTGTGCTGGATCCTGACAAGCTGAGGTTATGCTACTGGAAAGAGAAAAAGGGGAGATATGCCCAGTCTTCTCATTATTGTCTGATAAATTAACCAAATCAAGTTTTCAATTGATAAATTCCCCAACGAAGTTTTGCAACACAAAAGCAACACCACTGTGGTACTGAGCAAAGAGCCAGAGCGAAACCAGGCACCCCCTTTTCATCGTGCCACCCTAGAGCCACAAGCAAGCACACAGCAAAGCAGTCTGTTCTCACCACGGCTTTAGTTTATCACCATTTGCAGCAAAGCTGAAGGCTTCGGGGTGGTTGCTTTGGAGGCTTTTTAAGCACTTACCTCCACATTTCCCCTTTGTTTGAAATAATGTGGGAGCAAAGAGAAAAGGCTGGGCTGTGGCACTGCTAAAATGTTTCCCCAGAGGAGCCAGGTCGCTCAGAACCACACCAGCAGCAGTCCAGCCTGCAGCTGGAGGATGCCCTGAGAAGGTCCTTCTGCTCCAGACCAGCTCTGGACAAGCAGCAGACTGGGAGATACTCCCCTTCTCACTTCTTGGTAGCATTTCCCTGAAACTTTCTCCACTTGTTATGAATTTATCTGCCCACAGTGAGAGTGCTTTGTTCAGGACCAAACAATTCTGTCTCGCTGACACGGCTCCTTCGTGGGGATCGTGTGGCTCACTCAGAGGACACAGAGCTAACACACTGCCCGTGTTGTGCAGACTTGCCAACAAGTGCTGTGCTGCAATAAAACATTTTGGGTGAGAAAAAGTGTCAGAAGTAATCCTGACTAGGCGAGCTGAAAGCTACTGGGAGTCCTTTCATATCACTAGGGGAAGAGATTGGGGGAAAGGCAGGGGAGATGGCAGAGACAGAGAAGAGGAAGGACACTGGGGAGAGCCAGGAACCTACAGAAAGCTGAAACCCCCCCAAGAAGGCTTTAGATGTCAGAATTAGGAAGAAGTAGCATGAACCTCCTGTGGCTCTAGCTCTGGGAAAAGAAAATACTACTGTTAAACAATCTGTATGGAGAAGATAAACTGGATTTAAAGAATAGCTTGTATTTCAAAGCACTCTACAGAGCCTGGCTGAAATTGGGAAGGGTGGTATCTAATTACTTAAACTTCTACATCTGGAATCTGATGACAGTGTCCAAAAAGGGCAGTTAGCAATTTACAAGGAGGGTGAGGGGAGCAAATAATGCACTTTTTTTGTCAGGAGCTATTTACCTGTTACAGGACTTCCAACCAGACCTCAAAGGCTTTATGTATTTATAAAATGTCAAGCCCTGCCATAAAGAACAACAACAGTACGAGACCAGGACAGAAAACCTTCAAATCCCAAAAGGGCATTTATCCAAACCACCCTGTCCCATGAATTACTGTATTAGAGATTGCAACTGGACAAGCTGAAATGGTGGAAATCTGTGACACAAATCTCTAACTGGCACACCAATAATATACAAAGATGCCTTTACAGAAACAAAGAGAGGGATCTGGGCCACAGAGCACTGGCTAAAAAGCTACATAATTGTTCTCTTCCTCAGTGTGCAAGGCTGGATTCTGTCTTGCTTCAAATCCTCCTCCTCCAAAAGGGTTTTAGCACTGCTCACACTTACTTGGTGAAGTGGAGAAAGAAGTCCCAGAGCTGAAAATGTCTCCTAGAGCTGTCAGTTATAAGAATTTAAGTGCCACCTAATTTACAAGTGCACAGTGCTGGCTACTATTAAAACCAGAAATGGACAGACAGGCCTTTCATTTACCTCAGTGCTGGGAAGATCCCACTGGCACAGCCCTGCTGCCAAGAGCAAACCTCAATCAGCACTTGCAGCTTGAATCCATCTTCCCCTTCCTTTCTATTCCTACAAGCAGCAGGTGGTTTTGGACCCCGACGTCCATGAATCTTCACATCCTCTCCCACCTTCCCATCTCTTGCTTGCCTCCCAGACAACAGCTGCTTTGCCAGGGACTTCCCAGGCTCTGGCTGCTTCTGGAAACCCCCTTGAAAAAAAGGAGCATGTTCTTATAACCAAAGGGGGTGGGGCAGAAGGGAGGGCACACAGGACACCTCACACCTGCCTTGCTCCACCTGTCCTTTCCACAGAAGAACCAGCTGCACTAACAGGCAAAAGCTACAATCATCAGGGGACGACAACTTCCCTGATGCTTTAACACAAAGTCCCTCCCAAAGGATTTGTTGCTTAACAAAGCAGGAATGAAAGGGTTACATTTAAATGAGTGAAGTGGAAGAAGGGGGGAAAAACGTCCCAGCAGTGAGGAATGTCAAACTGTCACGGTGGCATCAACCGTTTCCTCAGCAAGCCTGAGACTCGGCGTGCGCAGGATCGCCACGTCTGGGAAAAAAAATAATCTGTCAGAGTAAATGGTTCCATCTTCAGAAAAGAGCTTGGAAGAGTAGCTTGGCACACAGGCTTTTAAATTGTTTTCTGCTGTTCCTAAGCCCAGGCTCTCAGACGAGATCAAAAGGCAACCCACCTTCCCTGGAGAGCATCCCACCCCAACAGCCGTGTCATGGCTCTGCAGCCTTTGACTGCAGGGGAACCTGCCTGTTCACAACCCCTCCATCTCAGACACACCAATTAGTTCCCACTCCACGAGTGCTTCCACTGTAGGCTGCACAGCATCTCCTGTGCTCTGAGATCAGGACTGGAGCCCTAGCACCACTGCACTGACAGCCTGAGTCAGAAACTGACTTGTCTCAAATCTGGCCCAGGTTGTTTGGCTCTTCATCAACCAAAACAAACACCAGAAATCACTTTACCCGATTGCAATCAAGCTGAAGTTGCATAACAAGCAGGCAAACTTTTGTCAATTGCAAGGGGCAGAGCCATCCTCCTACCCAGCTCCTTTCAGCTCTGCTGCACAAATCCTTTATTCTGAGGCTACCTCTCTGAAAAGGGTTTTCTCACTCCAGACTGCAGAAACATTTCAGGGTCTACCCCCCACTTCTGCCACTCCCAGATGCTCCCACTCCTCTTCTGAAAACCACAAAGTCCAGTTCTCCCTATTTCCCAACATCTTGCTTTCACTTCCCAACCCCCCATCTCACCCTCATCCTCTGACCTGCAATCACTCTATCCCTTTCTCCCTGCAGCCCACAGGTTTCAATCATCTCCATGCTTTAACTCACCTGACCCTGAACGGGATGCTCACTCCTGCTCTCATTACCCTGAATCAGGTCTCCCACTCACCAGAAGGTCCCACCTGGTTCACTCACTCTTCACCCTCCCCTGCCTCATCACCCCCTTACCAACTCCCACCCCTCCAGCCACTGTCTCTCCCTTTCTGTCCCCCCACCAGCCCCTTCCCATCGGACCCATCACCACCCCACAGGACAGCATTTTGTGGCACGTTTATAACCCTGAATTCCAAACGCACAGCAGAGAACACTAATCAGTTTTTCCTAAGGAAACTGCAGACCGAGCCACGGGAAACTCAGCAGTCTGGATTTACACACGAGGGAGTATCAGAATCGCTTTCATTTTGACTGAAAGAGTCATAACCCTGCATTTCACCGAGGGCTGAAACCAAACTAGAAACAGAGCACGTGTCAAAACCATACGAAACTACAGCTTCTGCATGGTTTTGATGCAAAATAACCTAAGCAGGCTGGCAGCCTACAAATCCTAACGATTTTGTGGACAAATCTGGGGCAAGTTTAGAATTTGTAACATAGTGTGTTACATGTCAGTTTCAGTTTCCATGTGAATATTTTTCCAAGTGGAGCACCAGTGGGCCTCCAGCACGGCTCTCAGCATTCCGTGCCAGAGCAAGAGCTGAACGAGCACAGCTGAGGTCAGGAGCCTGTTTCAGCAGTAACCATGGTTAATGGTCAATGTCCATAGTCTTGTTAATGCTAGGTCCCAACAGGCAGCGCTGGCAGCCAAGGATGTCATGTTTCTCCAGCCCTGCTTCGGATGCTAAAGGCCTGATTCTGTGCAAGATGAGGATTTGCTCCCTTGAGGAGTTGACTCACAACATCTACCTTGATGAAAAAGGGCTACCAGCTCTGACCAGCCCTGCTCACAGGTACCAGCCTCATGGGGTGAGCAAACCCTCTTTCCAGCTCCACCAAACGGGAGCCCCAACTCGAGCTAACGCCACCGCAGCCGCGGGCCGCAGGGTTCCTGCCCCGCAGGAAAGCAAGAGGAGGAAAGGAGAGGCTGTCCCCGTTCCACCTCTCTGCCGGCCCCTCGAGCTCTGCACGCACAGACACGGGTCGCTAAGACCTGAAACTGACGAGTGGCCGGGCGGGCAGGGCTGCTCGGTCCAGCAGCCGCAGCCCTGCCCCGCAGGACAGGGGCTGCCACCAGCAGCGGGGGCAAAGCGCCCCGCAGCCCCCGTCCCGCACGCAGAAACCCACCCCCCCGAGGCAGCCACGGGGCTCCTCTCCCAGCACGGGGGGACCTCACCCCGCCGCACGGGTGGGCGAGCAGCCGGGGGCTTCCCCGCCGCAGGGGGCCCGCCCGAGGCTTTGCAGCGGGGAAGACCGTGAGGGACGGATGGAGCAGCTCCCGGACTTGGCAGGGGGACAAGCGCAGCCGGCCCCAGCATCCTGGGGCTCCGCGGGGCCGGGCCGGGCGCCCACCCGCTCCCCGGGCAGCGGAGAGAGAGAAGGAGGCGCGGGGCGGCGGCCGGAGACTCACAGTAAAGCAGCGCTACGGATCGCAACAGCACGATGCGGGTCAGCCAGAAGGTGCCCGGGGGCGGCGGCCCGGCTCGGTTGCCCACCGGCTGCTCCACAGCCCGCTCCGGCCTTTGGGAAGAGCCCCGGGAAGAGGCATCGCCCGCCGCCCCCCGCCGCTGCCGCAGCGCCGCGCTGGGCGCCGCCATGTCAGGGCCCGAGCGAGCATGCGTGGCGCGGCGGGGTGCGGGGTGTGTGCGTGTGAGGGGTGTGCGCGTGTGTGTGTGCGCGTTTGTGTGTGCGGAGTGTGCGCGCATTTGTGTGCGGAGTGTGCGCGTGTGTGTGTGTGTGTGCGAGCTTGTGTGTGTGTGCGTGCGTGTGCGGGGTGTGTGCGCGCCCGGGGGGGTCTGCGGGAAAACGGCATGTGTGCGTCCCCGCCCCGGGGAGAAGGTGCAAAGTTAAAAAAAACAACCATAATAACAATAACAAACAAACAAACCAAAATAAAAAACCCAAACGGGTTGGCTCCACAGCCCTGCGTTCGCTGCCTGCTCCTGGAGCCCGGGGGCTCCTGTCGCCCTGTCAAATGGCCCCGCAGCCCCCTCAGCTCTCCCCGCAGCCCCCTCAGCTCGCCCTGCAACCTCCTCAGCTCTCCCCGCAACTCCCTCAGCTCTGCCCGCAGCTCCCTCAGCTCGCCCAGCAACTCCTTCAGTTGGCCCCGCAGCCCTCTCAGCTCGCCCCGCAGCCCTCCCGCCGCACCTGGTCTGAGTCCCTAAGGAAAAAAAACCCAAACAATTAAGCTAAATTCCTCAGGCTTTCGACATTGGCCCCTTCGGAGTCTGCTGTGACTCCCCTTCACACAGTCACAGCCACCAAGCACTCGGCTCCGTGTTGTGTTCAGAAACACTGGTTTTTCAGCCGAACGGCTCTAACCGCGCCTCGAGGAGCCCAGGCGTGTGTCACGGATCCTGCAGGAGGAAACACCGCCCTGCCCGACGGTCCGATGGGCTCTGAGAAAGTATCTGTTATCAGGTGTAACATTATTCAATGCTTTTCAGACTGTAAACCGGTCCCTTCTAAATGCCTCTTTTGTTTTTCCAGTTTCCCATCACTGCTGCTTACATTGTTCTCCTCAGAAAAAAAAAAACCAACCCTGCATAATGGTGCATTGTATAAGGAAAAGAAAAATAAGCTATTTGTTGGAGGCCTCTGGTATACTGGAGTTTCGCTCTCCCTTTGGCTTAGCCGTGAGGTTTGGCCAGATAAAAGTAGAGAGATGTAAGCTCATGGTTTCCTTTGTGGGGTCCTCATGAAACTTTTACGGCGAATTCCACATTCAATGGAAATGTCTGTAAAACAAACTGGATAATTGAGGAAATTACTGAGGGAAAGCAGAGGGTTTAGGCTAAAGATCTAGCAAAAAGACAGGGATAATGGGAGCTGGGCAGGGAAGACGGAGCTGGGCTGGTTTTCCTTGCTGAAGGTCGCCCTGAGAGCTGCCGGCTGCGCAGGTCGGGACGGTAGCAGGAGCAAACACCAGACTCAGCTCGGGGGACATCGTGTGTCAGCAGCGCCTTGCAACAATACGAGCTGCCAAGTTTAAAGTCTATTAAATGGCATAAAACTGCTGTTGCTCTAAGGGACTGATCCAACCATCATAAAAGGCAATGGAAGCCTTTCCTTCAGCTTTACTGGAAGATGGATCAAGCTATAAAGGAAAACATGCGATAAAAGGGTAGATTAGAATATCAAATGACCTCCTCCCTGCTCTGAGTTCCTGCTGGTACACGGCTTTGTGCAGACCTTCATCCGTGGTGGGTTTTCTCCTCACTTACCTATTTACTGTCAGCTTTTATTTTCATGTCACGATTTCCCCTGGCGTTCCCTCTTTTCAAAGTAAGGTATCAAAAAAAGAACAACAATGTAAAAAAACCCCCACAAACCAAAAAAAAACAACCCCACAAAAGAAAAAACAAGCCAGTAAGGCCAACGAGATATTTAAGAGAGAGGCTCTGAGCCTGAAAGTCTCAAAAGGAAAGTGATTCATAAATGTCAGGCCAACAGGCAGGCGCTGAGGCATCATTGATGCCGATCTTCATTCAACAAAGTGCTCCCCGCCACGTCCCCCCGCCCGACCCTATTTTGCTGTGTTCCAAACAGCTGCAAAAGTGACCGAGAAACAAGCATTTACTGTCACAGCACCCAGCAGCTGTCCCCACCAGCACCTCAACCCTGCTGTCCCTGGCACCCTAAATTACTCTGTGTTCATTCAGGTCTAGTCCTTCGCCCCTCTGGCTGCCAGGAATTGGGTTTAAATAAAACAGAGAAAGTGAATGTGTGCAGAAATAACTATTTTGTAAAGCAGCGTTAACATTTGGGGACTCCTCTAAAGAAAACATACATTGATTTATGTATAATGCAGTTATACACAACCCGCCTGAGCACTCAGCTGCATTTGCTAAATGGGAGGTGGGGAATCTTGCAAAGAATTTGGGGGCTTCCTTCTACGAGTTAAGATTTTTCCTGCGGTAATATTTTTTCCTTTAAAATCCCTCATCCTTCCCTGTGGAAATCTGATCTTTCACTCCAGGGCTAGCAGGATTAAGGCTGAAAAGGATTTTCAGAGGAAGAATTACCTTTTTTTTTTTCTCCTGTGTTTGTACAGCATCTGTAATGAGGGGGTGCTGAGTCAGAAAAGAGATTCCTAAGCGGTACCACAGGACAAACAATTAATAAACACGTAATGAACAGAACAGTGGTTCTCCATCATTTTGAAAAGATGCTGCTGTTTCACAGAGATCTCTGAGCTGCCACTGAAGGGCTGTATCCTCTGGTGGAAGGAAGAGATCTTTTGTCAGTGTCTCACCTGTGTGTTGTTGATCCCACAGGAGCGTATTTTATTTTTGTAGCTGGTGCCTTAGAATATTTGAACAGCAATAACCCATTGGCGTATCTTTTCCTCTCCACTGGCTTTGTGCATGCATGTTTCTTGAGACCGAAAGAGGCTGCTGTCCCTTTCAGGTCTGTAATTGCTTTCCCCTCCGGGTCCTTGGCTGCCAGCACCGCGATGTGCAGCTTCAAGATAAAAACTCAGAACAAGCCACTGGTTAACTCTTTTTTTTTTCCGCTGGGATGTTAAAAAACTAATAACCATTTAAAATTATGTTTCTTTTTTAGCAAGGGTTACTTGATTTTACTTCAGCAGAAAAGCCACACCAGTCCAAATGTAAAGATTTTCATGAAGCCCCCACTGCCTTTGACTCACACTCAAGTAAAAGCTTTCAAAAAATAAATGTCCTTTTTCTCTGATAACTGCCACCATGATGAACCCTAGAAAAGGGCTTAGGAATCCCATGCTCTCCTCTCCACTAGGGTCCTGCCCAGTGCAGGTGTGCAGAGTTTCTTGTATCAACGCCAGGTAAATGTCCATGGGTTGGAAAAGAGCTGCTGGGGGACATGTTCCTCCATTGTTTGTCACACAGCTGCCAAACTATCCCTGGCCAGCAAAAAGGAGGGATGCCAGAGCTAAGTACCCCATTAACACAGTAAAAACTAATATTAAACTAATATTTAAGCCTCTCTCTTCCTCCCCCGCCCCGTTCTGAGCAGGCTGCAGCAGCTGTGTGAGGGGTGCAAGTTTGCATCTACTCACAGTGATGGAGTCCTTGAGACCCCAGCTCTTCCCAATCCACAGAAATGCCTCTAATGTCAGGATTTGGATGAGGCTGTGCAATAAAAACTTGTTCTTTCTGCGGTGGGAGCACACAGTGACTCTGTGACAGCACACAGTCATTTTTACTACTGCTGTAGAGGTGAAAAGAATTTCAAGAGCACAGCTAAGCACAGAGGTGGGTGCTGTGGAAATGCCGAGGACTAAAGACCTAAAGTGTTCATTAGAATTTTGCAGAAAGGTTCTGTCCCTTTCACTCCCAAATCATCCAGAGCATCAAGGCTCATTTCATATGAACAGAAGCCAAATTTTGGACCTAAGCTGATCTGCAAGCAGCAGAGCAATATAAAGTTAGCCTGAAAATTGCATGAGCAGGCACCAGTTGTGTGCTGGACCCTTCCCAAGCACACAGAGGACTGGACTCATCACTATGGTTCATCCTGAGAGCAAAGCTTTTCAGCTCTGCTATTTTAATTGAAATTAGTCGAAAGGTACCACAGGTTGGTTGGTTTGTTGTTTTTTTTTTTTTTGGTTTGGGGGCTTTTTTTGTTTGTTTGTTTGTTGTTTGTTTGTTTGCTTGTTCTGTTGTGGTTTTTTTCTTGTTTGCTTTTTTCAGGTATCAGGAGCTTTCCTGAAAAGGATTGCACTTGGTTTCACAGCAACCTCTGAGCTGCCACTGAAGGGCTGTATCCCCTGGGCAGAGCATTAATTCTGCAGATGTCAGAAGCTCATTTTAACATGACACATAAGTTACTCTTATCTGATACGGGGCTGTGTTTTTTTTTCCCCTTTAAGATTCTCTCTGTTTGCTCTTTGAAATTCCCATGTAAAATCTGCTGGCAGTTCAAAGGCAGCCAGTTTTTTAAAAACGATAACTTCCCCACTTGATCAGATGAAGCGATAGAGCCCACCTTTGGGCTGGGCCTCAACCCAGCCAGGGAAGGAGCCCAGCACGTGTGCGTGTTGCAGAGCACATCCCATCACGTGCAGTGGTTCCCATGTGCTCTCAGGCTCTGAAAACACCTTCCCTCTCTTTTGCAGAAGAGGGACTTTCTGCTTCTAGACATTAGCAGGGCTCTGACTGCTCTGCAGCCAATGCACACACACTTATTTCTGCCTAGCAAATAGGCACAGCAGAGAGGAACTGGGATGGGAGGTCAAGACGCCTCCATCCCATGGGGATTCTGAGGGTTCCTCGGTGACAAGTGACAATGTGATGGCATCAGACCTCATATTTAGTGCCTGATCCACAGCAACAGCGGTGTGAACTGGCCAGGAATTTTATTGGAGGCCATCTTGGACTTCAAGGAAAATGAAGCAATATTGACAGTATTGGCCGGCAGCTGGCAGACCTCTGTTCCACCCAGTCCTCTCCATACACACCCTGCTTAGGTGCGAACCTTAATGCTCCATTGGGCAACAGGAATCTCAGGTCTTTCCTCCCAGATCTGCACCCTTTCCCTGGAAATGTCATGGCCTGCCCAGCAGCAGGTTGGGGCAAGACAGAGAAACACTAGGCTGAGTCTAGATGATGCATCATGTGGTATCACTGCAAGACCTTCTCCCCTGGGCTTCATCATCTGCCCATTCCTGTGCAAACATCCCTGGTACTGTGCTGTACAAAACTTGAACATGAGACCCTGCAAGACAAGCAGTGATGCTTGAACCCACTTGTCCCAGCATAATCTCATTCCATTTCATGGATGAGTTAACTTCTCAGGAAACCAGAGCTACTGAAGTTTCCCAGGTGCTCCAGCTCCCTCCACTCCCTGTGTGATCTCAGCTTCCCACAACCTTGCCCAGCTCAGATCAGTCTGCAGAGCAGGACAATGCTGCTCCCTCCACCAGCTGAGAACTGACACTGAGAGACATGCAATGGTTTGTGCAAGGTCACCAAGCCAGACACAAAACATGATACATCCTGCTCTGGGTTCCAGATGTTATCTCTTCCCTGTGCCCATCTCCAGAGTAAGAGGAAGTAACTACAAGTTATCCTCCTCCTTCTACCTGCATTGGACAAAGAGGAATTCAAGTGTGTGGGCTGAGAAATGCAATTCCCTCCCTCGGGAAGAGCTGGGAAGTCCTCAAAGGTAACAGCTTCTGAGGAGGAAGAAAACCAAGTTCTCTAATTCCTGCTGTCCTTGGGGATTTCTTTTGCAGGAATCTGATGTGTAGTTGAAGGCAGGGATCAAAAAAATAGGGGCTCTTGTTTTCATCCCTACCTCTGTGGGCTTGTCCAGAAGCTCCAAGTGTCCCACAAATCCCTTCCCAGCCTCAGCCAGGCAAAGAGGCTCAAATCTTCCAAGGAAAGTATCTCACAGGAGAGGGTGGCTTTGAAAAGATGGACTAAAAATAGGGATTATTGCTTTGATTCAGTCATCTCTACAACGGAAGAAATACAATTTACTTGACTTACAGAATTTCAAGGAGGTAAATTTCATAAAGACTTGTGAGAACCAAAAGAAACAACCATTATAGAAATGTATATTAATTGTCACCTGAGGGGAAAATAAAGTTTAGCCAAGTGTCCAACAGCAGCACAAAGCCACCAGAACCAAGACCAGGGGAACAGAAACTCTTCCACAATCTCATTACTTTTGGATTGGGTCCTGGAAGAGAAGTTCAGTTAATCCTCACATGCAAATCAACATCTATAGAATGCCTTGAGTCTTAAATATTAAAATGTTTTTTAAAGGCATTATGTAAAATCATATTTTAAAAAACTTTGTCCAAAGGCAACTCACTTTGTGGCGCGATGAAAGGAAAGCTGAAATGTTGAGAAATTTGCTACTAAGGAAATAAAAGAATTGTAAAATGAAATCAAATCTAGCTTGGCACTTTAATGGGGTATATTCATTTTCACACAGAAGACATACGGACGTTCAGGCACATTTAAACAGTGTTGCATTTAAATTCAAAGTGTGTGCTGAATTGCAACGTGATTCTACGTTGCAGTAATTAAGCAAAATGCTCTAAAAGCTCCCACTTTCCTGTTACTTTGACAAAGCGGGAATGCTTAAAGCACTCGCATAATTTCTATTTTTTTCCCTGTAAGTCCTGTAACCTCTTTTTCCGAGGGGTAGCGGGGCTGGGGGGAAGCAGCGGCTAAAACTGGAATTTGGGGAGTTGCTTTTTTCCAGTCGCAATTAGAAGGCTGGATTCCGCGGATAATTAGAATCAAATGCTCCAAATAAATGCTGCAAAACCAGGGCTTGCTTGGAGAAGGGCAGCGCTCCGGATCGAGCGAGGAGAGCTCTTGAAAAGGTTTTGGGTTTGTTGTTTGTTGGGGTTTTTTTTTGCGGGGGTTGCCCGAGGCTCGCAGCCCCGCACCCGGAGCTGACGGAGGAGATTTGCTGGCAAATTCCCCCCACCCCAGACCCAAAGACTGACCCCGAGGTACCGCAGCCACCTCCCAACGGGGCAAAGCCGCCGGTGTCGGCAGGAGGCGGCCAGGGCAGCCCCTGCTCGGTTCTCCCGGGGAGAGTCCCCGCTGCCCCGCGACCGAGCCTGGAGGTGGGGGAGCGGAGCGGTGAGACGGGGCGAAGGGACGCGGAACGGCTCGTTTCGGTTCTTCCCGGTAATTCCCCTCTTTCCTCCGTTATTTCCCCGCTGAAGAAAGGATGCGCTCAGGGATGCGGGGAGAGCGCGGCTGCCCGGGGGCACCGGGGCTGGGCTGCCGAGGAGCTGCACCGGCTGCGGAACCAAACGAGCAGCTCCGGCTCCGCTTGCAACCGGGACTCACCGGTGCTTCTGCCACACACCGAACCCCCCTGAAGCCCCCTCAGAAAAAAAGAAGGATTTAAAAAGTAACCAGCTCTCCCCAAGGCACGAACCGCCCGCTGCGTTCCAGCGGAGCGGAGCCCCGGGACGTGGCTGCTGCCGCACCATCCCGTCGCCGCTCCGCACCTCCTCGTCCCGGGGGTCCCGTTCCGCAGAGCTTAGAAAGGGGCTCAATAACCCGACACCGAGCCCCGACAGCCCCGGTACCCGCCACCACAGTCCCCATAAGTAGGGTCACCTCCGTGTGCTGGGGGCATAAAACACATCTCTGCCAGTACCGCCCTGTAGTGAAGGCTCAAAACAACTCGCAGCAGTAACAGCAGGCTTGGACGGCACACAGCCCCGCGGTGGGACGGCACACAGCCCCGCGGTGGGACGGCACACAGCCCCGCGGTGGGCCCTGCTGCGTCCAGCCGCTCCCGGGGCCGCGGGACCCCTCGACGGGTCGGACGAGGGGAGCCGCGGCAGCGCTGCCAGCGAAGCCCCGCCTCTTATGCAAATGTACCTCCCGCTCCACCAATGGGAAGTGGCGCCGGGGGCGGGGCCGCTTGTCCTCCCCTTAAAGTCACTTGTTGCCAGGGGCCGAGTTTCGCACTGGACGTGGAGCGCGGCGGGACAGCAGCACACACAGCGCAGCACGTACAGCCCAGCCCAGCAGCAGGACTGATTTTGGTTGTTTTCTGGTTTTCGACTGATTTTTGCGCCTTCCTAGCTTTTTTTTTTTTTTAATCTTCTGTGTTTTGTTATTTTTTTTCCTAATTTTTCCCGATTTTCAAATCTTTTTCTCGCTCTCCGGGCGCCCGCGGAGGGGTGCGCGCTCCCCGCCGCTCCGCCCGGGCACGTCGTCGCCCTCGGAGCGGCTCACCCCTTCCGACCCCTCCCCACCTTTCCACCCGCCACCGCCAATGCTCAACATGACCGAGGAGCACGACAAAGCGCTGGAGGCTCCGTGCAGCCCCGCGGGCACCACCAGCTCCATGTCCCACGTGGACTCGGACTCCGATTCGCCGCTTTCCCCCGCCGGTTCCGAGGGTCTGGGCTGCGCCTCCGCCCCCGCCCCGCGCCCGCCCGGCTCCGCTCCGCTGGGCGCTAAGGTGGACGCGGCCGAGGTGGACGAGCGGTTCCCCGCCTGCATCCGCGACGCCGTCTCGCAGGTGCTGAAGGGCTACGACTGGAGCCTGGTGCCGATGCCCGTCCGCGGCAACGGATCGCTCAAGGCCAAGCCGCACGTCAAGCGGCCCATGAACGCCTTCATGGTGTGGGCGCAGGCCGCCCGCAGGAAACTGGCTGACCAGTACCCGCATCTGCACAACGCCGAGCTCAGCAAGACCCTGGGCAAGCTCTGGCGGTGAGTCTCGGGACGTGAGTCCCTTTCCGCGGGGCACCGCTCGACCCCGCGCATCTACCTCCGCGGGGCACCGCGACACCCGCGCTGCGGGGCTGGACCGGTGGGACCCCCGCGGGCTGCCCGGGGATGTGACGGGGGCTTTGCCTTGGGGTGCATGGCTGGATCCCCTCTTTTTAAAATAGCGTTTCTTTTATCTTTCTTTTCTTTTTTTTTTTTCTTCTTTTTCTTTTCTTTCCCCCCCCCCCCCCTCTTTAATCTGTGTGTACTGTTCTGGCTGGCTGCCCCCGCGGGGGATTCTTGAAGTGCGGGGATTCTTCAGTTTCACACTGAAGAGCAGAAATCCCCCAGAGCGTATCGGCCCGCTGCGAAGGACACGCCGGTCTTTGCTCCGAAAAAGCCCCCGTGCAGGGCCCTGAGTACCCCCGGCCGGGGCACTGCCCATGGTTCCTGCCCTAGCGCTGTGGCACGCGCGGATTTTCCCTTCTCCATCACTGAGATGTGCAGCCCTGGCCCTTTCCTCTCCTGGTCGGGATTTCCCATGTCCGTGCCCCAGGAGACCGAGCCTTTGAAAAATTCCTTCTTTTCCAATGCCTTTTATCTAAAAGTGTTTTTTTTTTTTTCCCTTGGCTTCCTTACTTGCTCCCGAACAAGCTATAAAACCCAACAATGCCATTTTTAGCAGTTCTTTTTAATCTGCTTTCCGATTTCCCTTCTGATTTGCATGTTTGCATGCTCGGCGCTGCCCACCGACGCAAACTTTTTGTGCTGGGCAGCATCCGAGGGTGCTCGGCCTCCCCGGGCTCTGCCGCCAGCCACGTTTTACTGCCTGGGACGTTCGGTCGCTTCTGCTTGTACCAAACGCGCATCTTTGCTCCCTGCTTGGGCCAGCGATGCTCCCGCTGCGGTTTGAGACTCTCCAAGAGTTTGCAAAGGGAGGTCCGGGCTGGGGAGAGTTTTGAAAGAAATAATCCCACCGCTTCGCCTTGGTGGTTTCTTTGTAAGCACCAAACAAAGCTGGAAATGGGCAGCCTTGTTTATCGCGGCGAGGGGGTGGCATTTGTAGGGCAAACACAGGAACAATCTTGGGCAAAGACACTTCAAACGGGGCAGGGGGATTTTGTTTTGCCTGGTTATCGCTGTCCGTAGTGGTTGGTGTCTTTTGAGCTGATACTTAGTATTTTAACACCTTTTTAGCAACAGCCTTTCCATTTTTTTTAGCAGCAGGTTTGATTTTTAGCAAGTGTTTCAAAAAGCCAGCAACTGTGTTTCAAAACGGTAGCAACACTTTCCGGTTTTAGTAACAACTTTTCAATTTTCAGCAACAGTTTAGATTTTTTTTTAGCAAGTTTGGGGTTTTGGCAACAGTTTTTCCAAAAGTCGGCAACAGTGTTTCAATTTTCAGCAATGCATTTCCATTTTTAGCAACAAGGTGTCAAATTTTTGCAAAATAGTCTCACTCTTGTTTTTCTTGCCGCTGCGAATTTATTTTGTAAATAACTTTCTGGTTGCTCAGATTAGTGGGAAGTGGGGATGCGAGTCTGAAAATAGGCTGAAAGCTTCTAAGGAAAATATATTAATTTTTGATTCTTCTTTTTTTTCCCCCTTCTTCCTTATTTAAAAAAAAAATAATAAATTAAATCCATCCCAAACCAGTTTGTTGAGCGAAAACGAGAAACGTCCCTTTGTGGAAGAAGCTGAGCGTCTCAGGGTCCAGCACAAAAAGGATCACCCGGATTATAAATACCAGCCCCGGAGGAGGAAAAGTGTAAAAGCTGGGCAGAGTGACTCCGACTCGGGCGCCGAGCTCAGCCACCACGCGGGCACCCAGATCTACAAAGCAGACAGTGGGCTGGGGGGCATGGCTGATTCCCACCACCACGGTGATCACACAGGTAAAGGTTCCCCAGGGATCAAAAAAACCTGCAGGTCCCACAAGCCCTTGGTTTGGGACATGAATCCACCCGAGGGTACTGGGTTTATCTGTCCCCCGGATCCATATCCGTGGATTGGGACCATCCCAAAGCAGGAGCTGGTGCCCTGAGAGAGGTGGTTTTGCTCCAGATTGTGAGCCCGGCTGTAGATTTCCTTTAGTTGCTACATATAGAGCTGACTGTGCCATAGGATATCCCCAAAGTGCAGGGCCCCTGGTTTATTAGCTGGCCCGGGAGTGGGGAGAATTAATTGTGAGCTAATAAGGGTCAATAATCCACTGGCCATATGAAAGGTGTCTGGGGGAGCAGGTTCTGATGACACGGCTTCCCCCCGAAGCTCCCCACTTCTCTCAGCGCTGGGAATTGGCACAGGGAGCGTGTTGACAGATTCCAGGAGGATTGCGAACGTCCTGCAGCTTCAGACGTGTCTGTTCTCTCTCCCAGCCTGGCTGGGGATCCCGGCCATGGCCCACTCTGCTGAGATGGCTTCTCTCCCTTCAGGAGAGTCGGGATGGCTTCAGGCTGCCCACGGGGAGAGGCAGAGTGGGTGCCTTTGAATCCAGCCCCTGGTTCTGATTCCCAGGGGAGGGGGAGTTTGAGGAGCTGGGGATGTCCTGCCATGTCCCAGAGTGACCTTGATGGTCACAGCTCACTCCTCAACTTCTCTTTCCCATTGCAAACCATCATTCATGTGGTGGTTTACTCCAACTGAAGGACACAGTCCCTGGTGTGGTCACAAGGGGATATCAGCCTCCTCCAGCATCGGGCTGTAGATTTAAATCTTCATTCCCTTCTTGCAATAAGAGGACAGAGAGTTCTGCCTTTTTAAATCATCCTTGAAGGAGCTGTGTGTTTTGTGGCAGCTCTTGTTAAAGCCTTGCTGTCCCTTTGTCTCCAGGCCAGACCCATGGGCCACCCACCCCACCTACCACCCCCAAAACCGACCTCCACCATGGCAGCAAGCAGGAGCTGAAGCACGAGGGCCGCCGCCTCGTGGAGAGCGGCCGCCAGAACATTGACTTCAGCAACGTGGACATCTCAGAGCTGAGCAGCGAGGTCATCAACAACATGGAGACCTTTGATGTGCACGAGTTTGACCAGTACCTCCCGCTCAACGGCCACGCTGCCATGCCAGCCGACCACGGCCCCAACGCCACGGCTGGCTCCTACGGCGCGTCCTACTCCCACTCAGCCACGGGCACTGGCGGGACCAACCAGGTCTGGACTCACAAAAGCCCGGCCTCGGCATCACCTTCATCTGCTGACTCGGGCCAGCAAAGGCCACACATCAAAACGGAGCAGCTGAGCCCCAGCCACTACAGCGACCAGTCCCACGGCTCCCCCGCGCACTCCGACTACGGCTCCTACAGCGCCCAGGCCTGCGCCACCACCGCCTCCCCCGCCACGGCCGCCGCCTCCTTCTCCAGCTCCCAGTGCGACTACACGGACCTCCAGAGCTCCAACTACTACAACCCCTACCCTGGCTATCCCTCCAGCATTTACCAGTATCCCTATTTCCACTCCTCCCGTCGTCCCTATGCGACGCCCATCCTCAACGGCTTGTCCATCCCACCGGCCCACAGCCCCACCGCTAACTGGGACCAGCCGGTCTATACAACCCTGACCAGGCCTTAAAGGATGCGTGGAGCCCCCGAGGGCTTCCCCGACGTATGCACTAATGAAGGAATGAAGATGAAGAGTGGGGAGAGCCGCGATAGTTTCCGAAGTGCCTCCTGAGCCACTGGGAACTCTGCTCGTTGTGACTGGACGTCCCCTTGCTTCAAAACTCTCCAAAAGGACAGAGCTCTATTTTTCTTTAATTAATACAATTATTAAAAAAAAAAAAAAATCATAAAAATAACTAAAAAAGAAAAAGGAGACAAAAAAAAATTAAAAGGACTGGCAATTCCTTTTGAATAAATGAAGGACAAAACCATTTGACTCCTCTGTGAGGACTGAACTGAATTTACTCGTCATGGAAGTTGAGAAGTGCAAAAGTGGAGCAGGAGGGTAGGAACGGGGGGAAGAAAATAAAAAAGCTGTTCAAGACTTTAAGGGTCTATTGCAATGTGAGGAACGGACCAACCTTGAGGGCAAGAACTCACTCGGACCAATGTGGATGAAACCCAAAAACCTGGCTATTCCGTGGAACAATCTCGTGGGAGCAAAGAGTCTGGTGGGACCAACCAATTAAATGTCTGAAGTGTTTGTTTTTTTTTAGTCAAGAGTTCTTCTAAGCAAGGTTTGGCTGTAATTAACATTTTGTTTTGGTTTTTTTGGAAGCTTAAAGTGTTTTGGTTTTGTTTGTTATTTTTTTTTTTTAATCTGTTAAATATGTATTTATGTTCTGTATTATTTTGTCTTTTAATTAATGAAGTAATTTTGTGCAAAAAGTAGAATTTTAAAAGATTTTAAAGATGGGGTGGGGAGGGAGTATAAAAATAGTGGAGATGATACAATAAAATGGTGTTATGAGTCTATAGATTTTCCTTGTTTTTTGGGTTTTTTCATTTTGAACCACTGAAGCAGACGTGGTTGAGAGAGGGACTTGAACAGACCTGGTCACCAATGGGAAACTCAACTGGGAATGCAAAATAACGAGGTGGGGGGGGAAATTACTAATTACACAGGGAGGTTAAAAAGATTTTAAAAAGGAGCAGGGAATTTTTCTGGCTACCTGCTTTGGGGGGTTCAAATTGGATGTCAGGCATTGCAGAGTCTTTGTACACCTTCAGAACCAGGACTACTTTATAGGAAGATGTAATTTAATGAGAAATTATCAACTTCTGCTTTAATTTTGGCTTCTAGGGACCAGATATCACCCATCAAGCTGTGAAACTAAAATCTTCTCCACTAAAAAAAAATGTTTAGGTACTTAGTTTTAGACTAATATTTCATTGATATATTTCTACTTCTTCCATTGTATGCTGAGCATATAATAACCATCTATTTTATGGTAAATTGTGCCTTTAAAAACTTTGTAAATCTAAAAACACATTTCAGAGGTTATCATCTTTTTACCTTTTCTATGTTTCCTACTCTTTTTCTAAAAATATTTTTTGCATATTTCCTTTTGGGGGAGGTGGGGGTGGGGGAAAGTACAGAAAGCTCGTTTTTATGCAATCTATTTTTCTGTATAAAGTTTGAAACACTTTGGCTGTTACTTATCTGTTCTCTTCACTAGCTTCTGACTAAGCAATGCTAACTTTTGTACAGATCAATTTGATAAAATTAAAAATTGCTTTTTATCAAGTACGTGTGATGTTTTCTTTCTGCTTGAGCCTGTTTCTCTGCTGAAGAGAAATGCAGAGAACAGTTTCAAAACAGACAGGATATTCAGAATAAAATACTTTGGATCAAGGTTTTCTCAGTTCCCCTAATGTGCTGGTTTGTTGGTTTTTGGTTTGTTATTTTTCTTGCTCCCTTTCCCGGTATTTAAGGTGTCGTACGATGAGATTTTACATTTTTTATTCTTCACTTCCTTGAGAAGTACATTTCCATGCCCGTAATCCCAAGGATTTCATAGGATTTCATTGAGACTGCTCACATGAGGAAGGGTTTGTGAGGTCAGACTGTGCATGGTTTTAGCCCAAGTGCATTTTGTTCTCTACAGCACGTAGGAATTTTACAGCAACAAATTCTGTTTTCTGGTTGTAAATACTTCTTAATTATGATAGCAACAAAATTATATGTTACATGTAGTGGTTGTGTTGTTTGATTGATTTTTTTTTTTTTAAAATACGGTCATTAAAATTGTTATATTTGTGACTTTATTTTTTTTTTTCCTTATATAAATTAAGTTGCAGTTTGTGTTCAGGAAAAACTGGTGCAAGATTTTCAGGCCAGGCCCTAATTGGGAGGGAAAGATCAGGATGAGGGAAATCCAGCCTGAGGAATGAGCTCAGGGCTTGGTTGTAGTGAAGCCCTGTGGAAAATGTTTTAACATGGGGAAAATAAATGTGATGACAATTAATGAAGCTCAAGAACATTAATAAAGTCTGAACAACAGAGTCCCAATGCTAATGTGCTGTTTGCAGTATCAGCCAAGAGCTATCTTGCCAGAGTGTCTGTAACTGGACACCATTTTCTCTGTGCTCATTTACAGAAGTGCCAGCAAAAATGAGGATTATGCTATAAGCCAACACTGCAGAGTAACTTTCCGAGGAGACTTTCCTTTCCCCTTTCCCCTCCCTCCAGTTACAACATGAGTTTTAAGTTGTATCCCAACTCATGCTTGAAAAATAGATGTCTTTTGGCTTTGTCTGTTCTGCATCTTGAGGTAGAGAGTCCTTTCCAAAGTCAAACACTTTGGGCAAAAGAGAAAAAAGGGTGAGCTGGGAATAGAAGTGCTTATCTTTAATTTCTTCTGGATGTTTAATAGCAAAGCTTACAGTGAATTCACTGGTATCTAGATTAAGCTTTAAAACAGAGTTAAAATCTGATGATATTGTAAATCACCCACAAATATTGAAATAAAAAATTGTACCGAAGCCTCTCTGGCTCATGGGAGAATGTGATGGGATCTGTGCACCCAGCAGGATGGGTCCCAGCTGCAGGATCAGGGAACATCCTGGTGTGTCGTGCCAGCCCTGCCTTCCCAGCACAGGGGGACGTGTGACCGTGCAGGTCCCACAGCCACAGGGGGCTTGTGCTCTGCCCTGCTGGGTGCTGGGCGGGGGGCTCTGGGTGGATGTGGGGCCCCTGGGCCAGCCTGGTGACTGCACTGAGGAGACACACATCCAAAATACATGGTTCTTAAATCTCATTCTCTTTTGTCCATACTTACTTGCCACTTGTTCCTGCTTTCTACATGCTTTGCAAAGTCAATCTAACTTTTACTAATATTTACAGCAATAAAATCTGATTGATTTGTGCTGTTCGGTGGGTACAGGTAGTAATGGGAGCCCTGGGGACTCCTCTGCAGCTCCTGGAAGCAGCTCCTGTTTGAAAAGCTGATTTTGAACTGTGACATTCAATATTTATTTATTTTAATATTTTTTTCCCCCCCTGCCCTCAGAGTCAGGGATACTCACTGCACATTTCCTGAGTGAAATTCAAAGGCAGCACAAAATAGATGTTCAAGAAGGTGATAGCCAGGTGGAATTCACTGGCCTGAATAATCTGGTGACTCAAGCTTCAGGGTGTGCTGGAAATTTCTAAGAGCACCAGAAGTTCACTCCCCAAGCCCAGATTTACACTTAAACTTACGAGTCTCCCATTTAATTTCCTTAGGAGAAAAACACTGATGGGGGGGAACAGTTTCTACTCAGAGAAGAGCATTTTGGTTTAAAATTAATGCTGCTTGTAGAAATGCATTTTCATGCATTGTCCTTCTCTTTTATGTGTAGATATTGTCTACAGAAAGAGAAGTGATTTTCCAGGAGCTGAGGTGAATGGCAGCATTGTGTGTCCCCAGCTCGGCTCTGATGGCTCTTGTGTTGGCGTGAATCTGGAATGTCTCTGCAGAAGTCAATGAGATCAGGTGAAACCAAGCCTGGCTTTTGACCCCTGGCTGTCAACAAAAAAGGGTTCTCAAGATAATTGCAGGAATACACAAGCGGTAGAAGTTCCTCTTATTTATTTATTTTATTGTATTTTTGGTGCAGAGAACACTGAATGTTGTTATTTGTCTGAATTGCTCAGAAGATACTCTTTAGTAAGAAAGAGGAAATGAATTTTATAGACCATATCAACATTCCTTCTGCATGGTGGAAAATGAAAAAGTCCCTTCCCATCCTCCTTATTATAACTTTTCCTGGAGTGGCATCAACTTTTGTTACACACTTCTTACAGCTGGGTGTTAGGTTTATGGCAAAGAATTTCTTACATGGCTCTTCTATGACCGTGTTCAGCTTTAATAACCTGCTGCATGGCAGCAGATTCTCAGTCTTCAAGAGCATCAGGTTGGGTCCAATAAATTCAGATTTCTTTTAAGTCTGAATGTATATTTTTAAGCATTAATTCACCAAACCAAGGGCTCCAAACTCCCTTTCTGGGGGGTGGGAGTGGAAGCAGGGAGTTTCCCATCAACTCCTGCCCACTTCATGGTGATGGAAGGAGGAACCACAGCTCCCAGGAGAGATAATGTCCCCTACCTCACCAGAGCTCCACTTCCTTGGAGATCCTCCAGAGGCTCCACAAGGTTTTTTGGGGGATTAATCACATGGCAGTGTAATTATAGAAGCATGGGGAACTACACATGACTGTGGGAGTCAGGGAGACACAGTCCAGCCCGAGTCCCAACTCCTGCACCACTGCTTCATTGATCCAGGCTGGTGTCATTTGAAGTTCACTTTATGTGTCTTATATGCAAGAATTAAGGATGGCACCAAGTGGTGAAGGATGAGTCCTGGGGAGGGGAAGCCATTTCCCAAAGGAGTCAGCAGGAGCTAAGAATAGTTCCCAGAGCCCAAACCACAGAAAATGGTGTTTATTTCAAATGGTTTGATTCTCCTGCCATCCCACAATCCCAGCTGGTGCCAGAGCCACAGATGTTGCAGGACAATCCCTGTGGATGTGATGTGGTGCAGGGGTTGCTCCCTGATGCAAAGCGTGGGATTTTGGGGATGACAGCCCTTTGCTCAGCCCAGGCAGCTCATGGTGGGTCTTGGGCCATAAGGTTTCTGCCACAGAGCATTTGCAGAGAAATGCAGGTCCCGGGAGCGGGGCTGTGGCTGGAGTCATGGCTGCTTTTATGGCTTAGGTGGAAAGTGAGTTTGTTTTTTTGCAGGATCTCACAGCAGGAGGAGGCAACCAGCAGGCAGCACCTTTTTATAAAACCACACAGTCTGCTCTGAAAAAAACAGCGTAACAGGGCTCAGAAAGCAAACCTACCCTGGCTTGTGCTGCTGCCTGCCAAAGGTGCTGCCTGGGGGACAGCCACCACAGTGTCACCAGTGGGATGGCCACTGCCACTAGCCAGGGGGCTCTTGCTCCAAAATGGTTTAGCACTTGGATAAACCTTCCTGCGAGGGTGGTGAGACACCAGCACATATCGCCCAGGGAAGTTGTGGCTGCCCCATCCCTGGAAGTGTCCAAGGCCAGGCTGAATGGAGCTTGGAGCAACCTGGTCTTGTTGGAGGTGTCCCTCCCCATGGCAGGGGATTGCAACTGGATGATCTTTAAGGTCCCTTCCAACCCAAACCAGTCTGGGATTCTGTGATTCAATGATCTATGCATATGGTGGGTGCTGCTGAAAGAGCCACTGCTGCTCCCACCGACCCTTGTTAAGCTGCTCCCATATGGCCAGGGAGCTCAGCCATGCACAGTGTGCTACTGGTTTAACTGGGGTGTTGGTTTTGACCTGATTTAGTGAAGCCCATGAAAAAAAAAAAAGCCAGTCGGACACACTTATTCAGGTTTAGAAGGCGGCTGCTCCCAGTTTATCTTAAACAGATCAGGAGTGAAAAACGAGCCCCTCCTAATCCAAAATCTGAGAGTCCATCCCTGCCTCTGCCGCCTGCTCCCAGGCCCGTGCTGGTTTAGGGAAAGGGTGCAAAGCTGCTGGGAAGCTCCTCCTGGGCAAGGAACACGGCCCCGAGCCCCCCCGCCCTGCTGGCATCTCCTGGCACCCCTCCTGCTCCCCGATTTGTTTGTGGATGTGTGCACAGGCAATATTGTGACTGTCAGAGACGTGATATTCAAACATTTACCCAAAATACCTCTGCCTGCCTCTCTCCTCCCCTCTCTCATCCCCCTCCTCCTCCTTTCAGGTTTAGCTGAGGTTTTTTTTTTTGGTGCATGCGTGCCTGAATTCCCACTGTGGCGCTGGAGGTCTTCACCCAGGAAAGGGTTAAGCGTTTTGAAAGGTCTTGTTTGAGGTAGAGTGAATCTTAACCACCACACACATAACGAATGCGAAACAGCCTGAATTGCTGGTGAGGAGCCAAGAGCACAAGAGAGGAGCTGCTGAATTTTAATGATTCATTATTGCATGGAAGGCCTTTGTCTTCCTTTATCCGGTGCACAATAAAAGAATTAATTGGACAGAAAATGGCAGGGCAAAGAACTGACAAGTCATTAAGGGGCTCTGAATGGCTGATTAGGTGCACATTGGGGGTGGAATTTCAACTGCACTGTTTCAGCAAGGGCTCCGGAATAATAATGGCGTGGCACAGTTTATATTTTGTATGCAGTACCAGAAAGGCCTTTATGTTGGCATTGTGGTGCTATTTATTATGCTGTCTATTTAGCCATTGTTGGCATTGTGTTTGCCATAAGAATGCACAAACAAAGTTGGGATTTTAAAATTTTTTCCCCCCCTAACTTCACGAAGGCAAAATAATTGGGAATCCTCATCTCCCTCCGCGGATAGTTTTATCAATTTTTGTGTGCACGTCCAGAAGTGGCAGTAAATATTTAGACTTGTGAGAAGTAGCTTCATTTAGAAAAAGGAAAAGAACTAATAAACTTCTCCCACTTCCCTCTTGTTCCCAAAGAGCTGCTGGTTGGGGAAGCCTCGTGCAGCTGGTGGAGCCCCCGTGAGCGACGGGGCACTGACCACTTCCACACCCCGACGCCGGGAGGATGCAGCTCAAGGAAAAGCAGCCAGCTGGAATTATTGGTAGCTAGGAAGTTCATTGAACATCTCACACACGGACCCTTTGAGGCAGCTTCTGCCAAAGTTTCCTTGTTGTTGTTGATGTTAAGCAGTTGCCTGCGAGTTATAAGAGAAACCACACACACAGAAGGGAAAGAAAGGATCATAAATAAATAAATAAAACCCCAGCACGTTGGGTAGGTGTGATGCTGAAGAGGAATGTGTTTTGTTTTTTTTTTATAAGAGGATAACAAATAGGAATAGTATTTTGCTGTCAGGTTTGTACCCAGCCAGTAGAAAGTTTCAAGGGAAAAAAAAAGGAGAAATTTTAATGAAAATATAGTTGTTCTTCTTATTTTTTTTTTACCCCCCCTGCAAAGGTTTCATTGCAGCCTGATGGAAGCAGAAAGCTGTTGTCTGACCAAGAGGTTTTAATTTGATAAAGATCACAGTTTACATTTTGCTCAGAGGATAACCCTGGAGGATTTGCAGAGGAAAACTTCCTTTCTGATTGCAGAAGAAAACTTCCTTTCTGACGAGGTCCCTCCTGTCCCCAGGATGCCACCCCACCTGGCTGCTGTTTGATAACCAAAGGCACGATGCTCCCCCACTCCATCCTTGGCAGTGACGGTCCCTCTGCCTGCCTGGGTCATTCCTATGGGATTGCTATCTCCCAGGGGCTGTGGGATGCCATGGGTGAAACCCAGCTCTCCAAAGAATAGAGGAGCACAAGTGTTTGAGGGTTCATGTACCTCATCCAGCTGTCCCTACAGCCTGCCTATAATCTCCTGCCCACTTCTGAGGGAGCTGGGATGGACTGTTGCTGGCTCAGACGGGCAGCACAGCATTGCCAGTCTGCCTCTGCATCCTGAGCTATACCCCATCTCTGTCCTTCTTCCACCCCAGAAATCCATGTCAGGGAGATGTTGGCACCCTGTGAATCACCACAGCCCTGCTGGGCCAAGCTTGCACACCACATCCTTCAGAAAACACCTCTCAGGTCCTGGCTGGAGGATACAGCAGGGATCGTTTGGTTTCTCCTCCTCTGCAGTCTTTGGTCTCTGTTTTTCCTGTCTGGGTGGGCTGGGGGCAGAGTGAGGGGTCTCATCCCCCAGAGGGTGTAGGGCAGAGTGGGCTGGAGCTGCCCTCCAGGTGCTGGAGCAAGATCTGGGGAGAGAACAAGGGATGTCACCTCCACCGGTGACACCAAAGTGTCCCCACAAAGCCCTTTGCAGAGGCTGCAGAAAGAAAGCAGGCTCCACATACACCCATTTGCAGATAAATCTCCCCCAAAAAGCAGCCCAAAGTGATGTACCCCCCCACATTCCATACCTTTGCTCAGGGCCTGGCACTTTCTCATGCTTCTCCTTTATTTATTTTTTTCCCCCTGGACACTATGAGCTAATAAGGGGTTAACAACGTACGTATAAATTTGGAAACGTGAGAGGGGATTTGGGTGTCAGGGAGATGGATGAGCTGCAATCTGAAACTTTTTTAGGTAAGAATAAGTGAAAAGGAAAATGAGGTTATTACAAAATACGCCATTCTCAGTCGAATACAGCCCCTCTGTAATCATTTTAAGGGGCAGCTAGTGGCACTCGGGAAGTAAAGGCATGTGTGTCAAACAAACACAGAATAAAATCATAAAAAAAAAGAGGTGGGAAGGTAGCTGGTTCCACTGGGAATTGTAATGTTCCTCCTGAGACCTCAGCTTCTTAACGGTGTGAAAGGAGAGAAAAATAAATCTGTGTGTGTGTATTGATACTGCTGTTTGAGCTCCTCCCTTTTTGCTGCAGCTGGGAAGGAGGTAAAGGGAAAAGCTGCTCTGGGTGATGAGGAGTACATGAGCTGGGGAGTGCTGGTGTCCCCTGAGCTTGGGTACACCACCTGCCTCTCTGCCACCAGAGCACTCTCACTGCAATCATCTTGGCCTCTTAGCCCCTGGAGCTGAACCACGAGCCACCAACATGCTTCATGGAATCCTAGAATCCCTGACTGGTTTGGTTTCGAAGGACCTTAAAGATCATCTTAATTTAAAGCTCCTGCCATGGACAGGGACACCTTCCACTAGACCAGGTTGCTAAAAGCTCATCCAACCTGGCCTTAGACACTTCCAGGGATGGGGCAGCCACAGCTTCCCTGGGCAACTTGGACCAGTGTCTCACCACCCTCACAGGAAGGAATTTCTCCCTAATATCTCATCTTAATCTCCCCTCTTCCAGTTTTCATCCATCCCCCTTGTCCTCTCACTCCCTGCCCTTGTCCCAAGCCCCTCCCCAGCTTTCCTGCAGCCCCTTCAGGCACTGGAAGGTGCTCTAAGGCCTCCCTGGAGCCTTCTCTTCTCCAGGCTGAACACCCCAGCTCTCTCAGCCTGTTTCCAGAGCAGAGCTGCTCCAGCCCTGGAGACTAGCAAGTCAGCTCTTTTTGCAAACATCTCCTTTTCCTAACAAGGAGGACTTAATGCAACCCCTGATGAGCCCTTTGCAGGTGGGCAGCAATGTCCCAGGCTGTTGAGGTCCCCCAGTGCTTGCCCCTGTCCCTTTGAGGCTCTCACTGCCCAAGGGCCACCTGAACCCCAGAAGTTCTCTTGGCTTTGAGAACCTCTCCTGGTCAACAGATGGAGATGGGACAAAGCTGGACCCAAATGCACAAAATTCAGGCAGGAATCCATATATTCTCAACATTTGGGAGAAATCAGAGCTGCGGAAGAGGAGCTTGGAGCGACGTCTACCGGAACAAAGTCAGGTGAGAGTTTCAGAGCCAGATCCGACCATCCCTCAAGAGCTGTGTGTTCAAGCCCTGGAATGGTTGGCTGACATCCATGCCTGGTGATGGGATACAGAGAAGTTAAAAACATATCTAAAACACTTAACCAAATTCCCAGATGGAAGCAAGTTTATTTTTTTTTAATGAAAATAACTTAACAAAACATCCGAGTAGTAGATGTTTGTGTTCTATTTCTGGGAATGCCGGAAAGATCCTCTGAAACCCCCCAGAAAAAAAAAGAAATGCTGAAACAATTAACCCCAGACCATGCAGATATTCAGATCTACTTGGAAGAAAGAGAGAAGATGGAAATTTCTGCATGGGAAGAGAGCAAAGGTCTGTCTCAGGAGTATCCTGCAAAGGCACGTGTAGGTTCATCATGCAGAAGCAAACAAAAATCCCTGAAACCAGGGAAACAAACAGGGTTTGTATAAAATAGTCCTTCCTGGTCTGTGCCAGCCTCTGGCAAGCAGCAATTGCTGTCAGACCCTTGCATTGCCTCAGTGCTGTGCCTAGAACTTGAATTGTTTCCTCAAATTTGTCTAAGCCCCCTTTGAACCCAGCTCTGCCCTTGGCCTCTCCCGTGGCAGAGCTCTGCAGCTGGACAAGTTTCTATGGAAAAAAAGAAAAAAGTCTTTCTTTTAATCTAATTGCAGCTTTCTGTTCAATTACCTTGTGGGACACTCGCCCATCATATCATGAGACACACCAGAATGATCAGTCTCCTTTTCCCTTCTCCTTTCCCCATTTGGGGCTTTGCTGCCTACACCAGAAGACCTTGGACTTGGGCTGGAAAGAGTCTGCTAGAAGCAAGTTGTATCTTTTAGCTCCAAACCTTAAATATCCACTTTGGGCAGAATTTCTTCTCTGACTCTGACTCAATTCGCTCCTGGCACTGATGCTGGTGACATTTGTCTCATCCCAGTGTGAAGAATGGACTTTAAACATGCTTTAAAAGTCAGGATTTCCTGGTTTCTGAGCAATAAATCCTGCTTTCTGGGCCATGTCTTCCAAGTGAAAAATTTCTAGATCTCTGGGAAAATACACTCTCGGGCAAACAGACAGAGTGAGGAAGGCTGCAGCATTGCCTGAAATGACATTTATATCTTGGATGGAGAAGCAGCCTGGACAGGACTGTCATACACATGCCTGCAGGAAGGAAGGATGCATCTGATGGGGCAGATGGAGCTTTCTTAGGCAAAGGTGCCAGAGTCAGGGCTGGATGTCACCAGAGACCAGGACAGCCACAGCCCTAAAGGAGCGATGTCTCCTCATCAGGAGGCTGAGACATGGGGTGCAGAAGATGCTTCCCCATCCTCTTCTGCGGGGATGGCTGAACTTCCCCATCACCCACCTCCCCTGGGATCACAGAGTTTCCTGAGGTTTCAGGGACACCCAGCCCAAACCCCAGGATACAGATCTTGAGCCCTAAATGGCATCTTTTGAATTTTCCCTTTTGCCTAATTACAGGGATTTATTTATTTTTTACCACTATGGGCTTGTTCCAAAGCCCAGTTGGCTCAGCAGAAGGCTTTCACAGGCTTTTGGATCAGACTTAGGCATTTGGACTACTTTTTCCTACAACAAATTATCCATTATTTGCTATTTCTCATTTAATTATTAAGCAGAAGCTGCAGATACTAAGCTTCCAGGTGCCTTGAAATCAAGGACAAGACTCCCCTTGCCTTCAGAAGGTCCCTGGGTTTCACTCCAGCTCCTGACTCCACGGTGAGTTTGCAAACTGTGAAAAATGGATCCATGTTGTTAGGTTACAGGTCCAGTCCACTGTGTTTGGAGCCAGAGTGATAATAGACATGCTGAGCTGGACTTTGGCCAACATTTTTGTAGTCCAGCCACAACTGAGAGCTTAAGGCACCTCTGTGTATAACATCTGCTCTACCTTCTTGGGACTGGAGCTCTAACCACTCCAAGCATCGTCTCTAAACACGGGGATTAGGGAGGATTTAAGGCATCTGTTCCCTTGTGATCTGAGCTTCAGCTCTCTCAGGGTGTTTTATGAAGGTGAGAAACTCTGATGCTTTCACCTCAGTTAAAACCCTTGAATATTCTTGAAGAGTGTAGAAAATGAAGATACTAGTTGTCTTATTCTCACGGCAGTTTTTCTAGCTGGAGATGTGTCCCCTGCAGCCCCGTGGAGAAGGGCAGGCAGAGAATCCCACTGGACGTGCAAGGATGTGGTTTAGGAAGCAGAAACATTTTCATTCCTCTAACACCACTGAATTTTACTGTGGACTTCACTAGAGACTGCATGTTTGGAAACGGGATTTGCCTCTGCCTTAAGCACTCAAAAAGTTGCTCTTGGTGTGCATCACCCACTCTTAGTGTCTGTCACCCTATACTTAGATCATGTCCTGGGTTCACCCCAGCCCAGAAATGCTCCTCGTCCCCTAGCCCTAGGGCAGTGCACACAGGGATGCCTTCCTCACAGATTCCCCTGTGGAGAGAAAAATTCCTATGGCAGTCTTCCTTATGGGTTATCTGATGCTGTTTACACTCAGGTGGGCTCTGGTTGAAGCCAGACTTGCTGGAGTAGGGTGGGACATGAACTGCTGCTGCACAGACTGATGGCAACTGAGTGCAACACATTTTCCCACACTGAAAAGAAACAATTTCTGACAGAAGTGTTGATTTGTCCTTTAAATTGGAAGCTTGACTATTGTCTGTAGGAAGAAGTGTTCATCTACAGGGATTTCAGAAGCAACCAAGTCCTGGAGGAAAATCTTCACCCTCAGGACACCTGTCCCTCCCATAGAACTGTGACTCAGTGCCACGTCTGTAGGTGTTAAGCTCTATAGTGGCAGTTAATATATGCATACTTCTGGGTTCCCTCATTACCATTTCAGTTGGCTCGTTTACATAATAACACAGAAGAGAAGATCATTTGCATAAAATTAAAAAAAAATCAAATAACTGAATGTTGCTTTTATTTTGAAAGGCGCAGAGAATGAGCCTGTGAAGTTATTTATATCCCCGAAAGTAGCAAGGAGGCTAATCGGCAGGGAACCCTGCTTTCTGCACAAAATGGGACTTGACCACTTCAATTTATTCATGAGATATTAGCTCACTTATTGGAGGAGTTTTTTAAGCAGCTGGGTTGGAGCTGACAGGAAATCCCCTCCCAGCTGCAGCGGGATCAGCGTGACCCGGAGCCAGACAAAAGTCAATTCCCTCAGCTCCGGTCCCACGAGGCACCTGAAGGGGCTGGGAGGGAGGGCTTCACTCCTTGGTTACAGCTGGTGGGACAGAAACATGCCATTAGTCTTCCAGCACTTCTGCCTAAGGGTTGTTTACCTAATCTGGGGGTTTTACACCCATCCCTGCCTAGTGCTGTGATGCTTGGGCACCTTATCTGCAACCAAGAGCCAGAGCAAAGCTCCTCATGGGATTCCCAGGTGCCCTGTTGCATCCTGATTTCTTCTGCTCCTCCCAGTTGCCACAGCCAAGTATTCCCTCAGCCATCCCATCTGATGGGCCAACATTGCTATTGAGGTAACAACAGCAGTTTGGTTTTGCAGGGAGAAGAGTCACCACCAGCAGATACACCCTGGGGTCTGGGGCACGAGGGAACCCTCGGCACTCAGCATGGACAGACGTGGGGTGGGGGCTACAGGGGGAAAATGTGAGACTGAGCAGTAAAACACCTCCTGATTTAGTATTCAAGGCGTGTGCAAAACGGCCATATTTGCATGAGAAAGGTTTGTTGGGAGAAATCTTTGGCCAAATCCTATTTTCATGTATAAGCCTCCAAACGTGCAGCAACGTTACTTCAGGTTTGCACGAGGGTGGTGAGAGCTGAACCTGGCCCCAGCGTGCTCAAAGCCCAGGAGACACTGAGCTCTTGATTAAAGCAACTCCTGGTGAAGCCATCACCAAAATGAAACTACAACCTCTTGGAACAAGCTGGCCTCTACGTTTTTAACAATGGTGCAAATCCTTCTGTAGATCACTGGGGTGAGCAACTCTGTGCTTGGCAAGTTCATGCAGCCCAGATGGCCTCAAGGTTGGAAACATGACCCTGAACTACCTCCTCTATCTGGTCTTTGGAGACTGGCTCTGGACTGTGGGAGCTCTTGGGCTGAGGGACAATGGGACAGTGTTTGTGCTGGGATGTCCCTTGTCCCACAGCATGATGCTCTGAAACAAAGTCCTAGCATAAGCATGTGAGGAGCTGCCCTCCACCCCCCGTACGCCAAAATGAATATGCATTGTTGGCCATGGGTGTGGTGGGTTTCAGCACACTGAGCTTGCCAGACTTGGACTTCTGCCCCAAATATTCGCATGGCCTTAATAATTTTGTTCCCGTTTTCTCTTACTTCTCCATGCCCTCACCAGGGTTGTGGTGACTCCCCTGTGCTGCTGGCAGAGCAAGATTGCCCATGGCAGAGCCCTACCTGCCTTCCCCAGCCAGGTATTTCTGGAGCTGGACATTTATTCATAAGGAGCCACATCCTACTGTTCCATGGAGAAACCCTGAGTAGAGCTGGGGCTGAAGGAAGAGGCATCCTGCACAGTCCCACTGCAGGTCCTTCACCAGGAGCAAGGTTTGGGAGTGCAAGATCTCCTCTTTCGAATTCCCTGTCCCACAAACCATGAATGTCCACCAGACCCTCAGCTCAGAGACATTTTACCTTGGTGCTTGGTCCAGAGCCCTGATGGGAGATCACACTGATGGGTTATGCCTTTGAAGTCCTGCTCCCAGAAGCCTGGAAGAGCATGCACAGGGAAGGTGGGCTCAATTCTGACGTCCTGTCCATCTCCAGCAGCATAAGCATAACATCTGTGCTGCATCTGCTCTCTCTTCCAGGTGTCTGCTCCTCCTGCAGGCAGCAGAAGACTGTAGACTGAGCTGGGAACTCAGTAAAATGGGAGGTGATGCTCTCAAGAGTCCTACAAACATCCGTCTTGCAAAGGAAATTTGTGATGTTTCCTTGTGGCCGGTACTGAATATTCAGAAGGAAAAGCTTGGACTTCACCAATGGCTCTGGGATCCCTGCAAGAGACTCATGTCAGCACCCAGCAAGGGTGTACCCTGTGCTGCTAGACCCTGGGTGGGTCTTCTCCAGGTTCCTCCATCCCAGACACAAATTGAGCCGGGGGGAATCCACATCAGAATTTCACAGGTCACTGTTTTAATAAATGCCTGGAAAATGCAGAGTGAAATTGAGTTAGGACCTTTCCAATACACTAATATTTTGGAACACATGGATCATACATATGGGAACAGTCCTGGCCTGGAAAGCATGGGTAAGACCCAAATAGCTGGAAGAGACAACTCTCTGAGCGCCGCTTGGAAGCTGGATTCAATAAAGGGCGATCCCTTGGAGCTGAGGAAGCAGGACAGCCAGCCTGCTGAGACCCCAGCCTTGCTGCAGGGGATTGCAAGGCCCTTGGTGAGTGCTGTTCCATGATACAGGACAGATGCTCTGGCCAATAATAATGAGAAAAATAGCTATGAACGCTGCTAATTGCCAACATGTAAACTCGCTGCCGTGGTTCGCACCCCCCCCTTCCGCGGAGGCTGCGGACGGAGTGGAAGCTCCTTCGCTTTACACAGAGCACGGCCGTGAAAAGCAAGTGCTGTGTCCGGGAGGCGCTCGGCTCAGCCCCCGGGGCGCAGCGGGGGGGGGGCCCTGCCCAGCAGCCACCCTGCGCTGCGCGGAGCTGCCGCTTTGCTGGGGAGCCCTGGGTGCTGCCCCGGCTCTGCCGCGCCTCGCTGGGTGCTCAGCACCGCCCTGTGCCCACCCGGCTCTGGGAACCCGTTGTTGATTTGCAAGGGAAATCATGGGGAAATAATCCTGGTTACCCGGGGCAGGCTGCCCCCTTCCAGGTCCCGTTCACTTGTTATTCGGATCAGCCGATAAGCCTCATTTGCATAACGTTTTCTTTCTTCCACACTCCGGCCGCCCTGTCACTGCTAGAGGGGGGGATTACTCTCGTGAATATTACTTCTCCCTGTGATCATCCAGACTGGAAGGTTTGGGAGTGCTCACTGGGGCTGTGGGTGCCCAGGGGTGAGCTGGGGGCTCTTGGTGGGGGGGTCTGTGCTTTTGCTCCCCCGCAGCCCTTGGTGCAGCCCCTGGCCACAGCCCACCACAGCCAGCTCACAGCAGCTGCCCAGGCCCATAGCCAGGATAACTAACAGGGGAGTAGTTGGCTTTTTAGGCCCCCTACTCGGAGTTATTCCTAGTGACTTGACTGCTCTGAGAGCAAAGGGCCTATTTTTTCATTTATTTTATTTTTATTTTTTTCCTGCAGATATCTGGTTTTCTTTTCTCTGAGGAGATGCTGGAGGCACGATGGTCACTGCCATTGGGGCAGCAGCCCCCTCCCTGCTTTTCCCCTCCAACAGCCCCAGGACTTGCTCCTGAAATCACCCTCCCCTGCAACTTTCCTTCACTTTTTAAAGATTATCAAAGCTGAATCATCTCAGTTCCTGCAGAGGTGACAAGGAAGATAAATGTCAGATGATGTTGCTGGCTTCAAAGCTGTGTCCTGCCTTGAATGAGAAGGCACCAATGCCTCACTCCCACCCCTATCCCTACCCCCATCCCCATCCCCACCCCAGTTAGGCAGTGCCTCCCTGTTCACCCCCAGAGCCCCAAGCCAAGGGCTGCAGCGTGGCCAGCCTGGCACGGTGCAGAAGAAGGCATGTAGATGAGATGCAAAAGAGCATGACATGGATTTGCATAATTTGCTCGTGTAGAGGCTGCTTGGACCTGTACCAGGGAGGGAGGGAATTGTTTCACAGCTCTTGCTGGGTACCGGTGTCTCTGCTGCTGGGCCCACAAGGGGTTTCTGGATATAGAGTTTGGAGGACAAGGACCTTAAAGCTTTTTCTTTGCCGTTTTTAAAAATCCTGTTCTCTTTTCTGCAAAGGCAGCAGCATCTGTAGCAATTAGCTGCCTGCATTTTACCTGTTGGTTGTGAAGCCACCTGTGTTTTAGCTGGTTAACGTCCTCTTCCCTTTCATCCCAGAGCTCTGCATCCCCTCCAGCTTCCACAAGCTCTCTGGTCCCTCTCCTTGCTGGAGCTATGCTGGGATAGGAGCCCAGAGGATACCCGAGCTCTGCTCTCTCATGGCTGCTCCCAACATTCCCAGAGGTGGTTCTGCTGAGCCTAACGATGCTGCTTTACAGAAGAACTTTTCTGCCTGTAGAAAATAAAACTCCTTGTCCCACACCCATGGTCCCAGCATGTCAAGGGAAAGATCCCTTCTCCCTGCAGCTCCTCGAGAGGGTGCTGGGTGTTGCTCCTGGGGGGGGGGGTCCCTGACTTTCTGCTGGACCGAGGGGTCTGGGCTGTGCCGCGTCAGCTGAACCCAGCACAAGCGGGGCCGAGGCTGCTGTGATCCCGTAACTCACGTCTCTCTGGCTCCTCCTGAAGGAGACAGCCCCGTGTAGCTGCAAACGCATCTCCCCTTGCCCGCAGAAGGTGCCATCTTCTTGGGTGGTATGAATGCAGGGTGCAAAATCCCAGGGAAACATGGAACCCATCCCGTCATCTTCTTCAACAGTGTTGTCCCTGCCCACCACAGCTCCATGGGCACGACAGCACCCACCTCCCAGGTCAGCCAAAGCTGAAGCAGGGCTTGCGGGGATGCTGGCAGGC